>NW_025767257.1:0-740000 GCF_003918875.1 Haliotis rubra | reverse complement strand
TCTGTTAAAATGGGGAAGAAAGGATATGGGGGAACGGAAGGAACTCTTTCCAATGAACTATGTCTCCAGGTGAAATCATGATGACCACAGACTTGGAAATGAGGTGACTATGACTCACAAGCTACGAATGCCACGTTGCTTTGCCCATAGCTATTGTTGATAGAATGCCTATACATTATGTTCACTTGTAAGCCAGTCTTTTGTAACAAACAACTATTAGGAAAGCATTAACAACTTTCTTTAACTGTCGTCCAATTGTTGTGTAATCCATATAATTGTGCGAGTGGATTTATGGTAGACCCCTTTACTACACCTTCACTCGTAACAACAGTAAAAATCACATATCCTTCCAGAGAATTCAAGTAAACAAAGAGGACACAACAAACTTGGCTACAGAAAACCGTTCCAAATGATATTTGATAGAAACTTCATTTCAGTCACACGGAGGAATCACAATCCAACACCCAGCAACAGAAAGCTTCTGACTGGCTAACCATACGTAGGTCGTGTGATGTAAGACACGCTACCGATTGATGTTAAGTGACAAAATTTGTTGACAGTCAGACACACCTTTCGTTAAATTCTGACGCAGACATCTGTTGTTCGTATGCCACATGCATCAATTGATTAATTACTTTTAAAACAACACACAGGTGTCCACACTGTCTTTTTTGCACATCTGATGAAACAGCTCTAGTGAAGGTTACCGACATACTTAAAGGTAGGTAAATATTGTATTTAATATTATATGTTGTGAAGGTTACCGACATACTTAAAGATAGGTAAATATTGTATTTAATATTATATGTTGTGAAGGTTACCGACATACTTAAAGGTAGGTAAATATTGTATTTAATATTATATGTTGTGAAGGTTACCGACATACTTAAAGGTAGGTAAATATTGTATTTAATATTATATGTTGTGAAGGTTACCGACATACTTAAAGGTAGGTAAATTGTATTGTTGTGATACTAAAGGTAGGTAAATATTGTATTTATATTATATGTTGTGAAGGATACCGACATACTTAAAGGTAGGTAAATATTGTATTTAATATTATATGTTGTGAAGGTTACCGACATACTTAAAGGTAGGTAAATATTGTATAATAATATTATATGTTGTGAAGGTTACCGACATACTTAAAGGTAGGTTAATATTGTATTTAATATTATATGTTGTGAAGGTTACCGACATACTTAAAGGTAGGTAAATATTGTATTTAATATTATATGTAGTGAAGGATACCGACATACTTAAAGGTAGGTAAATATTGTATTTAATATTATATGTTGTGAAGGTTACCGACATACTTAAAGGTAGGTAAATATTGTATTTAATATTATATGTTGTGAAGGTTACCGACATACTTAAAGGTAGGTAAATATTGTATTCAATATTATATGTTGTGAAGGATACCGACATACTTAAAGGTAGGTAAATATTGTATTTAATATTATATGTTGTGAAGGTTACCGACATACTTAAAGGTAGGTAAATATTGTATTTAATATTATATGTAGTGAAGGATACCGACATACTTAAAGGTAGGTAAATATTGTATTTAATATTATATGTTGTGAAGGTTACCGACATACTTAAAGGTAGGTAAATATTGTATTTAATATTATATGTTGTGAAGGATACCGACATACTTAAAGGTAGGTAAATATTGTATTTAATATTATATGTTGTGAAGGTTACCCACATACTTAAAGGTAGGTAAATATTGTATTTAATGTTATATGTTGTGAAGGTTACCGACATACTTAAAGGTAGGTAAATATTGTATTTAATATCATATGTTGCGAAGGTTCCCCACATACTTAAAGGTAGGTAAATATTGTATTTAATGTTATATGTTGTGAAGGTTACCGACATACTTAAAGTGTAGGTAAATATTGTATTCAATATTATATGTTGTGAAGGTTTCAGAACGTTATCACAAAATACCATTTACTCCTCTTCTTAATATTAGGATATTCCGAGTGTCCAGATGAGAGACAAAACCGTCTGGTTTGGAGTTGTGGGGTATAACTGACGCATATAAGGTCTTTTCTTCATAAAACATCTATTAATAATCAAAAATATATATGATGTCTCCCGACTTTAGTCACAGTGTAATAGTCCGTTTATATGGCACTCATATCAAGGCACATTGCCTGCTCACGGCGCTACATATGTTACTATCCTCGGTCATAGGACATTATCGTACTTTCCGATACCTTTTCAACTCCCTGGGGACCATACAGCCATGCTGCCTATTAGACGCAATGAACTAAACACTCACATTGCGAGCACATCCTCACGGGTACCCATTTTACAGCTGGGTGAACTGAGACAATGTGGATCTAAGTATCTTGTCCAAGGATACTACGCAAATGTGCCCACCTCGGGTCCCGAACCTAGGTGCCTCCACCGGGGATCGAACCCAGTTATCAACTTGTGTATGCATAATACGTTATTCTGGTTGTCTGATAAGACATGTTTATTTAAAATAATGATACAAAATATAAGCATACAATATGCCTTCTCAAGCATCTTTTGCTAAATATCACACCATAAGTTTTAAGTACTGAAAATGTACAGGCGACAAAGTGTCTCTCTGACGTACACCTCTACAGCTGTATAAATATGCAAAGTTGTATCCCTACAATGATACACATGCCTTTATATTATTGTACATATCGTGAGCGAGCATAGTGTCCCTATCAAATATTTAGTAGTAAATTCGTGAAATATTGAGTCTGGTACTTTATTCGCTGTTGTACTGTTACTTGTGTTGGAATGCTTCTGTATATCTATAACTACATGTGCCAAACAGGTATAACTATATGCCTTTCAGAGGCAGAAGTGTAAATCTTTATGAAATAATCTGAGTGATTCTACCACAAACAATACTTGTAATGAGGTTATTAACTAAACATCAAGTTCATTTTCAATTTCATGTTCAGATAACAATAACTAAATACAATACAATTACAAATAAGACATTGTCTGTCATGGAATGGCGCATTATTCCAACGCCCTACTTCAGCAGGCATCATAATATTACTAGTTCTGAACGTAGGAATCGGTTAGGAAATTGTAAATGGACATAAAATATATTTTTTTCTGAAACAAAGATTTTACATAATCATATGTCTTACCCACAGACGATAATGCCTTTTTATTAATGCCCCCGTGTTAAATACTAAACTGATCTGTCGAAATATTTTTGACTTCACAAATTAACCACTTCTTATTGATAACATTTTGAATATTTCCCAAGCAGTAGGACAAAACAGTCTCCTAAAACATTAATAACATAAACCAACGTAGGTGGCGGATATTCAGTACAGTTATCAACTTGTGTATGCATAATACGTTATTCTGGTTTTCAAGGTTTAATAACTTAAACCAATGAGAAAAGACATGTTTATTTTAAATAATGTTGCAAATATAAGCATACAATATGCCTTCTCAAGCATCTTTTGCTAAATATGACTTAACATCAGTTATAAGTACCTCTCTGACGCACCCCTCTACAGCTGTATAAATATGCAGAGTTGTATCCATACAATGATACACATGCCTTTATATTATTATGCATAAAGTTATACCTTAAACATTTTCCCCGAAATTACATTATCAATTACCTTTTGCCACAAGCTCACTTGCCAAACATTGTCAGACGCTCTTTGAGACTTGGTTCCTCTGATCTCTCGTAAATCGTGCCATGCTGATTGTGTCAATACAAACATGATTTGAGGCGAGTTTGGGACTCGCTTTCATTGGTAGGGTTATCACGACATGCACGTGCATTTTCATTTTCACTAATGTCATACAGAACCTTTTACTATGTCTGCCTTTTTCGGTGCGTTTGGTCGATATGCTTTTTTCATCAGACAACACACTTACGTTGGTAATAACTGTCAGTCTGGATTGAAAAACATGTTAACAAAACGGTACAATCATAATGCAAATACAACCTTGTAAGAACAAAATTTTGCATTTGGTTTTGAAAAGCGACGTTTCTTTTGTGGTTCAGTATATTTAGGCATGAAAACGCGTTAATTATCAGACACGAATTCAACAAGTTAACAAGTAGACATCTTCCAGAGATATAGAGAGGAAGTGCCCGATTCTAATATAAAGGCAGATATAATATTACACAATTAATAATAAGCTGAGATAATGATAAAGATAAGGTCATGAAATGATTGGAACTATGAATTTCCAAGCGATACACTGCCTTGGACACACCGCCAATGGCTGCAGTAAGCAAACATTCATTTTTGGTGAATAAAACAAGTCGTGCTATTATCACAGCAAAAATAACTGCGTTTCCGGACCCCGGAAACCTAACGGAAACAAAATGGAAACTTAAGTTTCAATTAGGTTTCCGGAACGTTTCTCTACATTTCCTTCAAGTTTCCGGAAAACGGAAACTTACAAATTACCCAGAAACCGGCATGGCTCCAGTGCGTTTCCGTTACCCAGTTTCCAGTGAGGGCTCCAGTGCGTTTCCGTTACCCAGTTTCCAGTAAGGGCTCCAGTGCGTTTCCGTTACCCAGTTTCCAGTAAGGCTCCAGTGCGTTTCCGTTACCCTTTTTCCTGTAGGGGCTCCAGTGCGTTTCCGTTACCCAGATTCCTGTATGGTTCCAGTGCGTTTCCGTTACGCAGATTCCTATGAGGTTCCATTGGGTTTCCTTATCCTCTACTTTCAGATGGTTTCATATACATTGTATTTACTTAGTTCAATTATGATTCCTGTGAATTTCGTTTCTATTAATCACATTTACCATGTTCCATAAGTTTCAGTAAATCAGAATCTGTATGGATTCATTTGGTTTCAATCATTAGTATTCAGGGGGATTACCATATGTCCATATTAAATTATGATTATTCAACTAATTAAAGTGTAGTTGAAATGAGTGTATTATATTTGAATGTATTAGGTCATATATTTTATTCATGATACATTGAAATATAAAATAAACTCATTTCAACTACAGTTACCTCAACACCACATGGACATAGAAATAAATAAATACAAAATCAGGCATGTCAGTCGATTTCTCTTTATTCATCATAAACATATCATATCTATGTTTCAATGTTACAATTAAACATTGACACAAAGCACAGAGAGAGAGAGAGGGTGTGTGTGTGTGTGTGTGTGTGGGTCATCACAGGCCCTATGGATTTGAAATTTTGTATGAGTAGTAGTTTGTTCAAATAACTATTATGGAGGGGTTGACATTTTTTAATTTGAGGGACATTAATTTTTAATCTTAAACAACAAATTTAGATGTTCTTGTCCTAAACAGGGTGACTACAGGAGATAATTGAATGTACATTTAGACATTCCATCCTATTTCTAAGACCTTTAGGTGGTTGGAAAGCATCTTGTTGGATGGTGTCGCAATTGCAAGTTCTTCATTTTTGCCGCTGGAGCTTCAGACACCACTGGCGATGTCAATTCTAGGGTTAGGACTGCAGCCACCTTCTGTGTTCTTTTCTCTGCCCAGCTAGATTCTTCAGTAGGTGTTGGAGTTTCTGGGGGAAAAAATGAAATTCTTGCACTGCGAAAGTTATGTCCAACATTTATTCTTGAGAGCGGCACTTGTTCTAATTAGATAATGGCACATTACGGTGATGGGTAATGAGATGTGATAAGGAAAGTTATTCTATTACAGGTATATAGCGATGTGATAATATGTAGCACATCATGTCAGTGACTCAGGGTGTTTTAAACTGGTGTCAGGAAGTGTATAAACCGGTACAAATCATATTATATAATCCAGTTTCAGGAACTTACAGATCAGATTCTTTTGTTTCTTTTAGCATCTTTCCTGTGTTTTTCTTTCCTGTAATCTGCCGACGTCGATCGTCCGTCTTGCTCCTCCAGATTATCCAAAAGGTTTCTATTAAGAAAAGGAAATGAATTAATTTTCATTCGTCCAATAATAGATTATTACAATCCGACACAAACATTCATAAGTTTGATTATTATCATGTATCAAAACAAGTAATAAGTAATTGTGGTATATCAACTTCATGTATATGCATTACTGCGAGGGTGTGAGAAGTTTTCTATTAACATGACAGACATGATTATGCAGCAAATATGCACTACATAATAGTATGCTATGTCAATTCTACTGCTAGTACTAGATACCTGACAATGAAATAATTAGATGCTAGATTTACCGAATGGTGAACAAGAAACGAATTAATTGTATTTTTGTATTACTGACGTGTCTAATCTTATAAAACCCAACATATATCTTGATTATGATGACGAGCAATAATAAAACTTGGGGTAAGTTTTTTTTACCTTAAATAAGTAACTTTAATGGATTTTCAAGGTACTCCGGGAACTTTTCCATGATTCTTCTCACAATAGCCTAAAACAAAATGAGACACACATTTGGATCATGAACATATGTCGATTGGTAATATTTTCCACCGGAATATCATGTACTACTGGTTTCATCTATATTTTGTTGCCTTGCTGGATACATGTATAACAATTTCTTAAAATATATTTTATTCCATCCATAACCCTCGAAAGGTGAACAAGCCAAGTGTCTTATATAAACGCCGCTCCAGTACACGGTTCCAATGTAGCTGGATACATAATTGAAATAGTCCGACAAGAAAAGAATAATACTGAGACAAAATTACACTCAGAAAAATGACTGAAGAATAAATATTTGGTTATGGTGTTGGTTGTGCCCAGCAACAAAATGAGCTGCCGGAGGAAATAAAAATTATATAAACATCAGACTCAACGTACAGGAACACAAGGGTATTCTTGTCTTATGGTTATATTTTAACGGAATGTTCAGCTGGTATCAACAATAATGTTGTTTTTTAACAGATTTCACACCAAAATGCAATGTCCACATTAATAACCGTGGAGAAATCGAAATGCGAGCGCACCGTTACTGTAGATTCCTACCGAAAACGTTTAATTCGATGCAAACTGACTGCTATGATAAGAAGAAAATAATTAATTTTATCTGAAACCTACCTGCCAATTTCTCTGTCTTGGGTTTCCGTTGAGATCGCTTGAGTTCCCGGATCCTTGTTTCCAAAGCTTCGATTGTCAAGTTTGTTGCCATGTGTCAAGAAAACTATAGCAAGTATACAGACTGCCGTTTCTACTACCTTACTCTCATAGACTTACTTGAAAACAACAACGAAGTTTTTTCCAAGCTCGCGCGTGTACGTTTGAACAAAGATGGCGACATTTCAAACAATGACTTATGGGTAGTCAATTAGGTTGTTTTTTTCATTTCTATTGTTAACACGCCAATAGTCTGCTTACCCTTCACAAGCTTGGAAAAACACTGATAACTGCAATATGTGTTTATGTAAATTGTTTGTTTTTACAATGTCCGTCACATCTCGCGATGTCGGCAGCTGTCAACCATGGCAGAATTTCCTCAACCTAAAGAGTGAAACAATATGAACGGTGGATGTATTTCCCGTAATAAAGTACTCCAGAAATCAGTATAAGCTTTTTTTCAGATTTTCCGACGCGTTGATCGTATATGACCGATCCAATTTGATCCTATTTCTGTGTTTTTTACCTGATATTTAGTCATATCAAGAACAATGTGATGGTTGATCACCTATTATTTTAAAACCCACAGCGTAGTTCCCTAAGATTCTGTAGTAAATTAATATTGCATGCAATAGAACGATTTTACCCGGTTTTTTTGTCATCTAGTGAACTTATAACAGGTATAGTACTACATGTTATGTAATATATGCATGCAGGTGCAGCAAAAGGAATTATCAGCTGAGTTAAAAAAACAAACACAGATGAAAGGATTAACCGATAACACGCTAATTGATTTATTACTTTTATCTTGCACGACGTCTTTGTCAAAAGATAGTCTTTATGTTTGTAGAGTTACTAACGTATACTGAAAAGGTTTAGTACCGTGACGTAGACATTTGTGATGTTTGTAACAACAATAAGGGCGACACACAGGGATTTTCAGGTTGACCGCACTTGGAGAACAATGGACATAATCTGTGATGATAGGCATGCAGGTGACACTAAATTCCCAAGTTGGAAACAAAATAAATTGTACAACGAAGCGATATCCGTAGAAAATACCAGATGTTAGATAATATTTTACATATTCATGACATGGCAACAACAATAAAATCCATTAAAATGACATCTTGGCACAAATTATTTTAATCATCATAATGATAAAACAATTTCATAATACATGTACGTAGTACACATCCAGTCTACACTGCAGTTTCATTAAGTATGAAACTGCTTCTGCGAACGCAAGTACATTTATTCTTCATGTTGACAAATCATCAGTGGTATTGTAAAAATATTTATCTTACATGTTGTATTTATTGCCACAGCGGATATTTATAAATTATACCTTTATATCATTGTTGACACGTTCGTGGTTACGTATGTCAGGATGTTTGGTGAATATGTCATCTACAGTGGAGACAGCTGAGACTCTACAACATACCCAGGACATCCAAGATGTAGCATTTCTCTAAAGCGTACCATCCATACATACAGCCTCGTGAAGTCGGAATGAACTTTTACTTTACACATGTAACTGCTGTTTTGCCATAATAAAAGTGATGAATTTGATAGTATGGCCAGCATATTATGTACCAAATTGATGAGTTGGTGCTTACTCATATCAATCAAAACAAGCTAAGTGAGTTCAATTTCATTGATTTTCATCATGTAAGTGAACAAGGGGTGAGTTCGTGTCACCTATTTCGCTAGGTATTTCAGATAGCTAATCCCTTAAAAAACAACATGCACCGTTTTTAAAGAATTGTGACATTATGTAAAAACTTGTCAGGTGTATTATCTTTGGTGTCCAGAGAAACCCGGTCACGTGACATGGAACAGTTTTTGGGGCAGCTGCCGATGAATGGCATATCGTTCCATTATGTGGATACTGATGGATACTTTTCTCGAACAAGGTAATAGCCCATTAGTTTTGTTATAACGTTAGTTGGTTTTAAGTTTGATATCTGTATTTTGTTTTCATTTCTTGTAGCATTCAACAAAATTATTCCACAAACAACATTGTTCATGTGAGTTATAAGCCCCCCCACCTCTCCTCTTCTGACAATCCAGGGGCGTACCCAACAAGATCTCTTAGTTTTTTCAGGTTGTAAACTGATTCCCTTATATTTTAGGTACTCTATGACATATCTAGAAAGCCATTTAATAAATTTATGAGGTTCCAAAGTTCTTATAAATATGATAATGGATCAATAATGATAATGCTATAATTAAAAGGCAAAACGTTCATTGACTTAATTTTCTTTCAATCCCAACATTTTTCACCACTGGCAGATGACGTTAAACTTAAACATATTTTATATCTATAAGTCTACTGTGTAATTTGTTGAAGCCTGTATTATGTTCTTTATTGGATATTTACGAAACTATTGTCCTTTTTAGTACAGTTATGTGTTATGTGCATAACCACACCCAGTTAGTTGTATTAGTATGTATCACTTTGAGAAAAACAAATGGAAAGCCAATGGGTAACTGAAACCTAATGGAGCCTTATCGGTTCCTCAGTAATTTAAAGGCATCTGTGAGTGTACCTAACAAACCGTTAAGGAGACAAAGTAGAATCTTAAGTTTCCGTAATATGGTTTAACTTTTTCCTGAAATTATTCTTCTTTCATGTGACAGTATCTTTTATTTGAATTCTGGTGTACAAAACACTGAGATCACTAAACTGAAACTTATATACATGGAATACATAGACAGTTTAGCGTAGGTTAATGTCGGTTATATGCGGTATATACTGGTATATATGGAGTAATTTCCTCTACGTTCGTTTCATTGACGTTCCCATCAATGATGGTTTCCAGCTGCTTTATGCAATGGAAACTACCAATGATACTTTACTTTAAATTTCCGTTTCTGGAAACTAACTTTGTTGGTTTCCGGTAGTTTACAGTCGCTGAAACTAACCTTGGAAATTTAAATTTTAATGTGTGCATTATATATAAAAACAAATTACCTGTCTGCGAAAGACAGTAAAATAACTAGTCTATCACAAATGTACACTAAAAACATATAACCATAAACACTTTAACAGTACAGTATAAAATGGGCTATTGCTTTTCCTCCTGCATGGGCCCAAGCTGGATACTGTATATAGAAATTATTTTACAAGTGTAACAGTAAATTAATATAGCCCCAATGGAACAACACAAAGCTAAGTTTGCCATTTCATCTAAGCTGAAACCAACAGACTTGTCAGTATCCGGGTACAGAAACCTAGCTGAAACCTACATTACCCAGTATCCAATAGGTTTCCGCAACAACGGAAACTAAGTCATATTGTTATGAATCTTTCAGCGACCTGAAACTAAATGGAAACTCATAATGACAGTTTCAGTTGTAGAAATCAGACGGAAACCTAGATTTGTTAGTTTCAATTTTGTAAACTACGCGGAAACTCACATTGTCTGTTTCCGGATGCTGAAACCTAGCGGAAACGTACATTACCCAGTATCCATTAGGTTTCCGCAAAAATGGAAACGAAGTTATTTTGCTGTGTATGTGCTAATGATTTATGCATTTTTGATGATCGTGTGGTTGGGCTGCAAAGGAAACTCGATATCTGTGTAAATTTTGTAAGTCTTGCGGGGTTACAAATTAATATGGATAAGACGGAGATTTTAGTATTTCGAAATGGGGGTTACCTTCTTAATTATGAAAAATGGTTTTTCGATGGCGTAAAACAGCAACATATTATAATTATCTTTCCTACTAGGTTGTCCTGGAGTGTTTGAACTAAGACGCTAGTGGCAAAAACCAGTAAAGCCTTGTCAGTTATAAAACAATTACAACAGAATTTTACAAATATTCCTGTTCATGTGTTATTTAAACTTTTTTATTGTAAAATAAAACCAATATTGCTGTACGGGGCAGATGTGTGGGGATTTCAAGAAAGAAGTGTTGTTGATAAATTCAAAATAATGTTTGTAAATTTGTTTCAGGGGTCGGTAAACATATATCAAGTACTGCAGCATTAGCTGAATGTGGAAGATGTAGCCTGAATGTAGATTATCATCTTAAATGTGTTACATTTTGGTGTAAACTATTAAGAATGTCTATATTCTGTTTGCAGTGAAAACGTACCGATGAATTCACTTTAAAACAAAAAGGTATTATAATATCAAATAAAGTGAAATTAATATTGCGAATCGTCACAATTTTACCTTGCCAATTGAACATTTAAATCTCAGAATTGTATTCATCTTAGGATAAAAGTTGTTTAACAAACGATCATGCAATGAAATCGCTATTATTGGTTTGCATTACAAAGGGATAAGAGCACAAATGCACGTGCGGTTCGTGATGAGCGTTAATTTAGACCATCTCTACTTGTTTTTATTTGATGTGCATACCCCCTTGTAATACAAACCAATAATAGCGATTTGAAACTATGATCGTTTGTTAAACAACTTTTATCCTAAGTTGAATAAAATTCTGAGATTTTAATGTTCATTTGGCAAGGTAAAATTATGAGGATTTGCAATCATAATTCCACTTTATTCGATTTACTTTTTTAGAAAAATTGAAATTCATCGGAACGTTTTCACTGCAAACAGACTATAATGATCGTTGTCCTAGACAAAGGTATGATAGCATACTCAGATTAGATTCTGTTGGTAGGATTACTTGGGCTTCAAAAATACGTAAGCTTTTGTATGAGTATGTATTTGGTTATGTGTTGCTTTCCCAAGACATTGAAAATGTGTCATTATTTTTATCCTTATTTAAGCAGAGGTTAATTGATTGTTTTAAACAAACTATTAGTGGTAACATCATGGATTCATCCAGTCTTGTACATTTTAAAAGTATTGTATCATCATTGCCTCTTGATAATCACATTTTAAGAAATATTGTAAGATGCCTAAGAAGATATTTATGTTTGTTAAGATGTGTACTAGAAATGAAGATGAAGTCCATTTACTGTTTGAATGTGATTAATATGTAAGTTTGCTGTACACAGGCCGATGGCCTACAAGCTGAAAATAAAACTTTCCAAACACCAGGCGTCAGTAGACCCACAACAGTTACTCACTAATCATGGCCGTTCCACATTGAAAAGCTCAGGCGCTCCGCTCGCCTGGTATGGGGGTGTCAGACGGTCGCGACCCCTAACTAACCACATTACATTCATGTACTGACACAAATACATTCAAATATAAACGCAACACCAGGTTCTACGCTCACATAGGTTTACTTTGCTTCAGTTCATCTCTCTTAGTACAATTTCAACACAAGACAGGATTGGCTCATCGCTTAGAAGGAACTGCGTGACATGGATTGGCTTCCGTCAATTGAAAGGCGACCACTGCTCTACTCGTGTTATGCATTTTTACCTTATAGCATCCTCCGCCTGTGGACAAGAGCTGCCCACAGCTGGGATAAGTTAACCACGGGATCAGGTCAGATGTCTTACAAGTGACAACATGAGATACGCAAGGGAAGCGAAATAGGAGCGCTAATTTCTGATAGGATATGGTAACCAGTTTCCAACTTTAAAAATATTCGGGACAACCTTGGATACGGTATATCAAAATAGACTATCATGCCAAAGAATAAGAGAATGATCCTATTTTACTTCGGGTAACCACAAAGCATCTACATCACACATATATTACGAGATGATAACACAACATTAAATAAAAGTCAATATTGAGTGTCAAAAATGTCACTGAAATGGGGAGGAGCTTAACTGTTCTCCCGTTCGAATTGGTGCGCGGCCATTAATATTCAACACTTGAAAAGAGTGTTAAACCACGACCAACATAGTTAGTGGAACAATATGAATTGGACACGATATTAATACTGTTTGAAATATCAACCTGTGTACAATTTAAGTTGACAAAAACAGCATTGTTGACTGATTTCTACATGCAGAATTACAACTTAGTTGAATGACAATTCTCCGGTATGTAACATAACGAGTAACGAGTACGAATGGAATGGCGTGTAAACCACGGACTGCATCTGTAGTCGAATAACAGTGTATGGACATCTAACTTACAACATTCAGTAAATGCTTTACAGTTTAGAACACAAAAGCGAACAACATATACATGTGTGATGGGCTGAGAGTATACACTGAAACACGGATGCAATCTATCCAAGCAAGTAATACTGAAGAGAGGCAACAGTAGCATAATGGAATACAACAACTATCAACTATCCATAATGTATGAGACATCAATTCCGAACACAATATTGTCGTAGGAATGAGTAGTAATATATGAGTAAACATTCTCTTTTGTCACTCAGAAGTTATGATGCTATTTAATGTTAAGATATTTGAAAAAATATTACTATAACTTTAGAACATGGAGTATTTAACGGATAGTTTCACTATGAAATTCAGACCATTATGTAGTCTCAAATGATCAATGTGTCCAAGTGACAAGTGTTTATAACGCTGGTCGTTAATACATTGCATCACAGCATCAAATGTGACGCGCAGCAATAAACAACACAGACAAAAAGAAATTGTCCACACGTGCCAGCTGGCAAAGACTGAGAATAGGGTAGAGTTAACATAATGGTAGACTAACAACTAGTCTCTGAAATGAACATATTTTACTGAAAAAAGTTCATAGTAAAAAAATAAAATATAATGAAAAGGAGCCCTGAGACTTTCTTCATTTTCAGAAGCTGAGGAAATCTAGACTTGCCACATTTTCTAGACTTGTGTGGGCTTTCTTGGATATATTTGCTTCAGGGTCTGTACGAGAGACTAACATAATGGGTGCTGCCTGCGATATGGATTATGTATCGGGAAAGCTGCTCCACAATGTCGGAGAACCATAAATCACCTGTCATAGTTGGAAGAAATTCTATTAATCAACTGATATAAATCTTTCCAGAAGGATATACAATTGACAGACACTGAACTAGAAGGTTAATTAGGGTAACACATATAGGCATAATGGAACAGTCCGCTGTCTTGTGAGTTGAGCAGGGTGAGCCTGAAACAGGATCGTTACTGAGAAGTTTGATTGTGGGTAAATAGAACTTTGTTGTGATTAAATGATAAATGATTTCTCTTCTCAAAATTGATTTACTATCAATTACTGTCGAATATAAAACAGGTTTGTCACTGAGAGGTTTGATTGTGTTTATTGATAGAAAAGACCCTTCCCGATAATAGCATACGTACAACAGACGTTAACTGAGAAAACGTTTTGTTAGAGAGATATATATAGATATGTACATAATTGAAAACATTCTGATCTGCAGTAAATAAGACACCTGCATTGCCATGTAAGATACGATTAATACGAATCAGTGTTCTAATTTTAACAATACTTTCTAAAGATTGTAACAGTTATTGGACATTCAAGGAAGTAATGAAAAACATTCTCACAGCCATGGCCACAGTCACATGATGCGTCATATTTTAAATATTTATTCTAAATAAATCGTGCACTCGTCATATGTCTTAATATTGTGTGCAAAACATATAACTTCTTTATTTGATATGAATAATATTTAGGTTCACATTTGTCTTTATTTGATTTACATGATACAACAGTGTCGCAATTTGTAATAGCTAAGCTAATGCCGACTCCCCTTAGACTAGAAGGTTAAACCGAAATGTTTATGACAATACACTTTTTATATATAGCAGTAATAAAAATTCAAATTCTTTTCGTCCATCTTTCAAAATATATAATATAGCTTCAGTTTGTACCTGTGTTTTTACTTGGACTATTCCATTATAATGTGTAGGTAACAGGTAGTAGATAATCTGTTCACTGAACCGTAAATGTTGTTGTTTTAAGGTGTCTGCGAACTGGCTGTCTGCTTAATGGGAGGACACCATACAGATATATGTTGGGTGTGAATGTGAAAATAGTAAGAAAGGAATTCCTGTTGAACATGAAAATTGGTCAGAGGATTTCTAGCAGATAACGTCAGATAGAATTGTGAGACCATGATTGGTGGAACGGAATACATCCAACCACCATCAATTACAAATTATCATACTCTTTTTCATACGCTGGGAAACATGGCGTAAATCAACTTGAAATCCTTTGTCCTTTACGGGCGTTATTAAACACTTCAATATCAACAAGTAATAAATGTGATATTTTAAATGCATTCTTTTCTAGGATAGGTTGTACAAGTTTCAAAAGGTTTTAATGTGCACGAATTGAAACATTCCGATAAGAATAGAAGATTATAGGTTACATAATTTTGAAGTTGTCGTTTTCTGACAGTTATGAATTCTAGTGTCTATATATGTTGAATTCATACAGTTTGAACACACAGTGGCAAGGAATTTTAAATATACAAATCCGACAAGCTGGACGCTTCTCAGTGCGACCATTGCAAGTTGATATAGTATTTTTTATGCCACTGATAAACATGGCCTGGTTCGATTTCGAGAGCCTTCGAACGCAGCCCATTTAATCTGAATTTAACATCACACTAAGATTTAATACCGCTTTTGGTTTTGGGCTATGAAAATTTGGACAGAGTTTTTCGTGTTCACCAAAACAT
The DNA here is from genome assembly GCF_003918875.1 of Haliotis rubra. Lineage (NCBI taxonomy): Eukaryota > Metazoa > Mollusca > Gastropoda > Lepetellida > Haliotidae > Haliotis > Haliotis rubra. Next base: position 724,429 of record NW_025767257.1, on the reverse strand, counting down.
GTTTGCAAATTCCAGGTAAAATATTCAATATATTGATCTTTCGCTTCCGAAACTGCCAAATAATCAGGTACATTCATTACTTGAGTGAATTGGTAAATAATATAATAGCCTGGATCCTTATGAGCAACGTGAAACAACGGATATTCTGCATTGATACTTCTTAAATAACATTTAAAGCTTTAAACTGGTAGCAAAGAAAGACTCAAGTGTTGATTAACTAATTGTTAAATTCCAAAATACATTTAATTAATTTCTTGTCGAATAGTCGTTAAATATAAAAAATTAAAATACTTTTCACTGCATCTATTATCTGTCCAGCGATCTTATAGATATCCAAGTGAAATCTTGTATCTGGCCAGCGATCTTATACATATCCCAATGATTTCTTGTATCTGTCCAGCGATCTTATACATATCCCAGTGATTTCTTGTATCTGGCCAGCGATCTTACAGATATCCCAGTGATTTCTGGTATCTGGTCAGGCGCTCTTATAGATATCCCAGTGATTTCTTGCATCTGTCAGGCGATCTTATATATATCGCGGTGACTTCTTGTATGTGTCAGGCGATCTTGTAGATATCCCGATGATTTCTTGTATCTGGTCAGCGATATTCTAGACATCCCAGTGATATCTTGTATCTGTCCAGGGATCTTATAGATATCCCAGTGATTTCTTGTATCTGGCCAGCGATCTTATAGATATCAGAGTGATTTCTTGTATCTGGCCAGCGATCTTACAGATATCCCAGTGATTTCTGGTATCTGGTCAGGCGCTCTTATAGATATCCCAGTGATTTCTTGCATCTGTCAGGCGATCTTATATATATCGCGGTGACTTCTTGTATGTGTCAGGCGATCTTGTAGATATCCCGATGATTTCTTGTATCTGGTCCAGTGATCTTCTAGGATATCCCCGTGATATTCTGGTATCTGTCCAGGCGATCTTATAGATATCCCAGTGATTTCTTGTATCTGGCCAGCGATCTTATAGATATCACAGTGATTTCTTGTATCTGGCCAGCGATCTTACAGATATCCCAGTGATTTCTGGTATCTGGTCAGGCGCTCTTATAGATATCCCAGTGATTTCTTGCATCTGTCAGGCGATCTTATATATATCGCGGTGACTTCTTGTATGTGTCAGGCGATCTTGTAGATATCCCGATGATTTCTTGTATCTGGCCAGCGATCTTACAGATATCCCAGTGATTTCTTGTATCTGGTCAGCGATATTCTAGACATCCCAGTGATATCTTGTATCTGTCCAGGGATCTTATAGATATCCCAGTGATTTCTTGTATCTGGCCAGCGATCTTATAGATATCCTGGTGATTTCTTGCATCTGTCAGGGATCTTATAGATATCCCTGTATCTTTGTGATTTCTTGTATCTAGTCCGGCGATCTTATAGATATCCGCATGATTTCCTATGTCAGCTAAGTTCCAGCGATTCTTACAGATATCCCGGTGATTTCTTGTATGTGTCAGGGATCTTATAGATATCCGGTGATATCTTGTATCTGTCCAGGGATCTTATAGATATCCCAGTGATTTCTTGTATCTGGCCAGCGATCTTATAGATATCACAGTGATTTCTTGCATATGTCCAGGGATCTTATAGATATCCCGACGATTTCATGTATCTGGCCAGCGATCTTATACATATCCCAGTGATTTCATCTATGTGGCCAGCGATCTTATAGATATCCCAGCCATTTCATCTATGTGGCCAGCGATCTTATAGATATCACAGTGATTTCTTGTATCTGGCCAGCGATCTTACAGATATCGCAGTGATTTCTTGTATCTTGCCAGCGATCTTACAGATATCCCAGTTATTTCTGGTATGTGTCCAGGGATCTTATAGATATCCAAGTGATTTATGGTATCTTTCAGGCGATCTTATAGATATCCCGGTTATTTCCAGTATCTGTCCACGGTTCTTATATATATCCCAGTGATGTATTGTATCTGTCAGGCGATCTTACAGATATCCAAGTGATTTCTTGTATCTGTCTGGCTGTCTGAAAAAAATCCCGATGATTTCTTGTGTCTGTCAAGCCATCTTATAGATATCCCGGTGATATCTTGTATCTGGTCAGCGATCTGATAGATATCCCGATGATTTCTTGTAACTGTCAGGCGACCTGATAGATATTCCGGTGATTTCTTGTATCTGGTCAGCGATCTTATAGAAATCACGGTGATTTTTTTATCTGTCAGGCGATCTTTAAGATATCCCAGTGATTTCTGGTATCTGTCAGGCGCTCTTATAGATATCCCAGCGATTTCTTGTATCTGTCAGGCGATCTTATATATATCGCGGTGACCTCTTGTATGTGTCAGGCGATCTTGTAGATATCCCTATGATTTCTTGTATCTGTCAGGAGCTCTTATAGATATCCCAGTGATTTTTTGTATGTGTCAGGCGATCTTATAGACATCCCTGTGATTTCTAGTATCTCTCCAGGGATCTTATAGATTTCCCGGTGATTGCTTGCATCTGGTCAGGAATCTTTTAGATATCCCGATGATTTCATGTATCTGGCCCGCGATCACATAGATATCCCAGTAATTTCATGTATGTGGCCAGCGATCATGTATATCCCAGTGATATCTTGCATCTGTCAGGCGATCTTATAGATATCCCGGTGACTTCTGGTTTCTGGTCAGCGATCTTATAGATATCCCGGTTATGTCTTGCATCTGTCATACGATCTTAATGATATCCCAACGATTTCTCGTATCTGTAAGGCGATCTTATAGATTTCCCGATGATTTCTTGCATCTGTCAAGCGATCTTATAGATATCCCGGTGATTTCTGGTATCTGTCAGGCGATCTTATAGATATCCCGATCGTTTCTTCTATCTGTCAGGCGATCTTATATATATCGGTCATTTCTGGTCTCTGGTCAGCGATCTTATATACATCCCGGTGATTTCTTGTATCTGTCAGGCGATTTTATAGATAACCCGATGATTTTTTGCATCTGTCAGGCGATCTTATAGATATCCCGGTGATTTCTGGTATCTGTCAGGCGATCTTATAGATTTCCCGATGATTTCTTGCATCTGTCAAGCGATCTTATAGATATCCCGGTGATTTCTTGTATCTGTCAGGCGATCTTATAGATATCCCGATGGTTTCTTCTATCTGTCAGGCAATCTTATAGATATCCCTGTCATTTCTGGTATGTGTCCAGGGATCTTATAGATATCCAAGTGATTTCTTGTATCTGTCTGGCTATCTTATAGATAACCCGATGATTTCGTGTGTCTGTCAAGCCATCTTATAGATATCCCGGTGATTTCTTGTATCTGTCAGGCGATCTTATAGATTTCCCGATGATTTCTTTCATCTGTCAAGCAATCTTATAGATATCCCGGTGATTTCTTGTATCTGTCAGGCGATCTTATAGATATCCCGATGGTTTCTTCTATCTGTCACGCAATCTTATAGATATCCCTGTCATTTCTGGTATGTGTCCAGGGATCTTATAGATATCCAAGTGATTTATGGTATCTTTCAGGCGATCTTATAGATATCCCGGTTATTTCTAGTATCTGTCCACGGTTCTTATATATATCCCAGTGATGTATTGTATCTGTCAGGCGATCTTACAGATATCCAAGTGATTTCTTGTATCTGTCTGGCTGTCTTATAGATAACCCGATGATTTCTTGTGTCTGTCAAGCCATCTTATAGATATCCCGGTGATATCTTGTATCTGGTCAGCGATCTGATAGATATCCCGATGATTTCTTGTAACTGTCAGGCGACCTGATAGATATCCCGGTGATTTCTTGTATCTGGTCAGCGATCTTATAGAAATCACGGTGATTTTTTTATCTGTCAGGCGATCTTTAAGATATCCCAGTGATTTCTGGTATCTGTCAGGCGCTCTTATAGATATCCCAGCGATTTCTTGCATCTGTCAGGCGATCTTATATATATCGCGGTGACTTCTTGTATGTGTCAGGCGATCTTGTAGATATCCCGATGATTTCTTATATCTGTCAGGAGCTCTTACAGATATCCCAGTGATTTTTTGTATCTGGTCAGCGATCTTATAGATATCCCGATGATTTCTTGTATCTGTCAGGCGATCTTATAGACATCCCAGTGATTTCTAGTATCTCTCCAGGGATCTTATAGATTTCCCGGTGATTGCTTGCATCTGGTCAGGAATCTTTTAGATATCCCGATGATTTCATGTATCTGGCCTGCGATCACATAGATATCCCAGTAATTTCATGTATGTGGCCAGCGATCATGTATATCCCAGTGATATCTTGCATCTGTCAGGCGATCTTATAGATATCCCGGTGATTTCTGGTTTCTGGTCAGCGATCTTATAGATATCGGTGTATGTCTTGCATCTGTCATACGATCTTATGATATCCCAACGATTTCTCGTATCTGTCCAGGCGATCTTATAGATATCCCGATGATTTCTTGCATCTGTCAAGCGATCTTATAGATATCCCGGTGATTTCTTGGTATCTGTCAGGCGATCTTATAGATATCCCAGATCGTTTCTTCTATCTGTCAGGCGATCTTATATATATCGCGGTGATTTCTGGTCTCTGGTCAGCGATCTTATATACATCCCGGTGATTTCTTGTATCTGTCAGGCGATCTTATAGATAACCCGGTGATTTTTTGTATCTGTCAGGCGATCTTATAGATATCCCGGTGATTTCTGGTATCTGTCAGGCGATCTTATAGATATCCCGATGATTTCTTGCATCTGTCAAGCGATCTTATAGATATCCCGATGATTTCTTGTATCTGTCAGGCGATCTTATAGATATCCCGGTGGTTTCTTGTATCTGTCAGGCAATCTTATAGATATCCCTGTCATTTCTGGTATGTGTCCAGGGATCTTATAGATATCCCGGTGATTTCTGGTATCTGTCCAGCGATCTTATAGATATCCCGGTGATTTCTTGTATCTGTCCAGGGATCTTATAGATATCCCAGTGATTTCTTGTATCTGTCAGGCGATCTTACAGATATCCCAGTGATTTCTTGTATCTGTCCAGGGATCTTATAGATATCCCGGTGATTTCTTGTATCTGTCCAGCGATCTTATAGATATCCCGGTGATTTCTTGTATCTGTCCAGCGATCTTATAGATATCCCGGTGATTTCTTGTATCTGTCAGGCGATCTTATAGATATCCCGGTGATTTCTTGTATCTGGTCAGCGATTTATATAGATATCCCGGTGATTTCTTGTATGTGTCCAGGGATCTTATAGATATCCCGGTGATTTCTTGTATGTGTCCAGGGATCTTATAGATATCCCAGTGATTTCTTGTATGTGTCCAGGGATCTTATAGATATCCCGGTGATTTCTTGTATGTGTCCAGGGATCTTATAGATATCCCGGTGATTTCTTGTATCTGTCCAGGGATCTTATAGATATCCCGGTGATTTCTTGTATGTGTCCAGGGATCTTATAGATATCCCGATGATTTCTTGTATGTGTCAGGCGATCTTATAGATATCCCTGTGATTTCTTGTATCTGTCCAGGGATCTTATAGATATCCGGTGATTTCTTGTATCTGTGTCAGGGATCTTATAGATATCCCGATGATTTCTTATGTATCTGTCCCGCGATCTTATAGATATCCCGGTGATTTCTTGTATGTGTCCAGCGATCTTATAGATATCCCAGTGATTTCTTGTATCTGATTTCTTGTACTGGCGATCTTATAGATATCCCGGTGATTTCTGGTATCTGTCAGGCGATCTTATAGATATCCCAGTTGATTTCTGGTATCTGTCCAGGGATCTTATAGATATCCCGGTGATTTCTTGTATGTGTCAGGCGATCTTATAGATATCCCAGTGATTTCTTGTATCTGTCAGGCGATCTTATAGATATCCCAGTGATTTCTTGAATCTGTCAGGCGATCTTATAGATATCCCGGTGATTTCTTGTATCTGTCCAGGGATCTTATAGATATCCCGGTGATTTCTTGTATCTGTCCAGCGATCTTATAGATATCCCGGTGATTTCTTTTATCTGTCCGGCGATCTTATAGATATCCCAGTGATTTCTTCTATCTGTCAGGCGATCTTATTGATATGCCGATGATTTCTTTTATCTGGCCAAGGATCATATAGATATCCCGGTGATTTCTTGCATCTGTAAGGCGATCTTATTGATAGCCCGGTGATATTTTGTATCTGGTCAGCGATCATATAGATATCCTGGTGATTTCTTGTATCTGTCATGCGATCTCATAGATATCCCGATGATTTCTGGTCTCTGGTCAGCGATCTTATATACATCCCGGTGATTTCTTGTATCTGTCAGGCGATTTTATAGATAACCCGGTGATTTTTTGCATCTGTCAGGCGATCTTATAGATATCCCGGTGATTTCTGGTATCTGTCAGGCGATCTTATAGATAACCCGGTGATTTTGGGCATCTGTCAGGCGATCTTAAAGATATCCCGGTGATTTCTTGTATCTGTCAGGCGATCTTATAGATATCCCGATGGTTTCTTCTATCTGTCAGGCAATCTTATAGATATCCCTGTCATTTCTGGTCTCTGGTCAGCGATCTTATAGATATCCCGGTCATTTCTTGCATCTTTCCGGCGATCTTATAGATAACCCGGTGATTTCTTGCATCTTTCCGGCGATCTTATAGATCTCCCGGTGATTTTTTGTATCTGTCAGGCGATCTTGTAGATATACCGATGATTTCTGGTATCTGCTCATCGATCTTATTGATATCCCGGTGATTTCTGGTATCTGGTCAGCGATTTTGTAGATATCCCTGTGATTTCTTGTATCTGTCAGGCGATCTTATAGATACCCCCATGATTTCTGGTATCTGTCAAGCGATCTTATAGATACCCCGGTGATTTCTTGTATCTGTCAGGCGATCTTAAAGATATCCCGGTGATTTCTTGTATCTGTCAGGCGATCTTAAAGATATCCCGGTGATTTCGTGCATCTGTCAGGCGAGCGTATAGATATCCCGATGGTTTCTTGCATCTGTCAGGCGATCTTATAGATCTCCCGGTGATTTCGTGCATCTGTCAGGCGAGCGTATAGATATCCCGATGGTTTCTTGCATCTGTCAGGCGATCTTATAGATATCCCGGTGATTTCTTGCATCTGTCAGGCGAGCGTATAGATATCCCGGTGATTTCTTGCATCTGTCAGGCGAGCGTATAGTAATCCCGGTGATTTCTTGCATCTGTCAACTCAAGACGTTGATTACACAACAGTCTCGTTTTCCGGGGTGATTGGGTTCCGGCCTATTGCGCAACTTAGTACAATAACCAGTCCAGAACTTTGAGACCAACCCATTCAACTGGATGTACAGACATCAATCAGTATCATTTGATACATCTAATCATTTGTACGAGAAGTATTAGTTACATACAACGATAATTGTTTGACATACTGCGCCAGCCGTTGTACATGTTTGACTGTATCAGTGCCAAAATGTGAACGACTAATTGATCCAATAAATGGAAGAATTGCTCGTTTTGTACGAGAATCCTGATGGAAAACATTAAAACGCTGACCGTAATATTTCAGCGCCTATACTGACATTCGTCCAGTACACGAGCAATTCTTGTTTCGTTTCCTCTATATATCCATCTATAGCATCCACTGAATAACAATGGAGTTGGTGTTACAGAATTGATGGTAGTCTGGCCTATCACCCATTTAAGATAAATCTGGTAATTTTTACTGGAATGCATGAATCCACTTTTTTTGTGAAATATCGATACATGTCGTATGGATATATATAGTCCCCCATAGAAGTCGTAATTCTGTGTGGACATAATTAACCTGATGCTGGATGCTGACAAGGCCATCAGCGTGAACAAGACCCATACTGGTCGAAGGAGACTCGTAGATTCTAAAATTGGAACTTGAAATTAAATCGTATATATATATATATATATATATGATAACATAATCCGTTTAACTGTAATCACTTCTCCCTGAAGATAAAAGTGAAACATGTTGGAACTTATTTCAGAAACTTCTTCTTATCACACTGCATTCTCGGTATTCTCAACACTTTCTTTATATATATATATATATATATATATATGCTTTGTAAAACATAGTAACTGTCACACTGCATTCATATGGCGTCTTTGGGGCGGTGGGGTAGCCTAGTGGTTAAAGCGTTGGCTCGTCACGCCAAAGACCCGGTTCGAATCCCCACATGGGTACAATGTGTGAAGTCCATTTCTGGTGTCCCCCGCCTTGATGTTGCTGGAAAGCGGCGTAAAACCAAACTCAGTCAGTCATATGGCGTCTTTTCCTGTAAGAAGAAACCGTCTGTATTTGAAAACATGATAACAATTGTCACATGTAGGTAATGGTAATCTGGAAAGATTTCCGCCCGTAATCCCCGGTGGTTTGTTTTATCATTCTATGCCTAAGAACCTTAACACTAACCATGCTTACCCTTACCCTAACCCTAAACTTAAAACCCTAAACCTAGCCCCAAAACCTCGAATTAACCCTAATAAATAGAATACATTTCAATCGGGGGTTTCCACGGAACTCTTCCCTGAATGATGACAATATGACAAAGCAGCCAAATCGTCAAAGCATAAACACAATATCTATACACATCACATAAATATGTACACACTACAAAAGTATTGAAAGACACTAACCTTCAGAAATGACCCCAGGGGTTCCAAAATAAATGTCAAAATCTAAATATGCATTATCCAATATCCTCAAGTGCTTTTGTAGCCCTGAAGGTCCGGGTTAGAAAAATGAACTTTCAGTAACCCATGCTTGTCGTAAGAGGCGACTAACGGGATCAGGGGGTCAGGCTCGCTGGCTTGGTTGATACATGTCATCGGTTCCCAGTTGCGCAGATCGATGCTCATGCTGTTGATCACTGGATTGTCTGGAATATACATGGAATATTGCTGAATGCGGTGTAAAACCAAGCTCACTCACTCTTCATGAGTGCCACGAGTTAGGAAAGTACAGTTACTGTTGCTTCGTTTGTTTTTGTGAAGTTCTGTTTCTGAAACAAATCCTGGCATATGAATTTAAGGAGCGATAGTAATGCCTTGATTAAATCAATCAGATTGAACCTGTGCACCAATAGGTCCCTGCCATATGTTGACACAGAGTTTTACTGTTGAGCAATTAGATAAAGTGAGATACTCAAAACACAACAGAGTTTCACACAATAATATACCAGGAATAAAAAAATAATCCTTGTTTTAATTACAATTCACATTAACAATTGGGCTGCTATGTGTGGATCCATGTCAGGCAATTAAACAATACTTTTTACAACATAACATTCAAGAGGAGCTTTTCCCCAAGATTTTACTTGATTTGTCTTGCCGGAGGAAAGTGCTCTAAACATACACCAGCTGGAGTTCAATGCGGTCATCTAAGCTGTTCAACACTGGGCGCATCTACTGAGGAATCAAGGAAGTTCAAGCGTCTCTTCATTCCGCTATCCCCCGCCTAGACTACTGAAGTCTCTCGAACAACCATCTCGTTTTGGATCAGAGCTGTCATCTTACGAGCCTACAAAGCAGCAGGGTTAGATCTAGTCTGTCGTACAGACCCTGAAGCAAATATATACAAGAAAGCCCACACAAGTCTAGAAAATGTGGCAAGTCTAGATTTCCTCAGCTTCAGGCTGAAAATGAAGAAAGTCTCAGGGCTCCTTTTCATTATATATATTTTTTTTTTACTATGAACTTTTTTCAGTAAAATATGTTCATTTCAGAGACTAGTTGTTATCTAGGTTAGATCCACCTAGAGCCTCCAACCCGCATGAAGGTAGAGCGATAGCATCGACACTCGCCCTACATGGGAATTGCTCTTTATTGTCCATTATGGAAGGCTGTTTCTTGAAGTCGGACATAGTGTTCGCCAACCACTATCTTCGGGATATCGCTACAGAAGATGTATCCGGTATCCACCAGATCGGCCCCCTTGTAGTAGCGCAACAACTCACAATTCCAGCCAGACGATGAGAAACTCACCCTTATCACGTGACTTGTTGACGCCAGGCAACTTTCTCATTGCCACTGACAGAGAGTCCATGTTCCCCTGTCTTACAAGATAAGTCAGCGCATGAGTAATTTAGACTCAGTTTCGGTAATAGCCCTTACCTTAACATAAGTGTCGCGATTCAGTTTCGGTAATAGTCCTTACCTTAGCATATGGATCGTTCCAGATAACTAGACATCGAGGCCTTCTAGTTTATCTAAATCCACGAAATCTATAACATTTACTTCTTTTATTAACTTAAGAGAAGGTGGTCCCCCGATTATCATCAGAAGTGTGGACGCAGAAAGAAACCGCAAGAAGAGTTCCCAGGGGGTATATGATCAGAGACCGCTATAATGATTGATCAGTCACAGTAAATCCTGGTTGGTGGCTGACCCACCACCTATTCCGTCGGATTCTGTAAGCAATATAGCATGAGTCAGGATAAGGAAAAATATGTAATTTGTATGATAAAATTGATATTATACTTATCCTGACTCCTGATTTGAAGGGCCCTCCCAACCGTCCCCTCTTGTAATGTGTCACAGAGGTTATGACAAAACAATGTCCTGTCCTGGTGTAATCAACCATAGAGGTCATGTGCTATAAGTCAGCTGCATAACATGCATCACTTTTATCCATTTTGCTGATGCAGTAACAAGTGACATGGTAAACTGGGGATTGTCATGTTTATTTCTTGAGTAGTTGTGTTTGATTCACCTCATACCAGTATTTGGCTATGAGTCCTGAAGACATCAGATCATCTTTACTTTTCATCCAAAAATATCACGTTTTGAATGTAAATTGTTGAAAAAACACTTGTGTCATAACATATCCAGAATAATGCATACACAATATCACATGAAATGTAGGAAGTGCTAGAATCGATACAACTATCCTGATCTTGTCATGATAGGGAGTAATACCCTAATGGAAGATGCTTATGAATTTATCATGAATTGCATGATCTTAGCGAGATGATCTTTATCAGATATGTAGAAAAAGCGCAGATGAGAAGGAATCATTCTTTAATAAAACCAAGATGAGAAACTACATATTGATGTTATCGAATGTATTTCTGTTGTAATGTCAGTCACCAATGTCCAGGCGTCAGTACACCCCACAACAGTTACCAAATAATAGAATAGAATAATACTTTAATGCCTTTTCAGGAATATATGTTACATCAGCAGAGCTACTGACACATTAGAGAGATACCAAACATATTTACATAAATTGTTTGATTTAGGTATCTTCACATTTGTTTAAGAGAGATATGGTACTTGGAATAAAGGATGTACGGGCTCTCTTAGTTTTCACAATTGGAACTTTGTAGCGGCGGCCTGAAGGGAGGAGGTTGTATTCCGAATTTAAGTAGTGAGTACGGTCAGATATGATTTTGACAGCTTGATTCACGATTTGCCGCTCATATATTGATGATAAACATTCAAATCTGACTCCAGCGATTTTACTTGGCCGTTCCACATTGTCAGGAAGATGTACGCTCAGGCTCTCCACTCACCTGGTCCGTTGAGGGATGCTAAGTCCGGGAGAGAGGTCAGACGAGCGTGACACCTAACTAACCACATAACATTCATGTACGGGCACACATGATATATTGAAAGTTAACACAACACCGGGTTCTATGCTCACATAGGGTTACTTTGCTTCTGTCCATATCGTTTTGATCCGTTAACAACTGTATCAGACCTTGAACACATGTGTGTCGTAATTGGAAAAATACCGGTCAGCACTGATCGGTTACTCACCCCTTTTCAACTTGTTGATTGTTTCAACGTAAGATCAATGTGTTCTGCCTCCCACGACTACTTTTTTCTGCCTTTTCCTTGTATCTCGGGACGTTCTGTCACCATTGCCCACATTTCTCTATTTATCTACTTTAACTCGCGACGTTCTGTCACCATTGCCGAGATCTCTTTATTTATCTACTTTAACTCGCGACGCTCTGTCACCATTGCCCACATCTCTCTATTTATCTACTTTAACGCGCGACGTTCTGTCACCATTGCCCACATCTCTCTATTTATCTACTTTAACGCGCGACGTTCTGTCACCATTGCCCACATCTCTCTATTTATCTACTTTAACTCGCGACGTTCTGTCACCATTGCCCACATCTCTCTATTTATCTACTTTAACTCGCGACGTTCTGTCACCATTGCCCACATCTCTCTATTTATCTACTTTAACTCGCGACGTTCTGTCACCATTGCCCACATCTCTCTATTTATCTACTTTAACTCGCGACGTTCTGTCACCATTGCCCACATCTCTATTTTTCTACTTTAACTCGCGACGTTCATAGTTCTCCCAACCCTTAAGTACTCATGAGAATAATCGAAAATCTGAATACGGAATCTGATGTAAACTGATGACATATGTTACCAGTTACCTCAAAATGTCACTGATGGGGTTGTTTCTGTCGTAATAAATGTAGAACAAATATCAACTTGTTGCCAACAAGATATATATATTATATATACATACTCTTATTGTCGATCCATGGCCCCATAGGCCATCGCCACACACGATGCAGCGGCGTATGCTTTTCCTTTCCTATGTATGTTGTCTGTCAAACCCTATATTCAGTCACCAGCATTTTTCAGAAATTACTTGTTGCACGTTTACAGTTTATGGCGCCGGGGGGCGCACTTACTTTCAATATCATGTACATACATTTCAGGGGGAGGGAGAGGGGGCGGTCATGGTCATTCGCAGTTGTTCATGTTTCTCCATAAATATCAACATCACCGACCGAACTGGCAGAATGGAATATAGTCGGAAGAAGGTAACACCGGGCAAACTCTACATGCATTCTCTATACAAACTCGTTAACTCAATTCGGTATGATAAGTTAATGACATATGATTTGCTCTCTGCTATTCAACAAGGACTGATCTGATTTCTCTGCAATCATGATATGTGCCAACGTTTAATGGTTCATTATGTATGTTTGCAAACAAGATCATAGGCATCGCCTGGCATTTAGAAAGTGTTGTCCGTTTCCCGTGCACCAACACCCCACGTTCCCACCCTATCAGTTACTATTTTCTACCCCATGGACAAAACCTTGAATGCCGAGTCAGTGGGAATGGACCTACTCTCTGTTACATTCCAACTATCACTATCGTCACTCCAAAGTACTTCATATTTTTAGGTACTTTTTATCAAAATTCTTCATTCTACACGATGGGATGGAGTAACATAATAAGTAGATATTACTTAATAATGTGTGTACTAAAACCCTGTTTCAATTTGTATTTACAGTGTTATGTCAGTTTATAAGTTTTATTTGCTAAACATTATGGCCAAATAAATGTTACCTTCGGAGCATCACTTGAACATTATTCAATGATAAGACGCTCTCTGAGAAAATTGTTGCGCAATGTTATGACATACTAATAATGTCTTTCAATCTCTGAATTCAACAAGATTATCAACATTGTAAGCAAGGTTTAAATACGCGATAATTGAACACAAGACCATTTCGTAATCTTTAAGAGAGTCGGTGTAATAAATAATGGCACTTACACGGGCATCTGGCTGAAACACAGACACGCACGCACACGTACGCGCGCGCACACACACACACACAAAGTTTCAGAGGAGCATTTAATATCATAATAAGAAAGTTAATATTAGACTGAATGTACCCCTTTGTACGAGACTGTGGACGTTCAAAAGTACTACATTTAAACTTAAACCAATTTCAGATCCTTGATTTGAACGAATGTCGACGTACCGCAACACAGAAGTAAGAGGACCAAAACAGCATAGCAATGTCAAAGTTTAATATTTCAAATATTTATCTCCAGATTTACCCACTGTGAGTGATGGTGCATTTCAACCGTCATCCTCCCAAACAGATTATATTCTCAATGTCACAATACCGCAGACAATATGGTACAATAACATGTATGTATTCATATTGCTTCTTATTATCAGTGGTCACAAATATTCAAATGGATACATAACTAAACGGAATGCCAAGAAAATAAAAGACAAAAACTATAATTACGGACAAAAGTAAGAAAACAACCGTTCGACTACTGGGGAAAGACGCTATACATAAACGCACCTGCGGTTTGGATATAAGTGGCATTTTACTATTGTGATGACAACAATCAACTGGTCAGTCCGTTATATTGTCAACTTTGTAAATATTATTTGAATAAGTGATAACCGAACAGGAGACCATTTCATGACCTCTAAGAGTATCGGTGTTATAAATAATAGCCTTTAGTGAGGGTACTTTATTAATGTGATAAACCGAATACAGACCGGTCACTCATAGATATGCTTCTCTTGGTTATATTCAGGTAAGACATGTTCACTTTGTGTAAATTATGCTCCAAAACTATTTTCATATTTGCTAATATATTCTATGTTGTTAGATGTTATTTAACATATTCAACATTATAAAGTTTGCATTATTGATGAAGTACATGTAGTGATGTATTACTACAGGCAGATTAGATCATTTATTGATGGGAGTAATCAAAATACACGGTACACTCTTCAAAAAAAGAAACGCACAGGGTTTTTTGAGAATATTGGACTTATGAAGCTGCGGTAAAAATAATGCAAATATACTATTTCTTTTCAAAACGTCATCTTTGGGTGGTTGTAAACAGCTTCAGCGCCAAAACGCGGCAATTTTAACTTTTTCCCTTGTTTTAGAAGCGTTTGAAAAAGTATTCGCCAAAACGTCACCAAGAAAACGTTCAAACCAAAATTCAAGAGCAAGTAAGCGGAAAAGCATCAGTATAGATCTATAACGCAAATTTAGTGTTTAAATTTGTCATTGGTGTTTGCTTGGAAATATGAGGAAATCATCATGCCACGATTAAGTGCAGCCAATCAAAACATCGCCATAGGCCGCCTTGAAGCTCGGGAGTCGCAGTCAGCTGTTGCCCGACATTTCAACGTTCATCAGAGCACCATATCTCGCCTTGGGGATCGTTTCCTGCAGACCAATTCCGCCCAAGATCGCCCGAGAAGCAGCCGACCACTCACTCACAGTTACCACTCACTTGCGTCATCGTCTTGCCACAGCCGTGGAGACTGAACAGCGCATCCCATGAGAAGAATTTCCGACCAAACTGTCCTGAACCGATAGTGTGAAGGGCATCATCCCTCTAGCCCCCGTCCCCCTAGCCCCCTGTTGTTACAAGCCACTAATGAGTACCTCTAGCCCCTCGCCTGGCTGTTCTGTTAGCTGTTCTCACTCCCCTTTAACTGGATTCACTGCACTAAGTTCGTTATGTCAGGTGTTGGTTGTGAATAGGTGACTACCGGTTCTTAGGGAGATAATAGAGTATCATGGATCACTGATCAGGAGGAAATGTTCATTAAGCAGCTGATGGTTGTGAGAAGGAAACGCTGAGGAGAAGGTTGTTGTTTCAGCTATCTCAGGGGTGAGAAGTTTTGAAGTAGGATAGATAACTCTTATAAAATAGCCATGTCACCAGAAATTCAGTATGAGTCCTAAAATTAAAAAAGTTGTTTAACAAACTATCATTAATATTTGGACTATTCACTATTTGTTACGAGGGAGGACTGCAAAGAGAGGAACAGCCAGGTGTACGCGGAGCACGTGCACAAGTGCCGACAAAGCTATTGAATCATTTACCTGTGCTGTCTCTATCCTTTCTCGCACATCTGGCTGTTCCTCTCTTTGCACCCCTCCCTCGTAACAAATTGTGAACTGTGTCAGAATTTTAATGAGAGTTTGTTAAACAACTTTTTTACTGTTAGGACATGAATACTGTTTCATTGCGTATTATATGTTTAGTAGTTTTCGAGTTAGATTGCAATTCATCGGTCCGATTTTGAGCCAAACGGACTATAAAATGGTTTATGCGTTGTTGTTTTTAAGAGTGTGTATGCTGAAATAATATAACATAATATGATAACGCTATAATGTTATTGTACTGGTGTTAATTTTGATCCACTTAGAATTTGTAAACGTTGAAAACTTCGATTAATTAATGATTAATGTTTATTTAGTTGTCATAATTTGAAGAAGTATCATCTGGAGACTATCAACTTTACGATTATCAACTTCATACAATACTTCATAAAATGTAATCTCTGATGACGGATCATCAGACACTTTCCATAATTGATTATTGTATGAAATGATAGTAGTGGAGGCTTTGTAACAATTATTTGCAAAAATGATACTTGGTTGCAGGAAAGCTCATATTTTGCGTATACGTGGCCTATAGTATTCTAAACATGAAATTATCAGGAGGCAGGACATATTTACTCCAGTCTTAATTTTATTGACTAATCAAATTGCTAAAATAGAAGCACTAGTGACCGAAGCATCATAAAATCATAATTTATATTCTTACCTCCCGTACACGAAAATTACCTCCCTTTACATGAAGATTACCTCCCTTCATGAACTTGAATAGTAATAGAAGAGAGTGACCTTCCTTCTGTGTTTTCTGCGTGGAATTTCAATGAAGGTTTCTGATGTTTTTGGGTGTAATTTTGAGTGAGAAAGGTTAATGTCAACATAATTTTCACCAAGCCGCTCCAGTATAGGAGACGTTCCAATTCTAGACTGAAATATGTGGGTAGACCAGTGGTTAAAGCGTTCGCTCGTCACGCCGAAGACCCGGGTTCGATTCCCCACATGGGTACAATGTGTGAAGCCCATTTCTAGTGTCCCCCGTCGTGATATTGCTGGAATATTGCTAAAAGCGGAGTAAAACCATACTCACTCATTCACTTTAAAATCCTAAACTTTTGCGACCACTATATTTCTGGTATATTTATAAACTAGGCGGCAAAAGAAAGCATAGGTACAGTTTGATATGTGATCCGTAAAGAGACATAAAAGATGTTGGGTTCAAGCATAACATAATGAATTGTTACAGATGTCCAATCAGTGACATTATGAACGAGGTACTGACAACACGTGACTTGTGAGCAGTAGTTGAACATTGGTGGGTTCGGAAATGTTGTTTACCTGCGATATGTGAACAGTCAATCATGATTGTCACGTTCGCTACAAGTTCATGTAAGAAACAATTACAGTCTCAGTACCGCGTATGACCCCCACGTGTCTCAATGCATGCCGTAACTCGTGGTCTCATCTATGACGTCAGACGTCTGATGACGTTTGGTGGAATCCTTTGCCACTCCTCCATCAGGGCCTCCTGTGGGGTTGTAACTGGTGGTCTTCCTGTTCTCGGCCTGTCCTCAGTCCTTCCTCTCTGCCGGTAACGCTGCAGAAGCCTGTATATCGTCAGTAGCGTACACTCGAACCTTCTGGCAATCTGGACCGGTGTTGCCCCCATTTCGCCCATACCAACGGCTCGCTCTTTTTCCTCACGTGTCAATCTCGGCATGTCTCTTTTGTGCTTTTATCAGCTGTGTTATCATGCTGTGCGTTGATCACATTTAAACACCACCTAGGCACGTGCATTTCGTTCTGCAGGCTTAAAACCTATTTTACCAATTTCTCGTGCCAACCTGGCATCGTGAGTTCGGCTATGTTATTTTTCCCTCTCTGTGCTTAGGCAATAACTGTCAGAATACCTACTGATCTCTTTGTATCATATTTTTTCAGGAAACCAACATTTGCCAACCTATACTTTCTTTTGCCGCTTAGTTTACATGATGAGCCTTTGAGCGACGAATCTTTTTTACATGTATATATCGTATACCGACTATGCCGGGTGTCAGTCCGGGCGTCTGTTCATCAAAGATCCACTTAATTTCACTCATCGACAAGACTACAGTCCGTTTGACTCAGAAACGGACCGATGAATTGCAAATTTTATCATTGTACAACATTGCCACATAAATAGAAATAGTACACGTATTTATCATTTACTAATACCCAACTGCTTTCTTATATTTGAAAATTTTCCGGACTCCACCAAAAACGTTGTTTAAGAAACTATCATCATTGAAAACGCAAAAGTTGTTATCCGTAGCGGCGGGGTGAAACCGCAGAAACGGAACAGCCAGTCATGTCAGGGGACATCTCAAAATCTATTCCGGGAGACCTGTCGGTTCCTCGTCTGTCGTAGTGTCATAGTTACGAGTTAAAGGGATGACAAGTGGTGTCACAGTTGCCTGTTGTAAGCCACCCCGAGACCAGTAACCTTGTTCAATGACGTTAGCTACCTTGTTGACACAGTTTTGCCAAGTTTCAGTCGTGATTTTGTTAAGGGATTCCTTAACCAAAACCTCTACGTCACGTAATCTAAAAGTTGTGTTTGATCTGGCAACATCTCCTTTGACAATACCCCATATCATTTCAATGGGGTTAAGATCACAGTGATAGGGTGGAAGTCGCAGAATATCGTGACCCTTACTTTTTATGTAACTGTCAACTTTGTAGAAAGGTTCACCTTTGTAGGGTTTTATGATCTTATATAGCTGAGGCTTTGTTGCCTTTGAAGGCCGTGCGATCTGAAATTTGTCGAGCCATGATATCATATCACCTTTTTGACAGTTCGATGTCGGGGCTTTACTGTCGGGGTCCTGCACGCTGTAGTATGGGGCATTGTCCATTACGATAAAAGACTTCTCTGGTAGAGCTGGTACCAACTTGTTTTTAATCCAATCGAGGAAAACCGCACCATTCATCTCGGAATGGTAGTCTCTGTTATCTTTGGACTTTGCCCTGAATACCAAGCCGCAGCCTGGGAGAAAGCCTTTGCTGGAGCAACCAGCATGGAGAATGATTAGTCTCTCTCCTTTCCTAGAGGCAGCTTTCTACGTGACCCCTTATCACCCCCATCGGGTACCCACTGACTGCTGGCAGTGTGCGAGGCATTGACCCAGGTCTCGTCCAAGTACACTGGCTCGAACCCTTCCTCGCGCTTCTTCTTTATAACCCTGAGAAAATTATTTCTCAAGCGAACGATATCAGGGCGTTCACAGGGTACTGACCTATTCTCCCCCGAAATTTTCTTATAACGATACCCGAAAGAATGTAAGAGTCGCCAGAGTGTGTACTTTGATACTCTGAGGTTGTGTTCTTGCTTCAAATGCTTTTTAAAAATTTTCAGCGACATGTATTTGTTTTCAGAATAGAGCATGTTGATAGATTGCCTTACAAGGTTCTATTGAAAGTGTTCCAGAACATTTGTCAGTACCCTTGCTGATACTCCTAAAGCTTTTGCTGCCCGCTTACGGAATTTATTAATGGCATAAATTGGTTTGGCCCTTTCGGCTTCAGCACGGAAAAAATCGTACACTTTAATCATCAACTGTTTCACGTCAGCATTCAACTTCATTTTTCATCAGGCATGTGTATCCCGTGCACGACGAGATAGTGGCTGTTCCGTTTCTGCGGTTTCACCCCGCCGCGACAGATAACAAATTTTGCGTTTTCAATGATGATAGTTTCTTAAACAACTTTTTTGGTGGAGTCCGGAATATTTTCAAATATAAGGTAGCTGTTGGGTATTAGTAAATGATAAACATGTGTACTATTTCTATTTATGTGGCAATTTTGTACAATGATAAAATTTGCAATTCATCGGTCCGTTTCTGACTCAAACGGACTGTACCTACAGCAGTGTCTATATTTGGTCGAACTGTACCCGAATAACCTTAATTCAAGCTGTTCAGCGAAAGTTAAAATAAAACTTTTGCTGTTACTGTAGTATTCCATTTACACAACACTCTCATTGTTTCAGCAATTGCCACTGAGATCTGCTGTTAGCATCAACATTAATATGATAAGATTTTTTTAAAACATTTTGTATACGGATACGTCTAAAAAGGTAAACAGTTATCAGTAATTAAGGAACAGATGCGTCATTGGACCAGATCTAAATGTTATCAAGGAAAGAGCAAAGTTCAGTCAGAACATACAAAGGAAGCTGAACCACAAGACAGTATGCATACTCATGGGGGAACTTACCTTTTCTGTTTCAGAGTTGGATTAGACATCACAGGGTAGATCTCATCTATATCTGGATCCGGATATGTGGATCCGTGGCAGCATGTTCAATCAAGAATGCAGATCGATCGTACAGAGTGACGTTTCTTTGTGTGGCAGTCTTCCTGTTCTTAAGTTTTATGTGTTCTACCTGGTATACTGGTAAGTAAACAAATACGGGAGAACTAGTATTATGTTTTACAGATTAAAGATAATATGCAGCAGAGAGGGTTCGGGTGATCCTGGCACTATTATTATGTTTTACAGATTAAGATGAAAAATGCAGCAGCGAGGGTTCGGGTTATCCTGGCACAGTATGGCTGGTAAGGCTCATCATCAGCTCAGGGCCCTTGCCTCCTCTACACGCAGCCCAGACAGCGAATGGGACTTCTCCCAGGAAACACTGCCTAGTCGAACCCACCAAGAACTTTACGGAGAATATTTAGACTCCCCAACACTGCAGCCTTATGCATTACCCAGAGTGTCAGAAGGGCTGTGCTCCCGGTAGAGAACCCGGGCACTCTCCTGATCTGCACCAAGAGATCAGGAGGTACCAAACCAAGGGCACCGAGAACAATGGGGAGCCCGACGACAGTGTCATTGGGGTGTAAGCGAGACATTTCAAAGGCGAGGTCCGCATATTTAGAATGCTTTTCCTGAATCTTGCCAATCACGTTGCTGTCAAAAGAGATAGAAAATTCAATGATATAAATAAATTCATTGACTTTATCAAAAAGGACAAGATCAGGTTTGTTGGCTGGAATTCTTCTGAGGCTATATATGGGCCTATTCCAGATATGCTGTTTGTGCCAAGGAAGGGCATCCACTGACAAGGTGTTAGACATGGGTCTCTGTCAATTCATTGCAAAGTCGGCATTTCATATTGATATTTTCTTTAAGAATCACATTTTGGCGATTTCAAGTGGGAAGTGACTGGTCCTGAGCAGCAAAAAGGAAGCCCTCAGTTTAAGACCAGCGGACTTCGTCCAGGCGAAGGAGTCTTTGGGATTGCTATTCTGTTCCACACACTGCATGTACACACGATGCAATGGCTTCTCAGAAAGCTTCTCCACAAAAGACCGACTCTGGGCAGACTTGGTGAAGGACTTCACCTGGTTTACTCCCATCGCTGTACCGTCCAGCAGTACATCGCCATCAGCAAAATCAACCTCAAATTTCAGATTCTGTCCAACAACCTTGGCACGCTTAAAATAGCTGTGGAATTCCTTGCTTTCATCATGAGTCTTGACATGCATCACCAGAGGATCATCCAATAAATACATATGTGCAAATGTACACAAAAGAATTCTATCATGAAGAGCCTCCACATTAATCAAACCCCGACCTCCAGAATTGATTGGCATATATAAACGATTAAGAGAGGAGCGAGGGTGGTGAGCTCTGTTATCAGACATGATTCTTCTGGTCAGGCAGTCAAGATTCTGGATGTCTTGTTTTGTCCAATCAACTGTACTACTCCAAAGGAATAGGAAAGGACTGGCACAGCAAAAGTATTGGTGGCTTTGACCTTGTTTTGAGCATTTAGATCTGAGGTCCAGATTTTCTTTAAGCGAGATTTATACTCGGCCCGAAGGTTTTTTTTAATCTGGGCATTCTGGAGCTTGTCTCGAACTTGCATTCAAAGACAGGTGTAGGCCTGATCTTCCACGATATGCTCAATAACTGCTCCCCCTTGTTACCTGACCGATCCATCATTAGTTACCTTGCCACGTTGAAATTGAAGAGTATTACATTTGTCGAGTCCAACTGCCATGCCAATATCACTAGAAAAGGACTCGACAAGGAGAACCTGAACGTTCAAGTTGGTGTTTCCTTTGGCAAGAAGCTCGATATCATCCATGAGATGAGTAAGCAGTGTTGGGGATCTGTGCTGAGGAGGCCCTGGATGGTAACCCTCCTCTCTCTATTGAGCAGAAAGCTCAAAGGATTTAAAGACAAACAAAACAGCAAAGGACTGAAGGAGTCCCCCTGGAAAATCCCCACTCTGATTGGAATAGATTCCGAAGTCTGCACCTGCCCTTGCGAGTACATCTCAAGTTGATTCGACCAGCAACTCATTAAAGACTTGAGTAAATCAAGTAGTCGTCCAGGGAGGTCAATACAACTCAGATCAGAATCCATTCATGAGGGACAGAGTCATGTGCTTTTTATAATCAATCCATCACATGGAGAGGTTTCGGTGATATGTTTTAGCATCTTCCAAAATCATTTTCTGTACAAGAAGTTGATCCTTGCACCCCAACATCCCTTTCTCGCCCCCTTCTGTTCTCTATAAATTATATCATTGGAAGAACAGTAGGATAACATGAAGTTTGTCAAACACCCTGTGGAAATTTTATAGTGAGTATTCAAACATGTGATATGGCGGAAATGTTTGGTTTCAGTAAAGTCTCCTTTCTTGGGAAGGAGTATTGTTCGACCTTTGCAGAACCATGGATGAACATCACATGTGTCCACAAGAGAGTTGAAACAGTGAAGTCATGGTGTTTGGACACAGGGGAACAGTTTCCAATACCGGTTTCGAATGCCATCAGGCCCTGGAGCTGTATTAGATTTGGACTTTTTGATGACACTTTTCAGGCAATCTGGTGAGATGCATCAGACAAACGACCTAGTTACTTTCTCATGCATTGCATGGTCATAACCATGGACCCATGGTAGCTCCAGGTTAAAGTCGCCGATAACAGACGTCAACTGTTTCCAGAACCTTTCATTGGCATCCATGGGAGGCCGCATATTATGCTCACCATCACCATTTGTTTTCAGTTGCCTGTAGAAGTGTTTTTCATTATTTCTAAACAGTTTATTTTGTTTGATAATTTTTTTCTTATTTTCCCATTTTTTACTTTATTATTGGATATTTATATAGCTCACATATCCACGCACTAGTGCATGCTCAAGGCGCTGGTATTTTGTCCCTCGATCATTGGGTGTCAATCTCAACAGCACAATCTCAGCTCCCTGGGGCCATACAACTCTTGCTGCCATAAGGCGCACCGAGTTATTGCGGCTTCCCCATCCTTACGAGGTACCCATTTACAGCTGGGTGGACTGGGACACATAGTCACAGTACTTTGTCCAAGTTTACTGCACGTTGCTGTACCCGCAACTAGGTGTTTGCACGTATTTATGTGGCCACCATCTGGTCATATACCAAAGGATTCGTGGGTTCTTTATTGTACACAACTTGTGTATTGGACACAACTACAGAACAGCACGTAGAGATGACAAGAACCGAATGTGTCTGTATTTTGCGTTTTGCAATTTCTTATCCTGGTTTGGCAGAGAGAGTTGGGAATGTTTTTGATGTGACAAGAGGGAAACACCAAACATTATTGTTGGAACCCACAAAATATTGTTTGTAGAACAGGTCCAGTTTTCGAATAGTATATCAAACATACAGAAAAATAATGTTCCATCATTTTCGGGAAGAAATTTTTTTTATTTGTTGTATGTGTATTTCAAATTATGATATTTGGTTTAAATTTTTTATAGTTTGCAATGTGTGCAATTTTTATGGTATATTCTTTATATCTCCGGAATGTAAACAACATTTTATGACTTTGGAAATGCAGATGATAAACAGAACACAATATCACAAGAGTCGCTTAAATAGAAATGTGTTATAACTAAATGTAAATGAGCATGGACGAAACTAACCTATTTCAGACAGAAAATTGTTGGATAACAATCAGATGCCTCAAAGCGACCCATTTGCTATACAGTCTTGAGATAGGATGTTTGTAAGTGCCTATCCTATGTATGCGTTTTGATCTGCAGACAATCAAGGAAAATACGTGGCACGTATGTCGCACGTGAGCCTGAATATCCAAGAAAGCATTACAGAGAAAGACGCATTCTCTGAAGCAGCTATGCGTCAGATCCATCAACAGCTGGGGAATAAAACGGATGCACTCATGGTCAGTATATTCATTTATATGCATGAACAGTATCATAATTAGTCTTTCAGTTGAAGATTATTATCCAGGGATGTTGGATCAATTTGAATAGTTAGACTGAGATGATTTCATCAATTCATACAATCCAGTCGTTTGTGTCACGTTTTACTGCACGTTTAACGCAGTCTGAAACTTTATCTGTCGTTACCGTTCCAGGAATTTGAAGAAGCGCCACTGAAACAGCGGAAGGAACATGTGAATCAGATGTGCCCTTGGATGAGGAGATCTGAAAAGGCTAACACCATGGCACGAGTATCGTATTACGAGAACATCAATGTTCTTTTCTGTACCGTACCAAAGGTTGGGACAAAATTCTGGTTCAGAATGCTTCATGTACTGGAGACAGGTGAATATAGTTCTCCGTTCGAGATTCAAGACGGCCCTAAGTCACGATATCACATTACATCTGGAAAACAATCAGAAATTGCGCAAAGAATAAATTCCGCCAGGAAAATCATATTTACGCGAGATCCCTACAAGAGGATATTCTCATCTTACATTGATAAACTGGCAAGTCCAAACGGTGGGTATTGGTCTTTTGGCAGAAGAATTATACGTGCTGTTCGAAAACCCGAGTCAAATACAATGCTTCAGTGTGGCCACGATGTACAGTTTGGAGAACTCGTGAAATATCTGATACAAACGGACGCCGAAACTTACGATTTTCATTTTAAGCCTGTATCTTCTCAATGTGACGTATGTGATATTCATTATGACATGATAGGTAAAGTGGAAACATTTAAGCATGACGTTATGTACTTTCTGAATATGACTAATGCATCTGAGAAAGGTGTCATGTTCAAGGATTTTGTAGAAGAAAAGAACGTGGATAACATTATTTTTAAAGTACAAAGAGCTTTTATAATGAAGAAAAAATCTTTAAAATGCATCAGCGACCACATGGTACATCTTCGTCTGTGGCGTGTTCTACAAATTGGAGGGTTGATTGATAAGTATGACGAATATCCTTTGAACCCTGACGAGAGCCGTGAAGCAAATGTCACAGTGATAATGAACTTGATGTTGAGTGCATATCAGCGGTCATCGCCCAAGGCCAGATTGAACAAACAGGAAGCTTTGCTCCAGGCATACAGTCAGGTTTCTTTGGAGGACCTCGAACAACTGCGGTTGAAATACCTCAAGGACTTGTTACTCTTTGATTATGAGGACAGGCCCTCTTATCTGTTTGATAGGAAAAGTTCAGCCAAGTCTGAAACCAAAACCACTTTTGACTACTATGATGCCATGCGGTTGTGTTTATAGCTCTCACTGGGTTTGTTACGCCGGGGATCGTTTCCTCCTACATCGACATGAAGGAACTGTGTACAAGTGCCCAATTACAATGTTGTCACGTGAGAAGCACTTATAACCCGATCCTCTTCTAGAAAGTCATATTATAACACAAAACATAAACGGTAACCGTGCTTTACTGACTTCACAAAAACTATGTTGCAACTTTCAAAAGGACCTTGCCCCAGCCACGTCGTGATTCAAAACGAAAATACGTGTTCCCAAGACACACTAATGATATCCACCAGGAAGATACCCAAACTCAGTATACAGATTTAAACAATCCATTACTACATAGACAAAGCATAATTTTAATGATCTTTGAAGTTTCAGTCAACGAGAGATCGTGACCATGTTTAATAAAATTGCTTCAAAGTGTTTTTTGATTTGGTAAGATGTTGTACCATTAATGCAGTGAACCGTGCGTTTCTGCAAACGGGAATTAGGTGGGTGCTGATCTTGTGCTTGTTGTGCTTATATCGTTATATTTTAACTTTCATCTTCGTTCAACCGTTTCAGGAAAGAGATAACAGAAGAACACATGTGGTCCAAAAGCTAATTTTCGATATGAGGCTGTACTTCAATATTCGGAAGATTTTACGTCATATTTTGTTCAAGCGATGTCTAATGCAAGTTTTAGCAAAATCTTGTGAGAAAATAGATACTAATACCAACAGCTGTTTGAACCCTGGTATAATTCTGAATCCCTAGTTGCCCTTTGTTGCGAAATTGCATGTTTGGTCAAGCATTATTGGCCAAACCCCAAGATGGAGAGACAGACAGGCAGGCAGATATCATCACAACATATGTTCTGGTACTGGAAAAAAGGTATTTGAAAAGATCATATCTGCTCGTGAGTAGGCGATCAGATGTAATGGCTAAAGCTATGTGTGATGAGATGGCTTGCCCACTCGGTCGTTAAAGAGGATTGCCCCAGGGTGCAATTTGAAATTTGCAGTTTGCAGCAATCGTCACTATATAGTAAAACCACCTCGGTCGGACAAACATGAACGGATTCTTCGAGAAATGCTTCTGATAGGTTGGTCAGTTCAGAACTCTGCAATCGTCTCACTGTCGCTTCCTTAGTACATTGTAATTAACTGTCTTTTAGTACATATATTAGGTTGGGGGAAGGATGCGTCTAACCAAAACTGAATGGTAGCGTTAAATCTTCGGTACTACGCCTTGCACATACTCACGCGTTTCATGATGTGAGCTTGGATTATTTGGAAGGTTCTTGTCACATAAATCACTTTCTTTCATTGCTAGGCATTGCGGTGTATTCCCTATAATTTCACCTTAACAAAATCCCCCTATTTTTGGCACATTGTACTCCTGGAAAATATATCGCAACACCCCATATATTCAAAGTATCATCTATATCGAATGTGCTTATCCATACCTTAATTTAACTTACTACCTGGATATATTGATCCCCAAGGAATACTTTATTGTCAAATCCAAAAGCGAAAAGAAAGAAAACTAGTATATTCAAACAAGCAAACATGGCACAAAATTTACTCTTTTTGTAGTGCTGATAACTATTGTTGCATGACAAGTGTGGTAGTTTTCAAGATTCTAGCATACAATCATTCTAAAACAATCACAATACATCAATAACCGAGCTAAATGTCAATATGTCAATATCTGGAGTAACCTCCGCCATATGTAATAACATCCCTGACCTTCGTCCTTATTTAATGTATCTGACCTTGAATTTGACATTGAGTTATTTTTATGAAGAGCTTGTTCTCATACCTGTCGTAACTGCCTTCGGGCGTCAGTAGCGCATACTACAGTTCCCTTCTAATTATGACCATTCCACAATGTGAAGGGAGATGTAAGCTCAAGCTCTCCACTCGACTGGTCCGTTGAGGGCTGCTAAGTCCGGGAGAGAAGGGTCGGGCGACCGTGACTCCTAACTTACATTACATTCATGTACTGGCACACATACATTCAAAGATAAAGACAACACCAGGTTCTGTACTCACTTAGGCTTACTATGCCTCAGTCCAGCTCTCGTAGTACAACTTCAACACAAGACAGGGTATCCTTGTACCACAGTGGGAACTGAGTAACGTAGATTGGCTTCCGTCAATTGAAAAGCGCGCACTACACTACTCGTGCGAAAGGTATCTGTTTAAATGGTTCGAGCCTGGCCTGATATTGATAACATGTTCCAACATATAGTTTTGATTCGGTAAAACTGTATCTGACCTTGAACTCAAGTGTGTCGAGATTGGAAAAATACCAGGCAACACTTATCGGTGACTCAACCGTTTTAACTGATTTGTCGCTTGTTTAAATGTAAGCTTAATCTGTTCTATCCTCATGACGACTGAGTTCTCTCTTTACCTCTCTTAGCCTAACTTCATCTCTATTGATTTCCTTGTAACTCTCTACATTCTGTCTCCATTGTTTCCCTAACTTAAATCACTCATGAGACTATTAGAACATCTAAACAAGGATTCTGATGTATTTTTTCTCATGGTTTAGGGATGCGTTTTTACCTGAAGGAACTCCCAGATGCATTCTGTGCCCCATTATGTCCCAAACGTGCTCTAAGGGATTTATATCTGGACTGCTGCCGTGTTAAGATAAGAGTTGCTACAGTCTCTTGACGAAATGCATCACTAACGGCGCGTGCACGATGTGGCGTTTGAATAACAACGGACGTCTGATAGGTCGTCTGGACAAACGACGATGTGAAAAACAATATGGTTTTTTTGTCCTGAAGGAACTCCCAGATGCATTCTGTGCCCCATTATGTCCCAAACGTGCTCTAAGGGGATTTATATCTGGACTGCTGCCGTGTTAAGATAAGAGTTGCTACAGTCTCTTGACGAAATGCATCACTAACGGCGCGTGCACGATGTGGCGTTTGAATAACAACGGACGTCTGATAGGTCGTCTGGACAAACGACGATGTGAAAGACAATATGGGTTTTGTCCTGAAGGAACTCCCAGATGCATTCTGTGCCCCATTATGTCCCAAACGTGCTCTAAGGGATTTATATCTGGACTGCTGCCGTGTTAAGATAAGAGTTGCTACAGTCTCTTGACGAAATGCATCACTAACGGCGCGTGCACGATGTGGCGTTTGAATAACAACGGACGTCTGATAGGTCGTCTGGACAAACGACGATGTGAAAAACAATATGTTTTTGTCCTGAAGGAACTCCCAGATGCATTCTGTGTCCCATTATGTCCCAAACGTGCTCTAAGGGATTTATATCTGGACTGCTGCCGTGTTAAGATAAGAGTTGCTACAGTCTCTTGACGAAATGCATCACTAACGGCGCGTGCACGATGTGGCGTTTGAATAACAACGGACGTCTGATAGGTCGTCTGGACAAACGACGATGTGAAAGACAATATGGCTTTTTGTCCTGAAGGAACTCCCAGATGCATTCTGTGTCCCATTATGTCCCAAACGTGCTCTAAAGGGATTTATATCTGGACTGCTGCCGTGTTAAGATAAGAGTTGCTACAGTCTCTTGACGAAATGCATCACTAACGGCGCGTGCACGATGTGGCGTTTGAATAACAACGGACGTCTGATAGGTCGTCTGGACAAACGACGATGTGAAAGACAATATGGTTTTTGTCCTGAAGGAACTCCCAGATGCATTCTGTGTCCCATTATGTCCCAAACGTGTTCTAAGGGATTTATATCTGGACTGCTGCCGTGTTAAGATAAGAGTTGCTACAGTCTCTTGACGAAATGCATCACTAACGGCGCGTGCACGATGTGGCGTTTGAAAAAACAACGGACGTCTGATAGGTCGTCTGGACAAACGACGATGTGAAAGACAATATGCTTTTTTTGTCCTGAAGGAACTCCCAGATGCATTCTGTGTCCCATTATGTCCCAAACGTGTTCTAAGGGATTTATATCTG
The DNA here is from genome assembly GCF_003918875.1 of Haliotis rubra. Lineage (NCBI taxonomy): Eukaryota > Metazoa > Mollusca > Gastropoda > Lepetellida > Haliotidae > Haliotis > Haliotis rubra. The sequence goes on along the minus strand of NW_025767257.1, from coordinate 695,294 downwards.
GACTGTTGCCGTGTTAAGATAAGAGTTGCTACAGTCTCTTGACGAAATGCATCACTAACGGCGCGTGCACGATGTGGCGTTTGAATAACAACGGACGTCTGATAGGTCGTCTGGACAAACGACGATGTGAAAGACAATATGGGTTTTTTTTCCTGAAGGAACTCCCAGATGCATTCTGTGCCCCATTATGTCCCAAACGTGCTCTAAGGGATTTATATCTGGACTGCTGCCGTGTTAAGATAAGAGTTGCTACAGTCTCTTGACGAAATGCATCACTAACGGCGCGTGCACGATGTGGCGTTTGACTAACAACGGACGTCTGATAGGTCGTCTGGACAAACGACGATGTGAAAGACAATATGGTTTTTTTGTCCTGAAGGAACTCCCAGATGCATTCTGTGTCCCATTATGTCCCAAACGTGCTCTAAGAGATTTATATCTGGACTGTTGCCGTTTTGAGATAAGAGTTGCTACAGTCTCTTGACGAAATGCATCACTAACGGCGCGTGCACGATGTAGCGTTTGAATAACAACGGACGTCTGATAGGTCGTCTGGACAAACGACGATGTGAAAAACAATATGTTTTTGTTGTCCTGAAGGAACTCCCAGATGCATTCTGTGTCCCATTATGTCCCAAACGTGCTCTAAGGGATTTATATCTGGACTGTTGCCGTGTTAAGATAAGAGTTGCTACAGTCTCATGACGAAATGCATCACTAACGGCGCGTGCACGATGTGGCGTTTGAATAACAACGGACGTCTGATAGGTCGTCTGGACAAACGACGATGTGAAAGACAATATGGCTTTTTTGTCCTGAAGGAACTCCCAGATGCATTCTGTGTCCCATTATGTCCCAAACGTGTTCTAAGGGATTTATATCTGGACTGCTGCCGTGTTAAGATAAGAGTTGCTACAGTCTCATAACGAAATGTATCACTAACGGCGCGTGCACGATGTGGCGTTTGAATAACAACGGACGTCTGATAGGTCGTCTGGACAAACGACGATGTGAAAGACAATATGGCTTTTTTGTCCTGAAGGAACTCCCAGATGCATTCTGTGTCCCATTATGTCCCAAACGTGCTCTAAGGATTTATATCTGGACTGCTGCCGTGTTAAGATAAGAGTTGCTACAGTCTCTTGACGAAATGCATCACTAACGGCGCGTGCACGATGTGGCGTTTGAATAACAACGGACGTCTGATAAGTCGTCTGGACAAACGACGATGTGAAAGACAATATGGTTTTTTTGTCCTGAAGGAACTCCCAGATGCATTCTGTGTCCCATTATGTCCCAAACGTGTTCTAAGGGATTTATATCTGGACTGCTGCCGTGTTAAGATAAGAGTTGCTACAGTCTCTTGACGAAATGCATCACTAACGGCGCGTGCACGATGTGGCGTTTGAAAAAACAACGGACGTCTGATAGGTCGTCTGGACAAACGACGATGTGAAAGACAATATGCTTTTTGTCCTGAAGGAACTCCCAGATGCATTCTGTGCCCCATTATGTCCCAAACGTGCTCTAAGGATTTATATCTGGACTGCTGCCGTGTTAAGATAAGAGTTGCTACAGTCTCTTGACGAAATGCATCACTAACGGCGCGTGCACGATGTGGCGTTTGACTAACAACGGACGTCTGATAGGTCGTCTGGACAAACGACGATGTGAAAGACAATATGGTTTTTTTGTCCTGAAGGAACTCCCAGATGCATTCTGTGTCCCATTATGTCCCAAACGTGCTCTAAGAGATTTATATCTGGACTGTTGCCGTTTTGAGATAAGAGTTGCTACAGTCTCTTGACGAAATGCATCACTAACGGCGCGTGCACGATGTAGCGTTTGAATAACAACGGACGTCTGATAGGTCGTCTGGACAAACGACGATGTGAAAACAATATGTTTTTGTTGTCCTGAAGGAACTCCCAGATGCATTCTGTGTCCCATTATGTCCCAAACGTGTTCTAAGGGATTTATATCTGGACTGCTGCCGTGTTAAGATAAGAGTTGCTACAGTCTCATGACGAAATGCATCACTAACGGCGCGTGCACGATGTGGCGTTTGAATAACAACGGACGTCTGATAGGTCGTCTGGACAAACGACGATGTGAAAGACAATATGGCTTTTTGTCCTGAAGGAACTCCCAGATGCATTCTGTGTCCCATTATGTCCCAAACGTGCTCTAAGGGATTTATATCTGGACTGCTGCCGTGTTAAGATAAGAGTTGCTACAGTCTCTTGACGAAATGCATCACTAACGGCGCATGCACGATGTGGCGTTTGAATAACAACGGACGTCTGATAGGTCGTCTGGACAAACGACGATGTGAAAGACAATATGGTTTTTTTGTCCTGAAGGAACTCCCAGATGCATTCTGTGTCCCATTATGTCCCAAACGTGTTCTAAGGGATTTATATCTGGACTGCTGCCGTGTTAAGATAAGAGTTGCTACAGTCTCTTGACGAAATGCATCACTAACGGCGCGTGCACGATGTGGCGTTTGAATAACAACGGACGTCTGATAGGTCGTCTGGACAAACGACGATGTGAAAGACAATATGGCTTTTTTTCCTGAAGGAACTCCCAGATGCATTCTGTGCCCCATTATGTCCCAAAACGTGCTCTAAAGGGATTTATATCTGGACTGCTGCCGTGTTAAGATAAGAGTTGCTACAGTCTCTTGACGAAATGCATCACTAACGGCGCGTGCACGATGTGGCGTTTGAATAACAACGGACGTCTGATAGGTCGTCTGGACAAACGACGATGTGAAAGACAATATGGTTTTTTTGTCCTGAAGGAACTCCCAGATGCATTCTGTGTCCCATTATGTCCCAAACGTGCTCTAAGAGATTTATATCTGGACTGTTGCCGTTTTGAGATAAGAGTTGCTACAGTCTCTTGACGAAATGCATCACTAACGGCGCGTGCACGATGTAGCGTTTGAATAACAACGGACGTCTGATAGGTCGTCTGGACAAACGACGATGTGAAAAACAATATGTTTTTGTTGTCCTGAAGGAACTCCCAGATGCATTCTGTGTCCCATTATGTCCCAAACGTGCTCTAAGGGATTTATATCTGGACTGCTGCCGTGTTAAGATAAGAGTTGCTACAGTCTCTTGACGAAATGCATCACTAACGGCGCGTGCACGATGTGGCGTTTGAATAACAACGGACGTCTGATAGGTCGTCTGGACAAACGACGATGTGAAAGACAATATGGCTTTTTTGTCCTGAAGGAACTCCCAGATGCATTCTGTGTCCCATTATGTCCCAAACGTGCTCTAAGGGATTTATATCTGGACTGCTGCCGTGTTAAGATAAGAGTTGCTACAGTCTCTTGACGAAATGCATCACTAACGGCGCGTGCACGATGTGGCGTTTGAATAACAACGGACGTCTGATAGGTCGTCTGGACAAACGACGATGTGAAAGACAATATGTTTTTTTGTCCTGAAGGAACTCCCAGATGCATTCTGTGTCCCATTATGTCCCAAACGTGTTCTAAGGGATTTATATCTGGACTGTTGCCGTGTTAAGATAAGAGTTGCTACAGTCTCTTGACGAAATGCATCACTAACGGCGCGTGCACGATGTGGCGTTTGAAAAAACAACGGACGTCTGATAGGTCGTCTGGACAAACGACGATGTGAAAGACAATATGCTTTTTTTGTCCTGAAGGAACTCCCAGATGCATTCTGTGTCCCATTATGTCCCAAACGTGTTCTAAGGGGATTTATATCTGGACTGTTGCCGTGTTAAGATAAGAGTTGCTACAGTCTCTTGACGAAATGCATCACTAACGGCGCGTGCACGATGTGGCGTTTGAATAACAACGGACGTCTGATAGGTCGTCTGGACAAACGACGATGTGAAAGACAATATGGGGTTTTTCCTGAAGGAACTCCCAGATGCATTCTGTGCCCCATTATGTCCCAAACGTGCTCTAAAGGATTTATATCTGGACTGCTGCCGTGTTAAGATAAGAGTTGCTACAGTCTCTTGACGAAATGCATCACTAACGGCGCGTGCACGATGTGGCGTTTGAATAACAACGGACGTCTGATAGGTCGTCTGGACAAACGACGATGTGAAAGACAATATGGTTTTTTTGTCCTGAAGGAACTCCCAGATGCATTCTGTGTCCCATTATGTCCCAAACGTGCTCTAAGAGATTTATATCTGGACTGTTGCCGTTTTGAGATAAGAGTTGCTACAGTCTCTTGACGAAATGCATCACTAACGGCGCGTGCACGATGTAGCGTTTGAATAACAACGGACGTCTGATAGGTCGTCTGGACAAACGACGATGTGAAAAACAATATGTTTTGTTGTCCTGAAGGAACTCCCAGATGCATTCTGTGTCCCATTATGTCCCAAACGTGCTCTAAAGGGATTTATATCTGGACTGCTGCCGTGTTAAGATAAGAGTTGCTACAGTCTCTTGACGAAATGCATCACTAACGGCGCGTGCACGATGTGGCGTTTGAATAACAACGGACGTCTGATAGGTCGTCTGGACAAACGACGATGTGAAAGACAATATGGCTTTTTGTCCTGAAGGAACTCCCAGATGCATTCTGTGTCCCATTATGTCCCAAACGTGCTCTAAAGGGATTTATATCTGGACTGCTGCCGTGTTAAGATAAGAGTTGCTACAGTCTCTTGACGAAATGCATCACTAACGGCGCGTGCACGATGTGGCGTTTGAATAACAACGGACGTCTGATAAGTCGTCTGGACAAACGACGATGTGAAAGACAATATGTTTTTGTCCTGAAGGAACTCCCAGATGCATTCTGTGTCCCATTATGTCCCAAACGTGTTCTAAGGATTTATATCTGGACTGTTGCCGTGTTAAGATAAGAGTTGCTACAGTCTCTTGACGAAATGCATCACTAACGGCGCGTGCACGATGTGGCGTTTGAAAAAACAACGGACGTCTGATAGGTCGTCTGGACAAACGACGATGTGAAAGACAATATGCTTTTTTTGTCCTGAAGGAACTCCCAGATGCATTCTGTGTCCCATTATGTCCCAAACGTGTTCTAAGGGATTTATATCTGGACTGTTGCCGTGTTAAGATAAGAGTTGCTACAGTCTCTTGACGAAATGCATCACTAACGGCGCGTGCACGATGTGGCGTTTGAATAACAACGGACGTCTGATAGGTCGTCTGGACAAACGACGATGTGAAAGACAATATGGGGTTTTTTTCCTGAAGGAACTCCCAGATGCATTCTGTGCCCCATTATGTCCCAAACGTGCTCTAAGGGATTTATATCTGGACTGCTGCCGTGTTAAGATAAGAGTTGCTACAGTCTCTTGACGAAATGCATCACTAACGGCGCGTGCACGATGTGGCGTTTGAATAACAACGGACGTCTGATAGGTCGTCTGGACAAACGACGATGTGAAAGACAATATGGTTTTTTGTCCTGAAGGAACTCCCAGATGCATTCTGTGTCCCATTATGTCCCAAACGTGTTCTAAGGGATTTATATCTGGACTGTTGCCGTGTTAAGATAAGAGTTGCTACAGTCTCTTGACGAAATGCATCACTAACGGCGCGTGCACGATGTGGCGTTTGAAAAAACAACGGACGTCTGATAGGTCGTCTGGACAAACGACGATGTGAAAGACAATATGCTTTTTTTTTTTGTCCTGAAGGAACTCCCAGATGCATTCTGTGTCCCATTATGTCCCAAACGTGTTCTAAGGGATTTATATCTGGACTGTTGCCGTGTTAAGATAAGAGAGTTGCTACAGTCTCTTGACGAAATGCATCACTAACGGCGCGTGCACGATGTGGCGTTTGACTAACAACGGACGTCTGATAGGTCGTCTGGACAAACGACGATGTGAAAGACAATGTGGTTTTTTTGTCCTGAAGGAACTCCCAGATGCATTCTGTGTCCCATTATGTCCCAAACGTGCTCTAAGAGATTTATATCTGGACTGTTGCCGTTTTGAGATAAGAGTTGCTACAGTCTCTTGACGAAATGCATCACTAACGGCGCGTGCACGATGTAGCGTTTGAATAACAACGGACGTCTGATAGGTCGTCTGGACAAACGACGATGTGAAAAACAATATGTTTTTGTTGTCCTGAAGGAACTCCCAGATGCATTCTGTGTCCCATTATGTCCCAAACGTGCTCTAAGGGATTTATATCTGACTGCTGCCGTGTTAAGATAAGAGTTGCTACAGTCTCTTGACGAAATGCATCACTAACGGCGCGTGCACGATGTGGCGTTTGAATAACAACGGACGTCTGATAGGTCGTCTGGACAAACGACGATGTGAAAGACAATATGGTTTTTTTCCTGAAGGAACTCCCAGATGCATTCTGTGTCCCATTATGTCCCAAACGTGCTCTTAAGAGATTTATATCTGGACTGCTGCCGTGTTAAGATAAGAGTTGCTACAGTCTCTTGACGAAATGCATCACTAACGGCGCGTGCACGATGTGGCGTTTGAATAACAACGGACGTCTGATAGGTCGTCTGGACAAACGACGATGTGAAAACAATATGGTTTTTTTGTCCTGAAGGAACTCCCAGATGCATTCTGTGTCCCATTATGTCCCAAACGTGCTCTAAGGGATTTATATCTGGACTGCTGCCGTGTTAAGATAAGAGTTGCTACAGTCTCATGACGAAATGCATCACTAACGGCGCGTGCAGGATGTGGCGTTTGAATAACAACGGACGTCTGATAGGTCGTCTGGACAAACGACGATGTGAAAGACAATATGTTTTTAATACGTCACTTGACTTAAACGGATGGGAGTCTTGTGATTCTGATAAGGGTAGTATCCTCCCCATGAGTTGTCACTCGTGGTCGACCTGAACGATGGCAGCCCTTAACGTCATTTGTTTGCTGATGTTTTCTGGCCAGTAAGCTCACAGTCGGTTGATGACAACCAACGTCTCTTGCAATAGCATCCAATGACTTGCCAGCAAGCTGCATAACTTGATGAGCGCCCATACTTGCTTATCAGCAAGGAAATCAATTGTTATGGAGGTGTAATAACACTTATTAAAACTTGACATTTTCTTAATGACGGTTACACAGACCACCTTTGATCATTGCACGTTCATATTTAAAATGACAACGACGAAGCAAATACGACACAAAGCGATTGAAATAAACTTGGAGAATGTTGTTCCATGTCTGAACCAACGCTTGTCCCAATTCGGCTAACGTCAATGGCTGATTGAAGTAAGCGTCGGTCCTTTTCATCCCAAGCGTGCATTTTAGGGGACAGAGAAACAGCTGGCCAGAGGAGTACTGTAATGTTCTGCTGTCTCAGGAAATCTGTCACAACACGAGCAACATGTGGACGGGCATTATCTTGCTGAAGCGTGAAACTACGTCTCTGTCCTTGAATGAACGGTTGCACATGAAGCCCAATGATATCATTCCTGTATCGCAGACCTGTCAGATTGTCAGATTGCCAATGACAAGGTTTGTCCGATGTGATGCTCTCCGTCGGCTACGATGACAGCACGTGGAGCCGTACAACCTATCTAAACAAAGGATCGCTACGCAAATCGAATTAGTGTTTCAGGATATTTTCTCAGTGAAACTAAATCATTCTATCAAAGATGTTTAATTAGATGTGTAGACTCGTCAAAAATAAAAGAGTTAAGATATATGCACACTACATGTATATTGATTGGACTGTGTAAGATGTGACAAATCGTCACGTTTTTCTGACTTGTGGCATGGAACTCTTGGTAGGAGAGTTGCGTGTGGCGTGTGTATCGACTGTGCTCGGACTGTAGCGTTCGTCACAAACCGGAAGTCTAGAGCCAGTTGATCGATGTCCGAAGACAGCCGTTGAAATGCTTGAAGTGCTCACTTCCCAACAGAAAGGGGCCCGGCTATGGAGCTACAGCACTGGCGAAAAAGTATTAAACCACAACAAACAATTGTGATGTGAGACGAATTTCTCTGTACAGAATACAAACCTGTAATCAACTGGGAGCGTTTTGAAGTAAGTACTGAACATGCACTTGCAGACCAAAGTACAGCTCATGTCGAGAAACTGAATGGAAATATAATATTAACTGGGCGGCTTCTTGTCGGTTGTCAAACAGGCAGAAACATTTGAACCTTCTGTGATTACAGAATCCAGTTACACAAACATGCATTACATGGATATATCCAGTATTGTTTGTGAGAAAACATGCGTAATAGAGCGTTACTCCATGTTACTCTACTCTATGTTACTGTGTTTGATAAAATTATGATCTCGATGATCACAAAGGCACCTACAAGGATCAGACCTTCTGTAAAATATAGCATATTACTTTGAGGAGCATCAGGAGCGGCGTTTCAGTTGAATACAGTTATAGCAAGAACAATAGTCACGGAGGTAACACATCCATCCGGTCCGGTGTAGTGGAATTTGGTTATTTATTATTTATTATTGGATATTTATATAGCGCACATATTCACGCACTAGTGCAAGCTCAAGTGCCAAGTTCGATTGCCAGTCGAATTGTCCCCGCTACAAATTGCCCCAGCAAATTTGGTCAAATTGCCCCAGGGGGGTAGTCAAAATACCCCAATTTATTTAAAATGATTAAATATAGGCCATAAATGCATAGTTTTGTCAATTCTGATGTTATGTTCTTCATATAAAAGTATATACATAGTTATGAGTTTACTAATGGAACATTTATCAGAAATACTACTTCCTAATAAATTTTATATGAAGAACATAATATCAAAGTTGACAAGAACTATGCATTTACGGCATATATTTAATCATTTTAAATCAATTTGACCAAATTAGTATCAAGGCCAAATTTGCTGGGGCATTTTGTAGCTGGGGCAGTTCGACTGTTACCCATGAGATATATATTATCAAAATCAGTAAGAGATTTCACATGAACTTTAAAATGTTTCGCTATAACGTTCTTTTCGGTTTGGAGCCCAAAATGCTGCAGTCTACCCAAAACATTGCCGAATACAACGGCAAATCATGACGTACTTGTTGCTTTCATTGTTTTTCATTTTGTCCAATTACGCACGTCGGCATCAGACTCGCTATTTGTCAGTAGTGTGTGCCGTGAAAGTTGTTCTGTATTCACATTGGCTGACAAGATGTCATTCTAAGGCTATGACCGAGTACCATAACTATTCCCATAACCAAACACACATACATTGTCCTGATAATTCACCAGTTTTCGGGGAATAACTTATCTGCGTCGCGAATATTATCTCTGCTCGACTAGGCTGGCATCTTGTATGGAGACCTGATACGTTATTAATGAGAACTAGGATCCTATTTTTTTTCAGCAAAATAACTCAAGTGTAATCTTTGTAGCAGATAATTTCTATTTTCCCCCGTCTGAAGCATAATTATTTGTTTTTAAATCCCAGACACCCTACAGTCACCCATTTGACACAAAAGGAACTGCAATCGCATTGCAAAAATATAATTCTTAGGGACTGGTCATATATTTATAGGGGTGGGTTTGCTGGTTGGAACTGTATCACATTTTGCTGACAAATAGTATTCTTGTTAAATGATATGGTGTATTTTCAAATTTATTTTGACCTCAAACTGTGCCTCCGTTTCGCTTGATTCTTCTTCTTCATCTTCACTGGAAGCTTGTCTTGCAAGATGTAAAATCGGATTGTATTGGTACGGTCTAACATCCATTTCAGAAATGACGTCAGGAACATCTTTTACTGCTTCAGAATACATGTACACTGTTAAGTGGTGAGGTAAAATCAAAGAGGAAGCCATCAGCAACAGGCACTTATGACGTTATGTCACGTGATACCCCCACTGCTCATTAAGTGTCGGGTGTTTCCGTAATAGGCGGAAATACGTTTACGTTTTTTGTGTTTTATTGCTATTTTACAAACTTTTTGTTCAATTTTAATCACGGAAGGTGGCTTTTAGAATATCCGTTACAATATATCAAAAGTTTTGTTTTCGTTCGTACCTCTGAGCTTCAGGAAGTAGTATTCATCCGTTCAAGACTTCTACTCAGAAAACGAGCCAAACCTTCATTTTGGTACATGTCCATCTTGGTGTCATGAACACAAAATAAATAATTTTAAAAAGTATTCACCTATAGGCACCACTTAACCTCCAGACTAATTTGTTAAGCACCTTTCAAGCAGAAATATTCAACAGTTTTGGCGGTCTGTGTCGAAAACGAGCTCAACCCTGTGAAAGCCCAACTTGTCGTGAAAACAATTCAATACATACACATGGAAGAAAGTACTGCCATATCCCATATATGACACAGTGTCTGTATGTTACAATTAACCACAGCAAAGGAACTTATCAAAATCTCAGTTTACATTACCCTCGAGGAATAATTGAATGTAAAATCCAAAAGCAATTAGAACGAAAAAGTGTAGTTTATTCCTAGAAGCTTTCATGGCACAAAATTGGCCCCTTTGTAGTATTGACGACTATGGTCGTATGACCTTAACAAGTGCGGTGATTTTCAAGATTCCGGCATTCAGAATCACATTAGTGTCAATAAACGAGCATAATGGAATGGTGAAATCTCCACCAACTGCAATAACATCCCTTATCCTCTTCCTTATTGACTGTATCAGGTGTTGAATTCGATTTAGGAGTATTGCGTTCCATTATTGATGGAGGGTTTGTTACAAAACATCAAAATTTTCTCCTGGAGAATCTCTCTGGTGTATTTTGCGACCCATAATGTACTAGAAATGCTCTATGGGATTGAGATCTGGATCCCTGGTGCGCTAAGATATTAGATGCTTGATTGGCATTTTAGAAGATGCTATTTGATGAACATAGAGATTTTTCTGGGTTACAGGAATTCTGGTACTCAAGAATAAAAAGAAGATGTAACCCAGAAAAATCTCTATGTTCGCTAAGATATTGTAATAATAATATTTTCCATCTGTATGTATACATTTAATTCCAATTTCATCCAGCGACACCACAAGACTGTGAAGCAGGTTTCAACACTTTCCCTGTGCTGTAAAGGGATACTTTGATCAGAATTTACATTTATAAGCATTTATTTATAAGACCATCTTTAGGGTACACACGTGAAGGGATGGACAAATGGTTGAACGGAAAACAAACCGGGAACAAATTAACAAAAGAACCCTACGGTAATAACTATATCTTAAATGAACATAAGAAATTCTTAGCGCAAACTCTGTCTCTGGCGTGCCTTATAATCTGCTGGAAATGTAAATGCATAAATGCTGGTCATGTAAAGGTGCTTGCCGCTAAACATTCGCAAAACTCTATGTGTCCGTCAACTTTCATAATGTTTTAATAGTACATCACGACGTCTCAGTAAAGATACATTTATTTTGACAATTATACATCTCGACGAGTGCAGTCATATTGTACAGTTGGTACCAGATGATACAACAAAGTTAAGGTACAGATAAAGTCAGATTAACTACGTTCTGTTACGAATGAGGCCAGTAGAATAAGACAAAATATCAGCTCCGCTTTACAAATGTTAAATTGTACGATTTAAAAAGGTCGATATAAGAGGACTATTTACATTGGTCTGTTTTTGGGAGTCAGAAACGTTTTGTTTGGATCTGAAAAGTGCGTGAGTGAGTTTAGTTTTACGGCGCTTTTAACAATATTCAAACAATATCACGGCGGGAATACCTGAAATGGGCTTCACACATTGTGCCCAAAAAGTAAAAGAATTGAATGTGATAAAGGCATTCTAGGCATGCTGAATCTGCTGTGACATAGCTGTCATTTCGTGGTAGACTTTATACGACCAAAGCATTTCCATTATTAACTAAACTTTCACTGGCTTCTAATGGAGGCAAGGTGGCAGTTAATATTTGTAACCGATCTATAAAAACCCGGACCATCTGTTCAGCTTGCCTCTGATAAAGGCTTGGTGAATAAACATCCTAAAGCAGCACGTCCGCTTTTGTTCATCCATACAGAATGGAAACCTGATTCCCGGTTATGGTCTGGAAGCAAAAGATGACAAAATGCGACAGACGAACATTCCAGCAATATATTCAAGTCTTTACTGTAAACACCTGAAAGGTGCCACGAAGTCCCATTTGCTGGATACCCCAAGACATGCATTATAATACATTTTGACTTTAGTAAATAAGGTGACAGCTGACGTCACCAATGTCTACCTATATTAATCTTGAATGACTTTATGAAGTACAACTAGATATTTTAGTGTGGTTTCCACGGTGGCCCTGATTAGAATTTGATCGGATTTTGAGACACCATCTGGGTATCAATTGGGAACGGTTTTAACACACCATTGGTGGGATCGTTTCAATTAAGTTTCAGGTGAATGCAAAGCAACAGTGTATGGAATAAGAGATGTTTGGCTAACGATCAAAGAATATCACATGTCAGATTGATTGTATATCAATGAACAGCAACAACGGTGACCTTGTCTCAATATTAGTTTCAAGAAGTGTTATTATCAAGATTTGTTAAACAACAAACAAACAAATCAATAATGATTTAAACCACTAGAAGTACCAACGATTATGTATCAGAAACTAATCGATGACGGAAGTGTCTTAAGAAGTAAGACTAAACTAAAACTAAACACCATGAGCACCATCAAAAGTATAAGAATGAATATATAACTGTCACAGAAACTATTTGGACAACGTTCGCTACCCTGTCAAGTTGAGGACCTATTCTATTGTGATGATTAATACTGACACGTTTCCACTTCAAACAGTAGACAGCTGTTCGGTAAACGCCTCATATAACATATAGAAGTGTAAATATTACTTTGCTACAATGAATTACAGGAGGAGTAAGTATCAACTGTCGGATGTTTCTTGAAGGGATAGGAATAGGGCTTGGCCCTACAAGATTTCAGCTTCAGTCCCATCAAGAAAACGTTGTACATCAACAAATCGTCATGGCAAAACATTAGATATAAAATAACAAACATTTTCCCCAAAAATATTTGATGTCATACCAATATAACCTTGTTTAGTACTTTTACATAACGCCAGTTTTATTCTGTGCAATTACCTCCCTCACATACGGAATTTGATAGTTCTTTGCACAGTAAAGTTGCTAATCAGTAACCTGTTCAGACCTCTTGGTCGTGGTGTCATGAAGGATTAAACTGTCATGAACGGACACACAAATATCATCCATTGCAGATCCACAGAGCTGATATGGATTTTTGCATGACGTTTGATAAAACATTATAAATAAAATATATAACAGTAAGACTGCCACCAACTACCCCCTCGGTGAGCTGACGTGTTTTCACAGTAGCATTGCCAGTATGTGTGTACACTGCAACCGGTTATCAAACCCAAGTGTTGTGTTTATCTCAGGTGATTACTTAAATCCCAACGTACACGATTCTGGGCGCTTTGCATCTTAACCCGCTGGCTTATATTATAGATTCAAATCTAAAAGGGCCTTGGTTTGAGTGGAGGCCAACTTCCCTGGAAATTTGACAGGCACACCCGTTCCTTGCAAACGGACGATACCTTAGAGTTCAGATTTAACACTGAGATCTCCAAGTGAATTTTGCATTTTGCAATTGCATTTCTGTTGTATGTAACACACACTAGTGTTGGTACGCCGGCCATATTAATATCTTTAACTTTTCTTTCACAGCGTATTTCTCACATACTTATTGGAATTCGTCATGAGAACTTGCGTTAATATATGGTAGGAGTATGCTGACTTCGGCGGATGGCTTCAGTAACTGGGAGCTTCAGGTCACTAAAGAGTCTGTGTTGGGGTTACAATAGAGGAAACCAGAACAGTTACAAACGTTTTCAAGAAAGTAGGAACTTTGACACAATGATCTGGCACCTTTACGAAATGGTTCAGTCACTTAGATTTAAGGCGAGTGTGGCTAACTATGTCATCATTTTGTTGGATACTGGGAGTATGTTATTGTCACGGTAAAGCAGTGGGTAAGATGTGACATTCAGTTTGATGAGTCCTGAACAGTATTCAGTGTATGTGGCCAGAATGTACTCACTTTGACATATTCAGTATGGCCTCCGAATGTAACAACCCAAATTACATTCCAGTTTCATATCCAAATACAAGATTTCATCTAAAAATATCCTACTTTTCATTCAATAATAAAATGATTTTTAAAAAGGTTACTACACATGCTTACTACACATGATTTATGTCAGTATATGTCAGTATTAATGCAATAGGTCCAAAATACACTTCTTACAATTTATCTCACCTCACACTTAAATGTCGTTTTCTGATTGGCTAAGCGCTCTTCATTTATTTTCAACGTACCCCGCTGACAAGCCTGTAACGATTTCGATGTTACCCTCTGGGTATGCCGAACTGTGGGAATTTATTTGGTACTTTGTGTTAGTAATTCTTTATCTCGAATAATTGAGTCACGTATGGAGAAGGGAAATTGGTACAATGTTGTTTCTTGCGAATGCAAATGGATGGAAGGGAGATAACTCTAAATATGTTTTCTTGTCTGCTATGGGTTGTTGTTCGGGCTAAGGGAACATAAATAAACATCGAGGGTACATCAGCCCATGTCCCCCTCGAGATGCCAACCCCCCTCAGTCGAATATTATGGCAAGAGATAATATCGTCAATGTTTTCACCAATATCACATGTCGATTACCCATGTTCCTGCGTAGGATCTCGGTGGCTAACCTCACTTGTTCGTGCGTTAGATCATCGTCAATGGCGACCCTTCATTTTTGTTCAAAATGAGACGAACCTGATCAAGGGAGGCCAACTTCCCTGGAAATTTGACAGGCAACCCGTTCCTTGCAAACGGACGATACCTTAGAGTTCAGATTTAACACTGAGATCTCCAAGTGCATTTTGCACTATGGTGTCTGTATTTTCACCATATTTCTGTGGTATGTAACACACACTAGTGTTGGTACGCCGGCCATATTAATATCTTTAACTTTTCTTTCACAGCGTATTTCTCACATACTTATTGGAATTCGTCATGAGAACTTGCGTTAATATATGGTAGGAGTATGCTGACTTCGGCGGATGGCTTCAGTAACTGGGAGCTTCAGGTCACTAAAGAGTCTGTGTTGGGGTTACAATAGAGGAAACCAGAACAGTTACAAACGTTTTCAAGAAAGTAGGAACTTTGACACAATGATCTGGCACCTTTACGAAATGGTTCAGTCACTTAGATTTAAGGCGAGTGTGGCTAACTATGTCATCATTTTGTTGGATACTGGGAGTATGTTATTGTCACGGTAAAGCAGTGGGTAAGATGTGACATTCAGTTTGATGAGTCCTGAACAGTATTCAGTGTATGTGGCCAGAATGTACTCACTTTGACATATTCAGTATGGCCTCCGAATGTAACAACCCAAATTACATTCCAGTTTCATATCCAAATACAAGATTTCATCTAAAAATATCCTACTTTTCATTCAATAATAAAATGATTTTTAAAAAGGTTACTACACATGCTTACTACACATGATTTATGTCAGTATATGTCAGTATTAATGCAATAGGTCCAAAATACACTTCTTACAATTTATCTCACCTCACACTTAAATGTCGTTTTCTGATTGGCTAAGCGCTCTTCATTTATTTTCAACGTACCCCGCTGACAAGCCTGTAACGATTTCGATGTTACCCTCTGGGTATGCCGAACTGTGGGAATTTATTTGGTACTTTGTGTTAGTAATTCTTTATCTCGAATAATTGAGTCACGTATGGAGAAGGGAAATTGGTACAATGTTGTGCAAATGCAAATGGATGGAAGGGAGATAACTCTAAATATGTTTTTCTTGTCTGCTTGATTCTATGTCATTGGTTTTGGCTAACTGCCTAACTCTGGTACTCCTCATAGTTACGCGCCCTTGACGCGCTTGTAACGAGCAGAGAGATCTTTTCTAAAAAGTTTGAATTCTGAGAGGTCCCAACAGTCAGAAGACAACTAAAGAGTGCTACGAGTGCATAAGCTACCACGGTCGTTCGGAAAATGGTGTCCATTGAAGTGTATAGAGCACGGATCGGCTCATTTACCCCACCCAGGGGCACCCGCCAAGTATCACTACCACGGCACGGTAAGTACTCGGCATATGTGTCGGGTACAGATTTCCACTATAGACTATTCCACTATTTCTATGTATGATTGTCTTTGGAACTGTGATCGCTGGCTCGCTGTTTATTAACTCACAACTGGAAAATGTGCGTTTTGATCAATATCTATCAAAAGAAGAAACTTTTTGATGTATTTCTTGTGACGTCAGTGCACTGGAGTGTGACCTGGTTTTGACTTCACACTGTGCACCACGCGCACGTGAAAGGTGTTTGACAGGGGGCCATGCTCTACCCGTGGGTGTTATGTCACAGATACTTATGTGTTCTAATGACATTGAAAGTAACCCCGGGCCCTCTACTCTTGATCAAGTTAAAGACGCAATTCTACAAGAGTTACGTGACGTCAAATCTGATCTGACTTCTCAAATTAGTGCTGTGAAAACTGAAATAGCGAGTTTGAACACCAAATACAGTCAACTTGAGAGATCAATTAGTGACATGCACGCGGACATGACCACCCTTACCCATCAGCAGGACATCATGTACAGCGATATTGACGCGGTTTCTGAAAAGGTAGATACAGTTTTTGATCATTTATCAAACATTGACGTTAAACTCGACAAACTTGAGGCTTACAGTCGGCGAGACAACGTCATCATATATGGCATACCAGAGAGTGAAAAAGAGAAATCCATATATTGTAAGGAAGCAGCTCTGAATGTTTTAAATGAAAATGTTACTTTAAAAACATGGCAGTCATCTGACGTCATCAGGGCCCACCGTCTTGGCGCTAAACGCCCCAACTCGGACAGACCTCGCCCAATGATTGTGAAACTACAGGCATCTGACGACTAGGTTCGAGCTCTGAAGGCGAGAGCGGTCCTGAAAGAAAACGGCTACGGAATTGCGAGTGACCTCACAACACGTCAACGTAAGCAACTACAAACGCTGAAAGGAACAGGTCAGTTCGGATTCTTTAAGAATGGTAAGCTCGTGTCAGTGCCCCGTACAGGTAGCGTGAAATCAACCGCGGATCAGCGTGATACGTCACGCAGCATAGGTAGGAGGATCTCAACACGGAGTCAGAACCGCAACGATGCCACTGCTCAGGGTGCAACTGCCTAGCAGTGTGGCCAAAGCCCGGAACAACCTCCACAGGAACCCTTCTCATGGAACACCGCACGCAGTCCTGACGGTGCATCGTGTGATAACCACGCAGACGAACATTTTACTTTTCTGTGCTGGAATGTAAATGGTTTGAAAAGTAAAATCCAAGATTCAGACTTCATTGACTATCTCAGGAAATTCAAAATTATATGCTTAGTAGAGACATTTGTTGAGAATTTAAACATGAACTGGTTAGATGGATACGACGTATTCTATTGTCCTGCTGTTAAACTGTCCAAGTTTGGTCGTCTATCCGGTGGAGTATGCCTGTGCATTCACGAATCAATCAAGAAACTATGTATGTTGTCAAAATTACATATTGATAACGCTCTTTGTGTAAATTTGTCAAAAGAAATATTTTCCATCGACAAAGATATAAAACTGATATGTACCTATATACCTCCTATGGGTTCACCATATTATGATAATTGTGACTCAAGTTGCAGCATTGATCAACTTGAACAACTCCTAGTTGATAACTTAACAGAGTTCAGCAACTCTCATCTGATGTTATGTGGAGATATGAACGCTAGAACTGGTCAACTCAATAATCCTATTGTGTGTCCGAGTGAGGACTTTCACAACTTTGGTTTATACTGTGACGATGATGACACCCCAGTCGAGAATCGTAAATCTCATGATAGTACGGTAAATAGATTTGGTTGCATATTGCTAGATATGTGTTATGCTTTCCATTTATTCATAGTTAACGGTAGAGTGAACGGGGACATAAATGGTGAGTTTACATACTGTAGTGAGAAAGGTTGTAGTGTAAATGACTACTTTATTTGTTCCCCGGAATTATTCCAATATTTTCAACACTTTAATATCGGTGAACACTCTGATTCAGATCATTTTCCACTCGAGTTATCCTGTAGCTTCCCCAAAATGACCCCTACATCAAATGTGTCTAATAACAACCCAACCATTACTGATAAGATATTTTGGAATGACTCATTCTGTACTACATTTCTGAATACTCTACGTGAGGAATTGGGCCATTCTGGTGAAAAACTGCTGATTAAACTTGAGGTTGATATTGATGGTGCTGTCAATGATCTCGTTAATACGATATTGAAATCGGCCGAATGTATGAAAAAGGCGTGCAAAGACAGTTCTAAATATAGACCGTTCAGCAGAGAATGTAAAATGGCCAAGAGAAATGCACGTAGAGCTTTAAGAAAGTTTCGATGTCAACGCACTGATAGTAACAGACGGACATACTGTAAAGAGCGAAATAGGTACAAGACATGTTACAGAAACTTTAAACATGAACTCAAATGTAATAAACTAAACAGGCTCAGTAATTCTATGCATTGTCAGTCTAAATTCTGGAAAGAAATTCGACATATCAGAACTAAATGCTCTCAACAAAATTCAATTTCCAAAACCGAGTGGCTCATTCATTTCAGGAATGTTTTCGCAAATAATTCAGTGCTCGATCAGTTTGACCATGGCCAAGACATTTTAGAAATTTCGCATGATTTTAATGGGGACTATGATGAAGTAGATGAACTTGTACTAGACTCGCCTATATCGGATGATGAAATCACAAATGCAATTTCACAATTGAAATGTGGAAAAGCAGCTGGTCCCGATAGTATCATTATTGAAATGCTTAAATGTTCTATTACCGAAATTCTTCCATTTCTCAACAAATGCTTTAATAGTTTATTCACAAAAGGTGTATTTCCTCGCAGTTGGTCAATTTCTATTATTGTCCCAATTCACAAGAAAGGTGACTTTAATAATCCCGATAATTACAGGGGAATATCTCTTATGAGTATTCTCGGCAAAGTCTTCACTTCTATACTAAATACCCGACTCTCTAAATGGGCAAACGTGAGAGATAAGATTCCTGAGAATCAAGCTGGTTTTCGTAAGCAATACTCCACAACTGATCATATTTTTACTTTGTATGCACTGATTCAGAAATGTTTATCCCGTCGAAAACACAAACTGTATGTAGCTTTTGTCGATTTTAAGAAAGCATTCGATTCTGTAGATAGACACAAATTATGGTATTGCTTACGTAATGCCGGTTTAAGCGGGAAAATGTATACTATGTTAAAAGCAATGTATTCAAATGTAAAATCTTGTGTACGATGTGGTTCTGGTGTAACAGATTATTTTGACTGCCCAATGGGACTACGACAAGGATGCATTGTAAGTCCGATTTTGTTCTCATTCTTCATAAACGAATTTTATTATGAGGTTATGCAAAAGGGTAAACATGGTGTACAGATGTTCCCAGATATGATAGAACTGTTTATGCTCCTATTTGCAGACGATGTCATTTTGATATCTGAAACTATTATTGGTTTGCAAAATCAGCTAAATATTCTTGAAAGTTATTCTGAAAACTGGAAACTATCCGTAAATTTAGACAAAACTAAAATAGTCATATTCAGAAGGGGTGGCGCTGTTGCATCTAAGGAGAAATGGTTTCTTCACGGAAAATCTGTTGCTATTGTTAATCAATATAAATATCTGGGGATAATTTTTTCAAATACGATGAGTTTAAAAAGTTGTGTCTATGACTTGTTCCTACGTGCAAAGAAAGCAATGATCTCAATTTTATCTATCTCACATGAATGTGGAATTTTAACTCCAAATATATTTTTCAAACTGTTTGATGCCCAGATACAACCCATTTTATTATATGGATCGGAAGTGTGGGGATTTCAACGCTACGATTACTTGGAGAGATTACATCTTATGGCTTGCAAGAAGTTTTTATGTGTTGGATCCGCTACTCCAAATTGTATGGTTTACGGTGAATGCGGGAGATATCCTATGTATATTAATTCGCAAATACGATGCCTTAAATATTGGTTTAAGATTCTGTTAATGCATGAAAGTCGTCTACCAAAAATATCTTATAATATGATGGTTCATCTAGATAATATGGGTAAAATATCTTGGGCATCACATATTAGAAATCTTTTGTTTTCTCATGGATATGGGTTTATATGGATAAGCCAGGGTGTGGGCGATGTCTTTATGTTTTTAAAAGAATTTCGTGATCGAGCGGTAAACATGTTTCATCAGGAATGGCATTTCACTCTAGAAAGCAGCTCTCGTTACGAATTATATAGAACATTTAAAAACCTATTACAACCTGAACTGTATTTATCTAAACTTACTTTTAAGTGTAACAGAAATATATTTGTCAAATATAGGACAGGTTTGTTGGACTTAATGGTAAATAGAGGCAGAAAACTGTCCATCCCAAAATCTGAAAGATCTTGTCCTTTATGTAATTCTTCAGTAGAAGATGAACTACATTTTACCCTTGACTGTCCATTTTATGAAGATTTACGTTACATGTATATCCCAGAACGTTATCTGTCGGAACCACCACTGATAGCTTTTACCAGTTTATTAACAACTAATAATGAATCCACCCTACGCAATCTAGCTCTCTATGTTAAATATGCATTTATTCGTCGTAACGAGCACTTACAGTTAACCATGTCCTAATGTATGTAACTCGCTTGTATAAGGGCCGGTGGCCTAAAATACAATAAACGATTGTCTTGTCTTGTCTTGAACATAGAATTAATATCACACTATGAGAGGGATTTAGCTGCAATTTATTAGGTCAAAAGTTGTGAGATATCAGAGCGTATTTTGTTATATCAAAGCTATCCCACTAACCAGTTTAAAATACGCTGTCATTTGGTACACAAGGAACAACTCCGAAGTTCTGAGTATTTATTTTACATATCTGTCAACAATAAACGATTGTAGCTGTTAAAATTCATGCGCCATGTGGGCCCCCGTATATGATATGCGTGAATTGGGCACTGTCTATGCACTATGAGCAGAATCGCTTGCTCGCTGAGTCGTAACTGAAGAGAAATGTGACAGCTGTGATTGGATGAAATAGTGTAAGGTGTTATGTTTGTTAAATCCATCCATTCATTAAAACTGACCACTATTTTAAGTATTTAATGCTGAGGGTTGATGTGCTCAGCTTCCGGTGTGTGGCTTCCTGTGCTCGCAAAGTTAGCCAGTTCAAGTTGACCAGAAATTTATTTTTTTTAATTAAAGGTCAGACTGTAATTTTGTGTACATGGAATGGTTGTTGATAATGTTCAGCGTGACGGCGCACAGCCTACAATGAATGTATAGTCACAAGTGGTCAGCTTCCGTTATGTATACGTAGGGAGAGAACTGTCTGAACGGAATTAAGTACAGGAAATAGTAAGCAGTTGAGGACTGATGGTCACTGAATATCTCAAGTAGGGTGTCAAGTGGTTGTACTGTGATGAAAAGATTTAGCATTTGTCATATATATTACTGAATAAGAAAACAAACCTACATGTGTTCTCCTGTAAAACTTTCCAGTGCTTTTACTCAACATTTTAAAGCTGAACTTTACTCTCAAACTGCAAACATAAAAATACATCTATGTCCATGAATACTATATATGACACTTATTTGACATCATGTGACACATAGGTTACTCACATGCCATTAGCCGCTCTTATTCCACAGACAGTACATTGAAATACTGGTGTAACTTGTGACTGTATTGTGTGGGGTATGGAGAGGTTAGGACCTCCTGGTGTTAAGAATTGTATTGTTGCTTAAATGTATTCAGTGACATAGGGAGGATTATTTATCAGTTGTAAAACAAAGATTTGTACAACGAACAGTTGTCTCATGTTCATCCTCCAGCAATGCATTAAGTGAGTGAGTGAGTTTAGTTTTATCTTGCACTCAGTAATATCCCAGCTATATGGTCTGTAAATAATCGAGTCTGGACCAGACAATCCAGTGATCAACAGCATGAGCATCGATCTACCCAATTGGGTTATGATGATGAGATATGTCAATCATGCCAGCGAGCCTCACCACCAGATCCCGTTAGTCGCTTCTTACAAAAGCATCGGTTACTGAAGGTTCATTCTAACCTGGACCTTCACGGGTACAATACATTAAGAAACAAGAGAGATATACAGATTCGTTGTTTATTAGCTCCGTTTCAAATGAGTTGGCTTTAGGATAGGAGCTCTCCCAAATGTCTACTTTACATGTTCTGCTAATTGTCTTATTGCCCTTCCTCATCGTACTGTCCTTCACTCTCTTCATCAGATGTCATGTCTTCATAATCATCATCAATTAAGTCTTCTACCCAAGATTTATATTGGTACAGTTTGGAAAACACGTCATGATACAGAGTATTCGTGTCTTGTACTCGTTTCAGTATTCCTTGTGTCTTTGGATCCAACTGCATATGATACAGATAAGTAATAAATCGGGCATACGTCTCTTTAAACGTGCTCCAGATGAATTTCTTCAGTTTGGCTTGTATCATGTCTTTGTGTAACCCTCTTTCATGTACAGCTGTCGTTTCTCATTCAAAAGGTCTTTATTCAGCTCACGTGTACGTGAATACATTTGTCTTATACCTTGTTCTTCGAGATCAGCTATGTTATATTTCCTGTTGCTGTGTGTGACATCACTTAACGATACAGCATCATCATCATCATTTTCCATTTCAGGACATTGGTTATCGTGTAAATGTCTTTGTAAGTTGTGGTTATTGCTAAACACTTGACCACAATAGTCACAATCTGACAGAGGACGTGGTCTCTTCACAGCAGAGAAGTTGTCGTCTTCCTCCCACTTCCTTTTAACTTGGGGTATTCCAGTTGGACCCACTGAAGACTTTTCAAGACACCAGTTTCTTCTGTGTTTTTGCAAATCATTCACGTCTTGAAACAAGAGTTCACAGTCATCACAAGATGGCATTGTTGGGAGGTTTACTTCACACGTCTGCTTACTCTGAACGTCTAACTTGGACTGAATTGTCCTAGCTTGGAGGCCTCCTTTTAAACTGAATGCATCGCAAATGGGGAGGTGTTTGGGGTTTTAGATCAACCAACAAGCATCCATAAGGTTTCTGGGTAGCCCTTTGAAATGGCTTCATGAAATGGTCTGTGTTACCTGGATACATTTGCCTCGCCAAAGTCATGATGGGTTGTTGATCAATAGGGTTGTTGAACAGAAGCAGATAATGACAGTTTCTTCGTTGTGTGGGATCCTTACTGTAATACAAATTCTGGCTCAAGGCTATCACTGAGAAATTACGATGATGACTTCCTTTGGCAAAAAGATCTGTAATGCGTGGACCTTTGCTTGCAGTAGACATTAGGTCATTGAGGATAACCACGTTCACAACACTGGGGTCCAGAAACGCATCCTTTTCGAGGTGAGAAGGAATGCCTTGATGAAATTCAATGTAAGGATAAACACAGGCTTGAATGGTGTTATACAGTGGCTGCCATCGTTTGTTGAGCCATATAATACGTTCAGGATAAGGTTTAATGTTCATCCTTTCTAGAAGCTGCTTCACTAAGTAGGTTTCCCCACAGGAGGTGGGCCCTGAGACGATCATGGTAAATGGATGTAGAAACTTAAACTCTTCGAATGACTGGGTAGTACTTTCTGATGAATGTGGTTGCACTGGTGGCATCATAGGTGATGGTACTTGTGGTGGTGGTGGTGGTGGTGGTGCTTGTGATGGTCGTGGTTGTGGCTGCGTTGCTCGTCTGTGTTGATTCCTGAGATGTCTAAGCATGGCATCCCTTCTGGAAAAAGTCTGATTGCACACAGGACACATTGTTGACTGCATGGTGGTCCGAGTTTAAATGGTAGGGAAACATGTCTACAGGCTGCTTTTATCTAAAAATTCGTCTTCCGTTTCCTCATGGGAATCTGGGAGGGACTTCCAGCTTTAGATCCCCCTTTCTTCTGCATCTGAAGAGCCTTGGCCTGTTCGACCACTTGTTGAGTAGGGGTAACAAAATTTATCTTAGGCTGCTCTGAGGTTTCTGGTTCTTTTTGTTTCTTCCACTCTGGGTCATACAGTTCCAAATATCGATCGACAGACATCATGGCAGATTTTTCTCCTCCACGCATTATAGAATGATAAGGATCTCCTTTCCCTTCAGCCCGTAGCATTTAAAACCGTGTCCATTTATCGGCATCGGGTACGAAGATTTTGTATTGTGGATTATTCATGATGAAAACGGGAGCGACTTGAGGTAATGTGTCACTGTCACTGGTCCACGAATAAATGAAGCTGGATTGCCCTCGTGGTCTTTTATATAGATATCCACAGTCTGAAAATCTCTGAGATTCATAGGGACATACTGACACTGAGAAAATGAAAAAAACGTTCTTTTCGGTTTCCCGTGAGACATAAATGTCTGAGTAAAGGTTGTTTAGTTTCTCCAACATATGATGAATCGCACAATGAGGAATTGACATATATGTCACAACGTTCTGATTATTTTTATCTATGTCCCAGGACAATATAGATATTTCTGTAAGTGCTATCCTCCACCTTTGGTCAAGATGTAATGGTTCATTCAAACCCACTCTGAAGTTAAAAGGTTTGTTGTTGGGATAGAGGTGTTCACTATCTGTACTTCTGATTGTAATGTATTTATCCATGTTTAGATTTAATCTTGGGGTTAGGTAACAAGTATCCCAAACTGAGTAGTGCTGTCCACAAATTGGAGTTTCCTTTGTCCAAGGACAATTGACAATACACGTAATGATTACAATGTAAGTAATGATGATCTGAGAGAAAAACAATGTTTCTGTTTTGGCCACTTTTTTCCCCCAAAATGTCTAGGTGTCAGATGATGTATCCCATATGAGAGATGCTGCTGCTTCAGTGTCTTCCATCATAAATTACTTTAAAAGAGGTTACGTTGTGCTTTTATACTGTTTCACATCACCTTCTGGGATCCATGAGTTGTATTTTTTAGACCAATCGAACCATTTCACTAACGCTTCTTTTCATTTATTCCTGGTCCTCTTTTTGACAATGTCTTGAATTCTATACTCCTGATCGGGATTTTCTACCACTGCTTGAAGCTCTGATGAATAAAAGGCACCTTCGATAGGATCACCACCCCAATCTTTAAGCTTGTACAAGTCGTTACCTAGAGACCAATATCTTCTTATTACTGTAAAAATTTCACCAGACCATTTCTCTTCATATTCTCTATCAAAAGTTCTCTTCAGATGACTCACTCTGACTTTATCCCCAACTTTAAAAGTGAACTTCTTTTTATTGTGTTTCACTTTTGGGGGTTTAATCAAATACTGAGAGAGTCTCACTTCATTTTCATTTTTCTCAGTCACACTAGCAGGAGACTGTCCAAACATTCTATGTTTAGTATGGTTTAACTCTTGACTACATCTGGTAAGATATCCACATATCTGTAGGTAAAGTGTTTCAACATGTATCGATACAATCTCATTTTAATGGTTTTAATCACTCTCTCAGCATAAGGGGCCTTGGTTTCATTCAGTGTAAACAGCTGGGTTACCTTGTGCTTTTTCAAAAAGGCTTTCACCCACCGATTCTTAAATTGTGAACCCATGTTAGATTGAAAAATACCAGGCCTACGGTCTTGTGTCTTCGATAAGTGGGTCAATGCTTTCACCACTTCTTGTCCCTTTGTAGATTTGAGTGGATACACCCATAGATATCGTGAAAATAGATCTTTGATGACTAATAGGTATTGTAACACCACTGTTGTACTTTGCAAGTGATACCATATCCATCAGAACCGATTGCCAGTGACTATCAAGACCTTCCACCACATAGTGTCTTCTTGGAAATGTTCTTCTGACTTGATGAGTCATAGTATAGTTCTCCTGACCTTTCAACCATTTCTTAATTCGATGTAAACCAATTTTAAACTGACCCTCTGCTTTCACAGCTTCGTACAGTTTCTTGGGTCCAGCATAACTACCAGGATGTTTGGGATCATAAAAGATCCTATTCAAGTACTCTTCCCAAGGTGCCATCTCAAACACGACTGAACATGATTCACATACATCATGCTATTTAAACAAAACCCAAGACGAAAATACAATACAAGAATTTTATTTATATCGAGGACAATATTTACAACAACAACAACCTTTCACGGACAAGCATTAATGTTTTTCCCGACAGGTTTTCCCCTGGCAATTTCAGGGTTTGTCAATATCAGGATGAGAAACATCAATTCCTATTCCCCATCTTTTATCAAAGGGGCTAGCTTCAGCTAAGGGTTTAGGGTAGGATTGAACCAATATCTGTTTCAAGTCATTGTTTTAGGAAACTTTAGCCATTAATGCCTTAGTCATAACATCAAGACTGACAGTGTCCCACACTTTCTGAGTAAAGCCTTTCACACATCTCCCAAGACGATTATGCTTAGACAGAACAGTCTCTTGTAAAATACGACTTGCATGTGTATGATCACCAAAGTAATTTGCCTTAGAATACATGTAATATTGTTCAGTACAATTGAAGATACAATTATCTATGTCTAATGTGCATGGATGAAAATTACTGAAGGGAGACTTCCATCCATAGCAAAATAGTCAGTTACTCCAATAGTCATAGTCATTGGGATTACAGAAGGAACACATTAAAGCTCCCATCTGGTTTTGATGATCCTCTTGTCCCATACAGGAAAACCATCTCTTTCAGTTCGGGCACGAAATCTGTCATCACATCACAACAGTCTCTCAGTTTCTGCCATTGTTGTTTGGACAAGATACCCTTAGCCGTAGGTACCACTCTTCCCAGTTGTTCATTTTTCTCCCACTGTCGTAGATCCACACCACCATTTGGATCCAAAGTAGCATACATTGTGGCACCCACATGAGCATAATCATGGGTCCTTCCTTGATTGATGGCCTCCTGAAGCTTGAAATGGACTCTACTAAGTTCCAGCCAATGTTTCAAACTCAGGACAATACCCCAGACACACCCAAGACACTTGTAATTTCAGTTAACATATCAGGCACATCTGGTTTCAGTTCACACCTAGACACTTGTAATTTCAGTTCACTCATCAGGCACATCTTGTTTCAGTTTGTCGTCGTCGGAACGCGTCGAGAAACATTCAAAACCTCCGCTTTGTTGTTGCCAGAATGCGTGTCGAGAAACATTTTTAAAAACTGATTTGTCGTCGTCGGAATGCTTGTAAAATAACATTCAAAACACTACTTTGTCGTCGTCTGAACGCACGTAAAAAAGCAACATTCAAAACACCACTTTGTTCAAAACCCTCAAAACGTTGTTGCAGAATGCGTGCGAGAAACATTTTAAAACATTTGTCGTCGTCGGAAACATTCAAAACACTACTTTGTTGTCGTCTGAACGCACGTAAAAAAGCAACATTTGAAACACCGCTTTGTCGTCGTCGGAATACACGTTAAAAAACATTCAAAACACTGCTTTGTTGTTGTCAGAACGTGTGTTAAGAAACATTCAAAAACACCACTTTGTCGTTGTCAGAACGCGTGTCAAAAAACATTTGAAACACTGCTTTGTCGTCATCAGACCGTGCGTTAAAAAAACATTCGAAACACCGCTTTGTCGTCAGAACGCGCATTGAGAAACATTCGTCACACCGCTTTGTCGTTGTCAAATTGCACATCAAAAAACATTTCGTAAACCCGCTTTGTTGTCGTCTGAAACGCGCGTCAAAAAACATTTCGTAACACCGCTTTGTCGTCGTCTGAATGCACGTTAAAAAATTCATTGGAAACACCGCTTTGTCGTCGTCTGAACGTGTGTTAAAACAACATTTGAAACAGCACTTTGTCATCGTCGGAATATGCGTTAAAAAACATTTAAAAACATCACTTTGTCGTCGCCAGAACGTGCGTAAAAAAACATTCGTAACACTGCTTTGTTGTCATCAGACCGCGCGTTAAAAAAACATTCGTAACACCGCTTTGTCGTCGTTAGAACGGGCATCGAAGAAACATTCAAAACACCTCTTTGTCGTTGTCTGAACGCACGTTAAAAAACATTCGTAACACCGCTTTGTCGTCTTCTCAACGTGCATTAAAAAAACATTCAAAACACCGCTTTGTTGTCGTCAGAACGCGTATGGAGAAACATTCGTCACACCGCTTTGTCATTGTCAAAACGAGCGTCAAAAAAACATTTCGTAACACCGCTTTGTCGTTGTCTGAAACACGGCCTGGATTTTTCCCGACAGACCCCATGCTCACAAAATTTGCATGCAACTCAGTAGTAGTATATACAATGATGGTACGGGATTAGGGCCTCCCCAAGGGCTCAATTTTTTAAATTGAGCCCTTGGGGGGACCTGGTCCCGTACCATCATTGTATATACTACTTTCCCTGTAATGCCAATGATCTAAATGAAGCAAGACTAGATTCCCTCGGGTTTCCCATCTGCCTGGGGCTCCTTTTCAGTTAAAATGGGTTTATTTGTTACTATCAAAATTATATATATTCAGAGACTAACCATTAGCCTAGGTCCCAGACAATTACATAAGTCTGCAAAGAGGCACTTGAGGATGGTGAACACAGAACAGGACAACACCAGCAGAGCCGTCACGAAGAGCAGTCTGAGAAGACCAACACCTAAAGGAGGAGCTCCAGTCATATCTGTTCAACGCCCTGAACAACAGCCTGAGTCTTTCTCACAGTCTCAGTGGCAAGACAGTATGCATAGTCATGGTGGAAACTTACCTTTTCTGTTTCAGAGTTGGATTACACATCACAGGGTAGATCTCATCATTATCTGGATCCGGACATTTGGATCCGTGGCAGCATGTTCAATCACCGATGTAGACGATCGTACAGAGTGACGTTTCTTTGTGCGGCAGTCTTCTTGTCCTTATATTTGATGTGTTTTACCTGGTATACTGGTAAGTAAACAAATACGTGAGAACTACACATAAAAATGACAAAAATTGAATGTGTCTGTGTCGTTTTGTGTGCTTGTTTGTAGACCAGGTCCAGTTTTCGAATCGTATATCAAACATGCAGAAAAATAATGTCCCATCCTTTTTGAGAAGAGATTTTATATCAGCTGTATGTGTATTTCAAATTGTGATACATGACATTTGGTTTAATGTATCTTTGTAGCTTGCGATGTGTCGTGATTGTTATGGTATATTCTTTATGTGTGAGTAAGTGAGAGAAAAAACATTTCACGAGGTCAACGAGAACGCAACAGAAATCTAAATGCAAAAGCATTAAAACATTATTGTAATAGAAAAAAAATGCAAAAATGGTGAACCAAACACAGGCAGGTTCGATGAACGATGTCTCAAAGAATGATGCAATTTACATTTTCTGACAAAATGTAAGCAAATTCAATTTAATCTGATAACATTACTGAAAAAGGTAGTCCAAGTTTCCTGTTTGGCCCATGTGCAAAGCTGTCTACACCTTGACAAAAGTCATATTCAATTCTCTGTTGATATGAAGTAGTGGTAGTGCAGGGAGCCGCTGATCAGTTGTTGACCTAGGACAGGTTTTCACAAGTCTCATGACTTTGAATAATCACCCCGAAGTAGCAGAATATGTAGGCATGGTGGCAAGTGTTTCCTCCACAACGTGGTTATTTGGATTTGTTTGTTGCTCAGGTGTGTTTTGTTGCAGTTCCAGGAACTAATACCATACTCCCTACTTCACCTGTTAGGTTACGTAATCAATTAGGCACGAAATACTGTACTTCTAGACGACCAGTGTGACAAATCAGCTTCTGTTACTTGAGTTCTTTCTGTTGGGACAGATGAACTAAGGGAAAATAACATTCAATGCATTTGTGGTGTTTATCCTGGGGCATTTGTACGCATTGTTTGTCATCAACATAAATGTATGTAAGCACTACTTTTTAAATGAAATTTGATTGGTTCAAATTCTAAATGGAATTATCTTATAAGATGCTTACTGTACAAAGGCTGCGAGCAGAAAAAACATAATTAATCTGATCCTATGACAGGCGCTTTAGGATGTCATACCTACTGGCACAAAACACACACCTACCATGAAGCATTTTGATAAATATAGACAGTTTTTTAGACTTTTGTTACCACGCAGTGATTGGACAAAATCTGCTATTCAACGAGTTGTATGTGTTTTCCCAATATGATCAAAGAACACTAGGCAATGTTAAGAGCTTATTGTCTTTCTTGTTTTGGTTGTTTTTTAAATTTGTTTGTTGATGTGATATTGATATTTGATTGAATATTTTATGGTGTAACCTGTGTCCTGATGTTTATTCTTGATAAAGCTAGAATGTAAACATTATTTAATGCCGATGATAAACAGAACACAGTATAACAAGAGTCACTTTAATAGAAATTTGGGAAAACTAAAGCCGAAGAACATTGACAAAACTAACCTATTTCAGACGGAAAGTTGTTGGGTAACAATCAGGTGACTCGAAACGATACAGTCTTGAGATAGGATGTTTGTAAGTTCCTATCCTATGTATGCGTTTTGATCTGCAGACAATCAAGGAAAATACGTTGCATGTATGTCGCACGTGAGCGTGAATATCCAAGAAAGCATTACAGAGAAAGACGCATTCTTTGAAACAGCGATGCGTCAAATCCATCAACAGCTGGGGAATAAATCAGATGTACTCATGGTCAGTATATTCATTTATATGCATGAACAGTACCATAATTAGTCTTTCCGTTGAAGATTATTATCCAGGGATGTTGGATCAATTTGATCGATTTGTACTGACGTGAAATAGCTTCAGTTAGACTGAGATGATTTCATCAATTCATACAATCCAGTCGTTTGTGTCACGTTTTACCGTACGTTTTCAGGCGCGTAGCAAGCCAATTTTTTCATGTTAGGCCAATAGGTTGCACCTAAAAACCCGCAGAATGACTACAGAATGAAGTAACGCATACGTTTTTGTAGAAGGGCGGTTGTACATACCTGCATTTCACTTATGATTCACATAACATTACGACTGTAACAAAACAATCAAATACATGTCGATGGAAAAACAAACATCACTGAAAGAAAGACACCGTTCAAATTTATATACGAAGAATAACACTGACTGACTGAGTATGGTTTTACGCCGTTTTTAGCAATATTCCAGCAATACCACGGCGGGGGACACCAGAAATGGGCTTCACAAATTGTACCCATGTGGAGAATTGAACCCAGTCCTTCGGCGTGACGAGCGAACGCTTTAACCACGGGCCTACCCCACCGCCCCGAAGAATAACATGCAAGTCATTTAACTGGATATATAAGTATTAATCAGTATTATTTGATACATCTAAGCACTTGTATATTGCAACACTACGCTCCTTCTAATCCTTGCAAACATGTGCAGCGTGCTCTGTCGTACAGCGAGCACTGACAAACAGAAACCTGGAAATCGTGGAAATCTCAAAACGAGGCTCTGCCGCTAGAAAAGTTGGGTACGGACTTGATATTATATCAATCACATCGTGCGTTACAGAACTACACTGAATAAGCGCAAAAAAACACATAACAGGTGTAACCAGTGAACCAGATGTTAATCATTTCACGCCCTCATCAAACTGGGGCAGTCCGTGACGTCTTAGTTCAGGCCATGCTGCCTACACCTCGCCATAAAATGTAGAAATACGATGTCATTAAAGTATGAAATAAAAATTCTGTAAATACTATTTTCTTATGAAACAAGGAATTGGAAGTCAGTGTAACCATAGTTGTTTAGGATTTTTCACTTGCGCACGTGAAAATTCGGATCAGCTGAAAAGTAGGTCATTTCCTGAATAGGTTAATGAGACTCATGTTTCGGTTTGTTCCTGTATTGATAATGCTTTGTTATCAAAGAATATTGTAGTCCATATGATTCGTGGAGGGATTACCATTTTTTTAAATTGTTCTGATAACGTATTTGTATGTATTTTTGGCAAGAATTAGCAAAAATCATGTGTAAACTTTTTCTGTCGTTACCTTCCAGGAATTTGAAGATGCGCCACTGAAACAGCGGAAGGAACATGTGAATCAGATGTGCTCTTGGATGAGGAGATCTGAAAAGGCTAACACCATGGCACAAGTATCGTATTACGAGAACATCAATGTTCTTTTCTGTACCGTACCAAAGGTTGGGACAAAATTCTGGTTCAGAATGCTTCATGTACTGGAGACAAGTGAATATAATTCTCCGTTCGAGTTTCAAGACGGCCCTAAGTCACGATATCACTTAACATCTGGAAAACAATCAGAAATTGCTCAAAGAATAAATTCCGCCAGGAAAATCATATTTACGCGAGATCCCTACAAGAGGATATTCTCATCTTACATTGATAAGCTGGTTAGTCCAAACGGTCCACATTGGTTTCTTGGCAGAAGAATTATACGTGCTGTTCGAAAACCCGAGTCAAATACAATGCTTCAGTGTGGCCACGATGTACAGTTTGGAGAGCTCGTGAAATATCTGATACAAACGGATACCGAAACTTACAATATTCATTTTACGCCTGTATCTTCTCAATGTGACGTATGTGATATTTATTATGACATGATAGGTAAAGTGGAAACATTTAAGCATGACGTTATGTACTTTCTAAACATGACTAATGCATCTGAGAAAGGTGTCATGTTCAAGGATTTTGTAGAAGAAAAGAACGTGGATAACATTATTTTTAAAGTACAAAGAGCTTTTAGATTTAAGAGCGAATCTTTAAAATGCATCAGCGACCACATGGTACATCTTCGTCTGTGGCGTGTTCTACAAATTGGAGGGTTGATTGATAAGTATGACGAATATCCTTTGAACCCTGACGAGAGCCGTGAAGCAAATGTCACAGTGATAATGAATTTGATGTTGAGTGCATATCAGCGGTCATCGCCCAAGGCCAGATTGAACAAACAGGAAGCTTTGCTCCAAGCATACAGTCAGGTTTCTTTGGAGGACCTCGAACAACTGCGGTTGAAATATCTCAAGGACTTGTTACTCTTTGATTATGAGGACAGGCCCTCTTATCTGTTTGATAGGAAAAGTTCAGCCAAGTCTGAAACCAAAACCACTTTTGACTACTTTGATGCCATGCGGTTGAGTTTATTGTTTCCTCCTACAGCGACATGAAGGAGCTGTGCACTAGTGCCCAATTACAATGCTGTCATGTCAGAAGCACATTTAACCCGAACCTCCTCATATTACACCACAAACAGAAACCGTATTTTACTAACTTGACAAAAACTATGTTGCAACTTACATAAGCACCTTGCCCCACCCTGGTCGTGATTGAAAAATATACCGTGTTCCCAAGATATACAAGTATTTATTACCCTCAAGATACATTTGGCGTATTCTGATTGGTAAACAGCCAAAGCATACGAAACCATGTACATTTGTCGTCGGATTTGCCAGGGTGGACGAACCGTACACCCCGTCAAATCTGTCACGTGACACTCCACACGGGTTTTACAAATGACCTCGACCTTGGATGGAATGTGGCTGCCAAACGGCTGATCGCTTCGAAATTTTCGAGTTGGCGTTTACAATTATGAGTATCAACAGAGTAATAAACTTGTTGCCATAATTTCTTATTTGTTTGTGGTACATATACCTACACACACAGGCGAACAGAGACGCGTGTACGCGTGTGTGTGTGTGTAAATATTCAATTTTGGTTAACCAAATAGATCAGTCGTCTTTAGGGTAGAGCAACATTACGCCAGACAAGAAGGGATCGGGTTCAAGTCTTGATAAAGTATTTTGTTATTCTGCTGACAACTCGATTATTTACAGCCCGCCGCCATATAGCTGGAATATTGCTGAGTGCGGCGTAAAACTAAACTCACTCACTCACTTTTATGCTGACATAACTTACGGAATAAATGCTGTTCACAAATATAACCGTTACATATTCTTTACTGCAATGGTCATTATGTGCAAAGCAAAATTTCACATTAGCGTTGAAACATTTTGGCTATTCCAATCGTAAGAGAACATCCTGTCTTAAGATGAACTGTCAATACATCACTGGCTTGAACGACCTTATGAGCCACAAACGAAGACAATCAGTTGCATTTTCATACGCAATGCAAGATGCGATACAGTGCAATGGTGGGACACAACAGGACACGAAAAACACCCGCACAAGTTGCAAAATCGCATCCCCAGGGCCCTAGCATAACCTATGCATAACCAAAAATAGAATTACATCTATCTCAATCTTGTCGAGAATATGCAAAACCTCACAACCAGAAACAAGTATCATGAACGAGACACCTACAAACAGTCCCATTCCTCTGACCACCCTATTGAGAAAGACATATGCTCTTTGGTGTAGACCTTGATCCTAATTTCATGCAGTCACGTTTATATTTACTACTTTGCTTCACACGAGGTTTGAGCTTTACAAAGGTGTCATACAAACACATAGTTTGTACGTACTCTCCACAAGGGACCTACTTTAAGAAGGACCCTTCCAGTGACCTTCCACGTCAGCGCAGATCGGTTGACACCTTGTCACGCGTTACCCTAAGAATGATGTGTACATTTGCTCCGACAAAATTTGATAATACTCATCAAAGCGATACCAAGAGATTAAATCCAAAAGAACTTAGAAAATACAGACTTATTAAAATCTGATGAAAAGTAATTAATTACCATGCTGAACTGTTTTGGGTAACTTTTCATTCCGCTTATAAATATCAGCTTAATGAAAAACATCCCTCCTTATCCGAAACTCAAGCAGGTTTTAGAAGGGGATACAGTACCCTTGAGTACATAGGTACCGTATATGTATTGGAAGTATTGAATGTAAGAAAAAATATAGATTGCTTTTGCAAATAAATCGTTAAAGCATTCGACAGAGTTTGGCGGTAAACCTCTGGCAAAAAGTATTACAAACACATATCTGGCAAAAGTTATCAATGTATCATGATATTACATCTTATGTCCCATATAATAGAAACATAAAGTACGTCTTTCAATGTATTTCATTTGTAATCTAATACGACAAAACATTTTCACCTCTATAAGAAATCTCTGCTGGAAACAGTTTATTGTACAGTTCTGACTGTATCATGGGCATGTGTTTCTGACTCACTATCAAATAGTGATGACACCCGGTGTTCGCGAAAAGGTGAGTGTATCCTGACCCACCGGTGGCTCCCGTCATGAACAAGTGGAACGGCTCGTCAACCGTTCACCTGAAAAAAAAGCGGAAACGTCTGGGACAAGTCAAAATAGGGAACGGAATCAGATATCATTTTTGTCACCGATTAATTTGAAAATATATCCACATGTTTATCATAAAACTGTTCAAAAGCTTTACTTAAACCTTGAATGTTGTAGCCGTGATCGAACAACTTCGTATGACCTTCCTTGAAACCTTGGTAATAAGAGCGTGCTCGATTGTGGATAAAACGATTGTGGATTGACCGATTGTGCAAGGATACAACTTGTCTGTTGTTTGCACTGTTCCTAACTGACAATCAAGCGTTACTCACGGTGGGGCTGTTGTAAACGTGAACAAATAGAAAATACATGCTTGTTTTATTGTATATAGACTCTATGAAAGGTGGAATCATGTGTATACCTTGGTCTTGCCAATATGTTTGATGTACCAGTACGGTTCGAAGTTTTATCAGCACAGGCCGCTAGAGCATGCACTATACGCTACACCCAGGGCATGTATTACTTTTATTGAATGAATGTCAGCTGAGCGTTTGGACGTTTTGGTTATACCAGTTGAACTTTACCGTAGTGAAATATGACGATTTCTGTGTCCGTATTTTGAGAGGAAGCAATTCACAAAAGTTAGTCTTAACATATATAAAGGTATAATTATCAATAGTAGTAGATTCGGAACGTTAAATAAATAGCTATATGCTAGTCATGAAAACGTTCAAACCTGATGAGAATATTTCATGAATGTTTGCACAAATGTACCGGAGTCGTCAGTGAAAATGTTAATAACCCTGTAATGTTGTTTTCTTGTATTTTATAGTCTCTGTAATGAATACGTGATGTCACTTCTCAGGTCACTGTAAGCGTAGTGTTCAGTTCAATGGTTAAAGCGTTCGCTCGTCCCGCCGGCTTCGATCCCCCATGTGGGTACAATGTGTGAAGCTCATTTCTGGTGTCCACCCGCCGAGATATTGCTGGAGTATTGCGAAAAGCGGCGTAAACCTATACTCACTCGCATGCTTGGTGAGTTGAGTGTCGTACCGACCAATCATCTGAATTCATGTCAAACATCACTACATTATAGATTCCTCGTGGAGTGTAGTCACTGCGTTTACTCCGTCGTCAACGGAGTTTTGTTATTTGTAGCTTTGTTAAATTAATTACAAACAATCTTCGGTAGCGATCCATTCCTTATACCATGCATGTGCCTCGTGTGCCAGTTCCTGTTTGTGCAACCATGTAATGCGGATTAAATATCAGTCACCCAATTTATGGAAGATTAGTTTCTATAGTTAGGACAAGACTACCTTCACTATGACCTATTAGTTACATGTAGGCGTCCTTTAGATATCTCGGGTGAGGTTCGATTCTGTACTTTATGGAACGTCACGCAATATCTTCAAATATAAAATGCTGCCACAAAACACTGTTCGTGGTATGTGTTGCTTTGATAGTAGTATGATACACATACATCTAAATAATACATACTCTACTTCCATTGTGAAATTCTATATAACAAGAGGTTAAGTTTCGTAAATATCGTCCAGCGCGTACGGTTTGGAAGTACATTTTCTTTGTAAATTGCAATGTACCTTGATCTGTCGCTGCTGCTGTACAGGCGAATACAGTGCAATAAATTGTGTTTCAGTAAACACGACGCCACATCTTTTAGCCCCCATTTCCACACCAAAAAATTCCAATTTTTGTTACCCATTAATGACAAGACACTTTCTAAATGCCATCCAAAATGTAACAAATGATTTGATTGCCTGCTGTTTCGTGGACAGTTTATTTTGACACAGTATAATACAATACCTATTGATACAATAATACAATACCTATTGCAATGCATGTTAACCTTTAAAAAATCGGCCCCTCTCTGCCAAAAACATTTCAACAAAGGCCAAGAAAACTATAATATCTTATTATGCCTTTGTAGCTTTAAAAGTCGGTGTGATTCGACAGGTAGACATCCCAGTCTATGCGGTGTCCATACCTCTGCATGGTAAGCTATAAGGATGGGAGGATTCACATTTTCTATCTTACTAAGCTTATCGACGCAATCTAAATATTAAAATATTTTATTCGGAGGTATGCATAAATGTGGAATGACGATACACATGATGAATAATGATATGAATAACTAAATCCGCAAATGAATTAAA
The DNA here is from genome assembly GCF_003918875.1 of Haliotis rubra. Taxonomy (NCBI): domain Eukaryota; kingdom Metazoa; phylum Mollusca; class Gastropoda; order Lepetellida; family Haliotidae; genus Haliotis; species Haliotis rubra. The sequence continues at coordinate 657,966 of NW_025767257.1, read as the reverse complement.
AACATCGATTCGACTGTACAAATGACATTATAATATAAACTTTTGTCTGTGGGTGATTAAAATCATAAATATGTAAAGTCGTTTGTGCACATCACACAAAGTTCCCCTTCAACAACAAAACACACATCGGTTGACATAGTCTATGTCTGAATTCCGGGGACAAGCACTGTCGAACTGGTTTTACATTGAAGGCATTCATGCGCTTCCTTTACACTTCTGCTGATGTCGCATCATGTTCCCGGACTGTGTGAAACATCGACCACAAACTCCACACGCATATGGCTTCTCTCCTGTATGAAGACGACAATGCTTTATGTACGTGGAACAATCTGTGAAAGATCGATCGCAGTCTTTGCATACATATGGGCGGACTCCAGTGTGGATGCGCATGTGTGTGTGAAGCGATGACCGCTGAGAGTATGTCTTATCACATCTATTGCACTGAAAGGTCTTCACTTTGTCCGACTTCACGCGTGTTTGTTTAACCACCGGGAGTCTTCTTGTGCTGGGCTTTTCTGTAGTTGTCGGGGCAGAGACGTTCTGGTTTGGGGATTCTTGGAGGACCTTTGTGTGGTTTGCGGATTCTTGGAGGACCTTTGTGTGGTTTGGGTCACGTTTCCATATTCGTTTTTGGTCAAGGATTGGTATTGGTGCTTTGGTTCCTTGTTTCATACCACACTCTGTGTCTGAACCCTTCTTTAATCGTTTCTGCTTACTGTCTTTCTTGGGGGTGGTCGCCTTTCTTTTCTTTGTAATGGACAAGTCAATTGCCTCCGTCTGCATGGACATTGGAATATTCTCACTTGACATGACAGGTTGCTTCTTGCCGACTGTTTTCTTGGATTTCGGTTTGCTTTGGGACTCTAGAGGTGTGAAGGGCATGATTGAGGGAACTGCCTGGTAGTGGGTGTTCCAAGACTGATTATACATTGGAATTGGGAACCGATTGTAGTCAGAACTACAGTCGCTACTAGACTTTTCCGGACTTGGGACAAAATTGGACTTGGATTGGACATCTGGTTTCACTGCCCACATTACATCTCTGTTGGTGTTCATAAATTTCACCGGAGATTCCACTTCCTGTTTCACTTTCACTGTAGTAAAGTCAACCTCTATAGGAGTGACCGATGTGGTGGCCACTGATCGGACAGAGCGGAACGGTGAAGTACACGTCGACGTTGGAGAAGATATGTCCTCTGGTTCAATCTTGATCTCGATGTCACTGTCTGGCAAGCCATAGTTGGATTTCTCGTCACAGAAAGACGGCAGAAATTTTGAAACACTTTTCTGGGAATCCTCGTCGAGAGAAATCACCGGTGTTATACCCGAGGATGATACTTCTTTGTTTTGGATCGCACTTCCGAAACTGTCGCAAGATTTGGAACTGTCGTCGAACACTGGAGATATTTGAGAAGACTTAGATTCTGGAGAAACTTGTATATTTTTGGATCGTTCGGATGATGTTGCTGAGCCGCAGGAGAGCCTCGACTTGGAGTCGGATGTCAAAGAGGACGAGTAGCCTTCATCGGATTGAACTTTTGTGAAGAATGGAAACTGTTCGTCCTGGTCGCTGTATGTTCCAGATCTTCTTCTGCCTTCTTGTGGTGAAGTACTATAGGGCTGGAAGAGCGGGAATGGCAGCAGAGACCGTGGGCTTGATTCCGGACTCCGGCTCTGTCTTCGACTCGACCCCATCCGATGATGAAGGAGCTGACTCATCACCATTGCGCTGCGAATTCAAGGAGAAAGTTGTTACGGTTGAATACCAAAATTTTATAATCTGGTCAAAATTTTGAATTATTATTTAAAAAAAAACACATTTTGAATTACACCAGAAACCCATGGTTGATGGGTGTATCGACAGATAGTAGGTGGGATAAACAGTACTCACTTATGCTGGAAGACACAGAACGACTGGTAGTGCTGGTTCAACACCTGACTGAGGTGGGAAGATATAGCGGGCACTGGTGCTCGGGAAGTGGGCAGACCTGGAAAAATGTTAGAACAACTGACTGTCTATTTCCCTGATATGTTCAATATATTCACGTTTATACAAAGCATGCATTTAAATGTAGCACAATACGGGGACGTGCAGGTGTGTAACAACGAGGACATAGATGTTCGGTATGCTCTAGTCAGCATTTTACTCTTCTAGTTTATATTACATCTGAACAAATGTTTCGCATTTATATATAGGTTTATTAAATAAAGTTAATAAAATAAATCGAATTTTCATCAACCAAGATCGTGAAATAGACAACTACAAAAAGCAAACATAAAGCACAACCCCCTGCCGTGCATATATGGCATCGTTGCTGGATGTACGTAAGATTCAATGGGAACCGTAGACACCAACGCGGCTACAAATGGCTGTTTAACGAAGCAGCAGAGCATCTGTACTCACCAAGCATGAAATTTCTCCCACGAGGAACTCCGTGCGTCATAGTCCTAAATTAATGTAATGTGAAATCCAACTGCAGCACATTTATACAGACATATCGAGGTGTTGACTTAAACATGTTTTCATAGAGTGACAAGCATAGAATCCACAACGCTCATCTGGGCTTCAAACGTGAGCAACAGTTAAAACACCGCACGATAAGTACACCAGTTGTGTGGCTCCACCATTGACTGGAAGACTCACGTCTACAAAAACACTCTGACACGTCTTAACAAAAAAAAGACTCAGTTTTATTGAAGCTTCTGTTAATCCTGGAAACTGGTTTCACTTTAATCGGATTAGAGGGTAAATGAGAGGATTGCTAATTGCCGCTGTAATTGTTTTAGGTGGAGTTCGGCAAGGTGTTAGCTTATCCCATTGTGTGCTTCTGCGTCCAGCTTGGCAGGTAACAATAGAATGTTTTTATTACAGATGATACAAACTTAAGCCACACTATCGTGCTTTGAGCAGGGACTCGTCAGCCCGACTGATGAATGACGCTGACATCTTCATTGTTTCAGTGCGACATTGCGGTAGTCAGCTGGAGCGTACGAACATTTGATACGCCAGGTTTTTCAGGTTTATGTTATATGACGTATTTCTTGTATACATGTTGTGATTAACATATTGGTTTAAACATATTTTTATTTTGCAAACAACAGAAACCTGAACTGGCGTTCAAGCCTTAAGGCTTATGTTAACGCCGCTCCAGTATACACACTTTACATAAGCTGGATACATAGCATAATTAAATATGAAAAACACAACAACTAGAAAGTAAAAGAATAATACTGGGAACATGGACACTTAAACACAATGTCATAACTGTGATTACATAATAAATACTTTAACGTAAGGAGTTGGTTATGCCGAGTAATGCTTGCAGCTGCAAATCCAAATATAAAATATAAAAAACTTGAAGTACATTGTATATATGTTGTGGTGATATTCACAGGAAGAGCTTACTTTTAGTAATAAACTGGTGTTATGAGTTTAGGATTTTAGTGTTAATTGATTTATTCAGTGAGTCATTACCGTAAAGTGCTCTTTTAATATTGAATCCTTGACTATAAAAACACAATAATTATTCTTAAATTTTGATAATTACGACATGAGAAAAGGTAGTGAACAGCGGTTACGTTATCGTGACCACATGAACATCTGGATGTTTCCGATATGTGTCGATTATATCTGTCTGCATTAAGATCATTACAGCCAAGTTTGATTCACATTTTAATCTGTTGGGACTTATATTTCAATAATTTTAAATGATCGTAATTCGTAACACAATTTTAAACTATTACATTACTGTTTACAATTGTCTTGACCATTATGCATAAGAGGATTGCTTGGTACATACAGCGGTATTGGAAATGATCACGCTATACCCACGAGAATCAGTATGAGACATCTACTAACCCACATACACTTTGCTTGTATTGCTTGTTCGTTTTTAACGCCGCACTCAGCAACGCTTTGTTATAACTGCATTTGATTAAAAGGAATGAGTGCAAAATACTTAACTATTATAAAAATCCGACTCAAATTCACTTCTTTTTGTGATTGTAGGCACAAACCCACACATTAGGGTCCCGAACTGCGCATGCGTGGATACAGTTTTAATGTAAAAACAGAACACCCGTGACAATGTATTTATAAGTACACACCATATTCGAAACTGAAACATTATAAGAAAAGTATGATTTGACTGAGGTGTACATTTAAAATACGTTGGCATGCACCTGAAGGTAAAATCTAATCATCATGAGAAGCACGTGGTGCACGTACACATAAACCCCCAAAGTCCACTTTCGGGGAAACTCACAATCGCCGTGCAACTGTACACTTCAAATGCCCCGGAGACGGGATTTCACTGAACAGACAAAATGGCGAGTTGATAGTACGACAGATATGATGAAAATCAGTATCCCAAATTTCCTGATGTTTGGCACATCAAAAGGTCTAATTCCGCGACCGACTTCCAGTTTCTTTCAAAATCTTGAAATTTCGAGTATTTACTTCAATTATATTTTCGTTGCTTCGATTAATTTCTCGGGCGTTGCTTCAAGTATCTTTAAATACTAGAAATTTCGAGTAATATCTCGTTGCTTCAACTATTTTGCCGTTGCTCCGATTAATTCCTCGTTCCTTCAATGCATGTTCTCGTCACTTCAATTTTCTTTCAAAAACCTGAAATTTCGAGGTTTTGAAAGATACTTAAGGTAACGAGAACATACATTGAAGGAACGAGGAATTAATAAGAGTTATTATATTATATGTGCAACTGTGCACTATAAAGATAAATAGCTATAAGTGCATGCTGAAAACGTTTTGTTATAGAGATATTATAATGTTATGAAGGAACACCCGGCCGTGAAAGGTCATATAACAGCATTGGTTGAAGCGCCCCATAAATAACAAGTAATAGGCGCTCTGCATTGGGATCGCGTTGTTTGTCCGACCGTCTTATCTCGGATTAGAACAAGACAGGAAGTAAATGAATGATTATTTTGATTCTCCTCTATCATAAATAATCCAGCTTTACATCATATCCTGCATATAATCCAGTCCGGGCCGTGACAAACAATGGCGAACAACACCAGCAACAGTCTACACCGTTGATTAACGAATAACGCTGAACCAGCCTGGCTTCACATTGTGACCGTTGTGTCCTCATTTCAATGAAGTAATAGGAATCCATGCACGGCACATTATTATGCATGTGCATATGTTGACCTAAAGGAGATTAGTCACATCACGTGCTCATATGGCTGAGTTATGCACATCCAGGTACCGGATTTAGAAAACAAAACAAAACACGCCCAGTTATTTTATATCCTCTGATCTCATACTTTAGGTCATCTACGGGAACACCTTCCACTTGAGAATGATCGACTATGCAGTATGTAATGCACCTCACCAGGGATATTATGGTACCTCATATCTCAGACTGTATGGTATATATTCTAAACAACTGCTTTCACGCAGGATATTGTCTTACGTTTGAGTGAATGACGGGTTTTTTCGCATTTACAAAATGGTGTCTGTCGTGTGGTATGTAACAGTTGGGACTAAAATCTTACGGCCCCAGGAGCTCCATTGGCGTTGAACTAGTCCTGGATATTATGTTTTCTCTACACTCGAAGTTCTAACATATTTGCCAACCCAGGGCTAAAGTTACTGGTGCATGATTAACCCCACCTTTCTGAAGATTCTGGTGACAATATCTTACTATCCACAATCTGAATACATGTACATTGTTTCATACACAGACTTGGATATCACGCGAAGTTCTAGGTGCGTACGAGGATGGATGATTTCCCAAGAGTCGCAAAGAAAGTGACTCCGGTCGAACTCTGTTTGCCGAACTATACCTCTGTTGGTCGAACTATATCTCTGGTGGTCAAACTATACCTCTGTATGTCGAACTCTACCTCTGTTGGTCTAGCTATACCTCTGTTGGCCGAACTATACCTCTGTTGGTCGAACTATACCTCTGTCTGTCGAACTATACCTCTGTCTGTCGAACTATACCTCTGTATGTCGAACTATACCTCTGCTGGTCGAACTATACATCTGTTGGCCGAACTATACCTCTGGTGGCCGAACTTTACCTCTGTTGGTCGAACTATACCTCTGTTGGTCGAACTATACCTCTGGTGGCCGAACTTTACCTCTGTTGGTCGAACTATACCTCTGATGGTCGAACTATACCTCTGATGGTCGAACTATACCTCTGTTGGTCAAACTATACTTTTGTTGGTCGAACTACTGTGGGAATGAAGAGCGGCTGCACTCTTATCTACTTAGCCCAAGGTCAAATGCTAGAAAGTCCCTATCTTTTAGGATCTCTCAGCAGCAGTAAAAGTGTTACCCTGTACTTGGGGCGGTGGGATGGCCCAGTGGTTAAAGCGTTCGCTCGTCACATCGAAGACCCAGGTTCAATTTCCCACATGGGTACATTGTGTGAAGCCCACTTCCCGGTAGATATAATGTGTATATTCTCACGATGTATTACTGCGATTGTATTACAGGAAAACACAATACCGTGAGTCCGCAAGACCCTTTACTTGTCCACCACTCAGTTTGCTGTCGGAAACTACCCGGATTAAGTATAGCAGGCATTAGTAGAAAACTGGAAACAAGCCAAAAAATCGAGTTAGTTGTTAATTCTAGGGAAGTCAGTGGGGTGGACCCATTGTCACAGACCTTATGCCTTGTCATGCCAGAAGCATCGTGGCCAAATTACGTGCAGAATCGCTCCACTGAATCTGAAAACTGGACGAGAAACGAGCGCACCTCTTTACGAAGGGAAATGTTTCAGCTGCAGAAATCATACTGAAGATGTATGTCATGATCTATTATTTGTTTGTTGTTTAACGCCGCAATATTCCAACTGTATGGCGGCGGTCTGTAAATGATCGAGTCTAGACCAGAAAATCCAGTGATCAACATCATGAACATCGATCTGAGCAATTAGGATACGATGACATGTGTCAACCAAGTCAGTAAACCCGACAACCCGTTGGTCGCCTTTCACGACAGGCATGGGTTGTTGCAGACCAATTCTAACCGGATCTTCTGGGATTTCACGATCTATTGTATTGTCCACAGTATGTAAATGAAAGAGCTCGTTTAACGATAGGTCCGGGTTAGAATGAATCTTCAGTAACCCATGCTTGTCGTAAGAGGCGACTAACGGGATCTGGTGGTCAGGCTCGCTGACTTGGTTGACACATGTCATCGGTTCCCAATTGCGCAGATCGATGCTCATGCTGTTGATCCCTGGATTGTCTGGTGCAGACTCGATTATTTACAGACCGCCGCCATGTAGCTGGAATATTGCTGAGTGCGGCGTAAAACTAAACTCACTCACTCACTATCCTGTATAAGACTGGTAGACTCGTTCCATGTGTTTTTCGATACAGAGAATGTGGGGTTTATCTTGTCCTGCGCTGTCTGTGTTTCATATTGGAGGCTTGTGTCATTGTACTGTTAGACGTAGTTAAAGTGTAACTTACTGAACGCATTAATGCTTCGGATTCTCTTATTGCTCTTTGTCAATAAAATTCTTCAACTTCAGTTATCATTTACAATACGTCTAAATCTTAAAAGTATGTGTTTTTCTCAACATCACAAGTGCACACCCTATTCATCCCCTATTTGACAATCTGTAGTCCGCTTCCCTGTAGGCAGGGTATGGGCACCTTGTTCCAGGTCACATGCACGGGTCGTACCTATGTAACACGTTAATTCACTATGCAATATGTCACCATCGTATTCCTAGTAGTCTCTGAGTAAATGTCTCCCAGATGACCCCCACCCCCACCCCTGCCCGCTGTATCTGCCCCACTTCACATCATTACCCACGCTGTATCTGTCCCGCTTCACATCACCCCTCACACACACCCCGCTGTATCCGCCCCGCTTCACATCACCTCCCCGCTGTATCTACATCGCTTCACATCATCACCCACGCTGTATCTGTCCCGCTTCACATCACCCCTCACACACACAAAAAAAACCACACACACACCATCCCCCGCTGTATCCGCTCCGCTTCACATCATCCCCTGTCGTATCTGCACCGCTTCACATCTCTCCCTGCTGTATCCGCCCCGCTTCACATCACCCCCGCTGTATCCTCCCCGCTTCACATCACACCCCGCTTCACATCACACCCAGCTTTACATTACCACCCCGCTGTATCCGCCCCGCTTCACATCGCATCCCACTTCACATCACCCTCCTCTGTATCAGCCCCGCTTCACATCACCTCTCACTGTATCTGTCCCGCTTCACATCATATGTCGTTCAACATCACCTCTCGCTGTATCCGCCCCGCTTCACATCACATCCCACTTCACACCACCCTCAGCTGTATCAGCCCCGCTTCGAATCACCTCTCACTGCATCCGCCCCGCTTCACATCACATCCCACTTCACATCACCCTCAGCTGTATCAGCCCCGCTTCACATCACCTCTCACTGTATCCGCCCCGCTTTACATCACATGCCATTCAACATCACCTTTCCCTGTAACCGCCCCGCTTCACATCACATCCCACTTCACATCACCCTCAGCTGTATCACCCCTTTCACATCACCTCTCACTGTATCCGCCCCGCTTTACATCATATGTCGTTCAACATCACCTCTCGCGCCCCGCTTCACATCACATCCCACTTCACATCATCCTCAGCTGTATCAGCCCGCTTCACAACATCTCCGGCTGTATCTGCCCCGCTCCACATCACCCTCCACTGTGTCATCCCCGCTTCACATCATCCCCGCTTCACATCACACCCCGCTTCACATCACCTCTCGCTGTATCCGCCCCGCTTCACATCACCCTCCACTGTGTCATCCCCGCTTCACATCACCTCTCGCTGTATCCACCCCGCTTTACATCACACCCCGCTTCACATCACCTCTCGCTGTATCCGCCCCTCTTCACATCACCCTCCACTGTGTCATCCCGACTTCACATCACCTCTCGCTGTATCCACCCCGCTTCACTCACATGCCGTTCAACATCACCTCTCGCTGTATCCGCCCCGCTTCACTCACATGCCGTTCAACATCACCTCTCGCTGTATCCGCCGCGCTTCACATCACACCCAGGGCGGTGGGGTAGCCTAGTGGTTAAAGCGTTGGCTCGTCACACCCATTTCTGGTGATGATGCTGGAATATTGCTAAGAGCGGCGTAAAACCAAAACTCAGTCAGTCAGTAACATCACACCCTGCTTCACATCACCCCTGCTATATCTGCCCCACTTCACATCATCCCACTGTAACCGCCCCGCTTCACATCACACCCCGCTTCACTTCACCCTCGCTGTATCTGCACTTCACATCACCCCCGCTTCACATGACACCACGCTTCACATTACTCCTCGTTGTATCCGCCCCGCTTCACATCACACCCCTCTTCACATTATCCCCCGCTGTATCTGCCCTTCACATCACACCTCGCTTCACATTATCCCCCGCTGTATCCGCCCCGCTTCACATCACTCCCCAATGTATCTGCCCCACTTAACATCACATCCCACTTAACATCACCTCTCGCTGTATCCGTCCTGCTTTGCATCACAGCCTGCTTCACATTATCCCCCTCTGTATCCGGCCCGCTTCACATGACATGCAGTTCAATATCACCTCTCGCTGTATCTGCCCCACTTCACATCATACCCCGCTTCACATCATACCCCGCTTCACATCATACCCCGCTTCACATCATCCCCCGCTTCACATCTTCCCCCGATTCACATCAACCCCGCTGTATCTGCCCCACTTCACATCATACCCCGACTGTATCTGCCCCACTTCACATCATACCCCGCTTCACATTATCCCCGCTGTATCTGCCCCACTTCACATCATACCCCAATGTATCTGCACCAATTAACATCACATCCCGCTTAACATCACCTCTCGCTGTATCCGTCCTGCTTTGCATCACAGCCTCCTTCACATTATCCCCCTCTATATCCGGCCCGCTTCACATGACATGCAGTTCAATATCACCTCTCGCTGTATCTGCCCCACTTCACATCATACCCCGCTTCACATCATACCCCGCTTCACATCATACCCCGCTTCACATCATCCCCCGCTTCACATCTTCCCCCGATTCACATCAACCCCGCTGTATCTGCCCCACTTCACATCATACCCCGACTTCGTATCCCCCCTGCTTCACCCCATTATCCCCCCGCTTCACATATCCCCGCCCCCCACTTCACATCACACCCTGCTTCACATTATCCCCGCTGTATCTGCCCCACTTCACATCATACTCCAATGTATCAGCACCAACTAACATCACATCCCGCTTAACATCACCTCTCGCTGTATCCGTCCTGCTTTGCATCACAGCCTCCTTCACATTATCCCCCTCTATATCCGGCCCGCTTCACATGACATGCAGTTCAATATCACCTCTTGCTGTATCCGCCCCGCTTCACATCATCCCCCGTTTCACATCCCCCCCGTTGTATCTGCCCCACTTCACATCACACCCTGCTTCACATTATCCCCGCTGTATCTGCCCCACTTCACATCACACCCTGCTTCACATTATCCCCGCTGTATCTGCCCCACTTCACATCACACCCTGCTTCACATTATCCCCGCTGTATCTGCCCCACTTCACATCATACCCTGCTTCACATTATCCCCGCTGTATCTGCCCCACTTCACATCACACCCTGCTTCACATTATCCCCGCTGTATCTGCCCCACTTAACATCACACCCTGCTTCACATTATCCCCGCTGTATCTGCCCCACTTCACATCACACCTGCTTCACATCATCCCCACTGTATCTGCCCCATTTCACATCACCCCCGACTGTATCTGCCCCGCTTAACATCACACCCTGCTTCACATTATCCCCGCTCTATCTGCCCCACTTCACATCACACCCTGCTTCACATTATCCCCGCTGTATCTGCCCCACTTCACATCATACCCCGCTTCACATTATCCCCGCTGTATCTGCCCCACTTCACATCACACCCCGCTTCACATTATCCCCGCTGTATCTGCCCCACTTAACATCACACCCTGCTTCACATTATCCCCGCTGTATCTGCCCCACTTCACATCACACCCTGCTTCACATTATCCCCGCTGTATCTGCCCCACTTCACATCATACCCCGCTTCACATTATCCCCGCTGTATCTGCCCCACTTCACATCATACCCCGCTTCACATCACCCCGCTGTATCTGCCGTTCCACTTCACATCACACCCCTGCTTCACATTATCCCCGCTGTACTTCACTTCATCATACCCTGCTTCACATTATCCCCGCTGTATCTGCCCCACTTCACATCACACCCTGCTTCACATTATCCCCGCTGTATCTGCCCCACTTCACATCACACCCTGCTTCACATCATCCTCGGCTGTATCTGTCCCGCTTCACATCACCCCCGCTCTATCTGCCCCGCTTCACATCATCCTCGGCTGTATCTGTCCCGCTTCACATCACCCCCGCTCTATCTGCCCCGCTTCACATCACCCCTGCTGTATCTGACCCGCTTCACATCACCCCCGCTGTATCTGCCCCGCTTCACATCACCCCTGCTGTATCTGTCCCGCTTCACATCATCCTCGGCTGTATCTGTCCCGCTTCACATCACCCCCGCTCTATCTGTCCCGCTTCACATCATCCTCGGCTGTATCCGCCCCGCTTCACATTATCCCCCGCTGTATCTGCCCCTCTTCACATCACCCCCGCTGTATCTGCCCCTCTTCACTTCATCCCCCGCGGGGCAGATACAGTCGGGGGTGATGTGAAGCCAAGTGCCTAGCTCTTTCCGCAAGGCTAAAGCCCTCAATGAAGCAAGTCTAGAATCCCTCAGTTTCAATCTATGGTCTTTTTGGGGCTCCTTTTCAATTTAAATGGGTTTGTTTGTTACTCTCCAAATTATACATATTCAGAGACTAAGCGTTAGTCTAGTTCACCGTCACAGACACACATGCCATCAACACACTGAAGCAGAACCAGTGTCCATCTGAAGGCTATGGTGCAGTATGGGAGTTACGATCAGCGTAGCCCTAACGTGGCTGTCAAAGTGGGACCTGTACGTGCATAGACTTCGGGATAAATGATGTCATTTCTTGCTGACACAGCAGAATTTGTGCCACACCTTTCAAATGTGACCACCAATAAATGTTTCTCTCTCACCAGGTGCAGTCATGCATAGGAAGGGTGTTGACAACACGAGGATCTAAATACGCTGTTCTTCAGTCTGAGTGTACCAACAGGTCGCATTGACACAAAAGACTGCCTGAGATCTGTGAACGACTAACCTGTTTTGTTTGCCAGTCAACAGGGACTGTGAATAGACACCTAGTAAACAAGCAAGTCACTCGGGCATATGACATACAACCCCAGAGACATTGGAAACACGGAGGCTTATATATATATGCACACTCACACATGAAGGTTCTAGCGCTTTTTAAAAGCTCCAATTTGTACTTAAAACTCGGGGTGAACCGTTCATACATTAACCATCTTGATTATGAATCTCTTGCATTTTTAAGAGAGGTTGTGCAGAGATAACTGTGATGTGCAGAGATAACCGTGATGTGCAGAGATAACTGTGATGTGCAGAGATAGCTGTGATGTGCAGAGATGACTGTGATGTGCAGAGATGACTGTGATGTGCAGAGATAGCTGTGATGTGCAGAGATAACTGTGATGTGCAGAGATAGCTGTGATGTGCAGAGATGACTGTGATGTGCAGAGATGACTGTGATGTGCAGAGATAGCTGTGATGTGCAGAGATAGCTGTGATGTGCAGAGATGACTGTGAGAGATAGCTGTGATGTGCAGAGATGACTGTGATGTGCAGAGATAGCTGTGATGTGCATGCTGTGATGTGCAGATGACTGTGATGTGCAGAGATAGCATGTGCAGAGATAACCGTGATGTGCAGAGATAACTGTGATGTGCAGAGATAGCTGTGATGTGCAGAGATAGCTGTGATGTGCAGAGATAGCTGTGATGTGCAGAGATGACTGTGATGTGCAGAGATAGCCGTGATGTGCAGAGATAGCTGTGATGTGCAGAGATAGCTGTGATGTGCAGAGATGACTGTGATGTGCAGTGATAGCTGTGATGTGCAGAGATGACTGTGATGTGCAGAGATGACTGTGATGTGCAGAGATAACTGTGATGTGCAGAGATAGCTGTGATGTGCAGAGATGAACAACAACAAAGTTCAGTATATAGCATTATTCCACACTGTCTTCTGACGTCTCCCGTTATCTCCCGGCGGCACGTCTTGTTATCTGACTATGATCTGTCTTTCACTGGGCACAATTTGTACCAGAAACCTAGTCTCGTTTCAACCATTTCATCGTACTAAAGATAGAATTCTAAGTCGCTGTCGTAGTATTTTATCAATATTAATATTTATTTTGTGTAGGCATATAAGACATAGAGGTGTTAACACTTGCTCACCGTGTTTTATTACTCACCCGTTGAAGATATCACTGTTTAATAATTCTACAATGTTATTACACATTCTAAGAATGTTTTTTTTCACACAAAAACGGGAAAAAGTACACTATGAAATGGTTTAATGTAGAAATTTTGGGCTAATGGAAATTGGCCTGGAATTTGGACTCAAGCCTCTTTCACACGCAACATAAATTTTATAAAGTAATGATTCGAAGGCTAACTCACCCTCGTGCCGTCACTACACACGCTCATGTCTCCCTCGTTCCTTAGTGCGATCCATATTATCCTTACAGTGTTCCCTACATCACTTTTCTGTCACAAAATCACCGATTTATATAAAAGCGCGTCATTCATGCATGCACCGTGAAATCTACGTCTGACGTCAACAACCCTTTTCAGTTTGAGGCATATCGACTCATTCCACGCCACACGTTAATTTGTAGATTACGGAATGGGACGAGTGTGCCAAATGGCATCGGATCCATTCGGTCCGTAGAATAAAATCAGGAGGCACCAAGTCTACCCGTAACCTTCGTAATTGTCCGTGACCTATTCGACTCTTTCCGTTCATTTCCGTGACGTCACGATACCAAGCCATTCGCTGCCGGTCGTTCGATACCAAGCCATTCATTCGTTTCATAAATATAGTATTACACGGGGCATCGTTTAGTATTCTCTATTTACTGTACAAATGTACATGAATAAAATGGATAATAAAGAAATTATTACACTCGCAAATGTGCCACACGAAGCGAACACGAAGTCGTATGTCACACTTGCTCGTGTAATAATCTCTATAAATGTTAGGTAATATGCTTTACGTGTACACGAAAAAAGGTGAGACGCCAACAAATCGTCTAATAAAGAGATACATATTGAGAGAATATTTTGAGGGTATGAAGAAAATTCGACACGGTTATTTTAGGTATATGTGGAGGGCCGTCCGTGGATTGCAAAGATAATCCCTGGCAGGATAGACTACTCCAGAAATGACCCTTTGTGCGAGTTCAGTGGAGTGTGAACAATCATAGCGTGAGGGCAATGTTCATGAATGTCGGAGGTCAGTACCCAGTGTGAAAACCAAGTGAAAGATAATGGTTGTACTTGTAATCCCATATCTGCAGTTTGAAGGATGTCAACACATGAGAGACTTCGTGTACCCACTCAGAGCATTACAACATGTTGTAACGTGCTATAACATAATTCCTCAAAGGGAGAGAGAGTGGGTGTGGTTGACGTCGTGCTTAGCAATACTGCACCAATATCCGGGCGGGGAACACCAGAAATTGCATTGCACGGTACCCATGAATGAAATCGAACTCAGGCCATCGGACGAGCAAAGGTTTTAGTCCTAAGGTCACCCGACCGCTCCCTTTAAAATGATAGGCGATGTGAGCGTATGCTCACATTAACTTTAATTTGTGGTATGGATATTATAGACAGATACAAAGTCAAACAAAAAACGTGAAAATACGATTACGGACATAGGTATCGAGGTGGTGTGACCGGCTTCTGATCCAGTGAAAAAGCCCGATATCGAGTAAACGTAACAATTATTTCAAGAATGTTCTAATATTGTCCGCTTTTACGTGGATATAATTGTAATTATGAAAAGAAGTAGTGGGCAAAGCAAAAGAGTAGTTAGTTGGTTAGTGAGTTCAAATGCCACGAAATGTTTACAACATAACATTTTGTCCTGGAAAAGTGTACTTGCAGCGCAGCTCATGCAAGACTCTCTAGTTTGGAATGAAATGGACCGTAAAAATAACCCTAATATGAGAGCCGTACCCATTTAGGCCCTCAAGATTGTAAACACTCAAAGTAGGTCAACGCGAAAGCACCATGTGCGAGGGTGAGGAGGTTCAATGACGCGTGGTTGTTGGTACTTGTGGAAATATCATATACACTTAAAAGAAACGCAGTTAATCGTAGAGTAGTCTGGATACAAACTCATCACTATATTTTTGGCAAATGGGACTATGTTTTGAAATATATATTCAATGGTGCAAATCACTTGTTGTGTATATCCTTAAATTCCTACGTACGTGGTTGTTCATGGTTGTCACCCTCAAACTCACGGGAACCAGTTCCAGCTGGATCATAGTTAGCAGGTATATAAATATGCTTGCACGTCAACACGACTGATATACTTGGTTGGTAACAGTCGCTCGGTCAGTGTGTGAAGGTGGCTATAGTCTACAGAAGATATAACCTGATACTTTCATGATGTCAGTCGCTGTTGAACCCATTCCATTGACTGACCCCTCGGAATATCGACCCGAGAAAAAGGAAAGTAATTTCAGAGATTTTCAGATTCACTCCGTCCCCGAAAGAGTATACTTGACTTACCGCGAAATGCACACAAAACAGACACTTGAATATGCTAAAAACCGCCTCGAGAGCTGGACAAAATTCAACCATGCAGAGATGACTATCATGGAAGCGATCGAGGCTCTCAACGGACTGGTCGACGAGAGCGATCCCGATGTTGACTTTCCAAATTCGCTCCACGCCTTTCAGACAGCCGAGGCAATTCGATCAAAGCACCCGACCAACGAATGGTTCCAGGTGATTGGGTTGATTCACGACCTCGGCAAGATGATGGCTCTCTGGGGGGAACCCCAGTGGGCAGTGGTTGGGGACACCTTTCCCGTTGGATGTTTACCGGACGAGTCCATCGTGTTTGGGTTGGAAAGTTTCAGCGAAAATCCAGACTTGAAGAATGACAAGCTCAACACAAAACTTGGAATCTACTCAGAAAATTGTGGACTTGAAAATGTGACAATGTCGTGGGGTCACGATGAATATCTATATCGTGTCCTGAAAGCTAATGGATGCACACTGCCGGAGGAAGGGCTGAACATCATTCGCTTTCATTCCTTCTACCCTTGGCATTCATGCGGAGCGTACAGGCATCTATGCAACAACAAGGACATGGAAATGATAAAATGGGTGAACGAATTTAACCAGTTTGATCTCTACTCAAAGTCACCAGATATGCCTGATGTTGAAAGTATTCTGCCCTATTACAATGAACTTGTCGAGAAGTTTTGCCCAGGTAAATTGCGGTGGTGAAAGGACGATGAACTTTGAACTGTGGCCGAAGGATTCAACTTGGCGAATAATTTATATATTCACGAAGTGATCGATGCATTGGCTCAGGGTATTATAAGTTCTTGTAACAACTATTGTTATTGATTAATACGACACCTTACAGCAGTGTATAATAGTTGCAACAGTTTGGTAATGTGTGAGGGTCTGGAGGGGGTGTCTTGTTCATTGGACAGTTTGCTTTGCTTAAAGTACCTTTACACGGGTACTTAAACTGCTTGGTCGTGTATCCGAGATTAACTTTATTGTATTGTGATAAGCTGAATGACCTTCAATGGCATATTGTCATAGTGATATTTAGGTCCTGTGGACCATATGGGTATATATATTTTTTACGAATCAGATATTATTGTGGTGTATCAGTTAAGTTTTAAATGGCACAAATGTACATATCTTGAGAATACATATTTCTGTTATAATTCCTCTGTTGTTTTCATTAATTAATTGAATCCATAAACCGGGTTTTATGTGAAACCAGTATGCACAAATGTAGAGCATTTACTCAGAAAAAAATTGCTATGTCCAGATGGATGCACAATACTATTCATTTTACCCACAAGACATTTCTAACTCCCCTAAGTGTTGGTTGTTTCTTTCAGGGCGTTATGTGCATCATTTCATCCATCACTCCACATGATCAATGATTCATTCCAGGCTCTAAAGAAATTATCAAAATATACAGTTCTCTACACTGTTACATAACAGAAACCTCATATTGCCTGCAAAGACCCTTAAACTAATAATTGGGGTACCTGGGCATCCCCCATTTGTGTGAGTGGAGGGAATTGCTGCAATTGTTGCTTTGTATTACATTTTAGCAACATGCATAAATGCTTTGTTTTATACTGTGAGTTTAATGGTGCAAGCCAATCCAATACTTAGCCACAATTTTATATCATGGACACACTACACTGACATAGAATATTGACACTGAGCTGACCAATCCTTGCTCTATTCCTTTAATTCTAAGTTCCAGCTGATGACCACACAATCACCATCCTAACTGAGGTCCACACAATCACCATCTTAACCAGTACAAACATGGGGTACTGATGATTGGGTTTTTCAGCCACACATGCAGGTTAAGTCTGACCAGTCCAGGTACATGTAACACTGACTGACTGACTGACTGAGAATGGTTTTACGCCGCTTTTAGCAATCTTCCAGCATTATCATGGCTGGGGATCACCATAAAGGGCTTCACACATTGTACCCATGTGGGGATTCGAACCTGGGCCTTTGGCATGACGAGCGAACGCTTTAACCACTAGGCTAACCCACCACCCCGGTACATGTAACAAAAACACAACTTATTGGAATCACAAAATGAACTAACCTATGAGATGTTGAGATTACAGTATCACTACTTCAAAGATGTTGTGAATAGCTTCATGACCAGAATTAAATGTCAAACAGTATATCACTTATTTTGGGGCAACTTGGCTCCTTAGTGGAGGAAAGTGACCCAGGACAAACATCTTTCATCACGAAAACAAGATGGCTTCTAGGCACACTGGCATGTCTGGCATGCAATCAAACTACAACAGAGTGGAGCAATCACCATCTGAACATAACAAGTAATTGAAGTCTCTAATGTACATTAAGCTATGTGACAACACTGTAGAAACAGGAGGAGGCATGCTTCTGGCCAAGGCATAATATAAGGGGAATCCTTAATAGCTTGATAATGGCTCTCTGTGAAAACATTAGGGTGTATTGAAAGAGACACACAATGATATGAGGATGTATATAGTTTATTGGGTATAGTAGCATTATGCTTATGTACACTATGTAATATGTACCGACTGACAAACCACTACTGTGTAAAATCTCGGTTGGGAATCTCACATGACAATATCACAAGCACTGAGTAGAAAACACAGAACAGATGCAAGTTTTCTATGAATAAAATATGATTAAACATCTGGCCCTATCAACTTAATTGTATTGCATAAAAGTCAGGTAGCAATTAAGCAAGAGAATATTGCAGGACACGTAATACATATTCATTCCAGCTTACAGTCCTGGCTGCCGATGTGGCTAGATTGTATGCTGAGAATACACACAAGGTCAGGATTTGTAGTTGTACCAAACCATAGCACTTCGTCAACTTATCAACCGCTGGCCAAATTTGGGATTTGGGGGTAAAAAGCCTTCAGAACTATTGGTGAAACACTTTCAAAACTGCCTGAAGCAGACAGTTTATATATCTTCCAGACCCATTGCCTGACAATCACTGCACTTCATACTTCTGCCTCATCATGCTAATATCTTTACTATATTTCATTCTAGAAATAACACACATGCTATCATACAGAACACAAACCATGATTCAGTTTGCAATATTTGTATGATCTACCAAGATGTCAAGGCTGGAAATTTTTAGGATACTTGGTATAACTTTGAAAAAGGTCTGTAACAGGTGCGACAGCACTACTGTTATCAGCAAAGTGTTCATCTCATCAGGTGTTACGACAAGCATTTCATGCCACCTTCACTGCAACACTCCTTCACTGCAACACTCCTTCAGAGATAGTACAATACACCCACACATTCCAAACAAATAGATAGTGACTTATCAGCTTAGAGAAATGTGTCACATTGAAAGTCTCATCAGATGGATGATGTGGAATATATCCATACTGTGCAAAGGGGGTCTGTGGTACATTCATATGGGAGGAATGACGATAAACCGTGACGACATGTCCTCTTGCATCTTGTCAGTACGAGTGACTGAGTCAGGCTTGATGCCTCATCAAACAGTATGTCATTCTTATCACCTGTCAACTGTATGTTGGGGTTTTATGTGCTCACAAAGTAGCAAACCTAACTGAATCTGGGATTCTAAAAAATGTGCATAAGATCAGCAATGAATTGTGCTTACAAGTGAGCCAGCTGTGGTTCTAACTCTGTGGTGAACACATGCCCTAGGTAACATGCTGATAAAGCTTAACCAGGACAAATCTAGGATTCAAAACCCAAACATACTGCCCTGCCATCCCGAGAAGAACAGCTCCGTTCAGAGCAAAATATATACCTCTTAAAACAGGCCAGCTTGGCCCCACGACTGTGGTGAAGCCCCTGACACAGGATGGGTGCCAACATGTTTGTGTCTATCAGGTAGGCTAGGGTAGAAGTAGGTTTCTTACGAAGGGAACATTCAAGGCAAGTTCACAGTTTGAACTCGCAACCATAGGAAGCCTAAAAGCTGCTTCACAAAGGCAACATGATTAAAAAAACAAATATATGCAGTTACAAATGGCATCCTTCCTTGTTGCCAGATTTGAATTATGTTGTCTTAGACACAACTTTCAAATGATTTGAGAAACTTACAAAGCAAAATATGGAAAAAAGCATAACCTCAACATGGAGGTTTTGTGCTCCTATTGCTTCAGTTATGCACAAGAGAAACAAATATGATGATGGGCAGGTAGTTTTAATCATGGCTGAGCAAAGAACATTGTCAAATATATTGTTTACAAAACTGTGACTCTCCAAGGAGCCTCTAACACATGTGAATTAACTAGTTTTGTGCAAGGTTGAACATTTACGTCCTTCAACAATGTGATCATGGCACTGTGGTACTGCACATCACATATCTGTGTAAAGTGTTACTGGGACGCTGAGGCTGTTTTGTGGAACAAACAAAAGCTATCTTACACAAGTAAATCAATAACAGCATTTTATCATCATGATTTATGGTTTATCCATGAAAAGACCTCATCCTAACTTCCTAAGTCCTCCCCTGACATTTCAATAAGGGCCATGTACTATTCATTACTTGGTACACGGATCTGTGTGGTGAAAAGTATAGGTTTTGGAAATACATTGTTAATATTTTTCTTCCCATCATCCATCTATCTTAAAAAAAATTACTTAAAAAAGTATTTTAAAGATATTCTGATCACAGACCTTAACACATTTTTATTCTTAAAACACATTATCTATAAGCTGTGGGATCAAAATTCCTTTTTGTTTTGTCTTTAAACAATCAGCACATGTACTAATATCAAATACGATGACAAATATTTTCGCAAGTCTAATACATTTACCTTTAAGGAGGAAAATATTGCTCTTCAAACATACAAAGAACATGTAAAAACATTGTTAACAGCACTTATTTCATTCCTTTACATTCACAATCACAATCATTTGCCTTGTCACCTCGGCAAACATGGCAGCTAGTGGAATCTAGCCTTGAGGTAAGCACTTAAATGTGCAACTTCAACTTGAACACTGAAGTGCTAAGTAACAAAGTCAAAGCGTGTATATAACATGGAAACAAATAAAAAACGGTTGACAAAAGAAAGAGTTTGATATATAGACTATTATTGATCTTTAAGATCCACTGTTGATTCCAGCAGTATTCCTTGGTCTCAAGTGGAGCCACTGTGGATTCCCAGCTCTATTCTGTGAGCATGAGATGGAGCCACTGTGGATTCCCAGCTCTATTCTGTGAGCATGAGATGGAGCCACTGTGGATTCCCACTTGTAATCCTTGAGTCTGAGATTGACCTCGCATTGATTAACAGCTGTATAACACAGTCACAGATGAATCCAGTGTTGATTCCAGTGTTGATTCCAAGCTGTTTTACGTGAGTCATGCACGCCTACTTAAAGAGCTAATACTGATTCCTAGCTATTGTGGCCATATTCTGTGATTCTCAGTTCTACTGTTAACTATTAACTAATTCCCTCTTCGAATTTACAATGTCACACAACTTCCTGCAGTGAATGTTGGCAACATAATTACAGGAGGTAAGAGAATTAAAGAAAACAATCAAACAGAAAATATGAAACAACAAATTTTGTTCAAGACATGATACTGCTACACTCAAAGGGAGATAAGTCACACATCCTTCCTCACTGCTCCACTAGTATGTGTCATTATAGACTAACTTCTAGAAATGACAGCAAAAACATCCTTCTGGTAGTTGAAAGATACCAGGCAGATGTATACTGTGTCTACAAACAAAACAAACACACCATACATTGCAGTTCTAATATCAACAAGAAAATGACAAATCAAAGACCTGGTTTCAAAGAAAGGAATGCCCGTAAGAACATATTGCTAACTACCCTGACTACTTAGTATGTGGACACAACAGTTCCTCTCATCCCCTTCACAGCTGTTCACATGCCATCGAAAGGACTTCAGCCTCCATGTGTCTTACACACACCTTGCACATATCGGTAGATAAATCCTCTGCTCAGGCAGGAGGAGTCTACCCTCTGTCAGTGTCATGGTGAGCTGACCCTCTGTCAGCATCATGGTGAGCTGACCTTGGCTGGACAACAGCAACTCATCCATGGCAGTGACAACACTACACATGAACAGGCAGCTAGTTCCTGTACACCAGCCATTGTGATCCTGGATTCTATAGTAAGACAAGCACCTATACCACTGTCTATTCCATAACAGCAAATACTGACTTGGACGTGATTTTCAGTTTGAAAAACATTCTAAATCATAGCACTGCATGACACCTTTACTTGACATTCTTAAATACCATATGGCTGATTGATTATTGTGGAGCACAATCTGCACCGGACAAATTGAAATATGTCACTCACAGAACAGACAAAAACGTGTTTGTGTTTATTTCTATGTAGAAAGGTCCAAATCATGCCATACACTCTAAATAAGTCAATCACTGAAAAGACTGTGTGCTAAAACATGTGTTTGATTTGATTTCTTCTCGTAGAAAGCTCTCAATAATACAATGCACTGACAGTGACAGGCTTCAATTTGAACAAGTTTTGAATGAACAATGACGTAAAACATAAAGCACAGATAGTGTGATCAAGATTATTGTTGCAAGTTCTTCCCCTTTCAATATAGCTGTTCTTATGAATATTATGCACACTTAATCCCTGGACAAAACTGTAATATCATTTACTTTTATCACTAACAGTTCACATTTGCACTAATCTAAAAGAAAATTATAAAGCTGACACCAGTAAGTCTTTCAGGGATTCTACTCACATGGGTACAAACTTCGTGTTCACAAACTTCATCAATCTTGGCTGAAGTTGAGTTAACCCAAGATATCTGTGGATTGTCCAGCACTCACTGACCACATGGTGCAAAATCACCCTGATGTGCCAGTGAGATTGCAGCGAAGCCCCACATCCACACATGCATTGAATAATAAATAAAACAGTCTCACATAAATGTAACCAGGGCAGTGACACACGCCAGAATCTAGGATTATGTGGAATACTGTTATCACTTATCCTTGTAACAGAAACTTGGACAAGCATTGTGATCCTAATGACAACAGACATCTTGAGGAGATCGTTTCTATTCTAGCTATCAAGTGGAGCTCATAGATGAAAACGTTCTCTGAGAGTCTCAGCCAAGTCATTGCGTCCAATTTCCTCGCTCTCCAGCACAGTCAGCAGCTGGGCCAGCCTGTCCTCCACACTGCCCACATTCTCCCTGTTCCTCCATGTGGACAAAGCCTCGTGTATCTGGTGGTACGGCCTCTGTGGGTACTTCATCTGGATCTGTTCAATCTGAGCCTGACTCAGACCCAGTTGTAGGGCTATCAGTGTCCACTCGAAGCCCAGCCGAGATGCTATGTAACCAAGGCCAGCATCAGACAATAAACCTGGAAGAGGAAATACGATGATCTGGATCTAGCATGGGTAAGTGTACATGTTATCTCTGAAGAACCTATATTTAGGACACACTTGCTGAATGCAATACCTGTACTCTGGAATGTAAATCTGGGAGACAACTATTCTTCTTCCCCAAGATGGGACTGTAAGAGAGTTATTCTCACCCAACATAAATGTACCGGTAAATACAATGTGTAATACTCAAACACTAATTTTGATAGAATAACAGAAATCTTTAGGGGAAATTAGTTTTCAATCACTTACTTTCTACTCTCAATATCCTGACAGGTTATTTATTATAAGCGCTTCATCATGTAATTTTTCTGCCATAGCTACGCACCCTACTGTTGAGAACCTCTACCTTTGTCTCAGACAGTCAATGTTCACAAAATTCATGTCTAAACATCAGGCAGAATATCTAATTAGGATATGAACTTATTTCAAGTGAACAACTTTTAGGCTTGTCGGTCTAACTGCAATTTATCTGCATTAGAATGCTGACATTAAGCAACAGCAGTCATAAAATGAGAAACATCTGAGGAAGATTATCCTCCTCAGTGCCCTGATGCACTCCCATGCAAATGTTTCCAACTTAGAAGTAAAAGGAACTCAAACATAGAATGATGTTGTATATATTGAACATGTTGAACCAATGACAGATTGCTTGATTACCTCCCCCATCCACTGTATCCCCACAGCTCTGTAGGAACTCTGTAGCGGCCTGCATATGACGAGGCAAGTCATCCTGGTAGTCTGCAACAGGCAATCACCTTCCACTCATTCACACACACAGACATTGCCAGCTTAACAATCTTGGTCCCGATCAACAAAACGTTCACAGTGCTACGACATTTGCAAACCTATAATAAACTATAGAGTTAAGACAGGTCGTAACAATACAAACACTTTGTGAAGCTGGACCATTGGACCTGGACCTACCTTCCAAAGCGGTTGGTAGGAACTGAAGGAACAGTGCATGAGAAGAGACAATGGGGTAAGATTTGTGCTGGGCATGACCTTCGAAGTTACATAGCATGGATATTTTTATCAAGATTTCAGTTTCACTCTATCAATATCTGGAGAATAATCATTTATGCAGACGTGGATCAAGAGGGTAGACAAAATTAATCTGGAGAATAATCCTTTATGCTGACCTGGATCAAGAGGGTAAACAAAGCATGCCGGCATCAGGTCATCCTCATGTTTCCGGCACCAGTTCTCCCACACAGTGTCCTTGGGCACTGTGAACTCCAGGACTTCTCCTGGGAACAGGTAGGGATCATCATTGTTCTTGAGGATGCAGTGGGAGCACACCAGCAGCAACTCAAACCTGATGAATGGCCACTCCTGGAGGAGACCCAGTAGATCTGATCGTGTCTGTATCACCAGCTGCCACAGCTCCTGAAGGTCAGTTCCCCTGAAGGCCAAGGTCACCACATCCTGCTCAAAGATTCTCTCTCTATGTATCAATAACCTGCTGAGATTTTTCCGTGCAAGAATCCCAGATTTCCAGTTGATTCGATCTGAAACATGGGCCTGAAGTCTTACAGAGAACTTTTCAAAGAAGTAAGGTGGACCTTTGCTTGGGAAAGATAAGGTGTAACGAAGCTCAAACTGGTTGGGTGGAGTTACTGCTGGCCATCTTGTAGCAAGTGAATCTGGAACCTCTGCTGGGAAGAACCAAGGGAACTGGAGTATCCGAGAGGAACCAATCAAGGAGGGTGCCGAGGGTGATTTAGGAACCTCATAGCAAAGTTCAAACTTAAGCATCAGTGACACAAAGGTATCTAGGGCATCAGTTGACAGCTGGAAATGGCACAGTGTGTAGTGGAGAAGTTCATATGCCATTAAACCCTTTCTGATAAAGTCTTGTTTAAGAATATCAAATTTGTTCTGTGACAGACCTGCAGCTTTGCCATGTTCCTCAACATAGACGACTATTTCCTCAAAGTCATGTCTAAACACTGCCCTCAGCATTTCAATCAGTGTTTCTGGTCGATGAAAGACTATACTTTTGAGCTTCTGGTTCTCATGGTACCAGACAATCTCCCCTGTGGAATGGAGGTACTTGAGGACCATGCCAAGACTCAGGTCAGGAGAGCCTCCTAGGCTTATCATGGACTGATTCAAAGAAGACATGATGTTCATGAATTTGTCCAGAGCTTCTTCTAATGGCAAAATCCTATCTGGATGATTCTGAATAGACAAAAGGAACTTGTGCCAAGATTCAGGTAAAGGTTTCTCTTCAGTCTCCTTCAACCGAGTTATAAGTTTTTCTTTAAACGTTTCCATACCTAGTAGATCTTCAGCACAGCTAACAGCAAATATACAATTTGGCAGCTTTGACCTGGTGTTCAGCATCTTCTGCATATGGCACATCTTTTCCTGAAGACGTTCAATTCCAATATCACTGAACTTTCCTCCTCCTCCATCTTTGACTTCAGGCTTCTCAAGGATCTTCCTCATCTTTTCAATCTCCCGTGTCAGCTCATCAATCTTGGCATTCTCATCTCGATGCATTTTTCGCAGGATATCTTCAGTTTTGTCATTGATATCTTCATCGCAGCACAGATCAGCGTGAGTTCCTGCTGCCATGATGGTTGCCCCAGGTGCTCTGTCCATGATTGCATCCAGCCAGTCCCCAATCAATGCATCATACAAGTCCATATTGTACTTAGTAAAATCAAAGACTAGAACATGTAAGGCCTCCGGCGTAAGAAACATGTGGTGCGCTGCCGAATAGATATGATGCCCACCAAAGTCAAGAATCTGAACTCTCAGCTGCGACTCAGGTTCCCATAAATGTCGTTCAAGTACCCATGTCCGTTCATGCTCAAGGGTCAGCTTGGAATGACCGAGAACCAGTGCATGTTTCAAACTTGTTTTCCCAGCTTTTACTGCTCCAATGAGGATCATCTTTCTTCTGTGCTTAGCCTCACTGATCCTTAACTCCTTCAAGAAATGAAACAGTGGCACTACTCCTTGATCACAGATTGCCTGTGGTGGTTTCTTCAGATTGTTGTTGTACAGGTACAATACTCCTGACTGCAGTAGCCCCTGCAGGTTGTCCAGCAACAGAGGAATCTCAGTAAGTTGGTTGTTGTCAAGCGTCAGCTCTGTAAGGTTCACCAGCTTGCAGATTTTCTCAGGAATACTTGTCAGCAGATTTGAACCCAGCAACAGATGTTCAAGGCTCCTACAATTGCACAACTCTTTGGGGATTGAAGTTAATTTGTTTCTTTCAAGACCAAAGTATAAGAGCCTATGTAGTTTAGATATACCAGGAGGAATATTGTCTATGTAATTCTCACTTAGGTCTATATGCTCTAGGTTCTTTAAATTAAACAGTTCTTCAGGGAGTCTTAACAATGCATTCCTCTGAACATAGAGTGTTTTGAGTTTCTTCAAACCACACACCTCACTGGGGATCTCAGTGAAATAGTTGCCACTGAGATACAGACACTGAAGCTCTTCAATCATGAATATTGCACTGGGTACAACGGAGCAATACCTAAGTGCTCCAGTTAGATTGAGTGTGTGAAGTTTCCTACAATACTGAATGTCGTTTGATACATAGATGAGGCTGTTGCCCTTCAGGTTGAAACTTCTCAATTTGTGGAGATTACCAATTCCATCTGGTATTGTTTCTATAGACTGCCAACTCATGTCCAATTCCAACAGTTCAGAGAGGCGATACACTCCTTCCGGAACACTCTTCAGCTGTCCTCGGGGGTAAAACTTGCCAGACATATAGAGTCTCTGAATTTTCTTACATCTATATAATTGCACTGGGACATCTTGTAAGTTGTTTCCACTGAGGTTCAATACACGCAGGTTTCTCAGATTACCAATGTCTTCAGACATTGACTGAATGTCATTTTCTGCCAAATCCAATTCCTCAAGATTCACAAGGCTGTATATAGCATGAGGAATTTCAACAAAGTGATTAAATCCTAAGTTTAGATGCACCAGCTTTGTACATTCGGCAAACGAGGATGGCAGTTTGATGAGGTAATTCCCAATGGCCTGGAACACCAACATATCCTTCAGTGTACCAAGGGCATGATGCCCAACTGGGAAGGACAGGAGCTTTAGGAATGGAAGATACAGCTCATCCAGATCAAATGTGTAAAGAGCTCGGGGAATCCATCCCTTGTACGAGCCCTCGGGAACAAAGAGCACCTGCCTGCCCCCATCACTGACTGTCAGGTACTGCCTGAGGGACTCCGATGCCTGGCTCTGGTTCATCGTGGCAGGGTAATCCTCATCCAATACCTGTGTAGGAGATCAGAAATGTCAGGGATGAATGCCATAAAACATTATGTAACAGTAGAATAATGGTACTTTTATATGATGTTGATAAGGTTACACATTGGAATCTTTTATCCAGTCTTAAACCACTGTAACTGCCTAGCAAAGACTAACAATAATACATATCTTTGAAGATAACAGGTTGTTATGTGGCAGTGTTAGACATTGTTTGACCAGGGTAACACACCCTTCCCCCACTCACACACACACACACACACTCCTTTCCATTGTATTCTTAGCCAGGGGGTTGCCAAATTTTCTTGAGTTATTTTATTATGAATATAAGGAGAGCTAACTCTTGCCGCAAATCACAACAAGTCCAGTAACTGTGTGAAGATCATTCTTACCCTGGTTTCTCCAACAATGGCGCAGGGGTGTGGATATTACGATCTCTATTCTGCTACAAACACTGCTTTTGTGTTTTACTGCCTTTCAATGTATAATGCCACTTTAATACCTTTGTAAACTTAGTATTAGTATATAATTGTTAATTACATCACTTTGCCTTTGTCGTTTCTTCATTTCACACTGAGTTCTTATAAGGAGTGATTCCTGTTTACTTACTGCATAAGTTTCAACATGGAAATGAACAAGTAAGAATCTTAATACATTATCCCTTGCATGACTAAAAACTAAAAAACTAAAAAACTTCACCAGCACCACCTCAACACTGGACACCAGCACTACCTCAACACTAGAAACCAGCACTACCTCAACACTAGAAACCAGCAATACCTCAACGCTAGAAACCAGCAATACCTCAACACTGGAAACCAGCACTACCTCAAAACTGAACACGAACAATGGGTATAATGACAGGAATGCTCACAGACAAATATGCGTTGTTAACTCTTAACCCGCTGAATTGTTTTCAAACCTACTTGAAACAAGTTTGAAACAAGAAATACTGGCTACAATCATGTTCATTACAGTACTTTTTGATCTCACCTTAATTCAGTAGAATTCAGTCAGAGTGTACCAGGTTTTTCTGTCAGCAAAGCCTGGTTCATGTTGACATAACGCTACTTCACCTGCAAGAAGACCAAACACAAAAGGTACAATCTGACTTGCTCACACTAAGTACAATAAATATAAAAAATTAAGTGAATGATATGGATGTTGGAAAAGAAGTCATAGGAAAAAAAGTCATAAACACAAAAATGGTCCTGTTACGGGTATTTAAACAACAATACACAACCTACATATCACCACATATCAGGTGCATGTGTGCATCACTGCATGTGTGCTTGCAAGAGTGAGTCTGAGCACACGCTTGTGTGTGTGTGTGTGTGTGTGTGTGTGCATGTCAATACTCATGGCAGTTCAGTGAGTGAGTTAATATTTAGCGTCACATCAGCAATATTGCAGCCATATCGCATGGCAGTTCAGACTGAGTTTGGTTTACGCCGCTTTCAGCAATATTCCAGCAACATCACGGCGGCATGGCAGTTCAGAAGTAAGTTCATGAATTATAGCAATACATTATTGAGTGAGTATGGTATCATGCCGCTTTAAGCAATATTCTAGCAATATCAAAGCCAGAAATGGGCTGCACACCAGAGCTCCACATAAGATTTAGCTCATGTGGGTACTGTACCGACTGTATTTTTTTGGAGTGGGTATTATGAATGTTGAGTGGGTATTATATTTCCCGTTACCCACTGCTTTCAAATATGTGCGTATTTCAGTCATTTTACTCACCTAAGTATTATGTCATTGAGGAAGTTTACTAAGCAGGTATGTCCTGCCTTATGTCATACCTAATCAAAACCAACTTAAATATAATGGAAATAATTTCATAAAAAAATCACTCATCCTATACTGACAGTACAAAACTAGTCCTACACTAACAGTACAGCTTGATAGCAATCGATGTCTTTTTCATTATGCAACCAATTTTTATAAATATATTTCGTACACATTTAGTTTTAAACTTTTTGCGTATCAAACATTTTAAATGCGTAATTGGTACGCAACAATTATTTTTCAATGCGTAATTGGAAATTTTCTATGCGTATTTTACCCGGATACTCAGCTTATCTTGGCCTCTGGCACTCATTTGTACCCATGTGGGGAATCATACCTCGGTCTTCTGCATGACAAGCAAACTCTTTAACAGTAAACACATTTTACTGCCCCTAGTAATGCAATAATTCCTGACACAAATTAGTAACAAATTGAATGTAGAAATCTCCTGTTGAAAGCGCCTTGTTGTTTCTTTTCATGTAATCTAATTCCACCTGTTGTCACAATCAGCCCAACTGGTACTGACATGTACTCCAGGTACTCTCTGTGTACAGAAACATTAAACTCTGGACACATGCACAGCATGCATGTCTGAAACCGGTTTCATTCTAACTGTCACTTGAAGTCTGTTGTGTGTGTACCCTGATACAAGTCCACTGCTGTCTTTAAACCCTACCAGTGAGTCATCACAATCAGATCTGCTTATGATTTGATACAAACATTACCATGATTACTGTTATCATTCAACTTAACAGACATTTACATGGTATAATAACAACCATTCTTACTACACAAAACTGGACAAAATGTTTTTAGGGGAAAACCTGTGGACTGTACTAGTTGCGACTTCAGCACCATTTTGGTCACACACGGTTTGTTCTCGTCTGAAATTGCTGATAGACAAACTGACCAAATACATTTTCTTTTGACGATAACGAATGAAATGTGTGAATGTAATCTATACAAGAAACGTGACTTGTAATACTGAAAAGCTGAAGAGGTGCACTTGACTAGCTGATTGTACTTTGCTAGTTTAACGCACCACTCAGAAATATTGCAGTTACATGAAGGTGGCTTATTAATAATGGATTATGTAAACAACTACTAAAAAGTAGATTTCACAGGCCAAAGACTCTACACATTGACATTATCGGATCATCACTAAAAATATACCGGCAGGGTGTTTCACGAATTGGGTGACATGAAAGAATAAAGACAGTTCCCTCGTATATTTGACGTGCAGAGATTTCATATGCGGTACTGTCTGTAGTTATCAGACGCAAAGCTAAATGTTGTCAACATTATCAATGTCAACATTTCCTCCATAATTTATTATCACGAAATTATATGTTCATGTCTGAGAATCGTGACGACCTTCACGACTGCATAATCTTCGGCCTCACAGAAAACTCGACCCCACTAAAACACCAATATCTTCTACCCGATGCACGGCATAAACATTTTCCAACAGTCTACAATGAAACTACGAAATAATGATGATGGAGATTGATGTGTACCCATGTAAAAAATATGTCACCCTGTACACCGACCTTTCCCTGCCTGTAATGGCTGCCTCTTAACTTCCCGTCTAAGAAATAGAGTAGCCTCCCTTTGACCACTGTTAGCCCCTGTACAGGCGCGTTAAGAAATGCTGGTTAAATTATAGAATAGTTGCGTTTAATGTTCTTGAATTTTCGAAAATGGGACGTTGTCCTTGTGTAAACAGCTTAATTATCAACTTATTGATTGATACCTCAATACTGTATATAATGGGTGATCGCTTATGAGCTCTGAATGGTTGAACCATTGATTCTGAACATGCCTCCACGCCGTGCATATACATAATTGTCTCCCTTACATGCTAGACTACGTTGGCGCTTGTTCGAATCCGTGGAGCACCTTTAAAATACAGCACCACAACTTCTCATGCAGACGGTCTCTGTCGTAGGCCACGTCTCACAAGGTATACTTATGCCTTTCTTAGTAAAGTACAGATTCTAGCACTCCTTGGGTTGAGTCCCATCCGGGACTCGAACCAACACCCTCAGAGTCAGGCACCTAATCGCCAGCACACAAAGTCAGCCGCATAACCCGCTTGGCCACCGCGAATAAGCATGAGTCTATCAGAAGAACGCTGGGGGTGAGGTGAGGTGAAATTGGGTTTAACGTCGTGCTTGAGACTATTTCGCTCATATGACGACGTGCATGCGTGTGTATGTGTATGTGCGGCTGCTTGTACTAGCCAAGACTTAAGCTGGTTTTATAGTGCTAGCCCACTCACACACATTATACTGACTCCGAGCCGACCAGTCCTTGTTGTACCCATTAATGCCGAGCGCCAGGCAGGGACCAACAAGTACCATATTTTAAATAACGTCTTTTGGTATGACGCGGTCGGGGATCGAACCAACGACCTTCCGCTCTCCGGGCGGACGCTCTAACCACTACACCACGGAGTGGTAGCTCGTCGGACGGAAGGCCCAGATTCGATACCTCTCATTGGTAAAATGTTTGATGAAATAATTCTAATCAGAGTATGTTTATCTTTGAGTAACATTGAAGTATGAAAGCATATTTGGTGGATGTACACGCTTAACAGTAGGCATAAGAACCTTGGATTCTGACAACAGTATGCTAATGTTGTATTTAAGACAGGACAGCAACGAGCCCAATAACACCATTAACAGCTGGAGGACAAAGCATCGTCTCAAAACGACGTCTAACTGTCCACTCATCACCTCGTCCACCCGCCAACAGAAGGTTGAGAAATATAACTAATATTTAAAATTTACAGTGAAAGAAGTGTAACATAAATAAGATTTAATAAGATACATTAGCTCGACTTGGCATCAGCTGACGCTTACTGTGTATGTAAGGGGAAACCTTCAATTCCTACAGCTACTATCAAACACCACGGGCGCTACTATAGGACTATCAAACACCGCGGGCGATCCTTTAGGACTAATAAAAACCACAGGCGCTACTATATGACTTTTAAACACCACAGGCGCTACTATATGACTCAAACACAACGGGCTATGCTATATGACTCAAACACCACGGGCGATGCTATAGGACTAATAAACGCCACAGGCGCTACTATATGACTTTTAAACACCACGGGCGCTACTATAGGACTATCAAACACCACGGGCGATACTATAGGACTATCAAACACCACAGGTGCTACTATAGGACTATCAAACACCACAGGCGCTACTATAGGACTATCAAACACCACAGGCGCTACTATAGGACTATCAAACACCACAGGCGCTACTATAGGACTATCAAACACCACAGGCGCTACTATAGGACTATCAAACACCACAGGGAGCTACTATACCATAGGACTATCAAACACCACAGGCGCTACTATAGGACTATCAAACACCACGGGAGCTACTATAGGACTATCAAACACCACAGGCGATACTATAGGACTATTAAACACCACGGGCGCTACTATATGACTATTAAACACCACGGGCGCTACTATAGGACTATCCAACACCACAGGCGCTACTATAGGACTATCAAACACCACGGGCGCTACTATAGGACTATCAAACACCACGGGCGTTACTATAAGACTAATAAACACCACAGGCGCTACTATAGGACTTTTAAACACCACGGGCGCTACTATAGGACTCAAACACCACGGGCGATGCTATAGGACTAATAAACACCACAGGAGCTACTATATGACTCAAACACCACGGGCGATACTATAGGACTAATAAACACCACAGGCGCTACTATAGGACTCAAACACCACGGGCGCTACTATAGGACTCAAACACCACGGGTGCTACTATAGGACTATCAAACAGCACAGGCGCTACTATAGGACTATCAAAGACCACGGGCGATACTATAGGACTCAAACACCACGGGCGCTACTATAGGACTCAAACACCACGGACGCTACTATAGGACTCAAACACCACGGGCGCTGCTATATGACTCAAACAGCACAGGCGCTACTATAGGACTAATAAACGCCACGGGCGCTACTATAGGACTATTAAACACCACAGGCGCTACTATAGGACTATTAAACACCACAGGCGCTACTATAGGACTATTTAACACCACGGGCGATACTATAGGACTATTAAACACCACGGGTGCTACTATAGGACTTAAACACCACGGGCGCTACTATAGGACTATTAAACACCACGGGCGATACTATAGGACTATTAAACACCACGGGTGCTACTATAGGACTTAAACACCACGGGCGCTACTATAGGACTATTAAACACCACAGGCGCTACTATATGACTTTTAAACACCACAGGCGCTACTATAGGACTCAAACACCACGGACGATACTATAGGACTAATAAACACCACAGGCGCTACTACAGGACTATCAAAGAGCGCGGGCGCTAAAATATGACTGAAAAAACACCACGGGCGCTACTATAGGACTATTAAGCACCACGGTCGCTACTATTTGACAATTAAACACCACGGGCAATACTATATGATGAATAAAAAAACACAGGCAATACTATATGACTATTAAACACCACAAGCACTACTATTTGACTGTTGGATTGTCTGGTCCAGTCTCGATTATTTACAGACCGCTGCCATATAGTTGGAATATTGCTGAGTGTGGCGTAAAACTAAGCTCACTCACTCACTATTTGACTGTTAACACCACGGCGTGACGAGCGAACGCTTAACCACTAGGCTACCCCACCTCAAGGCAAATGA
Source organism: Haliotis rubra (assembly GCF_003918875.1). Lineage (NCBI taxonomy): Eukaryota > Metazoa > Mollusca > Gastropoda > Lepetellida > Haliotidae > Haliotis > Haliotis rubra. Next base: position 624,015 of record NW_025767257.1, on the reverse strand, counting down.
CATATTGTATGGTGATTACTTCATTCTTAGTTACATACGACATATTAGTATGCAAATGTCATTTATTTCGTAGTAGAAAAAGGAGGGGTTTCTTCCATCATGGTTAAGACGCACGCTTAAGGATAATTAGGTCGGGATGTCTATGAAGGATGTGCGCATTTGATTTAATATCATTATGTCCCTTCTTTCACTGATGGTAATTAATATTTCCTGGGTCTCCATCTTGTCCAATATGACAATAGTCCTCAGACAATGTCCGAGAACAACGGAAATTGGTGCCTTTGGATCATACAGACTGTCCTTTGTCCTGGCTGAATGGCGGTACCTCCAGCACGGCAGCGCCTGACAACAGTGAAAATCCATGACGAAAGTGCTCATTTCGGAAGGCATTTTTCTGAGCCAGTGCTTTGGGGCCATGCGGTAAATCAAGGTAGAAATTGTGTGTACGTTCACATGGTGTGTGTATTCACACGACTACAGCCTTCAGAAAGTGCCACTGTTTGCCGTACAAGAACGTGGTGAAATCATACAGGAACGGCAAGATTATATTCTTTGAAACCCTTTTTGAGACAGAACCTTTTTCCAAAAGATACTATCGTGTTGATATATAATCATCTCTGGGTATTGGTATGTCACATGAAAAGGAATCAGCAAAATAATTACTGCTCTGTTGACATTTTCAAATGTCAAAGTATGAATACGAGTGGCATCGCGGCACCAGAACGTTACATGTAATATACAGAACGTTACATGTAATATACATTTCGTGCTATGCTTTCACCAGTCGATGGACAGTTGTCATGTTGGTAGATATAACCATCAAGATGGGGAAACTACACATTAAAGATTTAGGTTTTAAAAAAATGGAAAAAAATTGGAAAATTTAAGTTTGTCAGCTTCAAAAAATAAAAGAAAGAAACCCCAAAAGCATTACCCCGTGGTGATTGTTTTCCTATTTCCCTTTTTCAGTTTTAAGTTTCCGTCATTGTTTCAGCTACTTAAGTATTAAAGCTTTTCAAGACATAGGAACATCAAGTCTGGTCTGATTAACAAGGCGGAGACTGTGCACGTAATTTGAAAATGTATGATGTCGAATGAGTTTAATCATATTTTCTGAAGGCAATGACCGCTTTGTATGAAAGAGTACAAAATTCAAGCAACAAAATAATAGAATGAAAGAAACTCCATTTTTTTAGTTAACATGAAATGTATTTAAAACAAAAACCATCACACTGTCGACGCAGACACACATTCATGTTTACACATGAGAAAATTAACTCGTGAAACTGTTCGCGACTGTATCGATAACTGAAAACACCAAGTCAAGTACAGGCTATATGACAGTTGTTCAGGTACTTTGTTTTTGTTTAGTCAGTTAACTGTGTTGCATAAGTCGTTCAAAAAAGGTTTGAACAAAAATGGTATCCACATTCCGCATCGCAGTAGACGTCCAAGACGCAAGGTAAATAATGTCCCACATAGCTAGACACACATCGCAGTAGACGTCCAAGACGCAAGGTATATAATGTCCCACATGGCTAGACACACATCGCAGTAGACGTCCAAGACGCAAGGTAAATAATGTCCCACATAGCTAGACACACATCGCAGTAGACGTCCAAGACGCAAGGTATATAATGTCCCACATGGCTAGACACACATCGCAGTAGACGTCCAAGACGCAAGGTAAATAATGTCCCACATAGCTAGACACATGGCAGTAGACGTCCAAGACGCAAGGGTAATAATGTCCCACATAGCTAGACACACATCGCAGTAGACGTCCAAGACGCAAGGTAAATAATGTCCGACATAGCTAGACACACATCGCAGTAGACGTCCAAGACGCAAGGTAAATAATGTCCCACATGGCTAGACACACATCGCAGTAGACGTCCAAGACGCAAGGTAAATAATGCAAGGTAAATAATGTCCCACGGCTAGACGTCAAGACGCATCGCAGTAGACAGTCCAAGACGCAAGGTAAATAATGTCCCACATAGCTAGACACACATCGCAGTAGACGTCCAAGATGCAAGGTAAATAATGACCCACATAGCTAGACACACATCGCAGTAGACGTCCAAGACGCAAGGTAAATAATGTCCCACATAGCTAGACACACATCGCAGTAGACGTCCAAGACGCAAGGTATATAATGTCCCACATGGCTAGACACACATCGCAGTAGACGTCCAAGACGCAAGGTAAATAATGTCCCACATAGCTAGACACACATCGCAGTAGACGTCCAAGACGCAAGGTAAGTAATGTCCAACACGGCTAGACACACATCGCAGTAGACGTCCAAGACGCAAGGTAGGTAAAATAATGTCCCACATAGCTAGACACACATCGCAGTAGACGTCCAAGACGCAAGGTAAATAATGTAATGTCCCACACGGCTAGACACACATCGCAGTAGACGTCCAAGATGCAAGGTAAATAATGTCCCACACGGCTAGACACACATCGCAGTAGACGTCCAAGACGCAAGGTAAATAATGTCCCACATAGCTAAACACACATCGCAGTAGACGTCCAAGACGCATGGTAAATAAGGTCCCACATAGCTAGACACACATCGCAGTAGACGTCCAAGACGCAAGGTAAAAAATGTCCCTCATAGCTAGACACACATCGCACCTCTGGGTAAATGACGTGCCAGAAGTCTGTCTCAAAGACCAGGTGTAGCAGCCCAGAATACACACACACACACACACACACACACACACACACCACCCCCACCCCCCCACCAGATTATACCCCGGGGTAAACTATAGGCTAGCCCAGTTTATACCCCGGGGGTATATTCTGGACTAGGCCAAAGTATACCCCTCCAGCCCAGACTATACCCCTAAAAAATTATGTTGACAATTCACTCAATATGAGTGTGTGACTCGGGCAATGGTCTTGGTGACATTTAAAGGAATTTGTAGGTGAATTTCACGAGATGGAGTGTGGGCAACAGATGCAGAAGTTATGTCAACAGCCAGTCTGTTAAAATATGACATTTATATTTACAGTGCAGTTGGTCAGTCAATGCAATGGCTGATGTACCCTGTCAGCTTCAGCTTGAAAACTCACACTGATTATGCTTTGTATCTGGAAAATGTATTGGACCATTTCAATGTTGTAACCACTGTTTAATTGTGTGAGAAGTACAATAAAATTATAGTAGTATCCTTAATCACTTGTTTTCTGTAGGGGTATAATCTGGACTAGGGGGGTATGCTATGGCCTAGTTCAGAATATACCCCGGGGTATAAACTAGGCTAGCCCAGATTATACCTGGGGTATAGTCTGGGCTAGCCCAGTTTAACCCCGGGTAAAGTCTGGGACAGGGGTATACTCTGGCCTGTTACACCAGTACCTCATTAAGTTTCCAGTCCGCCTGACCCTTTCTGCAATGCAAAAGTCCAAAAATAAGCAAGTTTAGATTCCCTCTGGTTCTTTTCGGTTTAAAATGGAGTTATCTGTTTCTATCAACATTGCCTATTCTAGAGACGAAACCACAGTCTAACGTGTCAGGATCCTGTAATTATTTCGAAACATGCTGCGGTTATGTTTGTCAAAACCGTGCCTATATTTCTTAAATTCTCCCTCATTTTTAATAAAAATGGCTATTTTTATACGTACAATACATACATAGGATAAAATAGTAAAATAACAATACATTGAAATTTATGACAAAAAGATTGATTTCAGAAATAGGCTTTTGAGAAAAAGAAAGTTTTCAGCTTAATTTTTAAAGTTTCCAGTGTGGGAGACTGCTTTGTGTGAGGAGGAAGAGAATTCCACAGAGTAGGACCAGCGTACTGGAAAGACCTCGTGCCAAGGGAGGAACGGAGAATTTTGGAAACAGAGAGGACTTATTGGTCTTGAGATCTGAGTGTTCTGCGAAAGAGCTTTATTCTGTTATATACAACGTAGAGAAGTTTGAAGTCTACCCGGAACTTGATTGGGAGCTAGTGTTATGATGAGTAGAGAGGTGATATGGTCTCGTTTAGTGGTAAGGGATATAATACGTGCTTCTGTATTTTGTACTTTTTGTAGTCTGTGGAGATGTCCGTTTGTGAGTCAAATGAAGGCTATTACAGTAATCCAATCTGGATATTACAAGGCATCTCACACGAGTGTGGGAACTTTCCTTAGTGATGTGCTTACTGGTCGTCATTCAGTTTGAGTTTCCTGCCCGTCAGCCATGTCTTGATTTCCAATGTACAATTCTCAAAGTCATGTTTGTCAAGTTTTGAGTTCTTAACTAGTGGCTTGATAACACCATCGTTCAGCATATGTTGAAAGATCCCAGATGGCAGACTCTTGTTGATGATTTCCGTTAATGTCGGCTGAAGCAGATCTAGGTGATAAATGAGAAGAGAAGTTGGTACAGGACCATTGAGACAGGTGGTCCTGTTGAGTGAATGCTTGGAAGTGTAGGAGATGAGTTCCCTGGAAATTGGAGTCTGTTAAAACACTGTCCTTTTAAGCAAAGTTCTGAAGCAACTTCCTGATGCCGTCGATCTTGTTCTTGAAGAATGAGATCAGCCAACTCAGGCGGATTCTTTAGTTGGGGAAGTACTACAGTCTCCCTTTGGCCCATGAGCCATTTATTTCTGTAATGTCTGTAATTTCTGTTATGTATGTTGCTGAAATATAATGTATATTGTATGAATGTTTAAGAGTGTGTCGAGAGTGCTATATTTAGTCACTTGTAAATTGTGATTAATCGTATGTATTTTGTGTCATGAATATAAGCAAAAAAAATAGAAACTTCCCGTGTGTTACTTCATGTCCCAGACATACCCGTATGGAGGAAAGTGTGTTGCTTGTGGATAAATCTGGTTTATGGATGTAATGGACATTCGCTAAAATATGATTAGACATTAAGGTGCACTTGGTACGCCAGCCACAATCAACAGAAGCACCATGAGCTCATTTGTTTTCATTTCATAGCACTACCTATCTGTATTGGAGCTTGTTGATTACCACGCATGCCCCCCTTATACATTTACACCAGCAAGGCAACGTTATCTCACTGACTGCTGAACACCCGTGAAAACAGCATTAGGCAACCTGCGCCATTGCTGTACCAGCATGGCACCCAACACTTGAATACTCTGGGGTTGATGTCTCCAGACACGAAGACACCTTCCAAGAGCAGCCACTACGGTGTTCGATGCGATTAAGGTCAGGTGATCTCAATGGCCACTCCATGACGTCAATAGCCGCATTTTTCAGAAAATTTAGCCATCTGCAGCGTAGACATTCATTACGGTTTACCTGTGTCAGAATCGGCCCAACATAAGGACGTAGGACACGACGATGGGTAGTGCGCAAGCAGTGTCGTATGGTCTGGGTAGTTACGTGACTCCTAAACAGTGCCATTTACTGATGACGTTGAGGCCGTAAAACCATTACGCAATTACGCCGAATTTCATTGTCCTCAGCATGTGACGTCACACGTGGCCGTCCTGCCCTGGGACGATTAGAATGTCGTACCCGTAGACTGGCCAGCCTGGAGCATGCCAAGTGCCAAGTGCAAGTTCACAATCAACATTTACATAAGAAATGTTTATCTCTCAAGGATTGTTTTTTTTCTAATCGCCAACAAATTCTGCACTCGTGTTGGTGATAAAGCACAAGAAATTGTGATCACGTGACACCCACACTTGCAGGGTCTCGTTTTCACAAAACAGCCTGCTGCATGCACCCCGCGTGATTCACCACAGTTGAAATAGGCAGATGGTCAGATTACACCTGGACATAATGGTATTAGCCCATTTTAAAGGTCACATGCAAATAAATAATCAAACATAATTAAAACACAATTATCACTTATTTATGACATATAATATACATTGCTGATTATGAAAAAACATATAAAATTTTTATAAGCGTACAATCGCAAATCAAAAGTGCAATATTTTGTACTTGGGTTTACTTCCCTAGAAACGAAGCATCCGGGATACCGAACCCAGTCAGAGCGGGTGCGTGTGCACTCAAGTGTAACGACTGGTTCATTTGCCGATGCTCTCACAGCTCACTGTGTGTGTATATGTAGAGATGTTGGGTTTTGTAAATACATGCTCATTTTTTGTGTATAACATTTTGCAATCAACAGACACCATAACATGTCATGTGTACAAGTATCACACCTGCCTGTCTGTGTAATTACATAATGTGACAGAGACCGAACTCGGGCCATAAATCAATGCGTTTTGTTTATGCATGTGGTCAGTGATCGAAGTTGTGTATTGAATATTGTCATTAGCAGACAGGCAGGCAGACACATAGGTGTCAATAAAACAGACATTGAGTTTTGTCTGTGACAACGACATATCTATATCACAGTTAGAAATTCTGTCAACGCTAAATGATGACATTACTTTAAGTATCGAACTGAGAAAGTGACTCGGTAAGAAGAACGTGTGGTGAAATAGACAAATGAAATTATATAAACAGTTAAATCGGTAATCTACTGTCATAACATATAAAAAGCTCGCGCCTGTGAAATATCAACAATACATTAGAAAAATAGCTCACACAAAAGCCTTCACCGAGTATTCACCGCCAGCGAAGGTTTTCCGTCTTGAAATGCCGAATGCCTGGTTGACACATAGCTGAGTAGTTCTAGATCCTAACATGGTTCTATTATGTAATGAGTAGATTATTTACTATTTGTTTTGATTAGACTACTCCTGCTCACGACGTTATAATCCGGACAACCTTCCAAGCTGCGCGAACCTATTTCACTGCGCATGTGCTATGAGCGCAGCCCAGCTGTTGAAACCACTTTTCCCCCAAGCGCTGGGGGAAAATTAGTGAATCCGATTTCTCGCGGGTTTTTTCATGGCGTTATTTTGCAACTTTATAAGTTGAATTTGCATTTTTGATGATTTGTTTCGGTAAGTCCATACCGAAAGGTATCAGAATCTGCAAAGTTGTGTTTTACGTTGCATGTGACCTTTAACTTACTTGTACTAGTCATTTTCAATATCATTCATATCTCCAAATGTGAAGTTTCTTTTTTTGTTCAGTATAGTAAAATTTGCTTAGTCCTTGTAATATTCTTGATACTCAAGATAGAAGAAAATACCTGCACATCTATCAATTTAGTCGGAAGACATAATTGTGTTGAACATGTAAAAATTGTCCTCCGAGGATCACAACAACATGTTTGTCAGACTATACGTTACAATAGATATCAGGCATATGCCTAACAATATATGGATATAACGGACATGATCAGACAATCGAAGTTTCTTATTCCAGAGGCTTATATTGTCACATGTCAGCGGGATTTCATCTTCAGCAATGCTATAATTGTAATACATTGTGTCAGATGGTGGTGAACGTTTTGGGCAGCCAATAGAAAGAAACAAATCCCCCGATACCTAGTTGGTGATTTTTGAAGTGAATCATTGTGGACGAGGATTAAATCCTCAGGTCAAGAACGTCGCCCGTCTAAGATACATGAGGCGCTAGCGCAATTTCGTATGTGTAAGGTCGAATTCCAGATCAGTTCCTACAATAGCCCTTGCTCAGCGCCCTATTTCCCAAAGACCTAACCTCTTCGAACAACTGTATTTTGTGATTGTTTTTACTGTATTGAACTCACACACTACACATAAACTTGAAATTACAACATGGCTGAAATACTCTCGATGTGATTTAAAAACATCAAGTTGACAATAGATTGGAAGTGGTTGTAATTTCCGAAATGATGTGTCTCAAGAATACCAGTTGAAGATTTCTCCATTTCAGCTTTTATCTGCTGATATGCAGGCACTTTGGTCGCAAGGAAAGCTCCTGTGTGTCTTATTCTTGTATAACCCGAGCGGTCAGCAAGTAATGGCTGTTTTCCGGTATATGGGACGTTTTAGTGAGCGTGGTTTCTTACGAAATCATTTGGTCGAATACATGCAATATGAAAAACAACTCGAGCTTGAAATAAGTGTGGACGGAAAACGTTTTCTGTGGCTTCACCCAAATGGAGGAATGTATCCACGGAGGGAGCAGGTATTTAGTGAACTCGGTGAGTGAAAGGGGTGAGTGCATATAGATAGAATCATGTTGTTATGACTGATAGCCGCTTGTATATTCACTATTCATATTGCTGACAATGTTTCGTGTGGTTTGAAATGTGAAGTGGAAACAAATACAATTTCATACACTGGAATGAAGTACTGAATTGTGATTATAATCTATCCAACTTATCTGTAAAATGACCTGTTTGTGTTTTTATTCTTTCAATATTACAGATGAGTGTATTATAGCGAATCACTAATGGGTGCAACCGATTTATTGTCGGTACTCCCGGCGGTGGGGTAACCGAGTGGTTAAAGTGTTCGCTTATCACGCCGAAGACCCAGGTTCGATTCCCCACATGGTACAATGTGTGAAGCCCATTTCTGGTGGTCCCCGCCGTGATATTGCTGGAATATTGCTAAAAGCGGCGTAAAACCAAGCTCACTCACTCACTCACTACTCCCAGACAACATGTTCATACACACCGATGTGAGCAGATATGCATGTGATTCAGACTAATTAAACATCACCCATAGGCTGACGTGGTTGTGGGGATTTTGACATTTTACTTCATACAGAAGTTTCCATTTATTGAATTTATGTTCGTGGATTGTATACGTTTCTGTCATCGTAGCCCCGTTTGCGTAGATCGATGCTCATGATGTTGATCACTGGAGCGTCTCGTCCAGACTTGATTATTTACAGGCCCTCGTCATATAGCTGGAATATTGCTGAGTGCATCGTAAGCAAGACACACCAATCAAATCAGTGTCGTAAGTCCATGAGTGAGTGAGTGAGTTTAGCTTTACGCCGCACTCAGCGATATTCCAGCTATATGGCGGCGGTCTGTAAATAATAAAGTCTGGACCAGACAATCCAGTGATGAAAAGCATGAACATCGATCTACGCAATTGGGATACGATGACATGTGTCAACCCAGTCAGCGAGCCTGACCACCAGATCCCGTTACTCGCCTTTTACCGTAAGTCTATGGGTACAATGGGTGGAGACCATAAGCGGTGTCCCCCTTTGTTGTGAATACATATAGTGTGTGCGTGCGTGCTTGCATGTGTGGTAATGATGTTGCGGGGGATGATGTGAAGCGGGACACATACAGCGGGGGTGATGTGAAGGAAGGCAGATATAGCAGGGGGTGATGTTAAGCGGGACAGATATAGCGGGGTCGATGTGAAGCGGGACAGATACAGCGGGGTGATGTGAAGCGGGACAGATACAGCGGGGGTGATGTGAATCGGGACAGATATAGCGGGGGTGATGTGAAGGGGGGCAGATACAGCGGGGGTGATGTGAAGCGGGACAGATACAGCGGGGGTGATGTGAAGCGGGACAGCTATAGCGGGGTTGATGCGAAGCGGGGCAGACACTGCGATGGGGGACAGATGATGTGAAGCGGGACAGAGATACAGCGGGGATGGAAGGGGCAGATACAGCGGGGGGTGATGTGAAGCGGGACAGATACAGCGGGGGTGATGTGAAGGGGGCAGATACAGATACAGCGGGGGTGGTGATGTGAATCGGGACAGATATATAGCAAGGGTTGATGTGAAGCGGGGCAGATACAGCGAGGGGTGATGTGAACCTGGACAGATACAGCGGGGGTGATGTGAAGCGGGACAGCTATAGCGGGGTGATGAAAGGGGGACAGATACGGTGTGTGTGTGCGTGTGTGTGCGTGCGTGTGTGTTTGGTGATGATGTTGCCTTTAGTTGGGTTAAGTAAACTTCCCATTAATAATAATAATGTGTCCATTTATATAGCACCAAACTCCACAATATGTATGCTCATAGCGTTAACAATCAAGGCACATCACATTATTACCCCGGATAACCCAAGCTAGAAGGTATAAGTCACGTCATCCAAATGTTGTGTACTCGTTACTACATGAAACTACCTTGACTCTACCACATTAAATCAGAGAGATTAATTATATTTTAGTCGGAATCAATGAACTTCGGTATTAATGACATGGAAAGATGTTTTCGTAAATATCAACATTATTTGCCTTCATAAACTATTTTGTTGAAAAATTAAATAGATAAAAGGAGTACAAACTGCACCTTCGTTGTTATAGGCGGATCCAGAGAGGGGTGCAGGGGTGCAGGGGTGCAGGGGTGCGCACCCCCCTTTTGTTCTGACATTTTATTAAATGACCATTGAAACGCTCGTGAAAATGAAGTGTGCACCCCCTTTCTCAATAGTGTGTACCTCCCCTTTCTCATAAAGCTGTATCCGCCCCTGGTTGTTGTAGTTGATGGCCATATGGCACTCAAATGCATTATCTTTATCATAATGGGTTGTCTTTCCTTAAATCAATGAATCGACAAAAGGGAAATTTCTCTTGTATAAACTGATGTGTACGTAGGTCATATTGAACAATGAGATATGGTGCATCCCTAGTCTGACATTATTTATGTATGAAATCCATGACGTATGACTTATATCACAGGGAAACTTCGTGCTTTCATGTCACACAAAGTTGCCACTTTGACATCGGTACTGAACACACCCCATTCACACATTGCTGTTTCACAAATACTAGCGGAAACTATTCTTGAACATGACTGAGTGTCATTAAAATGGTATATAACGCAAGAAAAGATATTTGTTGTTGCTGAACAATACATAGACGTCAATGAAACACCGATCCCCAGTAAAAGTAATCTTTGGTTGAAAGTGGCAGTTAGTCAGTATCGACTATAGCCATCATACCAGGGACACAAGCTTAATAACGACACCTCACTGACGATAGAAGTTGGAGTGGAAGCCTTTTGGGAAGTCGTTCCACCTCTGGACCACCAAGGCCGCCGGTTTGTGTGGAAGTCGGTGTGAATGACGTTGCATTGTATTCCTCACATACCCAGTCATGACAGATCTGATGAAACAGCAGGATGTGGATGTGTTGAGGTGTTCTCCGCAGTCCTTCTTGTGATCGGACGTAAGCCAGGGATACTGCGGGCTGTCAGTCGGAGACTGCATTCGCAAGTGAACCAGACTGATGTGATTATCTCGCCGACGTGACGTTCATCGTTGACATCAAGAAGATGGCGGTACCTGGTGTGGCAAGTCCATCACTACCGACTACATAATGTCAGTCTACAGGTACCGACCACAGAGTGACAGTCTATAGGTAGGTACCGACCACAGAGTGACAGTCTATAGGTACCGACCACAGAGTGACAGTCTATAGGCAGGTACCGACCACAGAGTGACAGTTTATAGGTACAGACCACAGAGTGACAGTTTATAGGCACCGACCACAGAGTGACAGTCTATAGGCAGGTACCGACCACAGAGTGACAGTCTATAGGCAGGTACCGACCACAGAGTGACAGTCTATAGGTAGGTACCGACCACAGAGTGACAGTCTATAGGTAGGTACCGACCACAGAGTGACAGTCTATAGGTAGGTACCACAGAGTGACAGTTTATAGGCACCGACCACAGAGTGACAGTCTATAGGTAGGTACTGACCACAGAGTGACAGTCTATGGGTAGGTACCGACCACAGAGTGACAGTCTATAGGTAGGTGCTGACCACAGAGTGACAGTCTATAGGTACTGACCACAGAGTGACAGTCTATAGGTAGGTACCGACCACAGAGTGACAGTCAATAGGTACCGACCACAGAGTGACAGTCTATAGGTAGGTACCGACCACAGAGTGACAGTCTATAGGTAGGTACTGACCACAGAGTGACAGTTTATAGGTAGGTACCGACCACAGAGTGACAGTCTATAGGTACAGACCACAGAGTGACAGTCAATAGGTACCGACCACAGAGTGACAGTCTATAGGTAGGTACCGACCACGTAGTGACAGTCTATAGGTACCTACCACAGAGTGACAGTCTTTTGGTAGGTACCGACCACAGAGTGACAGTCTATAGGTAGGTACTGACCACAGAGTGACAGTCTACAGGTACTGACCACAGAGTGACAGTCTATAGGTAGGTACCGACCACAGAGTGACAGTCTATAGGCAGGTACCGACCACAGAGTGACAGTCTATAGGTAGGTGCTGACCACAGAGTGACAGTCTATAGGTAGGTACTGACCACAGAGTGACAGTCAATAGGTACCGACCACAGAGTGACAGTCTATAGGTAGGTACTGACCACAGAGTGACAGTTTATAGGTAGGTACCGACCACAGAGTGACAGTCTATAGGTAGGTGCTGACCACAGAGTGACAGTCTATAGGTACTGACCACAGAGTGACAGTCTATAGGTAGGTACCGACCACAGAGTGACAGTCTATAGGTACCGACCACAGAGTGACAGTCTATAGGTAGGTACCGACCACAGAGTGACAGTTTATAGGTAGGTACCGACCACAGAGTGACAGTCTATAGGTACAGACCACAGAGTGACAGTCAATAGGTACCGACCACAGAGTGACAGTCTATAGGTACCCACGGAGTGACAGTCTATAGGTACCTACCACAGAGTGACAGTCTTTTGGTAGGTACCGACCACAGAGTGACAGTCTATAGGTAGGTACTGACCACAGAGTGACAGTCTACAGGTACTGACCACAGAGTGACAGTCTATAGGTAGGTACCGACCACAGAGTGACAGTCTATAGGCAGGTACAGACCACAGAGTGACAGTCAATAGGTACCGACCACAGAGTGACAGTCTATAGGTACCGACCACAAAGTGACAGTCTATAGGTACCGACCACAGAGTGACAGTCAATAGGTACCGACCACAGAGTGACAGTCTATAGGTACCGACCACAGAGTGACAGAATGGTGTCACGGTGAACACTACTTCCCTACCGACAACTTCTTGTGCAATTCCAGTTTCAAGCATTCCAATTGCACACCGGCTTAGCTTCATTGAGATGTGGCATAACGATGACAAGGTTTTGCTGTCCACAAATGACCTTTTCAGACTTAAAACATTTCAACGAGTTCTCTGAGTACATGGTATAATCTAGTAGGATTCTGAAACATCCATTGCTAATTTGACTTTTTTATTGTTAGAACTTCCTTTCATGTAAGAATCGGTGAACAACATATCTAACTTTATATGAGATGCTCAAAGAATACAAAATCATTACAGAAGCTATCGCGCCTACTATCTTATAGCATTGTCACAACTAAACTATGAACCAAATAGGCTTCGGATGCTTCGTCTTTGTGTAAGAATTCATAATATTACGGATTCCATTAACTGGGGCTTTATACCGGTTGACTTTTTTGGCTTTTTAACGGCAAGCATGTTTGAAACAAAGACCGTTTAACGGCCACTTTAGCTTTACGACGTACTTCAAACAAGCTCGAGGGGAATGTCTGCGTGCATGAACAGGTTGTTGTTCATTTGTAACAAGCATAAATGAGGTGTTTTATCGTGAATTGGAGCATAACTATACCTTTGATAAGAACTGACTCGATATCAAAACAGACTTTAGTTTGAAAGGGAAAACAAATCAATACCCATTATATAATTTTTTTTTAATTTTCAATTGGAACCCCGTGAATTTCACCGAAACAAATGTTCTTGTAGTTTTCTTATGAACACACTTTTTCCAGTAAAACATCTCCTTGCCCCGATATTAAATTAGAAATCGCAGCTTTCATCTGACGATTAGTTATTTTTATCTCAAACTGGAGAGTCGTTACTTTCCCACGTAATGTTTACAAATAGCTAACTGGATTAATATTTTCTTAATATGAAAGTACGTATTGCAGTTCATCATTCCTCTCGTCGTTGTTATTCTACTGATTTATGTTTTAGTCATAGGCTATGAGTCCGGGTGACGTTCCCGTCAGTGAAAGGGTTCGGTACTACAGACCCCTGTCAGTAAGGTCATGTGGGTTGTGGTGGTAAATTCCTCAGAATAACGTCCTGACTGGAACCATGGATCTGATCCTTTGTATGTTTACGTCCCTAATATGCCACCAGAAGGTATATGTGCTGGCATCGAAGCTTCCTGGTATCGGAGTCCGGCACTCGCGAACATCATGGTTAGAATTGATCGATCATCATGCTGTTGATCACTTGATTGTCCGGTCGATTATTTACAGACCGCCGCCATACATAGCTGGAATATTGTGTGCGGCGTAAAACGTCCGGCCTAACGATTTTCTACTGTTAACAATCGCTAGGGTCACGTCTGGAAGGTATGGTTTTGATGGTGATGGTCACATCTTCAACAGTTTAATTATAATTATGTGATATTCCTGTAAATATGACACTTGGTTGTGTCTAGGGTACACCTAAATATATGGGCCTACCACGTTGGGATTATGTGATATTCCCTGTAAATATAACACTTTGTTGTGTCTAGGGTACACCTAAATATCTGGGCCTACCACGTTGGGATTATGTCATATTCCCTGTAAATATGACACTTGGTTGTGTCTAGGGTACACCTAAAAATCTGGGCCTACCACGTTGCGAGTATGTGATATTCCCTGTATATATGACACTTGGTTGTGTCTAGGTGTACATCTAAATATGTGGGCCTATCACGTTGCGAGTATTTGATATTCCCTGTATATATGACACTTGGTTGTGTCTAGGTGTACATCTAAATATCTGGGCCTACCATGTTGGGATTATGTGATATTCCTTGTAAATATGACACTTGGTTGTTTTTTATTTATTTTTATATTATGAGGATATTTATATAGCGCACATATCCATATCAATCTATTATCAATCTCAACTCCCTGGGGAGTATACAACTCTTGCAGCCACTATGCGCACCGAGTTATTGTGGCTTTCTCATCCTAACGAGGTACCCATTCACAGCTGGGTGGACTAGGACACATAGTCACAGTACTTTGTCCATGTTCACTGCACGTTGATGTACCCGCAACTAGGTGTTTGCACGTATTCATGTGGCCACCATCTGGTCAAATACCAACGGATTCGTGGGTTCTTTTAAGTGCACAGCGTTGTGTACTGTACACTAGGGGTTGTGACAACACTGCAAAGAGTCTGCACACAAAGTTGACTCCAAGGTTTTACACCCGGTCACAGATGGGCTCGATCCTGACACCTCAACCTCACTGGATCACTTGCCTGGAGCCTTAGCCAGCTCGCCCACCGCGCCCCAGGTTGTGTCTAGGGTACACCTAAATATCTGGGCCTACCACGTTGCGAGTATGTGATATTCCCTGTAAATATGACACTTGGTTGTGTCTAGGTGTGCATCTAAATATCTGGGCCGACCATGTTGGGATTATGTGATATTCCCTGTAAATATGACACTTGGTTGTGTATAGGGTACACCTAAATATCTGGGCCGACCATGTTGGGATTATGTGATATTCCCTGTAAATATATCACTTGGTTGTGTCTAGGGTACACCTAAATACCTACTGCCATGCTGAACGTGTGCATCCATGGCTCAGTCTAGATCGGACAGGTCAACAGAGACACGTCATGGGTTATTTGCCATTGATTGTTTACTCACGATGCTACACAAGTACTCACCCAGTAAAACTTACATGACCTTAATATGCGTTGACTCACCCTCCAGTGGGTCACATTGAAGGTACTCACCCTGTGATCTGTACATATGTAAATAAACAGCGGTTTTCTCCAGGTACGTATACCCACTCTGCTTTCAAACACATCGACCTTATCATACGTCAACTAACCATGCATATGGAATAGAACACATCGACTTACACGTATGCAACATCTACTCACCACGGTATGGCACACAATGACCTAGACGTACGCACTCTCGCCTTATTATCGACCACGTCCACATTCGCCTATACATTCTTTTGCTATTGGAAACAATCTGGGGCGGCGGGGAAGCCTAGTGGTTAAAGCGTTCGCTCGTCACGCCGTAGACCTGGGTTCGATTCCCCATGTGGTTACAATGTGTGGAGCGCATTTCTGGTGCCCCCCCCCCCCCCCAATTCGTGGTAGTGCTAAACTAAACTCACTCACTCACTCACTAGAAATAAACTCCCCATGCTGTTTACTCACCCTGTTACACATTGGCATATGAATACGTTTACTTTCCCTGTTACACATCGGCATATGTATATGTTTACTTTCCCTGTTCCACATCGGCATATGTATACGTTTACTTTCCCTGTTACACATCGGCATATGTATACGTTTACTCACCCTGTTCCACATCGGCATATGTATACGTTTACTTTCCCTGTTACACATAGGCATATGTATACGTTTACTTTCCCTGTTCCACATCGGCATATGTATACGTTTACTTTCCCTGTTCCACATCGGCATATGTATACGTTTACTTTCCCTGTTATAGATCGAGACGTCTTTCTCTCATGCTAAGTCATCCTGTTATGGATGGCATCGACATAGACACGTATACTTACCATGTAACAGGTTGATCTTCTCGTGTTTCCACTCCCCATTTAATACATCTCATAGAAACACATCGACCACGACGTTACATTCACTCATCCCACGATAGACCATGTGGACAGTGATGTACATTCACTCATCATACGAAAGACCATGTGGACGGTGACGTACATTCACTCATCCCACGGTACACCATGTGGACAGTGACGTACAATCACTCATCCTGCGACACACCATGTGGACAGTAACGTACATTCACTCATCCTGCGATAGACCATGTGGACAGTGACTTACATTCACTCATCCTGCGACACACCATGTAGACGGTAACGTACATTCACTCATCCCACAATAGACCATGTGAACAGTAACGTACATTCACTCATCCCACGAAAGACCATGTGGACAGTAACGTACATTCACTCATGCCACGATAGACCATGTAGACGGTAACGTACATTCACTCATCCCACGATAGACCATGTGGACAGTAACGTACATTCACTCATCCCACGATGGACCATGTGGACAGTAACGTACATTCACTCATCCCACGAAAGACCATGTAGACAGTAACGTACATTCACTCATCCCACGATGAAAGACCATGTGGACAGTAACGTACATTCACTCATCCCACGATAGACCATGTAGACGGTAACGTACATTCACTCATCCCACGATAGACCATGTGGACAGTAACGTACATTCACTCCTCCCACGATAGACCATGTAGACAGTAACGTACATTCACTCATCCCACAATTGACCATGTGGGCGGTAACGTACATTCACTCATCCCACGATAAACCATGCAGACAGTAACGTACATTCACTCATCCGACGATAGATCATGTTGACAGTACAGTACATTCACTCCTCCTCCACGAAAGACCATGTGGACAGTAACGTACATTCACTCATCCTGTGACAGACAGTGTGGACAGTAACGTACATTCACTCCTCCCACGAAAGACCATGTGGACAGTAACGTACATTCACTCATCCCACGATAGACCATGTAGACGGTAACGTACATTCACTCATCTTGTGACAGACCGTGCGGACGGTAACGTACATTCACTCATCCCACGATAGACCATGTGGACAGTAACGTACATTCACCCATCCCACGATAGACCATGTGGACAGTAACGTACATTCACTCCTCCCATAATAGACCATGTAGACGGTAACGTACATTCACTCATCCTGTGACAGACCATGCGGACAGTAACGTACATTCACTCATGCCACTATAGACCATGTAGACAGTAACGTACATTCACTCATCCCACGATAGACCATGTAGACGGTAACGTTCATTTTACTCCTCCCACAATAGACCATGTAGACGGTAACGTACATTCACTCATCCCACGATAGACCATGTAGACAGTAACGTACATTCACTCCTCCCACAATAGACCATGTAGACGGTAACGTACATTCCTCATCCCACGATAGACCATGTAGACGGTAACGTACATTCACTCATCCCACAATAGACCATGTGAACAGTAACGTACATTCACTCATGCCACGATAGACCATGTAGACGGTAACGTACATTTACTCCTCCCACAATAGACCATGCATTACGTGTATTTCCTTGGGGTTCATTATTATTATTATGTTTTACAGATTAAAGATAATATGCAGCAGAGAGGGTTCGGGTGATCCTGGCACAGTCAGGCTGGTAAGGCTCATCATCAGCTCAGGGCCCTTGCCCCTCTACACGCAGCCCAGACAGCGAATGGGACTTCTCCCAGGAAACGCTGCCTAGTCGAACCCACCAAGAACTTTCCGGAGAATATGAAGGCTCCCCAACACTGCAGCCTTCTGCATTACCCAGAGTGTCAGAAGGGCTGTACTCCCGGTGGAGAACCCAGGCACTCTCCTGATCTGTGCCAAGAGATCAGGAGGTACCAAACCAAGGGCACCGAGAACAATGGGGAGCCTGACGACAGTGTACTTGGGATGCAAGCGAGACATTTCAAAGGCGAGGTCCGCATATTTATCATGCTTTTCCTTAATCTTGCCAATCACATTGGTGTCAAAGGGACAGAAAATTCAATGATATAAATAAATTCATTGGCTTTATCAAAAAGGACAAGATCAGGTTTGTTGGCAGGAATTCTTCTGAGGCTGTATATGGGCCTATTCCAGAGAAGTTTGAAAGCATCATTTTCCATGACGCCCTGGACATGTTCAGGGTCGTACCATGGATGGACCTCGGAGTCAAAGCCACAGGCATGTCGGAGACGGTAGTAAAAGCAACGAACCATGCCATCATGTCGTTTAAGATATGCTGTTTGTGCCAAGGAAGGGCATCCACTGACAAGGTGTTGGACAGTCTCTGTGAATTCATTGCAAAGTCGACATTTCATATTGATATTTTCTTTAAGAATCACATTTAGGCGATTGCGAGTGGGAAGTGACTGGTCCTGAGCAGCAAAAAGGAAGCCCTCAGTTTCACATTTAAGACCAGCCGACTTCATCCAGGCGAAGGAGTCGGAGGGATTGCTATTCTGTTCCACACACTGCATGTACACACGATGCAATGGCTTCTCAGAAAGCTTCTCCACAAAAGACCGACTCTGGGCAGACTTGGTGAAGGACTTCACCTGGTTTACTCCCATCGCTGTACCGTCCAGCAGTACATCGCCATCAGCAAAGTCAACCTCAAATTTCAGATTCTGTCCAACAACCTTGGCACGCTTAAAATAGCTGTGGAATTCCTTGCTTTCATCATGAGTCTTCACATGCATCACCAGAGGATCATCTGATAAATAAATATGTGCAAAAGTACACAATAAAATTCTATCATGAAGAGCCTCCACATTAATCAAACCCCGACCTCAAGAATTGATTGGCATGTATAAACGGTTAAGAGAGGAACGAGGGTGGTGGGCTCTGTTATCAGACATGATCCTTCTGGTCAGACGGTCAAGACTCTGGATGTCTTGTTTCGTCCAATCAACTACTCCAAAGGAATAGGAAAGGACTGGCACAGCAAAAGTATTGGTGGCTTTGACCTTGTTTCGAGCATTTAGCTCTGAGCTCCAGATTTTCTTTAAACGAGATTTATACTCGGCCCGAAGTTTGTCTTGAATCTGGGCATTCTGGAGCTTGTCTCGAACTTGCATTCAAGATAGGTGTAGGCCTGATCTTCCACAAGATGCTCAATAACTCCTCCCCCTTGTAACTTGACCGATCCATCATTAGTTACCTTGCCTCGTTTCAAATGAAGAGTATTACATTTGTCGAGTCCAAATGTCATGCCAATATCATTCGAAAAGGACTCGACAAGGAGAACCTGCTCTTTCAAATTGGTATCTCCTTTGGCAAGGAGCTCGATATCATCCATGTAAAGGAGATGAGTAAGAGGTGTTGGGGATCTGTGCTGAGGAGGTCCGGGATGGTAACCCTCCTCTTTATTGAGCAGAAAGCTCAAAGGATTTAAAGACAGACAAAAAAGCAAAGGACTAAAGGAATCCCCCTGAAATATTCCCCTTCTGATTGGAATAGATTCCGAAGTCTGCACCTGCCCTTGCGAGTACATCTCAAGCTGAGTCGACCAGCAACTCATTAAAGACTTGAGTAAATCAAGTAGTCGCTCAGGGAGGTCAATACAATGAAGAGACTTCAGAATCCATTCGTGAGGGACAGAGTCGTATGCCTTTTTGTAGTCAATCCAGCACATGGAGAGGTTGCGGTGATATGTTTTAGCCTCTTCCAAAATCATTTTCTGTACAAGAAGTTGATCCTTGCACCCCCAACATCCCTTTCTTGCTCCCTTCTGCTCTCTGTAAATTATATCATTGGAAGAGCAGTAAGATGACACGAGGTTTGTCAAACACCCTGTGAATATTTTGTATTGTGTATTCAAACATGTGATAGGGCGGAAGTTTTTGGGATCAGTCAAGTCTCCTTTTTGGGAAGGAGTATTGTTCGACCTTTGCAGAACCATGGAGGAACATCACCTGTGTCCACGAGAGTATTAAAACAGTGTAGTAATGGTGTTTGGACACAGGGGAACAGTTTCAATACCGGTTTCGAATGCCATCAGGCCCTGGAGCTGTATTAGATTTGGACTTTTTATAACACTTTTCAGGCAATCTGGTGAGATGTAACAGACAAACGACCTAGTTACTTTCTCATGCATTGCATGGTCATAATCACGGACCCATGGTGCCTCAAGGTTACAGTTGCCGGGTACAGACCACAACTGTTTCCAGAACCTTTCATTGGCATCCATGGGAGGCCGTTTATCATGTTCACCATCACCCTTTGTTTTCAATTGCCTGTAGAAGTGCTTTTCATTATTTCTAAAAAGTTTATTTTGTTTGATAAATTTATTTTTCTTTTCCCATTTTTTCTTTCTTTCAGTCCAAACCCTTATTTTGGCCTTAAGGGAATCGACAATTTGGAGAAGTATCTTTTCTTTTGTTGTCTTGTATTGTAATTTTAATTTTCTCCAAATTGCCTTTTGCCGTTTTGACATTGGACTCCCTGATGATCTTAACTTCAGGCACAGCTCTATCCAGGAAATGTATTTTCGAGTTTCCGTTAGTTTTACTTGAAACCGGTTTTTCTTTGGTGTATTGTTCTTAGTATTAGATGATTTTTCTTTGGAAACTGTGTGAATTTCCTCCAAGGTTCGAGCGGCAGCATAGACACAACAATTAACTTCATGTAATGAACAGTCCGATGAAAGTTTCATAGAAATAATATCATTTAATAAATTGATTTCATTTTTGGGGAAAAGATTCATTTGTTTGTTTAATTGGCCTCCGATTTTCTAAAGGTATGCCAGATATTTCATCATAAATAGAATGAAACAAAATATACACAGGGTTTTCGGAAAGATCTGCAACTGAAGAAGAGGAAGAGTGAGGGTCTGAAATTTCGGGGCCAATTGGCTCTACGCCGGAAGAGTTTCCATCAGCAAGAGGAAAGAGGTTGACACGGACGTCCATCAGAAGTTTTGGGTCTGCTGCCACTTGAGCATTCTGTTCATGCAAAGGTTCCTGACGGGCACCAGTTGTGGGTTGAACTGGCTCACGGGGCAAGAGATTTTTAAGCCGCCGGAATTGATCTCGGAGATTTTGCTCCGTCAGGTAAGCATACATGGGCATGGCATTGTCCCAATGCAGCTTCAGCGACTTGCCATTGATACGTGGATTTTCAGGCCATCCTGTCGCTCTCGCACACTCAAGTAGTGTGGTTTTAAGGTGGTTTGACCAAGATATTCTTGGTCGGGTTCTGTGCCTTCCCCTGGGGCAAGTCCCATCTCCAGTATGGTTAGTGTCACTACCGGAGGAAGGCTGACTGGGCTGCGGAGTTGAAAGATAAAATTCTTCTTGGCTATTTGTAACCCAGTGAAAAACCAGCTTCGGGGGGTCAGCCCTAACTGGGTGATGTACGTTCAGTTCAGGGAATAAAATTCCCCTATCTAGGCCCACCACGAAGAGGCGTACATCATCAGGCCCTTATTATTATTATTATTATTATGTTTTTACAGATTAAAGATAATATGCAGCAGAGAGGGTTCGGGTGATCCTGGCACAGTCAGGCTGGTAAGGCTCATCATCAGCTCAGGGCCCTTGCCCCCTCTACACGCAGCCCAGACAGCGAATGGGACTTCTCCCAGGAAACGCTGCCTAGTCGAACCCACCAAGAACTTTCCGGAGAATATGAAGGCTCCCCAACACTGCAGCCTTCTGCATTACCCAGAGTGTCAGAAGGGCTGTACTCCCGGTGGAGAACCGGGCACTCTCTGATCTGCGCCAAGAGATCAGGAGGTACCAAACCAAGGACTCCAAGAACAATGGGGAGCCTGACGACAGTGTACTTGGGATGCAAGCGAGACATTTCAAAGGCGAGGTCCGCATATTTATCATGCTTTTCCTTAATCTTGCCAATCACATTGGTGTCAAAGGGACAGAAAATTCAATGATATAAATAAATTCATTGGCTTTATCAAAAGGACAAGATCAGGTTTGTTGGCTGGAATTCTTCTGAGGCTGTATATGGGCCTATTCCACAGAAGTTTGAAAGCATCATTTTCCATGACGCCCTGGACATGTTCAGGGTCGTACCATGGATGGACCTCGGAGTCAAAGCCACAGGCATGTCGGAGACGGTAGTAAAAGCAACGAGCCATGCCATCATGTCGTTTAAGATATGCTGTTTGTGCCAAGGAAGGGCATCCACTGACAAGGTGTTGGACAGTCTCTGTGAATTCATTGCAAAGTCGACATTTCATGTTAATATTCTCTTTAAGAATCACATTTAGGCGATTACGAGTGGGAAGTGACTGGTCCTGAGCAGCAAAAGGAAGCCCTCAGTTTCACATTTAAGACCAGCCGACTTCATCCAGGCGAAGGAGTCGGTGGGATTGCTATTCTGTTCAACACACTGCATGTACACACGATGCAATGGCTTCTCAAAAGCTTCTCCACAAAGACCGACTCTGGGCAGACTTGGTGAAGGACTTCACCTGGTTTACTCCCATCGCTGTACCGTCCAGCAGTACATCGCCATCAACAAAGTCAACCTCAAATTTCAGATTCTGTCCAACAACCTTGGCACGCTTAAAATAGCTGTGGAATTCCTTGCTTTCATCATGAGTCTTCACATGCATCACCAGAGGATCATCCGATAAATAAATATGTGCAAAAGTACACAATAAAATTCTATCATGAAGAGCCTCCACATTAATCAAACCCCGACCTCCAGAATTGATTGGCATGTATAAACGGTTAAGAGAGGAACGAGGGTGGTGGGCTCTGTTATCAGACATGATCCTTCTGGTCAGACGGTCAAGACTCTGGATGTCTTGTTTCGTCCAATCAACTACTCCAAAGGAATAGGAGAGGACTGGCACAGCAAAAGTATTGGTGGCTTTGACCTTGTTTCGAGCATTTAGCTCTGAGCTCCAGATTTTCTTTAAACGAGATTTATACTCGGCCCGAAGTTTGTCTTGAATCTGGGCATTCTGGAGCTTGTCTCGAACTTGCATTCCAAGATAGGTGTAGGCCTGATCTTCCACAAGATGCTCAATAACTCCTCCCCCCTTGTAACTTGACCGATCCATCATTAGTTACCTTGCCACGTTTCAAATGAAGAGTATTACATTTGTCGAGTCCAAATGTCATGCCAATATCATTCGAAAAGGACTCGACAAGGAGAACCTGCTCTTTCAAATTGGTATCTCCTTTGGCAAGGAGCTCGATATCATCCATGTAAAGGAGATGAGTAAGAGGTGTTGGGGATCTGTGCTGAGGAGGTCCGGGATGGTAACCCTCCTCTTTATTGAGCAGAAAGCTCAAAGGATTTAAAGACAGACAAAAAAGCAAAGGACTAAAGGAATCCCCCTGAAATATTCCCCTTCTGATTGGAATAGATTCCGAAGTCTGCACCTGCCCTTGCGAGTACATCTCAAGTTGAGTCGACCAGCAACTCATTAAAGACTTGAGTAAATCAAGTAGTCGCTCAGGGAGGTCAATACAATGAAGAGACTTCAGAATCCATTCGTGAGGGACAGAGTCGTATGCTTTTTTGTAGTCAATCCAGCACATGGAGAGGTTGCGGTGATATGTTTTAGCCTCTTCCAAAATCATTTTCTGTACAAGAAGTTGATCCTTGCACCCCCAACATCCCTTTCTTGCTCCCTTCTGCTCTCTGTAAATTATATCATTGGAAGAGCAGTAAGATGACACGAGGTTTGTCAAACACCCTGTGAATATTTTGTATTGTGTATTCAAACATGTGATAGGGCGGAAGTTTTTGGGATCAGTCAAGTCTCCTTTCTTGGGGAGAAGTATTGTGCGACCTTTGCAGAACCATGGAGGAACATCACCTGTGTCCACGAGAGTATTGAAACAGTGTAGTAATGGTGTTTGGACACAGGGGAACAGTTTCCAATACCGGTTTCGAATGCCATCAGGCCCTGGAGCTGTATTAGATTTGGACTTTTTTTATAACACTTTTCAGGCAATCTGGTGAGATGTAACAGACAAACGACCTAGTTACCTTCTCATGCATTGCATGGTCATAATCACGGACCCATGGTGCCTCAAGGTTACAGTTGCCGGGTACAGACCACAACTGTTTCCAGAACCTTTCATTGGCATCCATGGGAGGCCGTTTGTCATGTTCACCATCACCCTTTGTTTTCAGTTGCCTGTAGAAGTGCTTTTCATTATTTCTAAAAAGTTTATTTTGTTTGATGAATTTATTTTTCTTTTCCCATTTTTTCTTTCTTTCAGTCCAAACCTTTATTTTGGCCTTAAGGGAATCGACAATTTGGAGAAGTATCTTTTCTTTTGTTGTCTTGTATTGTAATTTTAATTTTCTCCAAATTGCCTTTTGCCGTTTTGACATTGGACTCCCTGATGATCTTAACTTCAGGCACAGCTCTATCCAGGAAATGTATTTTCTAGTTTCCGTTAGTTTTACTTGAAACCGGTTTTCTTTGGTGTATTGTTCTTAGTATTAGATGTTTTTCTTTGGAAACTGTGTGAAGTTCCTCCAAGGTTCGAGCGGCAGCATAGACACAACAATTAACTTCATGTAATGAACAGTCCGATGAAAGTTTCATAGAAATAATATCATTTAATAAATTGATTTCATTTTTGGGAAAAGATTCATTTGTTTGTTTAATTGGCCTCCGATTTTCTAAAGGTATGCCAGATATTTCATCATAAATAGAATGAAACAAAATATACACAGGATTTTCGGAAAGATCTGCAACTGAAGAAGAGGAAGAGTGAGGGTCTGAAATTTCGGGGCCAATTGGCTCTATGCCGGAAGAGTTTCCATCAGCAAGAGGAAAGAGGTTGACACGGACGTCCATTCGAAGTTTTGGGTCTGCTGCCACTTGAGCATTCTGTTCATGCAAAGGTTCCTGACGGGCACCAGTTGTGGGTTGAACTGGCTCACGGGGCAAGAGATTTTTAAGCCGCCGGAATTGATCTCGGAGATTTTGCTCCGTCAGGTAAGCATACATGGGCATGGCATTGTCCCAATGCAGCTTCAGCGACTTGCCATTGATACGTGGATTTTCAGGCCATCCTGTCGCTCTCGCACACTCAAGTAGTGTGGTTTTAAGGTGGTTTGACCAAGATATTCTTGGTCGGGTTCTGTGCCTTCCCCTGGGGCAAGTCCCATCTCCAGTATGGTTGGTTTCACTACCGGAGGAAGGCTGACTGGGCTGCGGAAGTGAATCTAAACTTTCCTTTTGGCTGTCTGTAACCCAGTGAAAAACCAGCTTCGGGGGGTCAGCCCTAACTGGGTGATGCACGTTTGGTTCAGGGAATATAATTCCCCTATCTAGGCCCACCACGGAGAGGCGTACATCATCAGGCCCTTATTATTATTATTATTTTACAGATTAAAGATAATATGCAGCAGAGAGGGTTCGGGTGATCCTGGCACAGTCAGGCTGGTAAGGCTCATCATCAGCTCAGGGCCCTTGCCCCCTCTACACGCAGCCCAGACAGCGAATGGGACTTCTCCCAGGAAACGCTGCCTAGTCGAACCCACCAAGAACTTTCCGGAGAATATGAAGGCTCCCCAACACTGCAGCCTTCTGCATTACCCAGAGTGTCAGAAGGGCTGTACTCCCGGTGGAGAACCCAGGCACTCTCCTGATCTGTGCCAAAAGATCAGGAGGTACCAAACCAAGGGCACCGAGAACAATGTTTCAAAGGCGAGGTCCGCATATTTATCATGCTTTTCCTTGATCTTGTCAATCACATTCCTGTCAAAAGGGACAGAAAATTCAATGATATATTTATCATGCTTTTGTTGGCTGGAACTTTCTGATCCTATTCCATTTGAAAGCATTTTTCCATTATTATCGTATTACCTTCATTATTATTATTATTATTATTATGTTTTACAGAGATTAAAGATAATATGCAGCAGAGAGGGTTCGGGTGATCCTGGCACAGTCAGGCTGGTAAGGCTCATCATCAGCTCAGGGCCCTTGCCCCTCTACACGCAGCCCAGACAGTGAATGGGACTTCTCCCAGGAAACGCTGCCTAGTCGAACCCACCAAGAACTTTCCGGAGAATATGAAGGCTCCTTCTGCATTACCCAACACTGCAGCCTTCTGCATTGTGCCAAGAGTGTCAGAAGGGCTGTACTTCCGGTGGAGAACATTTCAAAGACGAGGCATATCTCTGCTTTTCCTGATCTGTGCCAAATGATCAGGAGGACAGAAAATTCAATGATATATATAAATTCATTGGCTTTATCAAAAGGACAAGATCAAGGGCACCGAGAACAATGGGGCCTATTCCTGACGACATGTGTACTTGGGTCGTACCATGGATGGACAAAGCCACAGGCACATTTCAAAGGCGAAGATATTTATTATTATGTTTTACAGATTAAAGATAAAATGCATCAGATTATTATTATTATTATTTTTCACAGATTAAAAATTGTATGCAGCAGAGAGGGTTCGGGTGATCCTGGCACAGTCAGGCTGGTAAGGCTCATCATCAGCTCAGGGCCCTTGCCCCCTCTACACGCAGCCCAGACAGCGAATGGGACTTCTCCCAGGAAACGCTGCCTAGTCGAACCCACCAAGAACTTTCCGGAGAATATGAAGGCTCCCCAACACTGCAGCCTTCTGCATTACCCAGAGTGTCAGAAGGGCTGTGCTCCCGGTGGAGAACCCGGGCACTCTCCTGATCTGCGCCAAGAGATCAGGAGGTACCAAACCAAGGGCACCGAGAACAATGGGGAGCCTGACGACAGTGTACTTGGGATGCAAGCGAGACATTTCAAAGGCGAGGTCCGCATATTTATCATGCTTTTCCTTGATCTTGTCAATCACATTCCTGTCAAAGGGACAGAAAATTCAATGATATAAATAAATTCATTGGCTTTATCAAAAAGGACAAGATCAGGTTTGTTAGCTGGAATTCTTCTGAGGCTGTATATGGGCCTATTCCACAGAAGTTTGAAAGCATCATTTTCCATGACGCCCTGGACATGTTCAGGGTCGTACCATGGATGGACCTCAGAGTCAAAGCCACAGGCATGTCGGAGACGGTAGTAAAAGCAACGAGCCATGCCATCATGTCGTTTAAGATATGCTGTTTGTGCCAAGGAAGGGCATCCACTGACAAGGTGTTGGACAGTCTCTGTAAATTCATTGCAAAGTCGACATTTCATGTTAATATTCTCTTTAAGAATCACATTTAGGCGATTACGAGTGGGAAGTGACTGGTCCTGAGCAGCAAAAAGGAAGCCCTCAGTTTCACATTTAAGACCAGCCGACTTCATCCAGGCGAAGGAGTCAGAGGGATTGCTATTCTGTTCAACACACTGCATGTACACACGATGCAATGGCTTCTCAGAAAGCTTCTCCACAAAAGACCGACTCTGGGCAGACTTGGTGAAAGGACTTCACCTGGTTTACTCCCATCGCTGTACCGTCCAGCAGTACATTGCCATCAGCAAAGTCAACCTCAAATTTCAGATTCTGTCCAACAACCTTGGCACGCTTAAAATAGCTGTGGAATTCCTTGCTTTCATCATGAGTCTTCACATGCATCACCAGAGGATCATCCGATAAATAAATATGTGCAAAAGTACACAATAAAATTCTGTCATGAAGAGCCTCCACATTAATCAAACCCCGACCTCCAGAATTGATTGGCATGTATAAACGGTTAAGAGAGGAACGAGGGTGGTGGGCTCTGTTATCAGACATGATCCTTCTGGTCAGACGGTCAAGACTCTGGATGTCTTGTTTTGTCCAATCAACTACTCCAAAGGAATAGGAGAGGACTGGCACAGCAAAAGTATTGGTGGCTTTGACCTTGTTACGAGCATTTAGCTCTGAGCTCCAGATTTTCTTTAAACGAGATTTATACTCGGCCCGAAGTTTGTCTTGAATCTGGGCATTCTGGAGCTTGTCTCGAACTTGCATTCAAGATAGGTGTAGGCCTGATCTTCCACAAGATGCTCAATAACTCCTCCCCCTTGTAACCTGACCGATCCATCATTAGTTACCTTGCCACGTTTCAAATGAAGAGTATTACATTTGTCGAGTCCAAATGTCATACCAATATCATTCGAAAAGGACTCGACAAGGAGAACCTGCTCTTTCAAATTGGAATCTCCTTTGGCAAGGAGTTCGATGTCATCCATGTAAAGGAGATGAGTAAGAGGTGTTGGGGATCTGTGCTGAGGAGGTCCGGGATGGTAACCCTCCTCTTTATTGAGCAGAAAGCTCAAAGGATTTAAAGACAGACAAAAAAGCAAAGGACTAAAGGAATCCCCTGAAATATTCCCTTCTGATTGGAATAGATTCCGAAGTCTGCACCTGCCCTTGTGAGTACATCTCAAGTTGAGTCGACCAGCAACTCATTAAAGACTTGAGTAAATCAAGTAGTCGCTCAGGGAGGTCAATACAATGAAGAGACTTCAGAATCCATTCGTGAGGGACAGAGTCATATGCTTTTTTGTAGTCAATCCAGCACATGGAGAGGTTGCGGTGATATGTTTTAGCCTCTTCCAAAATCATTTTCTGTACAAGAAGTTGATCCTTGCACCCCCAACATCCCTTTCTTGCCCCTTCTGCTCTCTGTAAATGATATCATTGGAAGAGCAGTAAGATGACACGAGGTTTGTCAAACACCCTGTGAATATTTTGTATTGTGTATTCAAACATGTGATAGGGCGGAAGTTTTTGGGATCAGTCAAGTCTCCTTTCTTGGGGAGAAGTATTGTGCGACCTTTGCAGAACCATGGAGGAACATCACCTGTGTCCACAAGAGTATTGAAACAGTGTAGTAATGGTGTTTGGACACAGGGGAACAGTTTCCAATACCGGTTTCGAATGCCATCAGGCCCTGGAGCTGTATTAGATTTGGACTTTTTTATAACACTTTTCAGGCAATCTGGTGAGATGTAACAGACAAACGACCTAGTTACCTTCTCATGCATTGCATGGTCATAATCACGGACCCATGGTGCCTCAAGGTTACAGTTGCCGGGTACAGACCACAACTGTTTCCAGAACCTTTCATTGGCATCCATGGGGGCCGTTTGTCATGTTCACCATCACCCTTTGCTTTCAGTTGCCTGTAGAAGTGCTTTTCATTGTTTCAAACAGTTTATTTTGTTTGATGAATTTATTTTTCTTTTCCCATTTTTTCTTTCTTTCAGTCCAAACCTTTATTTTGGCCTTAAGGGAATCGACAATTTGGAGAAGTATCTTTTCTTTCGTTGTTTTGTATTTCAGTTTTAATTTTCTCCAAATTGCCTTTTGTCGTTTTGACATTGGACTGCCTGATGATCTTAACTTCAGGCACAGCTCTATCCAGGAAATGTATTTTCTAGTTTCCGTTAGTTTTACTTGAAACCGGTTTTTCTTTGGTGTATTGTTCTTAGTATTGGATGTGTTTTCTTTGGAAACTGTGTGAAGTTCCTCCAAGGTTCGAGCGGCAGCATAGACACAACAATTAACTTCATGTAATGAACAGTCCGATGAAAGTTTCATAGAAATAATATCATTTAATAAATTAATTTCATTTTGGGAAAAAGATTCATTTGTTTGTTTAATTGGCCTCCGATTTTCTAAAGGTATGCCAGATATTTCATCATAAATAGAATGAAACAAAATATACACAGGATTTTCAGGAAAGATCTGCAACTGAGGAAGAGGAAAGAGTGAAGGTCTGAGTTTCCGAGGGTCTTTATTATTATTATTATTATTATTATTATTATTATATGAACTTATTTCCAGGCAACTAGTGCCTCAAGGCGCTAATATTTTTCCCTCGCGTATTGGATGTCAATCTCTATGGCACATCGTATTATCAATCTCAACTCCTGGGAATATACAACTAATATGATATAATTTAAATTTTCTTTTGCACGTGAGTGTTTATTCACTCATCCTGCGATAGACCATGTGGAAAGTGACGTACATTCACTCATTCTGTGATAGATCATGTGGACAGTGACGTACCCTCACTCATCCAACGATAGACCATGTGGACAGTGAAGTACATTCACCCATCCCCGGGTAGACCATGTGGACAGTGACGTACTATCCTGCGACAGATGACATCGACCACGACGTACCTTCACTCATCCTTGCTTCGATATCACATTCACACACACGTACGTACACTCACCCTGGTATACGCCACATCCCTGGTATACGCCACATCGACCAACACGTATGTTTATTTGCCATGGTAAAAGGCACATCAGCGTATGAAATATAGCCCGTCCGACCGCCCGAGAGGGTCTAGATTTCTGACGGACTGTCTAAATTTACAGCTGGTAAAAAAATTAGATGTTTCATAAATCTTGGTATCTGGTCTAGTTAAATTCATTTTGCGCTAGTAACATTTTTGAAGTTACAAGCCCTGATGTCTGACTGGGTTTGGGGCTTATTTCACACACTGGTCACATCGATCAACACGTAGGTTTATTCACCCTGGTATACGCCACATCGACCAACACGTATGTTTATTCACACTGGTATACGCCACATCGACCTACACGTAGGTTTATTCACACTGGTATACGCCACATCGACCAATACGTATGTTTATTCACCCTGGTATACGCCACATCGACCTACACGTATGTTTATTCACACTGGTATACGCCACATCGACCAGCACGTATGTTTATTCACTCTGGTATACGCCACATCGACCAACACGTACGTTTGCTCACCCTCCTAGAGATCACTTCGACCTCCATGTACGTTTAATCGCATTGCTATGGAACCCTTCGACCTCCAAGTCCGTTTACTCTCACTGCGAGAAAATCCATTGCCCTACATGACCGTTTGTAAACACACCCTGCTTTTGAACACACTGTTATAGGGATAGCTGTAGTGCTTTGTATGGTGTTTACCATCATTGTCTATCGGATACATCGGCGAGTCCGTTTCCAAACAAGAATCTCCACAGATCAATTTACAAAAGATTCCATCATAAAGGGTGCTATCGATCACTTCGTTAATTGTTCAAGAAAGAAATATTATCACCAACAATACAGAGATTCTCCATGACAGTATTTGATTTTAGACTGGGAACGGCTCAAAATATCGATACCATATATCTTTGCAGTTGTAATCGCTTAGAACCTAAAGCTATAGTTATGCATTACTACACCTAGGCTTGCTGTGATATTGAACCTTCTTCTGTGAGGAATGTCTGGTATTTAAACCATTATGGGATAGAAACACGATAACGATAGGAAGTAAATTCTCATGTGATAACTAATCGTTACGTCTCTCTTAAGTGTCAATATATTTAGCTATATATATACCTATTGAACGTAGTATGTCTGCGGCCAGTGGTGACAGCTTAAAGCGATGGATAGAGAGCTGTTTTGTAGATGCTTGTTACTGAGACAACAGTTAATCAGGCCCTGTTTACCACTTAATGAAAGTAGTCTGCCCACAGTCTGTCGCTGGTGAACAGCTCTAAATCACATTATATGTATGTAGCTGTCTTAAAATTATCAGATTTTGCTGCAGAATGCCACACAGTATCTGCATTATAAACGGATTATGTAGGAAAGGTTAAGCTAGCTCAGACGGTTGCATCATATAAGGTAGTTGTAGAAAGATTTCGGTCGTAACGGTAAAGGCCCGAGCTTGACTCAACACACTGAGCATTGGACAGTGTGTCCGTTATATGACAGTGTGTCCGTTATATGACAGTGTGTCCGTTATATGACAGTGTGTCCGTTATATGACAGTGTGTCCGTTATATGACAGTGTGTCCGTTATATGACAGTGTGTCCGTTATATGACAGTGTGTCCGTTATATGACAGTGTGTCCGTTATATGACAGTGTGTCCGTTATATGACAGTATGTCCGTTATATGACAGTGTGTCCGTTATATGACAGTGTGTCCGTTATACAGTGTGTCCGTTATATGACAGTATGTCCGTTATATGACAGTATGTCCGTTATATGACAGTGTGTCCGTTATATGACAGTATGTCCGTTATATGACAGTATGTCCGTTATATGACAGTGTGTCCGTTATATGACAGTATGTCCGTTATATGACAGTATGTCCGTTATATGACAGTATGTCCGTTATATGACAGTGTGTCCGTTATATGACAGTATGTCCGTTATATGACAGTGTGTCCGTTATATGACAGTGTGTCCGTTATATGACAGTGTGTCCGTTATATGACAGTATGTCCGTTATATGACAGTGTGTCCGTTATATGACAGTGTGTCCGTTATATGACAGTATGTCCGTTATATGACAGTGTGTCCGTTATATGACAGTGTGTCCGTTATATGACAGTGTGTCCGTTACATGACAGTGTGTCCGTTATATGACAGTATGTCCGTTATATGACAGTATGTCCGTTATATGACAGTATGTCCGTTATATGACAGTGTGTCCGTTATATGACAGTATGTCCGTTATATGACAGTATGTCCGTTATATGAAAGTGTGTCCGTTATATGACAGTATGTCCGTTATATGACAGTATGTCGGGTTCACGATGGAAGAAACACAAAGCTAGCTATTCTCGAAACGTTCGTAGCCCTACTAATTCTTAAGCAAATTCCTAACACATTGACTACGATCAAAGTTAAGAACTCTTAGGGCTATGAACGTTTCGAGAATTAGGGCTCAACTCGATCGAATAGTTTTACAACACTATCGTGAAATCCACTGAAACGTATTCATTGTTGAGAGATAATCACTCTCCTGTTTGAATCTTGGAGTAGCAATTATTTGAGACTTGATGGGCTAAGGTTGGTTGGTTTGTTGTTTAACGCCTCACTCAACAATATTCCAGCTACATGGCGGCGGTCTGTAAATAGTCGAGTCTGGTCCAGACCATACAGTGATCAACAGCATGCGAATCGAGCAACCAAGTCAGCGAGCCTGACCACCCGATCCCGCTGAAGACCAATTCTTAGCCGGATCTTCACCCGTTTGAAGGGCTGTAGTCAAACATTATCTGATGACCAATGTAGTTAGCTCTAACCTACAATGGAAAGTGTAAATTGTATGTAGCTTATCCGTGTTTTATATATTTTGACTATATTTTGACAGTAACGTTGGCCAAATCATCTGTTGTGTTTTCTCCAACCTTTGGGTACTCGCCCCTTCACTCACCAGGGTCCTGATATCTGCGATATTTGTGGCTCGTATGTAGTCTCCAATCGCCACCGATCGTGCATTCTGGCAGGCGAATTATTGATTCGTTACATCAATGAAGGTTTGAGGTAGGACGAAGAGCTGCTTCAGTGCTGACGTATGAGGATTTTTCATACGTTATTTCATAATTCTTTTCTAATTAATAGCTTCAACAAATGGTTTACAACGAAACATCGTCAGTTTAATTTTAATTTATAGAAGGAACGCAACAATATATATTATTCCCTGTCATCGCATAGACATTCCCGTTATTTATCCTTTATTCTAACGTAAGTTTTCATACAAAAAACATGTTATATCTTACTAAACATATCACGTTTCCGTTTGTTTCGGTTCACGGTTCATGGTTGTAGTGAGTGACTGTATTTCAGCATGACACTGCCATTCCAGAACATAAATTTTTCATAGCCTATGTTGGTAACGTCCGTCAACGTAACGACCGTCAACGTAATTAGAAATCAAGTCCTGAGTTTTGACCCCTCTGCTCCAGAAATGGTAATGCCGAAAGCGCCATACTTGATCTGCCCCGTGGTGACGTTCATGCCAGGCTGCTGTTCAGACTGAAAATGGATAGTCCTCCCTTGAGACCGTTCCTGGGTGTTGCAACTGATAGTCGACCCAATGACGACCCGCGGCGTTACCGTCTTGCTGTACTTAATGAGGCTACCGCTATTTGTCGGAAGTTCGGACTGCCAGTGTTGACGTGAATGGGTTGTATCCGCCGCCTCCCTACCTGATACCGGCTGGTGTAGGATCCTGTGACGGCCAGTGACAATTGTTCCTGGTTAACTAGTGGCTTGCATATGTACGTTTTACATTGTGCACATCGTGTAGCTGTAACACTGCCCCGTGCCGTGTGAAACACCGAACAATAAAACTTACATATCTGTTATAATAAGTTCTTCCAAAAAAAGGTAGGGGAACCTGAACTTTCAATTTGGATAGGCAGTATAAGCGTTAGCAAACTTTTCAAAGACAGACATGTTATGAACACACCACCATTCCTCTTTACCACCACCCGTCAACACAACGCATGGAATGCACGTGCATCGTGGACAACGCAGCAACCTCATATACATGCATGGGGTGTCATTCTTGATTTTGACGGTTTTCAAGAAGATCGACACATCACTGTAGACGATTAATTTTCACTATCATCTTGCATCAAACTGTTGTTAGTGTTTGTTTCTGGCCGGTATTTTTGTTTGAAAATAAAAATCAGGCACATGCAAATTTCACGTCATAAAGCAATCATCTTTCAAGAGCGATTACTGTACAAACAACTGTGGCCATAAGGAAGTGCAAGTGGTGCTGCACTCTCGAAACATTCATTATTATCATATCAACATTGATTGACTTCGATACATATCCCAATTTTTCAATCGTAAATTTAAAATGAAGTTCCCCTACTTTTTTTAAGAGTATAGAAGCGTTTCTTGAAACTTGTGTTTTGCGAATTAAGGGAGATGTTCTAAAAGTATTTGCCGTTGATAGGCTTCTTATCCGTTGTGGGGCTGTGGGGTAGCCTAGTGGTTGAAGCGTTGGCTCGTCACGCCGAAGACCCGGGTTCGAATCCCAACATGAGTACAATGTGTGAAGCCCATTTCTGGTGTCCCCCGCCGTGATGTTGCTGGAATATTGCTAAAAGCGGCGTAAACCCAAACTCAGTCAGTCAGTCAGTCTTATCCGTTGTCCGGCTGTCGTGGTCCCCCGGTCATTCTGGAGGAAACTAATTGATGGCGAATGTCCAAGTCAATAAGTGTGTTAAGAACCTCCACGTTTCATGTTTATACGGGAATGCAATATACAATTTAAAGTACCATTGGTAACAATACAACAATAGTCATTGAAGCGAACGACATGTATCGCATATGGTAACCTTATTTTTGAAGGTGCGAGTGACATATGGTAGAAGATCGTTGACATCAGTAAGTCAGTCTGGCGTGTCATAAAGGGAAGACGGGTAAAACGTGAGCACGTTTACAACGGCGGTGACGTCCACGCGCGTGTATATGGTGGTAACAAGCCAAGGATCAGTACTGGGGAATACTCGTACACATCTTAAAGCAGGTACAGTTCTCTAACACGCCGAGTACTATGTCATACACTACGATGATAGAGGCGACGATGTCTGCTCCCTAGCAACGTCTAGTGGACGGTCTGGTACAAATACTAAATGCAACAAGAACATATGTAAACTTGAAGCTCATAGGACGCTGCGTCTTCAAGCTAATACAGAATATGCTGACGTGACTATGTGGTAGAGGAAACGGCAGTTGTTGTAGCCAAACCTGGGCTTATGCATGAACAGGGCAGGTTTCTAACCTTAATCGTATCATCCCATTCTCAAAACTTCAGTGAAGACTTCTGGAATACAGACAGGGATTTGAGAACATTTAAGTAAGTAGCAGTTCCGTACATGTTGCTGCCACCTTGCGTTCTGGTTGGTTATTTATAGGTGTCGCACTATCAGTCTGCCAATTTCATCCATACCGATGTGTCCGACGTTGTTCATCTGGATTTTCGACACCACTGTTGATTGTCTGCTTCTATTCAGTACCGCCTCAGCGTCACCGACCACCGCTCACAGCTTGCCCACCGCAATTCGAAACGTCTGCACTGGCAAATCCCTCTTCCGGCGTGCTTGGAGAATTTCTAGGCTCGTCGAAAGAAGATTATGTGACGTCTAGTGCCAGGTACAGAGCATGCTATTACACCGGAAGCCTGCAGGTTGTTGTACATGGCAAGTTGTACATGGCAAGTCTTTTCAGGTTTACTAATTACGCTCGCTCGGTCATGTTCGCTTCTGCGGCCCAGTCCAAAGTATAGTATAATGATATCAAATATTACGTGTATCTACATACACGCTGCTAATACATATACGATGAAAGGTCATCTTAGTCGTAGATGTCATCGTAGCATTGTTCTCACGATATCTCTGTGTCCAACAGGTCAGGGCTTCACGGCGTCACGGAATAAGATGCCTATGTAGGCAAACTTGGAATATCCATCATGTAATGTTGCAGCTCCACGCACACCTGGAACATATATCATAGAATGATACAATTCCATGCCAATCTACATCAACATGTATCATATAATGATACAACTCCATTCAAACATATACCAATGTGTATCATATAATGATGCAACTCTGTGCGAACATACATCAAATGTTTTATATAATCATACAACTCTATCCGAACCCACAGAAATTGTATCATATAATGACACACTGTTCTGCTAACCTACACCAATATGTGAATGAGTGGATGAGTATAGTTTTACGCCGCTTTTAGCAATATTCCTGCAATATCACGGCGGGGGACACCGGAAATATGGGCTTCAAATATTGTATCCACGTGGGGAATCGAACCTAGCTCTTCAGCCTGACGAGCGAATGCTTTAACCATTAGGTTACCCCACCGCCCCACAGAAATATGCATCATATAATGATTCAACTCTCTACGAACCTACACCCATATGCTTCATATAATTAGACAACTCTATGCAAACTTACACCGATATGTATCATCTAATGATACAGCTCTATGCAAACCTATACCAATATGTATTACCTAATGATACAGCTCCATACAAACCTACACCAATATGCATCATATAATGATACAACTCCATGCGAACCTACCCACAGAAATAATATTATGTAGCACTTAATAGCAACAACGGTAACATATACATTCTTCTTTAATATGTCCAAGTTCAAGATAAACTTCAAAAGCCATATTAAACAGACAAGATGTGATGGTTATGAGAAGCTTGGCAAACAATTTGCTCTTCTAATTGATTCCGCGGCTAATGGTGGTTGTCGGTGAATCATTATGATCAGATGGCATTGTTGTACGTCAGAGCATGGAAAACGTTCAGGTGTCTCTGTTATAACAGGGTTTAACTCGACCGTCGCCCAAGGTCTGCCTGAAATAGCAAATCCCATCAGAGAGGAAGCGTTGTTATGTATGGTGTCGACGTTAATTATGTCTACTACAAGCCGATGGCACTGTTAGATGTTTAGCCTCGTACCATCAGCCCTTGAGACGAAGAAATAGATTCCCTTTAGATTACACTTGTCTAAGTGTGCTTTCACTAATAGGTATTAACATGACACATTACTGAACTCTCTTTGATGCGTGTAGTGAATGCGTGTTGGTTTCTGTGTACATTATATATTGTAGAACAGACGTGTCATGTGATGAAATGTGCAGCATACACTTCTTTCCATATCATGACAAGTCTTGATGCAAACATTTCAGCTGAAGATTATTCAGTGAACACAAGTACAAAACATTTTATACCAAATTCCATTTTTTTTAATACAATGACATTATCTGATCAATATTCAACGCTACTGGAGTTCTGGCACATTTGTCAAAGACATATAAAAGTCAGATCCAATATTGTTTCCAGCAACCTGAATTACGTTGTTAGTGTGATGTGTACATGATACAGGATATACAGAAGTAATGTCACATCACTAATTGGATTTCTATTATGGACATTGTTCTTGATATAATCCCACTGACACTGGTATCTGTTATGTAATGTCCGTTGACAAAGGTATAAGAGACACATAAAGTACCTGCTACATTTAAAGGAGTGCTTATCGTGTTATTTAAAAAGTTAACTTAAAACACAACTTCAGGCAAACATGAAAGTACTCTTTACTTAAATGCTTTTACAACAGAAACCGATTTCTGACAAAGACTGTTAAATAGCGAGTAAAGCCCGAAAGTAATGGGAAACTTTGTGTCCACATCTGCGTGGGCTTAAGGCTAAGATTGAGGTTTAAATACAAGTTTCACTGTTCGACGACTGTGTTATTCTGGGAAAAGTGAGATGTATAGTTGTTGACAAGATGGATAACTGACAACTAACGTGATGCGTTTCGTCAATCAAATTACGATATGTTTGATTCGAAAAATAGAATATTTAAAATCAAAATAGATACGCGTGTTAGTCATTCCCGTAAACAGTTCATGTGTTTTTGGGTAGTGCATGCAATGTGATAACCAAATCCGATTAACTTTGTCTGACGATCAGATAAATCTGAGATCACCTAGTACACTGATGTCTACTTGCCGTTGACATACTTTCAAATTAGGCTTAGTCTGGGATGTCGTTTCACACAGGCTGCAAGTCTTTGGTACTTTAGTAGAGGTGAGAGTGAGTAATCAAAGATTGTATTTGTGCAGCTGCTGTATCTATACCAGGTGGGTGTGACCAGGTTCAAAGACGCCATCACCACTGCAGTGCAGCCTTGAGGCTTCAGTAACTATGGCAATAAAAACATCTAAGTAACACGCAGTGTGTCAATAGATATAGCTGAGGGAAGATTTGTAGGGGTTTGGGATTCTCTTCATATGTTTTTTCTGTATATGTTAAGCACAACTTTTAGTTATGTTGCAATACAAGCACAACAAAAATCAATGTATCTTCGTTAAAACATTCTAACGACCAGGCATCTTTCAATAACATAATCGTGGAAACCAAGTTCAATTCGATCTGATTTCTAAATCAAAGAAAACAACTAATCTTGTTCGTCAGCTTCTTTCTTTGATCTTTGCATAAAGATCAAACCAGTGATATCATGCTTCCTTGTCATGTGGCGAGTATGGGTTTCCCTAAGGTGATGACGTTTTAATCTGTCACCGACCAGACACGACAGTATTCCACTATCAATCATGTCATGTTATTTATGGATGTACCAAATGGAAAGAATTTGTCAGTTTAACGATGTACATCTTCTCCGATAATGTTGATACAATGCAGCATGACGTTTCCGAATCTACTGCAGCGTTAGTTGTATATAGTTCGATCCAAGTGTCACATGAATGTTCAATGTCACAAGTTAATCACTTTGCTTATCAAAGATGTTTGGATTTTTACAACCTCCCCCATTACAGGGCTGACATTAAATATCATCCAAGCTTGATACATCTCTGTGAGGACAGATGATGCGCTTACTAACCTTTTAGATACACTTAAAGAATATGTCACTGCATATGTATTTTAATATACGTAAATATGATATCACATATGATGTTTGCTTTCATTTTCCCCGATGGATGCATTGGTTAAACCACCTATTTTTCAGTTGTTCCATGGAGTCAGTTTACAAAAAGAGAACGTCGCCTTAACGTGGCGTTTATCACCAGAGGGAACCAACGAATACCTTAATGACGCAGAGATAACAGAGGTGAAGAAGGCTCCATACCATGGTGTACCTGGCACCTCTCAGTGACACAACACCCCACGTTGTGGGACCTTAAACCAATGGCTCACCCGTGTCTCTAGATCAGATGAGGCTTGTGGAAAATATTTAACAGGAATAGAGAGACCATCCCCATGAAGTTCATGAAAGGCATGTAGATGTTGGACGAACATGAATACATGCCACGTATTATGGACAACAACTGCATTTTTATTTTTTATATGACGTTCGTGGCTAATTCTTGCACTTTCATAAGGTGATTTACATTGTTAAACTGACGAATTCTTTCCATTTGATACATCCATAAATAACATGACCTGATTGATAGTGGAGTACTGTTATCCATGAAACGTGTCCTGTATTCACCATGCTACTAACTAATTCTTGGGGTATATATGCATTCGTCACATAACTGTTATCATTTAAAAATATAATGGATCATTAAGGTAGTCCAGACGTGTTTGTCACTTTGTCATGAAACACATATTGAAAATTTATAATACGTCACTCCAGCATGTTACTTAAAGACTTAAGCATGTATATAATATGTAATGCTAAAGATCCCATACGCCATCGCTGACAAAGACGAAGCAATTCACTCACTTACCTACTGTATGGTTTCCTTAATCAGGTTTGAAGTAGCCTTTACACACACATGCTTGGGGTTGTACATATTCTCATTGTCGTTTCCGTATAGGAAAACATCCCTTATATCACATATATGTACATTTATTTGCCTTCGTGTCTTTGTAAAACCCATATTATACATGGGTTCAACCTTGAAAGAACTATGTGCATATATTACCCGATCGAATAAACACTTACACCCTGGTCTAATGGGTGCATATATTTTACATGATATCATAGACATTTACACCCTGGTCTAGTTGTGTGCATATATTACACCACCGAATAGACACTTACATTCTGGTCTAGTTGTGTGCATATATTACACGACCGACTAGACACTTACACCCTGGTCTAGTTGTGTGCATATATTACACGACCGAATAGAAACTTACATCCTGGTCTAGTTGTGTGCATATATTACACTACCGAACACTTACATCCTGGTCTAGTTGTGTGCATATATTACACGACTTAATAGACACTTACATCCTGGCCTAATTGTGTGCATATATTACACTACCGAACACTTACATCCTGGTATAGTTGTGTGCATATATTACACTACCGAACACTTACATCCTGGTCTAGTTGTGTGCATATATTACACGACTGAATAGACACTTACATCCTGGTATAGTTGTGTGCATATATTACACTACCGAACACTTACATCCTGGTCTAGTTGTGTGCATATATTACACGACTTAATATACACTTACATCCTGGCCTAATTGTGTGCATATATGACACTACCGAAC
The DNA here is from genome assembly GCF_003918875.1 of Haliotis rubra. Classification (NCBI taxonomy): domain Eukaryota; kingdom Metazoa; phylum Mollusca; class Gastropoda; order Lepetellida; family Haliotidae; genus Haliotis; species Haliotis rubra. The sequence continues at coordinate 582,837 of NW_025767257.1, read as the reverse complement.
ACTTACATCCTGGTCTAGTTGTGTGCATATATTTTACATGATCCCATAGACACGTACATCCTGGTCTAGTTGTGTGCATATATTCTACATGATCCCATAGACACTTACATCCTGGTCTAGTTGTGTGCATATATTCTGCATGATCCCATAGACACTTACATCCTGGTCTAGTTGTGTGCATATATTCTACATGATCCCATAGACACTTACATCCTGGTCTAGTTGTGTGCATATATTCTACATGATCCCATAGACACTTACATCCTGGTCTAGTTGTGTGCATATATTCTACATGATCCCATAGACACTTACATCCTGGTCTAGTTGTGTGCATATATTCTACATGATCCCATAGACACTTACATCCTGGTCTAGTTGTGTGCATATATTCTACATGATCCCATAGACACGTACATCCTGGTCTAGTTGTGTGCATATGTTCTACATGATCCCATAGACACTTACATCCTGGTCTAGTTGTGTGCATATCTTTTACATGATCTCAATTTAAAAACTGAGCCTTGGGAAGTCCCTAATACCGTAGCCCCATTGTGTATACTACTACTGGGGTGCATGCAAAATTTTATGAAAATCGGTCGAATAGTTTCTGATATATTTACTTTGAAATGGGCATGGAAAAGAGTCAGCGATTTGATAGCACATGTTATTTTTAGCCAATGAGCTGCCTTGCTCTTTTAACTCAATTCTGTTTGCGATGAATAAATGTACGTAAACTCATTATGACAGTGAGATGTAAGTGTCTCCGAAAGAATGGCGACTAGCATGCTGACACGTGCCATCATTTCAACATGTTTTTGTGCATGTCGTTTGTGTATACTGTGAAATAAACAAGAAAATGGGCGAGTTACCGCTACAAATTCTGAGCAGGGAATTTGGCTCGAAATTGAGAAATCACGATTTTTCGAGCTTCCGAAGACCCTAGCTCCCAAGGTACTGCTTCGATTTTTGTGCTGCATGTCTCATTTTGTAGGGAAATCTATTGGCTTGAAATGTGTGCATACTTCAAATGGGATAAATACAGTGAGCATTGTTGAATCCGCCCTGAAACGGACTTGGTGTGTTGACCTCGTTACATCCCTTTCCTTCTATATAGTACTAAGACCCCGTCAGTGACAGTATATACCTTGATGGCAGTTTTTAGCGTTACAAGCCCCTGTAGTACGATCATCAACTCCTCTCTGACGAATGCTCTCGGCGGTCCATCTTTCAAGTAGTACAAGTTCGGTTCGTCGTCTTTGATGTCGACAAGGTCTACGTTGTACGTTTTCATGGACCATATCGGATCGGTGGCACGATTTCTGCTGTCTCCCTCGTATTTTCCCGGCTGGTACAATCGTCAACGCTGACCCAGTCTGGTAGTGTTTTCTGTTTTATCGCGACGTGCCTCTGCCGACGACGATTCGACAGATTTCATTTTGATGGCTTCGACAGGTCTCTTGCCGAAGAGTCTGGTGACTTCATTGTTGATGGGATCCACTACTCGCGGTAAGCGTACGACCCATTCCGTGTTTCTGTTTTTGGGATCCATTAAATCCTACGAGTACTGATGTGAGAACAGACGTTCGGCTAAGGTGCGATTGAATCTCTCAACGATGGCTTGGCTTCGGTGAGCTCCCGCCACACCTCGTCTCACCTGGACTTTGTGCTTGGCCAGCAGTTGTGACACGGCTCCGATGAACTCGCGTCCGGGATCAATTTGCAATACGGCAGGCCAGGTCAAGCGACTGCATTTGTATATGAAAAAAAATTCGTTCTGAATGAAGTTATTGCGCCCGGCCTCATAAACTGCACGTGCAACAATGAACTTTCTGCAGAATTCCAACGTCAATGTCTTGCCATAGCCCTCTAAATCACCAGACCTCAACCCTATTGAACACCTGTGGGATACTCTGGGTCGACGCGTACGTCAACGTCAGCCGCCGCCACAGACGCTGCAACAGCTCGGCGTTGCACTGCAGGAGGAGTGGAGAGCCATTCCCCAGGAAAGAATCCGGCGTCTTATCCGTTCTTGTCCAAGGAGATGCCGTGCAGTGATTGCAGCTCGTGGTGCTCATACGAGATACTGAGAAAGACGCCCCCCCTGGTGACAAACTGGTGTCTGTGAGATGACTTTTGAAATGACAATTTTAAACATGCCCATCTTGGTTATTATTCTGCCAAATTTCAGACTTCTGTCTTAAATAATAAAAATGCTGTGTCGTCTTAAAACTTCAGATCAAAATCTCTAAAATACAGGGGTTGCGTTTCTTTTTTGACAGAGTTTATATACGTTCTAAGGCTTTGGCGACTTCATTTGAATCTTTTGTCATCAACAGTTCGGCTTCCTTGTAGCGACTGGCGACGTCGACGACTGTCAAGGCGTACCTGTCGTGAGGTAGAAACAGGAGGTCGCTTTGGTGAATGCGATTCGGCGTTGACATGTCGAATTTTCTTCTCAGGATGTACCGAGTCGCCGGCAGGTAAACTTGCCAGATGGCTTGTTTTTTTAAGCCAAGCTTTGGTGATGTCTTCCGAGACTCTAGCGGCTTTGTCGAGTTTCGGGATGGCCTCCGCGCCTTTCCAGTACCCGCATGGGCTGTAATAAATTTTACCCATGATGTATGTATTGCGTGTGTTTTAATTCGTTAATATGTGTGTGCGTCCGTACGCGTAAGTGGTGACTCCATTGATGGCGATCCATCGTTTCATGTCCATGGGAGACAGCAATGTCTTGTTGATTCTCAGTCCATATATCCTGTGTCCATCGCTTCTCAGCATGTTCATCTGGTGTTTGAACGTTTATTCTTGAACACGGCTTCCTTGAATCTGGCATGTTTGATGTGTTTTTTCACAACGTGTTTTTTCACGCCTTTCGCCTTTCGGATTTCATCGTCATCGGCTTTCTTGATGGAATACATCTTGGGTCTCAAGCCGACGTACTCGGCGATCGGCGTGCCCGCACATTCGTCCTTCATCTTGCCGAGCACTTTTTTGTTGACTTGGCTGTTCATAGGGTGATCTTTATGTGTTTCTTCATGTCCTCGTACACGTCCTCAGTGTGAATTTCCATCAGCATGGAATCTGTGTCCGTGTACAGCACTTCGCACCTGTCGCCGTACTGCTTTTTCAGCTCATTGTAGTAGAAATCGTACATCAAGTGTTTGGATAAGTCAAGGATGCTCATCCCCACGTAAACAGGCCGGTTGAATTTGATGTGGCTTTTGTTCATGTGCAGCGCTGCCAAGTCGTCGTCGAATATCTGGCTTCGGTTGAACGCCGGGCTGGCTATAAGTTTCCTGAGTTTTTCTTCTTCGCTGGATCTGACTAATTTCATGTTAATGCGTTTTCTCAAATTCTCCATTGAACACCGAGTTGTTCATGAGCTTGTACAAGTTTTTCTCGAAATCGGTGGTGGCTAGCTTTCGTAAATCCGTGTTCATTCTGGTGTAGGGTTCCATCCATGGACTTTGATCGAACTGGAGCACCCTGTGTATTTTGGTGTGTTTCATTCCCAGCGACAAGTACAGCTGCAGATTGCAATAGTAAACTATGTATTTTGACTTGTTCATCAAGTTCGGCACGAGTTTTTTTACCTTAGCCGGCTTATTGTCCCCAGCAAGTTTCGTTGATATTCAGACATCCAGTCCGGGTTCACTGTCAATCGTTCGGGAGCTAGCGGATAGCTGTTGTGAGATTCGTGTAGTTCTGCGAGTCCACTTCAGGCACGTAGCCTTTGTTCGAACCTGGTGCAATGCTATTCACTTCAATCATCTCGGGTGAGGAGACCCATTTGAATCCCCCGGTAGGGAGATACTGTCTCATGGCCCAGCCGTACAGGTTGTTGGCGTCGAGATAGAGTATGTGTTTGGTCGCTTTGCCAGGGTCGTGACCGGGAATGTACTTGTTGTTGGCTTTGGCGTATCATTTGGAGGCCATGGAAATCCCACCTCGCAAGCCTTTCTCCACGAACAGGTGCATGTCGTAATCCGTCAGTAGTTTCAGCTCCACCCCAGTCTTTTTCAACAACACGTCCCAAGAGAGACCGGGGATGAGAAATACCACGCTGGGTCCAGGCCGTACTGTTTCAAGCACGTTTTTCTGAATATCTCGAACACGTCGGCCAGCAGCAGCATGTCCGTTTTTAAGTACAGGTCGTGGTAATCACCCAAATTCTTGCAGCCCAGTTTGTCCCACACGCATGCGCGTAATCGTCTTGAGAGATATTGGAATGGGTCAAGTTGCTGTAAAAGCGGTCGATGGGAGGTAATCGCGTCTTATTGAACTTTGACCAATCGTCCATATACTCGTAGGGGTTGACGCCCTTCCTCAGCAGCAGGGGTCGAGTCTCGGCGTCGGTGTAGAGACGACAGCAGGAACTGAAAAGCTATCGATAAATCTTGGACTGTCTAATGAGAACGAGATGTATTTTTCCATGTTGTTGGGGATGCACGTTATGTTGCCGTCTACCTTCACGATGACCTGCATGATCAGGTGAAGATTGTGAAACAAGACAGAGATTTTGATGGTTTTGGGATTGATTGTGAAGTTCAAGTTGCACGCGTTGTGAGCGGCACCTCTGTACTTGCCGGTGATGTGGCAGTGATCTCTCACGACATCCCTGATCAGGGGTTCGTTGCACACATGGAAATTCTGAGCTTTCTTATGAGTTCGCCAGTCGTCTTGGGTCATGAGAATGGGGCTGATGGTGTACAACTGTTTCCTGATGATTTTCTTTTCGGTTTGCAAACACGTCGGGTCCTCGGTAGACCACGGGAGCGTTCTTTTTCCCGTCTGATCGAACGACCACGTAACCGAACCCGCAGGCTTTGTGTTCTTGCGTTTTATGCGTGAAACCTTTTTCTGGGGACGACGGCGCGACAGTGTCGATGGTTTTCAGGAGGGATTCGAAGTCGGCGTAGATAACATAGGGCACGGGCATTTGATGTTTGTGGTTGAAGAATTTTATCATGTTTTTATTTTCGTCGGGCATGTCAATTCGGATGGCCGTCTCTCCCACGCCTTGGCAATCCTCCCGGTGGGATTCCAACAGGTCGGATCGTGTGAAGCTATGCAGGCACCTTTCACAGAAGTGTTTCTTTTCCTTATGCTTCGATTGATCGTACAACAGTCTGTTGAAATATTTTATCGTCGCCTTGCTGGAACATGAATATATTGATCGTCTTGTGGTGTTCGTTTGTCAGGGAGCTGATCCTGTGTACGATCGTTTTATTCCCATCGTGTCCGAAGATATTGATGTCTTTGGGATAGCTCGAAAGTCTGTCTGAATGTGCTTTGGCCGAAACTTCGCGGATCTGATCGCAACCTTAATGCAATCATCGCCTTTGTTTTTGACGTTTATCATGGCTTGCTTTTTCTTGTAGTACGGTGGCCAGTCTAGGTACGACCCTCCTTTGAACGGTATGTAGTTCGCTTTGTCCAGGTAGACCGATTCGATCGTGTCAACGACCCAGCCCGAGCCCATGTGGGTGTAGCGTTCCAGGGATTCTCGTATTTTGGCAAACGAGGTGTCGATTGATGCGTCTATGGATTCGGGTTGAGTCTCAACTTCTTGCTTGCCTCTGAAGTAAGGCTTGACGTCCTCAGTGGTGCCATCCGTCTGCTGTTTGTCCAGCGACATTTTCACTGTGAGTTGAAATTTGAGGCTTCCCAGATCGTCCAGCAGTTTGATGTTGTGAACGTCCATGTTTTTGTCGACGTCCAGCCTCCATCCTCTCAGATACTTACCTACGGCATGCTTCGTCTGCGCGAACCGTAGGTCGACTGGGTTGAACCGTAGGTCGAACCGTTCCGGGGGAATGGGAAGGAAGTAAGATGCTACAGCGGCGCAGACCTGCGTTATGACAGACCCTATGGTTTTCGTCATTTCGGCGCCGAGTCTGGCTTCTCATCTCGCGTACAGATTGTCGATATCTTCGGCTGGCATTTTGTGAATTTTATCGGGAGTGTGGTCACCCCCACCCAAGTATTGTTTGGCTTTGCCGCTGACCGCGAGCGCCACCAGTCTCTCTCGCTTGTCGTTTTTATTATCATTATCATCATCCAACATTTGTTTGAGCAGTTTGTCGCACTCCATCTTATAATGTAACAAACGATTCTTAAGTCTAATAAAATATAATGCGATGTACGAGAAACACAGCGAGATGAAAGTCAAGTTGCACACAACGATAGTTTCGAACATCGTTTTTGATAGAATTTTGCTTAAAAGTTAGCAGACTTTATACGCAAAGGGTTGGTAGGTTTTTTTTAACAGGTGTTTCTTCACTCATGTTTGCTTGGGATCACATCGTTTTCTCGTAAGCAGTCCAAGAACGAAACCCTGTCCTTGCAGTGAAACAGGGCGACCCATCGCGTCTTGTCCCGTAAATCTTTCAGCACTGAGTTGAATTTCTGCGTCAGAACCCAAACGCTGTGTTTCGTGTGTCGGCCCGAGAAGGCCAGGTACGACAGCGCATCTCGTTTCTTAACCATCTCCTTGTTGGCGCTGCAGTCGTCCAGGATGAACAGCATGAATTCTCCTTTCAGCTTGTCATGGTAAGCGTGCAACCAATCCTGCAGACGAATTCCAGGATCGATTTTGTGCACGTCCGGGTCCGTCATCACCCACGGTCTCTCCGTGTACGTCTTGTTAACCCATAAAGTGGGGCAGAGAATGACGATATGGTCGCACACGTCGAGATAGTATCCTTCCAGCATGTCCAGCATGAATGCCGTCTTGCCGCACCCCGTCTGACCACACACAATGACACAGTGGCGATAGCGAGGTAAATAAATAAATGGCTTACACGAATCTTCCATTGTCTATATTGAGTTGCACGTCCATAATCACGTACAAATATAAATTTAACTTGCCGGCCGGATTTTGCGCCTTTTTGGTGATTTGGATGGTGATCCCCTTGTTGCCCTTGTCGATGCAACGTCCGCTGCCGTGTAGTCTGTCGTCCGTGGATCGCATGTCCAGCCACAGCGCGTAATGCTTATCCATGTACTTACCAAGCGTCACGTAGGTGAAACCCAGGTCTTTGGCGACAGCGTTGACTTCAGACGAATGTCGCTTGATGGCTTGTAGTTTTTTTTATCTCGTCCCACTGCTGGTAAGCTCGCATGCCTTGGCTGAACAGCTGGTTGGGCACACTTTCGACGGTAACTTCCACTTTCGTGATCTTGGGATTTCAAGTGAGTTCGCTGTTTCTTTGAAACGGCTCAAGATGCCTTTCATCGATCAAGCCGGCACGTTCAGATTGATGTTCCACAACGTGTCGCTCTTGTCCTTGACAATCGTCCGGTGTCGCAACACGCGGTCCCGTATGCCTCGGCAACGGTTTTGTCTCCTACCTTTATATTGCCGAGCTGGTCTTGCGTGAAACCGTACCCCACACGGATTTCGTTCGATACGTCGTTATTCCCACAAAGTCCTTGATACGCCATCTCATCACGTTCGTTCGAGGCTCTCCCGTGGTCCGCGTAACAGTAAAACACGTCGCTGTCGTCGATGCTCAGCTCCTCGTTCCCGCTGATTTTGATGGTGGTTTTCTTGACGATGGCACGACCCAGGTTGTTCACGATCGTGCGTTTGTCAGTCGTGGACTCCAAAGTGATCTGAAAAGCCAGTCGAGTCGTGCCGGGGACGATGACGTTGTCCTGTGCCCAGGTTGGGGAATCGAACCAGCAGCATTTGGTTTTGATCGATCGTGCTCGGATTGTTGGTGATCGTCACAGACTGACGCATGTCTTTAACACCCAGGGGTTCTCTCGATCTTCGGAAAGGATCTAGCTTTCGTCCGTATTGCGACATTGTTTATATTGATAAGTTTAATATAAAAAAAATGTCTGACGATATTCCCATGGACGATTTCGATGTACACCAGCTGAAGGACAATGATGCAGCAGCCATGGACACCTCGAATGATCCAAGAGAAATGCCCCAGCACGCCAAAGAAGCATCGGGCGAAATCGAAAAAATATTGGTCACATCCTTGAACGAACCCTTGCCCGGTTTCGAATTAGCTCTTAGGGAACTTCGGGTTCTAGACGAATCCTTGAAAAACGTGTGCGGAGAACTCGTGAACAACATGGGTAAACTGAACGAAATCGACGATCACATCGCTCACGAGAAAAGAAACTCAGGATCGTTGACGACGAAGCCATCAAAAACATCATCTAGAAAAGATTGCACGACCTGGAAGACGAGAGACGGACTAGATTGGAAGCTGCTCCTTCCAACCGGGAAGCCACGTACATGAAACCATCGACCGAGTCTTGAACGAGGACACCACGTTGGCAGACAGAATCCGAATTCTGTTCCGGGAACAAGGAATAACCATCGCCAGCGTTCTGACGGCTCTGCGCTTCATCATATCGACCCTGGTCGTATCACTGATGGGCGGTGGTGGTACACCACCAACACCAACAAGCCCATCATCAGGCGACAACGTCAGAGACTGGATAAAAAAACATTTGAAATCTCTCGGCGAAGCCCTAGCTAAACTGGCCGAAGCGCTGTCTTGGGCAGCATCGTTTCTTGGTTGTTAGGCTTCTTGTCAAAAACGGTCACGTGGCTCGGTCAAAGCCTGTCGGCTTTCGTCGTCGCTGTGGCGGGTCTGGTGTACGTCGCAGCTAAGGCGCAGTCCAACCACGATCCAGCCGCCCCCCAGCGCCGTTTTGCGATCGACGTGCCACTTATTGTTTGCCTGCACGTGTGGGGGCAGCTGCTGCTGTTGTTGACGTGGTGGTGCTACTTTTTCCGGTGTCGGTGCCACGATGCCCGTTTTGTACTGTGACACTACTCGACTCGCGTTATTGACGTTCTGTTTCAAACCCAACTTTTGATCAGCGGTCGCAATGACGATTTCATTGTTGTAGCCCATCACTCTGTTCACCCTCAGTCGCATGTCGCTCGGAGCCATGTACAGTCTCAAGCCAAACACGTAGTGGACTTTCGACCGGGCGTATTCTAGCGCGTTTTTATAGCGTTCGATGGCACTCGGTAGATCAACCAGTCTAGCAATGGCATCCTCGACGTTAGCCACGAACTGTTTCTGCGCGTCGTAAGCCGTCCCTTCACGACCCACGATGCCGGAATGCGTTTGCGTATGAGCGCCCAGCACGCCCAGAACGTACGTTCGAATCGAATCGTTCAATCTGACGACTCCGACACGAGTAAACCTTTTTGAAGTGTCCAGCATGAACATTTTCGAATCGTCCGTGGGTCCCTGCTCAAACCTCCAAACGCGGTAATCCTTGCTGTCAAGGAAAGCCATGTAATCGTCGTTCCACTCGTTCGTCTTGACGGAATGATAAGACTTGTAACCCCAATCTTTCACCAGCTGTTTGCTGGCTTCCACGAGAGACATGTTGTGAACGATGGGAATGTCCAAAGCGTGGTTCGGACCCGGCAAACGCCAATCGACCGTCTTCGGATCTAGTTCGAATTCACTGCAAACACGTTCGTACGCTCGTCGATCGCAAGGATTGTTTACGGCATTCCATGCCTTGTCCTGCGGAATCGGGGCGCTGATTTCTTTCAGGATACGTATCATCTGGTAGTACACGTGAAACAAGAATACAGACCGACTCAGCGCATCACGAGGAGTGTCCTTCAACGTCACGCCGCACCCGGTCGTCGCGCACCGCACGGCGAAATTGAATTGATTCTGTCAGAACTGCATCCGGTTGTTAAACCAAGCGTGTACCATTTTCACATTCGTGACCAAAACCCATAATATTTAAACACGTCGATGAACCGAACCATGAAATGTAAACCATCCTTTGCATCGACCACTATACTCGGTTGCGTGAGATATGTAGCACTTATATTATCACTTTTAGAATAAAACACTCCCGGTTTGTACACATTGAATTGTTATATTTTAGTATACATATCTACTTATGAATATGTACGTGTCGCTTCCGGGAATAACGAGCGGCGAGTCAATTCAACTGCTGCACTCGAACAATAACACGTCGGGTCAGCTCGAAGTCGCGCTCTGCGATATCACCTACTACCCATGATAGACCAACATCAACGGCAGAAACAACAGGCTGTTCGTCAATAACACCCGCAACATAATAACGGACGGCTACCACAGCGTGTGCTCGCTCAACGAAGAAATCTTGAAACCTGTGGAGCGAACTCAAAATGAACGACTCGAACGGCATAGTCATGTTAGCCAACATCGACTTGAGACTCAGTAAGCCGTTGGCTAAAACGCTCGGGTTTACGTCAAAACGAATCGTTTTCGGCGCGGCAGTACAAGAAATTAATCCGAGGCAACATCACGGAATTGAAAATATCAATTTTAGACGTTAAACACGATCCCGTAAGTATAGGATCATTGAACAAGGGAAGCAATAGGCCCAACAAGCCTTCATTACGAAAACCAAACAATCATAGGAGATTCACAATAAACTGTTTTGCGGACATCAACATAACGTAGCCAACCATCTCAGAGAGCTGTAGGTAAATAGCCGAGCCGAGACACACACTGCGACTCGCCCACAGCACTCGCTCAGTGCTATCGAGACGGCAGCGAGTCGACCCGGGGAACTGCCGAGAGATGCGGTATGATTTAGTGGAAATCAACATAACGTTGCCAGCCAGTCAGTCGGCTGTACAAGTCGAGCCAAACCGAGCCACACACTGCGACTCGCCCACAGCGCTCGCTCGGTGATGCCGAGACGACGACCCGGGGGGGGAAACTGCCGAGAGATGCGTTTCATTCACTTTCAGACATCTGTAGCCTCGCTAGTCAGCCGGCCGTGCATCATCATAGCCGAGCCGAGAGACACACGCACATACACACACTTATACTCGTCCATGGTGCTCGCTCAAAGCAACCCCCGAGACGGTAGCGAGGTGATGACTTCCGAGACCTGCGTTTCATTCAGCTAAAAACACCTCTCGCCTCGATAATATATAACAAGTACGACAATAGTTGGATTGTTAGCCTTTCGCCAGACCGACTCCATGCTCACCAAAAAGTGATTATTTCCTAAACTATTTGACCGATTTTTCTTGAAATTTTGCATGCACCTCGGCAGATGGTTACGCTATAGCAAAACGGCATTGGGAACACTCTCGATGACTTCATTAGATTAATTAAGACTTAATTACGACAAAAAGTTGGACATTTTGCATGCACCTCAGTAGTAGTATACACAATGGGGCTACGGGATTAGGGACTCCTCAAGGGCTCAATTTTTAAAGCTGGGGGGGGACCTTGTCCCGTAGCCCCATTGTGTATACTACTACACTTAAATCGTACTCTCATTGTGTGTATATTTTACCTGACCGCAAAGCAACGTTAAGCCCTATCTTTATTGTGCGCAAGTCTTACATGGCCGCAAAGATGTTTAAACCTTGCTCTCATTGCGTGTACATGTGACCACTCTTCGTACATACTTCTAACACATACAAGTAAATCGAAATCACTAATTTCCCCCCAGTTTCAACATCTGGGCCCCGTTTCACAAAGCACTCGTAAGCCTACGACCTCGTAACTTTTCTCATAGCATTTGTACCTCCTATCCTGAAACACAGGAGGTGGGAATGCTACGAGAAAAGTTACGAGATCTTAGGCGTACGAGGGTTTTGTGAAACGGGACCCTGAACAACACTGCTGGACATGAAATCTGATAAAAAATAGTATGTTCATTTTTTTCTTCGACTTAACTTTGTTTGTTTTCCATTGACGGATTCTAACAAAGACGCCTATACGTACCGGTGGCTTTATTGGAGGTTGAACCAAAGCAACATTGAACACTGTATGGATCGCTGGGTAAGCAGCACCTCGTAAATTGTCTGCTGTGAAAGGAAACAAGACATATGGTGGGGACAATCTTAATGATATCCGACACCTAGACACCCTACAATCAGCTCCAGATAGAAGCTGGTCATTGAGACAAGACAAATGTCGTCTACAAACATAAAGGAGGTACATTTGACGGATCGTTTCGACCATAAACAAACCCTAGAGGGTGTAACAAGAAGCATGAATTGTAGCGTATTAATACCGTGTCGTCAGAAAGCGGCTTGATTTGTCTATATCTAATATCGTATGCCTTTTGATAATTTGTAATGGACAAGAAGGATTTAGGCTTTTCACTGTTCTATGGAAGGAGAATATACTTGTACATTATGCATGTATCTTGTACTCAGTACCTACAGAGTGTCAGGAAAGCTAAAACTGAGACATATTAGCAGATTCCATAATACCTGTAGTCTTAATATTGCCATCCTAATTCTGTTTTCATTGGAATCCTCCCGGAATACCTTCAGTTAGCCCTGGCCGATCATTTGTTCATCTGAAAACAGACTTGGTGAAAGTGGCTGTGGGCATATTACATAATCCACATTCAAAGGTCAGATGGAAAAGGGAAATCAAACAGCATGCATTATTTTGTAAACATGGTAAATATAAGCTACACAACCTGTTGCTAACAGCAGTGTCGGCTGTACGATACCTGCTGTATGTGTTCCGAATTTTTTTGGAAATGTTCCTCTCAGTAGAAATAATTATGTGCTGGACATACACTGCCCACAGAACAGGGTTTTTTTATTTGTGAGTCACAAACCGTATGTGTTTGTTCAGTATGTTTTAGTTTATTGTCGATTAAAAAAGCACATGATCGGTTGAGCATTATCTAAAAATTCAAGAACTTGAAATTTTCGCAGTCAAACTTTGCCAATTTGTAAACAGAAGAGTTTTGGAGATCATCTAGGCCAGGAATAATATATATAACACTGTGATACCCAAACATAGGAGAAACCTAATTCAACAAAATTATTCTCAGTAAAAGACCGCCATTTATAAGTCAGTGGATTTACAACTGAGCCTTTGTACAAAGCAGAATACAATATATATGGTACAAACTCACACTTCTTATAGCTGCCGAAGTAACCTTTAATCTCCGCATCACTTTATTGCTTTCTTCTGAGAATAGATCTTTGATTCAATATAGGAGAAAAGAATTCTGTAGATACACCAACACTGACTTCGAAGAACGGGCAAGAGGTATTGATTCGTACACCGGCACTGTACTTCTCTGAATCGTTGAACTTTACTGCCTAAATGCAAGCCTCGTGGAGTCATTTCGTACGCAGGTACCGAGTGAAACTGTGGCGATTTAGAAATGATGACATAATGATGTTGAGTCAAACAAACGAAGTCATTAGTTGACAGAGGAGTGACCAAGTTCATTCAACCTAGATTTCAGGATGAAAGACTACGTTAACTGAAGTATAGGAACACCTCAATCTTCTGATTGTGTATAATACTGCTCAGACAATTTTGCTCATTTATTCCTGTAGGCAACGTCCACGCCCTCGCATAAGCTTAAAGAGTAGAAAGGGTATTGTGGAAAAGTAAAACGTGTACATGTAATTCGCTTCTGTTCCATACTTTGTATATGAGCGAAATATTCTCAAGCACGACGTAAAACCCAATTTCACCTCACCTCACTTTGTACAAACACCAAATGTCAATATACTAATGAGACATTATGTTGTAGGCACACGTTCATACCTGTAATATATACGTTGTGTGGCATAGAAAACAACATTACTCCTAATGAGCACGATAGATGGGTATCATAAACTGTACTGCTGGAATAAAGTTACTGTGCATTATTTGGTATGCCATTTTTAATGCAAAAAGATGATAGCATGAATTGAGTTTTCAATAATCACCGTTGACAGGATAATATCGAAATTTGTATGATTTGTCTCTATGCATCGTGACACGCCCTTAAAGAGATGCTTGTCAAAAGTCAGTTCACAGCGCCTTGAGCATGCACTAGTGCGTGGATATGTGCGCTATATAAATATCCAATAATAATAAAAAATAAATAAAAAATATCTGCTTTTGTATAATTTATTCTCTTTCAATCTTTTTATGCGCTATTTATTGTATATATCCGAATTGAAGAAATTATATCTGTACTAAGGAACTTCAGAACCCCTCAAGAACCTCGTCTCTGTTCTTGAATGAACGGCTGCACATGCTCTCATACCTGTATCGCAGACCTGTCAGAATACCATTTACAATGACAACTTGTGTCTGAGATGTGATGATTCCCCATACCATAACGCTATCGCATATTTGCAAAATAGATTGTATACGTATGCCGCTGAGATTATAATGAAATAATGTGATACATAGTTTACAGAATAAATTGGTTGTCAAACTAGATATGCAGGAGAAACGGTAACGCAGTTCATTGTTTTAAATGACGGATGTCACTATACTTTTTGTAAACAGCAATCATTTTACGAAACATAATGGCATCGTACATGGCACAGGTAAGAATGCGCGGAATGTTTAAAATAATTTAAAGTATAATTCAAAAAAATACAAATCGATATAGGACATGTAAGTGAGGTATCGATCTGTAGATATATATTTTCACTAGTCAGTTCACAGTGACAGGAGAATCTATTTAGTTTGTCCTCTGAAATATGTTGTGCATGTTATTTTATTTTGACTGAAGCCTAATTATAACCAGAATATTCATAAATCATAAGTCTGGCAAATATCGGCCACGTCTGATAAATATGTTGTTGTTTTTCGCCACGTTCTATTTCAGTACGATGTGACTGAAAACACATTGTATACAGTGTGTCACTGTCAGCGGAATGCTCCTCAAGACCTTCAACACCTGATATGTTTTCAGTTTTTTCAGTATACATGTTCTCCATCAAGAAAGGGAATCAGCAGGGGGTACACTGTACACTGTGTAGCTCTTCATTGTCATGACTCTCGGGACTCAAAGCTTGAAATAGTTATTTCCATTATATGCATGGCAATCGGTCTACACAAAAAAGTAAAATATAAGTATTTGCTAACGTTTAAACATTTTACTGTGTTCAGTCACATGTGAATATTTCTATTAGTTTATCGACACGAGGTTGAAACGTAGCATGGTGATGTTGCACGTTGTGTTAAACATAATTGAAATACCGGCACCCTGTCACAGGACACATACGTCCACAAGGGGCCGTTCTGATCAGTATTGTATGTTCAGCGCGAGCTGGTGTCACCGCTCCAGACCGCCTTGGCACAGACAGAATAAGTCTGCGAAGACTGTCCTGTGTATTTCTCCTCTATTCTTCCAGCAATGGCCACATATGCAGCAGATGTTTGTGACGTATGTTGGCGTCGACGTTAATCCTACCGAGTTCATCCTGCACATACTCCATCGGATTCAGATCCGGAGATCAGTTAGGATATGGAAGAATTATTATGGCTCCTTACATCACACTTCCTCCAGATGTCTTAAGGCGCTGGAGAAGACATTTAAGTCGTCACTGGACAGGACACACGTTGCCACAAACGTCTCAATACAGGGACAAATATCGATATTCTTGGTCTAATTCCCAACTCGATGTAGACGATTCATGATTGCTTGGTCCGATACTTGTTCTCAGTCACAGTACAAGTCCTGCAGTCTCGGTGGCAGTAGCGTGTAGATGATATAGACGATGTTTGTGGAAGACCCGGATGTAGCGATCTGAAGCAGGGGTGATGACTCTTGGTTTGCCGAATCTCGGACGATCTCGTGTTGAATAGAGGAGGGTATTCTGATCCCATACACGAGATGTGGTGTTCTGGTGTAAGTTGAAAAGACTTGCAACTGCAGACTTCACTCCCCAGCTTCAAGACGACCTTTGTTGCTTTTGCTTTCTCCCAGTGTAAATATGTAGACAAACATAGAATGTTGACTGACGATCAGTCTTTTATAGTCACTGTCACTGCACATCTTTGTCACAATATGCACCTTCACTTTCTATTTAATTTCGTTTCTATGGCATTTCCGTGCAGTCGTCCTAAAATGCTGTACAAAGGTACAAAAGTGTTAAAATATCACCACAGTGCGATACACCAGGTATCCAACATGTGACTGACATTATTCAACGAAATCAACATTCTTGGTATCTTCTATGCGTTTATGTTTTGAAAAGTGTAATGTTCCTGCTTCTGTTGTGTTCGATATACTTTGTCTGTTCCACTTAGTTCAGACAACAGTATTGTTTCCACTATTTGTTTCAGACAGAGAAATGGTTTATGTTAGAAATCAGCACAGTGACATCTGACATGCCTTCACCTCAAACAGTATATTATGTGTAAAACACACACTTTAATATTGTTTAAATGAACAGATATTGACGGGTTTCTTACTATTTGTATTATGTATTTAATGATGAGATAGTTTGTCTATTTGAACATGCGGAAAACATAGTGTCGTCTGTCCATTTGTCTATGAGTGTTACAGGTAAACATTTTATATGTGCCTTTGTCGCTTAGTCTGTCTATTGCTGCATTTGCCATATAAGTGTTATATTTGAACTGTTAGTCAAACTGTCTCGGTTTTATGTGTGTCCATTTGTCTATCGCTTACAGGTACTCGGTTTTATGTGCTTGTCCATTCTGTCTATTGCTGGCCATTGCCATATAAGTGTTATATTTGAACTGTTAGTCAGTCTGTGTCATTGTCTTTACGTCTCTCCAGTGTTGCCCATTACCTTATTACTTTATAAGTGTTATATTTGAATTTTAGACTGTTAGTCTCTCAGTCTGTCGCATTGTCTTATTACTTTATAAGTGTTATATTTGGACTGTTAGTCAGTCTTGTCTATGAGTGTTACAGGTACTCGGAACTTTATTTGCCGTGTGTCTGTCTATTGCCGTTGTCCAGTCTGTGTCATTGTCTTTAGTCTGTCTATTGCTGGCCATTGCCATATAAACTGTTATCAGTTGTGTCATTGTCTCTACGTCTCTCCAGTGTTGCCCATTACCTTATTACTTTATAAGTGTTATATTTGGACTGTTAGTCAGTCTGTCGCATTGTCTCTACGTCTCTCCAGTGTTGCCCATTACCTTATTACTTTATAAGTGTTATATTTGAACTTTAGTCAGTCTGTATAAGTGTTATATTTATTACTTTTAGTCAGTCTGTCTCATGTTTATAAGTGTTATATTTGGACTGTCTCAGTCATTGTCTCTACGTCTCTCCAGTGTTGCCCATTAGCTTATTACTTTTATATAAGTGTTATATTTGTTGACTGTTAGTCAGTCTGTCTGTCTCATTGTCTCTACGTCTCTCCAGTGTTGCCCATTAGCTTATTACTTTATAAGTGTTATATTTGAACTGTTAGTCAGTCTGTCTCATTGTCTCTACGTCTGTCCAGTGTTGCCCATTACCTTATTACTTTATAAGTGTTATATTTGGACTGTTAGTCAGTCTGTCTCATTGTCTCTACGTCTGTCCAGTGTTGCCCATTACCTTATTACTTTATAAGTGTTATATTTGAACTGTTAGTCAGTCTGTCTCATTGTCTCTACGTCTCTCCAGTGTTGCCTATTACCATCTAAGTGTTATATTTTAACTGTTAGCCTGTGTCATTGTCTCTTCGTCAGTCCATTGTTGTGTGGTATTTTAATTGTTAGTCAGTCTAGTATTCCGGCTGCCTTTGTAAAGGCGACCGTGAGGATGACGTAGCAATTGTCCCGAGGGTGTGCTAAACCCAGCTCACCTAATTTAGGGATTGGCTTCTTTATATTTTTTGTTTGGGTGAATTGGTGTGTTGTCATTTCTATTTCGAAATTGGTAGAAAGGTGGTTGAACACTCCAAAATGTCTTCCTGGATGATTTTGCCGAAAGATGGTGAAACTTCAGGGACTCAAGGCAGGACTGCCCAGGCAATAGACTGACATTTAATCCCAGTAATAAGTGTTGTCATGTAAAGATATATGCGTACAAAGACAAAAACAAAATCCAAAACAGAACACAGAAAGAAATCTCAAGACCTAAGGCATTCTAGACTCGCCCAATATTTCTAGATTTGAGTTGGACTCCGTTTAATGTATTCTCATTGGTCTTGGAGAGAGACTACGATACTTACCCTTTCTTAGGAAATACATCCACAGGCCTTTTTAGGCCGTTTTTAGTTTGCATCCCAGAAATCCTTCGAAAACATGTTATTATATTCATTATTTGTACAAATACATACAATATGCTTGGTAATGTAATAGTAAATATAAGTGCCATGTGATTTCGAAAGCAATAGGAACTCAAGACAACATGTAAGTTCATCCATTAATTTCGAACTGAACGCATTTATGTGGGCGTAAGTGACGCTGTGTGTGACCATATGTATTCTCAAGTGTGTTTTTTTCTTATTTTTGTGATTGTTCAACCTACATACAGCTATTGCGTACTTTCTTTAGGCGTGTGACATTTTCTATAAAAAGAGACCACAATGTCGGGCAAGGCAGCTCACACATTCCAGGCCAACGTACATACGCTGTTGGCAAATTGGAGTGAAAGCCTCTTATTTCCTTCACTTACGTAACCTTGCCAAGTCTATTTAACTAACTTAAGAGAACCCCATTTACGGACCAGGTTCAAGGAAAGGTGGCACACTTTTATGAGGTTCCTTTTTAACACGTTAGCGCTTTATATGGCACTCTGCCACAATGTAGCTATTAGTTACCTTCTACGTCAGGCGACTGTCGCTAATGCAGTCTATAAGAACTATCTATGATCTATTGGGTAACAGTGTTGGTTTCAACTGGATTCATAATTAACTGCTTTTCAAACCTTTTTCACATAAGTTGTTTAAAATCCATTTGTAAACTTTGGGAATTTACCCGAGAATATTTCAAGTCATCCAGTGGTCGAAGAAGAACGGAATTTCTCTGTAGATATTTCCGTAACATCGATTTCAGATTAAATACAATTACATGCTCTACAGATTGCTTAGAAAGTACTTAACTCTCGTATAAATAGACACACTTTTACTGAAATCGATAAGCATTCTTTTATCAACTTGTACACGAATTAACCAAATTTCAGGTTTATAGATGTTCATTTCCTATAAAACAGTATTTCCTATTTAATTAGCATTAAACATATTAATACAACAAAAGGTAAGGC
This sequence comes from Haliotis rubra, assembly GCF_003918875.1. Classification (NCBI taxonomy): domain Eukaryota; kingdom Metazoa; phylum Mollusca; class Gastropoda; order Lepetellida; family Haliotidae; genus Haliotis; species Haliotis rubra. The sequence continues at coordinate 563,886 of NW_025767257.1, read as the reverse complement.
GTAGAGAAGGTGTAACAGTGTTGATGATACAAAACGGATTTCCCAGTAGAAAAATATTTGCTTTCATACTTGTACTTTAGATACATGATATTTTATTGTGTAATGGGACAACGCTGATTAAGAACATAACATCATAAACTATAGTTTAATGCTTACAAAGAAGAAAATGTATTCAAATTTCAAACAATTACTTGTTGTCATTGCGTTGCGTTACATAAACCAATGATTTACGATATTAGAATAAAGTTGAAGAAGTATCTGTGGAAATAAAATGACAGTTTATTGTTGAAGTCTAGGACTTCAGTGAAAAAGGAATTTGATTTTATGCTGGCTAAATCTTTTCCATTTTACATGTAACATAAGCTATAGCTACATGTTTCAAACACGCTCACAGTGTAATGATGGAACGTGTTCACCATTCGGGATAGTTATGCCTGAGGGTGAGCGTTGGCACCATCCACAAAGCTACGTTACTTAATCAATGTCCAACCTTGTATGTATAACGTGGGAATATTTCTTACTGACAGTTGCCCAGGGACATTCCTTGGTAATTGGTTGCATATTTCTGTAGAAGGAAGATCGCCAGGAACATGTCTTATTAAGAGCATTATAGAGTACAAAGCCGAAACATTCACGATGATGAGTAAACTTTTCAAACGATACAGAAATACATGATAAGTACACACATGCAGTTGTTGCACCAGTCAGCTGTCCCACGATTGGTGAAGTCTATAGACATGTTCCTTTTCAGAAGATGAATTGCGAGATTGGCACACAGTAGCAAGCAGTTACAGTAACAATGTCCTGCGGCATGTGTAATCCACCACATGGTTATATACGGAGATGTTTCTTGCGTCAGTAAGGAAGTATTTTGCTCAAATACATTGTTCTTATGACACATAGAAAGAATGATACTGGTGTTGAGTTAGTTGCAATTGAATGTATCGCCTTTAATCAGTTCGAAATGGCTAAAACATAAGTACAGTACAATAATAGAATGTAGTCTTGACTCACAACATAAAAAAGTAATATATACATAACCAACAGGTAAGGGAGTAAGAAGATAAGAAATTATATTTGTATGAGTACTGTATCATTGTATTGAGCAAATACGTCTGTACTGCTACCCCCTTGTTAGGGGAGTCGTAGACAAAAGATATACGTGGCACTATGTTCACATTGTCCATTGTCCATTGCTCAAGGATGCCTTTTGGTTAGGATTAACTGTGTTTTTCATAGAAATGTGTTATGATATTATGTACGTTTTGGCGCATCTGTCATGGTCTTTACTGGCGACGAGCAGTTGCAAATGAAGAATCGTTCCATTTTGATCATTCTGAATTTGTCATTATTTAAGATACATATTTCAAAGTCTCACATTCCACACTGTGTGTACCTGTATTTTATAGCCATCAGTAAATTACTTCAAAGCATCTCCTTGTGAAAAAATCACAATATCTAGAATGATGTCCCCAAAGTTTCAATCGTGTCATCTTCAGATAGCGGCGAGCCATTCGGCAGTTCGTCCGCTAACACAAGGATCGGGGACCTTGTACATTCCACGCCCATATTCCTGTCCCATTTCATTTGAGCTTCCACAATTTCATTGGCTGGTCTTTCATGTACACGTGCACGTTTGGTCACGTGAGGAGATTTAGGACTCTCATCTTGTACTGGGGTTTGCGGCCTTTTAAACGTCGTTGTAACGATGGTTTCTTTCCGTGAGATCCGCGATGTTAAGAGTGATGTCAAAGAGCCCATGCGTTTGAATTTCTCCCTTGTGCCCATTTTCTCCAGTTCGATAGTGGATCGGTTTTTGAGGCTATTGTCAGTGTTGGAATTGGTGTATGTGTGATTTCTTTGATCAGACATACAGCTTGAGTTGTAACATGGAGACAGATATTTGATGAGGTTCCCGCTGAAGGCCAGGTAAATCCATGGGTTGCAGCAGCTGTTCAGGCTTGCCAGGAGCAGCATGATCACAATACTGTTGTCTGAAACGAGAAACAAGAGGGTTACAATCGCCCGTATTCGCTAACATAATAATGTCATGGCAGTTACTGTGATTCACTGATCTGTCATGCCCGAGGCAAAAGGCCCTCACTATTTCCTCATTAAATACCATTTGGTTGAAATAATCACTATTTTCATCTATTTTCTCGACATGATCTTCTCCCGTTCCTACTATAACTTATTACTTTCGGTTTTTTTAAAGTCTGTTCGCTCACAATTTCGTCTTGTTGAAATTACAGATTGGTTGTATACACATAGTCCCTTCTCGCCTCCACGCCATGTCACGCCACGCCACGCCACGCCACGACATGACCGACACGACATGCTAAGACACGCCACGCCACGACACGACACGACATGCTAAGACACGCCACGACACGACACGCTAAGACACGCCATGCCACGACACGACATGACATGACCGACACGACACGACACGACACGACACAGTGATTTTCCCTTACTCTCAAGATATAGCTGAAGGATGATTGATGCTGACGATGGATTTCTTTTGACGACTTATATGTGCAACAATCCTAACTATTTTATATTTTGTGAGTAACTACAGCTGCCATGTTGGGACTTTTACGCTTTCATAATAACAGTTTACAGCGAGAACAAGCTGTGTACAAACTTTCATTATTTCTCGGGGCAACGATAGTTCGCTCCGATAGTATTCTAAATGGAGTATCAAGCCAACTATTGATTGACCATAACTATGATATTTCATCATACTAAACTGAAACAAAAGTCTATTTATAAATCTGAGACACGTCATATTACAGACTACCGTTAAAAACAGATGTCGTAAAACACCAGCTTACTGCAGGATGTTAATAACGTAGTCCAGGGGGCAATCCGTGGTGGACCAGCGTGACAAAACAGGACCACTTGGCTCAGGTTATAGGACATGCCATCAATGTAGGAATGCGCTCATATAACCGATGTCGCAGCCTTAATTGATGTTCAATACGCCTGCTCCGCATGGTCGTCAGTACCATCGTAGTTAACCCCTTACAACTGGGAGACTTTAAAAATATAGTTAAAACTATTCAAAAGGTTATGACCGTACATCATGGACTGATCCAAATACGACCCTGCAGAGATTCGTATTAGTCCACACTGTTGGTGTCCAATGATTACATTGGCTGATGAGGATGAACAGGATCATCGCGTTTCGTACCATGAAAGACCAAATATCAGTAATAGGCTGATTGTGTATCTCACCAACGTGGCCTGGTAAACACACATTTGTCAGTAATAAGTGTGATCACCTCACGAAAGTTACCTCTTACCAAGTTGGTTCATGTATAATACATTCAACAACTTCTTGTATTGGTCGTTATCTACTGCCTTTTACTGATACATCCCACACATTCTTCCTTTCCCTGCCAATTATCCAAAGACTCATTGCATTTCCTCACACAGAATTCAGGACATCATAGTGCCACCATGACGTTCCACCTGCACATACAATACTACATATACCGTCATTCCACCCATCTAACACCAGCCTATCCATCTGTTCTGTGGCTACTCTGGGCAACCCAAAATCAGCCTATCCACCGTCTATGTTGTTACTGTGGGTCATCTAACATTACCCCATCCACCTGCGCCCTGGCTACCTTGGGTCATATAACATTACCCCCATCCACCTGCTCCGTGGCTACCTTGGGTCATATAACTTTAACCCATCCACCTGGTCCATGGCTACCTTGGGTCATATAACATTACCCCATCCACCTGCCCCGTGGCTACCTTGGGCTATATAACATTCCCCCATCCACCTGCTCTGTGGCTACCTTGGGTCATATAACATTACCACATCCACCTGCTCCGTGGCTACCTTGGGCCATATAACACTAACCCATCCACCTGCTCTGTGGCTACCTTGGGTCATATAACATTAACCCATCCACCTGCTCCGTGGCTACCTTGGGTCATATAACATTAACCCATCCACCTGCTCCGTGGCTACTTTGGGCCATATAACATTAACCCATCCACCTGCTCCGTGGCTACCTTGGGTCATATAACATTAACCCATCAACATGTGCCGTGGCTACCTTGGTCATATAACATTACCCCATCCACCTGCTCCGTCGCTACCTTGGGTCATATAACATTACCCCATCCACCTGCTCCGTGGCTACCTTGGGTCATATAACATTAACCCATCAACATGTGCCGTGGCTACCTTGGGTCATGTAACACTAACCCATCAACCTGTTCCGTGACTACCTTTGTCATATAACATTAACACATCAACCTGCTACAGTCTGTGGCTACCTTGGGACATATAACATTACCCCATCAGCCTGCTTTGTGGCTACCGTGGGCCTTAGACATTGGCCCACTCAGCTGCTCTGTGGCTATTGCTGCTCATCTACCATCAACCCATCCACCTACCCTGTTGCTTGTCCCCCCATTAATATCAGCCGCTAACCTGCTCAACTAGACCTCTTATGTTACTGTGTTTGATGTGGTAACATCCTGTTCAAAACAACGTAAAGCCCAACCCACTTACTATCATGCTGTACAGCGGCCCCAACATGTAGTCTTACGACCAATTATTATTATGTTTCTTGACTGAACATTAACCGGTCGAGTTTATGCCACTGCCTCCATGCACACTTATTTCACACGAGTACAAACACACTGAGTAACATAGATCGTAAGTTCGTTTACTGATATATTTTACACCTCTGATCAGCATCAACTGTATGTTGTTGAAGCCCACTACCATACATCATCCCGTGATAATTATTCAAGTGCACTACAAATACCAACGCAGCAATCGAAGATTGCCGACATTGACTTTCCAACAGTATGCCAGTCAGGCATCATGTGCAGCTCTTCCTTTCTTTGAAGACCCGTTCGTTGTTTCACATCAACAACTTTCTCTGTGATCTGTCATTTATCTTCAGAATTTGGCGAAGATAATCTTTATTCATGTTGTACACTTTAGGGTTTCTGCTAACAAAAACTATTACTAGTGCTTGCTAATGTGCCCGGTCACTTTATATTAGTCATCTCCCCAGAGGTAACAGTTCAGGTAACAGTGAGTTAATAGCTGAATTCGCTCATAATGGCAACTTGATCACAAAACATTAATTACTGCTGAAATGTCTTTTAAGAATTTAAGAGTAAATGGTAAATCAGATTTACAAATACAGTAGAAAACAACAGTTTGAGTGAGTGAGTGAGCATGGTTTTACGCCGCTTTTAGCAATATTCCAGCAATATCACGGGGGTAACAACAGTTTGAAATATGAAGTTGTTTTATTATCGTTAAACAGTATAAGCATAAAAAATGAACACAATTAATTGGAAGTACCCAACAAATCCCATTTGTCTGCAATCTACATAATTTCTTCCAAGCCTCCGTGCTCTGAACCTATATTACAGATATCGATACCTTCATTAATTTAGTAACAGAAATCTCCCCGATTCTGCAGCTGAGCAGACCAAACGGTCTGTATTAATATGGCCATTAGGGGTCATTAGCCCACTTATGCCGGCCGTTATATCAGAAGGTGAGGCCGAAGGTGGGAAATGAAAACCGGGGACATTTTATTGGACGTGACAATCAGGCAGCGTGCAGCCACTAAGACAAAACAGCGTCTTTAATCGAGCGAAATGCCTCGTCTGATGAACCTACATAGTGGGCATCTCAAAATACTGTTACGATCAGGAGAGAAAGCCATCAAACCTTCAGTCAACTGAAATGATTTTCTAGATTAACTCCGTCTGAACAATATAAATCCCTCTCCCAAAAGATTGGCATCTGTCAGTACCCCCTACTACCTGTCAGCGTTTACAGATGTACAAAATATGTCTCCAATGAAAGACTAGTCTAGATTCATCACCTGTGAAGTCTAAGACATGACGTATACCTGTAAATACTTCCGGTGCTGACTGTGGCGGACCGAAATAGCATTGACCAGTTTTCGTATTTACAGAAGGTCAATCATTGTTTCAACTCAGTTCCATGACACAGTTGTTCTGTGGAGAAACGTGTCGTGTGTGTAATGGTATATTTTCAGGCCGCCTTGTGTCGATATGTTAAATGGTTACCTCTCAAACAAGTGTGGGCACGTGTTATTAAGTCTTTCGAAGCTCAAAATACTGCATCGCCTAAATATCATTGTGTTTTTTTTTCAATAAATCCTACTGTTTTTTATGGTGGCAAGATACTTTAAAGTTAATGTATGTTTTATGAATAATTACACTGTTACTCAATAGCGTCAAGGAAGACAGTGCGCAATACAACTAAGATTCATCAAACATCTGTAACTAAGTAAGTTCGCTTAAAGGGCCCTTCAATGTCAAAGGAACAATTATGAATTCCGTTCCATTGCATCACGATTTTGCGTGCCTTGAGCTGATTACATACTGCATGATTTAATCAAAATAACTGGAGGAGAAACAACAGGCGGAGTAATGTGACACCAATTGAATAAAACGCTTTCTGAAACTGCCAAATGGTTAAAGGGCGTGGAAGAAACGTGTGTCTAAGTGGCATTGTTATTAACATACCATTTAGAATGTCCAAGAGAAGGAAAGGTGCGATGTTATCAGTTGCTTCACTGCGTGCACATTCAATAAGGATGATAGCTAATTACTGCTTCTGTCGCTTTGTGAATTATATTTTTTCTTGATCACGCCTAAACCTGTATGGCACTTTCAGTTGGATGGCACTGAGACAAAGGTACGACTGTCAGTGACAAAGTATATTTCAACTACAGCCTCATGTGACTGAATATATAGGGTATGGAAGGTATCCTGACTATATGGACATTTCGTAAATATGATCTTTGCGGGACACGTTATCTGTCGTCTGTTGTGAGATATCAGGGTAACTCCTTCATTAACAGAAACCTATTAATAAGAAATGTAAATATGGAAATGTACACATGCTTTTAAAACGTTTAACGGAATAATAGAAGAACACGATAGAGAAAAGCTGCAAAGACCTAATTGTAACGAAACACATTCAACCAAAATCTGCAGTCACGGGGACTTCATCTGGTGAGAATAACTTCTTCTTACATAAATGTCTTGTCACAAAAGGAAGTCGTCTTAGGCACCGTAATTCGATGTGCCGAGTTGCTTTTCTTAGGCAGCCAGAAACCAATGATTGTGGGCTCGTATACATATGGTAGTCACGTTTAAGGGACAAATGGCCTATAAACGAAGTAATCCCGTTTTCGTATGCCGTTTGGGATAGTGTCACCATGCCTTAACCCACTCTGAAAGGCATTCAACAGGTTCGGCTTCTCTTTTGGCACATCTTTTGTCATTTGTGTCGCCAAAATCCATAAAGATTTAACATTGTAATTCCAAATGAAAGGAGACTGCTGACAATATTTTGGTCATATTTGAATAACTCAAGAAGGTTGGTATCCTAGAAAAGTCACCTGTGATTGAATGACCTACAAGCTGGTAGCAGTGTAATGAGCCTTGGTAGCCACAATTAGTGGTATTTACATAATAAGCTGCCAAGTCCACATTCTCCAACACGTTCCCATAATCTAACAGCCTGGTTGACATGGTGTTACTAAAGGCAAATTACAAGCTAAAGAACACGCGGTCTTTGATTTAGATTGTTTCTGTTTCGAGCAAACGTTTCAAGAACTATATTCTCTAGTGGATTCTGTGGTGCTAACTGTGTTTGATGGTGTATTCACACATTGATGTTCTTCAGATGAAACTGTGTCTAAAGTTAAAGCATGTTATAAGGGGTCAATACTGTCCGGGAGTTCTAAGTTGTAACACCCAAGTCAATTTATTTATATTCCATTATCCAGCTATTGTAATGTCAGCTCCTAATCCCGGAATCTATCAAGCCTGAGTTTTGTTCCTTGGTCCTGTTTTGATAACTGATCATAAACTGAAACCTTAAAGGTAAACCATACTGCATGAAACCTGTTGACAAACTGATCAAACTGAAAACGACGCCTTCCACATTGAATGTACCATTTGTAGATAGATTTTGTTGTTGTGACACAACAGACGGTTCCGACAGGAATTGGGCTAGAATAGATTGGACATCAATATAAGTGTTTTCAGTTGTGTGTACCAACATTTCAATTCTGAATTTACTCCATCCGTTGCATGAGAGTCAGGGTATTAGAACAATACACCATCCATGTACATGTAATAGCCTAATTAGGACCTAAAAGGATGTCCGTGGACAATAACTGGTGCTATGGTGTACAGCAATAGCGCATGGGTTTAATAACAGACTAAGCGTTTGGCTAAACCAGACATGCTTCTACTAAATTAGGAAACAGATCCTGTGTTCCTGAAATCGAAATTTGCGAACAAGGGAATTGATGCTTTAAACATAAGTGACATTCTGAGACAAAAATCGCTTTCCTTAAATGTCCCACAAGATCTCAAATTCAGGAACCACCAACAGTTCCCATTTTTCCTGTAGAAACTCCATTCCACACCACTTGTTCAATCATAGAAAGGTGTTACAGAACAGCTTCGTAGCTCGGGATGTAAATTCAATTACATTTACAGGAAGTGTTTGATACAAAACTCACAAAATCGCAACGGATCTGTCAAAACAATTGATTTTTCAAACTACACCAATATCCCACATGACAAACATTTTCCAAAGGTGTTCCACAACTAGGTGACCATACATACTATACATATATATCTTCAGAGATTCAGAACACTTTCGGAAGTTTAACTTCAGGTATGTCGATTATCTGATATCGTTCAATAACTATCAAATAGCCAATTCTTTCCCACTAATTTACCAACCTTAACTAGAAACACAGACGACCAATGAGACGGCTTCAAATGATTCATATTTATATATATGTATATCATTCAGAGTAACAAAACCTAGGCAGTATGAGGAATTACCAATAATCAACTTTCTCTTTGTATCAAGCAATAGTCCCGCTGCTTTAGCCTTTTTGTTTACATTTCGCAACACTGTCTTAAGTTTAATATTTCAAAAATTCCACGCATCAGTGACAAAAACATATGCAATTAATTTTTTGTAAGGAAACTTGGGTAGGGTATGGTCACCTTTATGAGAACACCGCATGTCAATATTACTTGATAGTGACGAATAAACACGTGTTATGCTGTAGTCGAATTCTTATAATTGACTGCTTTTGGCAGCGACTTCTTGTGGATGAGGAATGGGTTTTGTAGCTGTTCTTCATATCATAACGTTTTTAGAGCATAGATAAACGATCGTGTCATGAAAATGGGGCAAAACTAACAATAACCATAACTTTGTTTTATAATGTAATTCCACACCGTTTTATCAAATTTGAAGAAAGACGCTTTTTCTCAGCATTCTAGAACATAGTTGCCTGATTAAGACTTCCGTCCTCAAAGATCAGTGTTTAAATTGGCCACTTTGCTGCTTGCCCGCGTTTTAAGCTTTGTTGAAACAAATCTCTACTTTTGCGGTCCGAATGTGATGAAATTGCCGGCATCTGATGGATTTTCTACTTTTCAGAGGGCGCAGTTAAATCTCCAAGGACTTTGGGTGTGTTTGTGTCAATTTCAAAGCAATTTCGGCTCCTTCTATTTTATATGTCCTTAACTTAAGGCTTTTCACAAATCGATATGGAGATTTTACGAAATTGCATACAAATAGTCATTATTGCCTTAATTATGTAAATTAGTTAAAAGCAAACTCATATTGGCATTCGAAAGTGTTTCTTTGTGTTGATTCAATTGCATAATTGTCACGCATACTCAAAGGACTCATGTACCTGTTTTGATGTGACGTATGGGTTTATTGAGTCAGTGACAGAATTTCATCATACCCTGAATCTAGTAAACTGTCTGCTTGTATATGTTTCTCATAAATGATTCCCATGCTGTACTCCTAGCTTGGCGTTATTGGTTTATTGCGTTAAATGAATATGTACTGGTGACAAGGTATTTGGCGCAGACTTGGAAGACTGTGGGCCTGTTTTTGACGATAAACTGTCACTGTGGACAGACTATGTAGGTGTTGTCTCGATGTGTGTTTTCGGCACTGGATACCAAAGGTTTGCTGTAATGACACCATAATGGAGAGTAAAATCTCACTCTTGCGAATGTTGATACACACTTTAGTCAAATATGTGTCTTGGGAGAAATGATGTTTTCCTCTGAAGCACATTAGAGTGTTTTATCCTCGTAACCTGTAAGGGATTATGCACGAGTATGTGTTTACGTAATTTCTTAAAGCGTTTACTTGTACTGTCTAGTTTAAAAACAGTTACTGGACCGGTGTTAGCAATTGAAAAAAAGACTACACGTCTTATAACAATGTAAACAAATATGAAACCCCTTAAGATTTGTGTGGAGAGCCCTTTACAACATCATTACATTGAGGGGATTGATAATCATGTTTACCAGTCTTCTTCGTCTTGATTACACATGTGCGGTCGCACACGTAGTGTACCATGGAATCGATCATTTCAATAAACACATCATTTTGACATCGATTATGTACATGTGTGGAGGCATTCTGCTCGATGCTACCTTTAGTGCAGATGTCCTGGCAAACAGTTTTATGTAAGCATTAAAGGATGGACAGAGCTTATGCTATCACAGTGTTGTACTGAGGGATGTAGTAACTATTATAAAATATGCTATACTTGGGATTACACGGTAAAGTACCGATTCTAATACTTGTGTTAGGTTGAGTCCTATCCGGGATTGGAACCAACGATCTCAGAGTCAGGCACCTAGTCGCCAGTACACAAGGCCCGTCATCTAACCCACGGCTTCCACTTCATTACCTTTAATATTCCACGAATTTTGAATTTTCGAACCCTATATTTCTAATTTCATTGTAAGTACAAAACTTTGAAACAACATGTGTGGCTTAGGTAAGGTGTGGTTGAGGGACAAGGAAATGCCATCGGGAATAATGTATCATCGGAAAGAGCATTGCCAATGAAAGGGCATGAACTTCCTGCATCATTTTGTGTGTTTTAATGTCAGTTTTGTATTTTTTGTATTAATTCACCGTCTTTAACCACACACAGTCGAAACTAACTGAGGTACGACCCAAGATTTAAAAATATCAACAATCCTAATGCAAAAAGTTCAGTATTAGACAAACAACTAAGAATGTCTAATTTAATTGATCTTGGGCAATTACGATTGTGCCAGAATAGTAAAATGATCAATCTGGAATATAATGTTCTCAGATGTATCTTGCAAAGATGTGTATATATCCAGGTGGGCATACGCCATTTTACTTGTATGACAAGAGGACCATAAATGTGAAATATTGGGAATATTTCGAGCGAATGTCATATGCTTAGTAATAAAAAATATGTGGGAATCTTTAGGCGTATCTGCATACAAAGTTGAAGAAGAAGACAAAATTAAGTGGATTTGAAATAAGAAATAGAATCCAGAGGAATACGACAAACATGTACTCATTATTATTATTATTATTATTAGGAGCTATACTAGTAAACTAATCACCAGTAATATGACTGGAAAGTGGGATGCACCAATAGACACACCATCTAAACCAAACAACGTAATTTTACTCTAAACCTGACGACATAACCGGAGACCTTAATAATTCAAAAAACAAAACTTTGAAAACAATGTGAAAATGGAAGGCTGAAAAATATATGTAAAAAGACAAAGCCAGGGTATAGATTGGTTTCTGTTTAAATAATCAGTCTCTGAGGAAAAATACATACAAAAGAGTTATGTCTGTACATCCAAAGGCACTAATGATGAACCACTACGGGGAAATGGCAACCAATGTCTACCTTTTATACCTTCATTGTATAAGTGTGAGTACATGTACAGTGAACAGAATAAATAAGACACTTAACACATTGATATACAAAACAAAACAAAAAATAGTTCCAGTGCTGGAAAATGTGTTGATGTTTCAGGAAGATGAACTAGCGTAAATTGAAGACGTCAAAATGATATCATGTTTGAACATAATTACAAATTGCAAGGTCATCCATTACGTTCTTTCAAAATGTTATGATGCCGTTTGAAAACTAAGTGAAATGATTACACTGGAAAAACAATATATTTTCTAATATGAAAAGGACTCATACTGTGTTCTGCAAAAGGACCCCTATTATTTTCTTATGCAATAATACAATTAAACGTATCAAGCTGAATAACATATAGCATAAACGTGTACAATATGTAAATAGTAAGGAAATAGTTGTAGATTGGATTGTTCAAGTGGAGCCTTTGGCATCCAAAATTAATATTTATACAATATCTGGATTGTATAGGATTATTAAGACACTCAAGCGACGTTGACCGGTTCAAAGATCGTTCAGATTATTTGAACTGAAACTTGACTGCCACAGTAGGGGGCGTTTTGGAATCATTGGTAATAAACTTACTTAATCCCTTATTTAAAAAAGTATGGTTAATCAACGCAATAAGAATATGTTTAATAATTCACAAAGAATTATGGAATTGGAGAAAAGGAAAATTAAGGTACCTCTGACAACATAAGTGCATAAATTCCCTTCACTTTCAAGTAAATTTAATGATGATTTAAACACTTAAATGATTCATTTGTAATGATCAAAACGATGAAATATAACGAACATCATTGATTAGAAAATACGATTGCAGACTGAGAATGACAAAGAAAGGACCTTTGTACATTCCCTGAAATTGTCAGTTCTAAATTTGGCAAATGTACAGTCTGGTTAATTCTTCTTTTCCTTTTGATTACGATCAGTTCCCACGACAGTGTAACAATGTATTTTAACATAAGCTGATTGAAGATCCCAATAAGCACAGCAAATATGGGATATGTATTTTTGTACCCTGGTGTTTTTCCTAATTATCTATTTGCGGTGCATGTCTGTAACCAACGCTAATGAAACTAAGTATACATATTCCTTTTTGTGAAATTGTGTATCATCAGCTTGTCTGGCTTTAATCACATTAATATAGATTCTAACTCAGAAGACCAAAGAAGTGGAACACAAATCCATTATCATCTACCAGACATAGAAATGAAAGAAGACTCTGAATCTAATTGGACATCACCTTCCCGTCTTGACCAATACCTGTAACTGCAGCTGTAATTATGGACAGCGGACATCACTCACACTGATTTATGTCAAAAGTTGTGACATCATGTCTTACTTTCATGTGGCACCCGTGAAGATCCACCTCCTCGTGGTGGGTGCTGGGTAACGCTAAGCGCTCTTCAACCCCCCGTTGTGGACCCGGGGGTATATTTGGTCCACCAACCCGTTTGCCGTGGGTTGCGCCCCCGTGTCGGTGGAGGACGGGAGTCTGGTGGTTGAGGGCACTGGTTCCAGGAACAGCGTTCCTTTGCCCAACACACCACTTCGCCCCTTACTTCACCTAGACGGGTGGTAGAACTGGCACAGTTCTATCCATCGGCTGGTCACGCCAAGCCCTGTGCTACAACTATGTACTATTGCACAAAATGTTTGAGAATTATTACATGATATTTATAAGTCTTGGCGAATTTTTTTAGTCAAGATTTCAAATATACAATTTCATGTATGTTTTTGCCTAGAGTCGTATGCCCAGAAGGCGGTGGCTCATGGACCAATCTGGTGGAATCATTAATCTTTTATTTTTTCTGCTGGAGTATATCATCCGGGTATCCTTGGTGCTGCAAGTCGGAGATCCGCTTGTTTTTAGCATTGTCCTTGTGATACCCCGTGGTGGGTGGGGAGCTCGGATGACAAATATTGAAAAATTAACCATGGCTTACGAACCCCCTTAAAAAAACACACGTCCACTAGACACTGATCATGTTGATAATGATCAAAGACTGTCCACGTCCATTGAATACTGGCCACGATTTCTTGTTATTGAAACTGTTGACAAGACTCCATTAAAGTTGAACCCTTTTGCCATATCTAAGGGTATACAGGGCATTGCTGGTGATGTCAAGAATATTAAACGTTTACGTTCCCGTGCTCTGTTGGTTGAGTGTGGGAAAAGGCAACAAGCCACCAACCTTATGAGTACAGAATCGTTTGAAGGCGTTCAGGTCACGGTCACGGCTCATAAAACATTAAACACGAGCAAGGGAATCATCAGAGACCGTGATCGATTGTTTGCAGATATGTCGGAACTTGACATCGTCTCTGAGATGAAAGATCAAGGCTACTCTATGTCAAACGTTTCACAACCCGGAAAAACGATGCTGCTATAAAAACCAATACTTACTTGTTTTCATTTTCTTCACCAAATGCTCCAAAATCTCTTAAAGCAGGTTATTGTAACATCAATGTAGAAACGTACATTCCGAACCCTCTAAGGTGTTTCAAATGCCAAATGTTCGGTCATGGCGTCAATACTTGCACATTGTCTGTTGTATGTGCTCACTTTGATGAAAAGACACATACAACAGAAGATTGTGACAGTTATGTTAAAACATGTACAAACTGTGCAGGGGATCATTCATCTTACTCTAAAAGCTGTCCTGTTTGGAAATATCAAATGGAGATAAATAAAATCAAATTCACCCAAAACATTAGTTTTGCAGATGCCAAAAAACTAGTTCAAAGCTCAGAGCATAAAGAGAGCTATGCTTCTATCACCAGAACACCGTCAAAAGCAACCACTAGAATAATAAAATCATCTGCATGCTGTCAGACAAACTTGACCTGGGTTAAATCGGAATCTCCTCCGATATTCTCACCAACAATATCTACCCCAACAACAGAATCAGTTCCTAGTACGTCTAAAAGCCAATGTGAAACATCCTCTGATCTTGACGCATGATCTCAGTCGACATCAAAGTCTACACAGCCCCTTAAAGGCAAAGGTAAGAAGCAAGATTCTTTGAAAAAAACTCAGTGGCAAAGCCCCAAAAGGGCCAGATGATAAAATCAAATTATTTAACAAATACGGATCACTTGATGACATGTACGTGTCCGAAAACGTCCATTCTAGGGCACATAGCTTCGCCCTCGAAAAAGGTGAGGGGTAGATCCCCTATTAATCCACCTAAAAGATAAGTCTATCTAAACATATCGTGCAGTGGAACTGTAGAGGACATGCGGGCAAATGTTAATGAAATACAGCTATTAACACCATCAGCGTTCTGTCTGCAAGAGACTTATCTGATACAGACAGATAATTTTAGCTTACGTCAGTCTGAAGCCTATCATTATTTTTCCCATCCAGGTGATAGAGCCATTTGGGGGTTCTACTATCCTTATACGACAGGATGTTATTCACAGTGCTGTTACACTTAACACTAATCTCCAAGCTGTTGCAGTGCGACTTACTCTGGGTGTAGCATTTACATTATGCTCTCTGTATATTCCGCCTTCGTCGGCACTTCAACAGACTGATCTTCAATCACTCTATGATCAACTCCCTAAACCATGTGTTATTATGGGTAACCTAAACGGTCACAACCCACTCTGGGGCAGTACTAACACTAATACTAAAGGCAAAATACTTGAAGATTTCATTCCCAATAATGACCTGTGCATATTTAATGATGATTCAAGCACCTATCTGCATCCTGCATCTGGCACTTTTATTCTTCTCTGGATTTGTCTCTTGCACATTCTAACGTCCTGAATGAATTTGATTGGTCTGTTCATAATAACCTTTGTGGAAGTGACCACTTCCCAACTATCCTTTCAGAAATACCTCCATCTGATTCTCCATCGTATACAAGATGGAATTTTTCGAAGGCTAACTGGTCTTTATATCAAACTATTTGTAAATCGAAACTGCGACCTGAATGTTTCAGTGATATAACTGATCCCATTCCATTTTTTGCTGACGTTTTAAATGAAATAGCTGATCAGTGTATACCAAAGTCCTCTACGACTCCACATGTACGAAAACCATGGTTTAATACAGATTGTAGACAAGCCAGAAAAACGAGGAAAAAGGCAGAGCATTATTTCCGCCATCATCCAACTGTCCATAACTTAAATAAATTTAAAATGCTCAATGCAAAGGCGCGTCGTACCTTTAAACAAAACAAACGACAATTTTGGAGAAAGTATGTCTCCAAAATAAATTCCCGCACCCCAATGTCTAAGGTATGGAACATGGTTCAAAGAATTAAAGGCAAAGGTTCAAAATCTGCTGTTCACCATCTTAAAGATGGTGATAATTTAATTACTGACAAATATAAAATTGCAAATATAATTGGCGAAACTCTTGCCAAAAATTCATCATCGGCAAGTTATGTCCCTGACTTTCAGAGATATCAAAAGACAAAACTTAATTTCGAATCAAATATCGGTGGAGATTATAATGAAGTGTTTTCATTACATGAGCTACATACTGCTCTTGAGCAAGCTCATG
Source organism: Haliotis rubra (assembly GCF_003918875.1). Lineage (NCBI taxonomy): Eukaryota > Metazoa > Mollusca > Gastropoda > Lepetellida > Haliotidae > Haliotis > Haliotis rubra. Next base: position 547,566 of record NW_025767257.1, on the reverse strand, counting down.
ACACTGCAGCGGGCGATGACAATATACATTACCAGCTACTGAAACACTTACCTGAACCATGTCTGATGACACTTTTAGATATATTTGACCAAATATGGACGTCTGGAGAATTTCCTCCTTCATGGCGTAATGCCATTGTAGTCCCAAAAACAAAACCTGACAGGGATCATACAGATCCGTCGAATTACAGACCGATATCTCTAACTAGCTGTGTCTGTAAAACCATGGGGTGTATGGTGAATAATAGATTAACTTGGTATCTTGAAACCAATAACCTTATAACAAATATTCAGTGTGGTTTCAGGAAAAATCGTAGTACCATTGATCATTTGGTACGTTTAGAATCCTTTGTTAAAAATGCTGTAGTAAATATACAACATGCTGTATCAATTTTCTTTGATCTTGAGAAAGCTTATGATACGACCTGGAAGGAAGGATTCAAGGATTTACATGATTTTGGTTTGAGAGGCCGTTTGCCTCTTTTTATATCACAGTTTTTAAAAGATAGGCAATTTCAAGTCCGAGTGGGTTCAACCCTGTCTGATCATTACAATGTAGTATTTTGTCTGTCACACTGATTAGCATCAAGATCAACAGTTTATCCAAGGTTTTAAACGATTCAATTGATGGATCCCTTTTTGTGAATGATTTTAATATTCTTGTCGCGGTAAGAATATGCATACTATTGAACGGCAACTGCAGAAGTGTTTAACTAAAATAAATACATGGTCTCTTGAAAACGGCTTTAAATTTTCTAAGTCAAAAGCTAATTGTATACACTTCTGTAGAAAATATAAGCCTCATAACGACCCAGAACTATCTTTAAATGGCACTCCCATCAAAGTTGTAAAGGAGGCCAAGTTCTTGGGTCTAATTTTCGACTCCCATTTAACTTTTTTGCCGCATATTAAATCACTTAAAGCCAAATGCCTGAAGGCACTCGATTTGTTGAAAGTTGTTTCCAACTCAAAGTGGGAAGGGGATCAAACTACCCTCCTCCACCTATATCGACCATTGGTCCGCTCGAAACTTGATTACGGCTCTATCGTGTATGGTGGAGTGGGCAAAAGCAACCTAAAACTACTTGATTCTGTCCACCACCAAGGTCTAAGACTTTGTCTTGGGTCTTTTAGAACCTCTCCTCTTGACAGTCTCTACGTCGAGGCCGATGAGCCATCTCTTACACAACGCCGTATAAAATTGTCCTTGCAGTATATAACACAATTTTCTAACCCTGCATTTAACTGTGTCTTTAATCCTCTTTATGAGGATTTGTACAACAAAAAGCCTTCTCATGTTCCGCCTCTTGGTTTAAGAATTAAACCATTCATTTCTGCTGCCAGCATTGAGCTGGAAAATTTATCTCCTTCCCGTCTTATTTCTTCTCCTCCTTGGCAACTGGTGAGGCCTGAAGTTGACCTAACTCTGACAAAGTTTAAGAAATCTGAAACTAATGACTTACAATATAAACAAGAATATAATCAATTAAAAAATAAATATAATACATACAAATCCTTATTTACAGATGAGTCCAAGGATGGTGGCGCGGTGGCATGTGCCACTGTCATTGGATCCGGAACAATATCTTCTCGACTACCAGATCACAGCTCTATTTTCACAGCAGAAGCTAACGCCATATTAACAGCTCTTAAATATATTAATAAACACCGTAAATATAAACAATACATAATCTTTTCCGATTCTCTTTCGTGTCTTCAGGCTATTAAAAATCTTTCTTGTAAACATTCACTTTTATTAGAAATTATTGAATTGTATAATGAGGTTGCTACTGGCCAATGCAACATCGTCTTTTGTTGGTTACCCAGCCACGTTGGCTTTTCTGGGAACACAATGGCCGATCCTGCTGCCAAGGCAGCACTCAACAAATCTGTGACACGTCTTCTGATCCCATAGTCTGATTATAAAGCTGCTATTAGATCTTATATCCGTGATCTGATGCAAAAGAAGTGGGACACCCAAGTGGCTATTAATAAATTACATGAAATAAAACCCTATATTGGTTACACCTACTTGGGTTGTCAGTCCAGATTTGAAGAGGTCATTATACGACGATGTCGTATTGGCCACAGAAGATATACGGATGAATTCCTATTGAAAGGTGAGGATCCTCCGTTTTGCATCCCTTGTGATGAAAGAATCACGGTCAACCATGCCTTGCTTGACTGTGTTGAATATTCCATCACAAGGGATAACTATTTCAAATCACGAACTATGAAGGATCCTTTTAATAATATAAGTTCTCATATAATTATTGCAGATTTGTTAAATGATTTGTAAATAGATGCATATTTTATTATTGGTAGTTTAAATTAGTAACTGAGAATGTTAGTGGCTGTACCCTCAAAGGGGGTTGAAGTAGCGTAAAATTATTGTCCTCCTTAGAGGGTACGTAAGTCCCGAAACATTCAAAGGAAATTTATATTTACCAGTTGTTTTAAATGTAGTATTTTTTTTATTTTAATTTAGGCTAAATTTGACTTCAATCGCCAGCGGCTGAAGGGATGATATAAATCCAGCTAGGGCCCATGCAGGTAGCAAAAGTACTGTAAGTTCCCATGGTCCCTAGTATGGTGATCTACCTTCAGTGGTTGGCGATCTATAGCCAGTTTTTATATTGTATTGTCCAAATAGTGCTATCAGTTTTAAATTTCCACACTAGTTTTAGTTGTAATTGTGATATTCTAGTTGTTTTACTGTCCTTTGCAGACAGGTTTTTATGATATACACAATTTAAATTTCAATGTCAAATCTGTTCTCTCTATGGCTGCAATATTGCCGATGTGACGTTAAATAATAACTAACTCACTTACTTCCTTTCATGTCCAGGAACATTTTGTTTCCCCTAGCATTTGTATGGTCGGGGTATCTGGCGCGACGTAACAAACAGTTGGCATTGTGTGCCAGGGCTACACGTATACTACCGCCAGGGCAGTACATGCTTGTCATTTGTCGAGAACAACTCATCCCATCACTCATTTTCACTGACTCGCTCATACAAACCCAACAGCGAATGAAATCTGTTTCTGTAGATAATCACAACTGATTATTTTCTGGCGTTGACGTTTAATATTTGTCCCTCACAATACCTTAGGCTCTGTTAACAAAGCTCCGCTGACAGTTAATTCAATCCTCCATATTGATCACAGGTGGTACTGCAGTGAGGTTAAGTCCCTCTAAAAGTCTAATATAGGCATGCGACATTCGAAATTTGTTGTGGCAATATTTTTTACACTAAGTTCTGGAGAGATCTGATGAGATCTATCATCGCTTTGTATCGCTCGTTTTCATTACTCGCCTTCCTTTATGGTAGGGTGATACGTGTTGTAGTCGGAGTTTAGTCTTACGCCGGGTTTTAGCAATATTCCAGCAATATCACGGCAGGGGACACCAGGAATGGGCTTCACACATTGTACCCATGTGGGGAATCGAACCTGGGTCTTCGGTGTGACGAACGAACGCTTTAACCACTAGGCTACCCTACAGTCCCTGTTGAAGTTGGAGGACGCATATAATCTCATTTTATCTCTATAAGTAACGTTGTGCGTTTAAACGGGAGGCGTGGAACGTTTCTGTTGTCATTGTTCTGCATGTTCTGGGGCAGAAAGGACTATGGAGAATATATAGAAGATCTTACGAGTACACCGGGTACATTATCTGCCCCTCATGAAGTAATATGAAGTATCGCGACAAAGTAAATCCAGGAGAGATTATCAGTATTGATCGTATGCTATTCTCTACATTCTTCAGACGTGACTGTAATGTGATATCCTCTGTCTGCAGATACACTAACGCCAAGTGCAGTTTTGTCATCAGACATCAGATGGCATCATGATTTCTCATGAGAAACATAGTGAAAACATCTTTGAAAATAAAACTTTCGTGGAAAACAGACTGAATTTAAAAATTATTGATTAAACTTTTCATATGATGGACGACATGGACTCACTTGACATCGGAGCCGACTCATCGTATAGCCACCACAGCTGGGAGATGAAGAATGGAGACCAGCAGACAAGGTAGGCAAGGATCACTACAAATGTTAACTTCACTGTCTTCAGCTTGGCTCTGGAGAAACCTCTACTGGAATGTGATCTTGGATGCATTCCGCCATCCCTATATCCAAATGTCCTTCCCGGACTCGGACTAGATGAAGTGTACATCATGTGACCAACAGCACCATTCGTTACCTCCCTTTTTAACAGGGGTTCACGCGTCACTCTATATTTGGACCAAATTGTGTAGCATATTGACCCGTATGCAAAAACAAGAATTAAAAACGGAATGACATAGACCAGGAATGTGAATGTTGTAATGTACAGCTGAAGGATCCAGGGTGGATCCCAGTGGACCCAACAATCAAAGTCTCCAGTACCAACGACACGTTCCTGGTACTTGAACAGCAGAGTCTGGGGTATGCTGAAAACACCGGCAATGAAATACGCTCCTGCTATCATAAGATTGACAGTTTTGGTTGTCCAGTTGTGGTTTGACAAGGGATGACAAATAGCCCTATATCGGTCAATAGCTGTCATCACCAGCACGTACGTCGACAGGTACATCACAAATACTTGCATGAACTTCACAAAGCGACACAAAACATCTCCTCCCTGGAATTTCTGCGTCACATCCCATATCAGTTGTGGTAAAATATTAAAGAATGCTACCAACAGATCCGCTATGCTCAGGTGCATTATGAACATGTGCATTCTGCTGTTGATTTTACGCCTTCTGGCCAGGGCGATCAAGACACAAGTATTTCCAAACACAGCCAGTGCTAGGATGACGGCCTGCACCGTGACTTCCGCTTCTGCCAAACTTTTGTTTATCTGTTGATTGGCGTTCGATGTGACAGTGGTCGAGTTATCGTTCCTGACATCAGTATTGTTCAAACCGAGGCCAGTTGGATATGACGTTGTTTGAGGCGACAAAATAAGGCGGATTTCCGCCATGGCGGAATCACTGTTAGCCATACTGGATATTGTTCTCTGAAATGTAAAACAGGTCTATAAATAACATGTAATAACGGTTATGTTTGTCTGCTTATTGGTGATATTAAATATGAAATACAGTGAAAAAGGAAAGAACATGTACAGCCACACAATACACAATATTCATATATGTGCTACATCATTTTCTACGATGAATGTGACTGTACGGCAAAGGATCAGTATCAATGTCTCGTTAATGACAAACATTCATAATAATGTCAGGGATGAAATACTTCGTGTGGACTTAGTAAAATGCTACGGTCCTTGCTCCATCGTTGTTGAAATGACACTACTGCAACTGAATTTCCACATTAAGCCGGGCATTATATTGCATTGAAAAAATAAATGCCTGTTAAGAAATCTCGAAAAAAACATATTCTTGATCCTCTCCGCTAGCTGAAAATATATGTGGAGATAGTCAATAACACGCGCCTTCTAAACATGGCTCTTATCTTGCGTAAAGGACTGTTGATGACTGAATTTGTGTAACATATTATATGAAATATTAACAGAAATGTATCAAAATTTCATTATAACGATTCTGAGTGACAGATTATTTTCAGCGGTGCGATGTTATAAATACAAAACGCCATGCTTTTAATTGTATGTCAGCATGGTAGCAAGTTGTGTCAATGGCGCTTTCTTCTGAAACTACAATCTCTGCATGATGGGACTAATGCATATTTCAGTCTAATATGTCCAAATATTTTCTCCAATGATGTTGTCAAACATACATGGACATCCCTTGATGTCACCAGTTGTGCCGGAATATTGGATTTCCTTTAGAGTCTATTGAGGCAATGCCGAAACTCCATATCGTCTCATTAAAAAGGCTACGTTTCACCTATACGTAAACGATCAAAGGCCAATACATACTTAGACATGGGATTATTACTTAACCATCACCTGAATCTATATAAATAGCTCTCCAATGGACTCAGCGGAGATAAATGGTTCCATGATTTAGAGAAACTATTATGGCCTTTTTGCAAACTGCTTCACATCCCCTCATTACACGTCCCCATTATCATTGGATGATCGAAGGTAAAAACATCTTTGTCCTGTATGTGGAAGCCTGCTTATGTCGCTATATTTCTGGAAACGGTTATATTAATATAGGACCTACTTAACGTGGTGGTTGAGGAAGGTTTCAAACAGCTAGGAGCACAAGGAAATGTTTGAATAAATCCAGTGTAACCTGTTTATTTTGATATGAAATGTGATATTTCGTTCAGGTTCAATGTCATCGCAAACAACAGGAACACGGTCAACATGTGATAAATTGATGACGTAACCTCTTTGTTAGATCAGTTCACAGAAGCAGTAAGCATGTGTGATTGCACGCTTACCGCTTACCGGTCTAGGACCGACTCTGTGATCTAATGGATCGAGCCCGCGTCAAAGACAAAGACGTGATTACAGCATGTTCGTCGCTATACAATTGCAATAACGTTCAACCCCGATTTAACTCAGTGATGGGGACATTACGATGATCTGGGAATGTTGGGGGCTGAACTGGTTTCCTCCAGAGTTTTAACTCTTTGTAATGAATTAAGTAATCTTAATGTCCAAGCTGTTGTACGCCAAGAGATATTTCCTAGTGTTGAATGTTCCCACTGACAACAAATAGACCTACAGTATTTAGGACCCGATCTTGTGGAATCCCATATATACAAACTGACAATAACAGCTGTGGACAGTTGTGAATATCGCGAACAGCCTAGTATCAACTGGGATCACGACTATAACATTATCATAGATGCTGTTACAGCGTGTGCCACAATATTGTCCAAAACAGAAGATGAACCTGTTCATTATAACCTAACCATTACAAGTCAGTATGACTTAATGATTTTCTTTATTGGTTTCAGTGATACTTCCACACTCGCTAATAAGTCAATGTAAAATTAACTAAGGAAGACCCTGAACGACGCACCAGTGAATGTTTAGCTTAGCTCTATCTTTATGACATGTGAAATTTTCTGTTGTACTGGATTCCAAAGTATACAGCATACACACACCCTCTCGCGAACACCTGGCACCGTCAGTATTTGATAGTGATTTGTATACACAAGCTCACCATAAAGTTCAAATTGTACAATGGACTCTTGATTGCAACACACATTTCGCTTATCTTTCTGCCCGAGGGCGTTAAAGGGCATGGTACTGAACATGACAGTCTGATCCCATCGTACAAGATAGTCCACTTAACCTCGATTCAACTGTGTAACGACTTCTTTCATTTCAAGAGTAAAGAATTGTGTAAAGAACAGAAAAAATAGTAAGCATAGAAATACTCTTAACATAAATCTGAACTTTTTGTCAATATGGCGTGTGAAGATCTCTTAGACTTTTTCTTAAACTTTGCACCTGATATGTTCTTCTTAAACTGCACGCGGCGTGGGTTGACGATGAGGGTAACATGTCCATAACACAAACATAATGACTTTGAGAGACTGTTTCGGCTAAAAATATGTTGAGATATGTTTTGTCTCAGTAAAGAACTTTGTGCGCTGTCATTTGTTCACACTCAGCTCGAAACCTGCTTCAACGCGAGAACGATTAACTGTACGTAGAAACACAAACACACGTCACGTTGGGGGGAGTGGGGGATGTGTGTGTTGGGGGGTGTCTGCAAAATGTTGTTCCAGGTTTCCAGGTATGTCCACATTTACATCTTTTTCGGCCACAAAATACAAAGCGAAGCCTCCCGACCCTTCAATCCCGAATAACAAGTTATCGTAAAAGACTCCTAGGAACATGAATCCCCATGCCCGACCGTTTGCTCAAACTGCTTAAACGCCAGATTGCTTTGAAATATAAGCAGTGACAAGCATTAAATGTCGACATATGTGTGCGTGACAGTTGAAACAGATTCGTACCACAACTAGTCACACGTGAGTGTGGATTGTGACATTTAAATATCGGAAATAACTAGGACCATGAACGTGTACGGCATTACATTATAGTTGTGATCATCCTCATCTGATCGGTGTAAGTCCACACATGCACTTTTTCAGAATGAAAAATGTGTCCCACTGTTTAAACTATATTCAGTTACAGGTTCGTTAGAACACGATTTCATAACAGTTATCTGGTGACAGTAAACTGTGATCCTGCGACCTGACATTGGTTCGTGTGTGCAGGTCACAAATGGGTAACAATACGCAAACAACAGACACTAAAAATAATGTGCGTACGCTGCCCTGGAGCAACGTGTTTGTGCACGTGAACCATGTGTGCTATGTGTGAACCACGTGTGTTATATATGTGTGTGACGTACGTGCAATGTGTGTTCTGCGTGTGTGTTAACTGTTTTCAGTGCTTGAGCTACATCAGTGCTACCTTTGAAATACTCGTATGCTACACATGATTTACGAGTACACGTGAGCAACAAGCGCGAGTATGTGAAAGCCATGCGTACTATCTGTGAAATACAAGTGTGTCCTACTTGTTAGGTACCCATCATACGTATGGCCTTGTGTGTTGTACGTCTGTGTATTTATAGTTTTAACAACGCTTTATCTGCAAGCTGGTTACGTAGGGTGCCACTTGTAGGTAAATATGAGCTATTTAGATTGTGTGTGCTAAGTGTGAACTACGAGTGCATTATGTGTGAAGTGGGTGTTAAGTACGTGTGCTCTGTCTGTGATATATGTGGGAACTACGTGTGCTCTGTGTGTGAGATATGTGTGAACTACATGTGCTCTGTGTGTGAGGTATGTGTGAACTACTTGTGCTCAATGTGTGAGATATGTGTGAACTACGTGTGCTCTGTGTGTGAGATATGTGTGAACTACATGTGCTCAATGTGTGTGAGGTATGTGTGAACTACTTGTGCTCAGTGTGTGAGATATGTGTGAACTACGTGTGCTCTGTGTGTGAGATATGTGTGTGAACTACGTGTGCTCAATGTGTGAGAACTACGTGTGCTCAATGTGTGAGATATGTGTGAACTACGTGTGCTCTGTGTGTGAGATATGTGTGAACTACGTGTGCTCAATCCGTGAGATATGTGTGAACTACGTGTGCTTTGATGTGACATATGTGTGTGAACTACGTGTGCTCTGTATGACATATGTGTGTGAACTACGTGTGCTCAGTGTTTGAGATATGTGTGAACTACGTGTGCTCTGTCTGTAAGATATGTGTGAACTACGTGTGCTCTGTGTGTGAGATATGTGTGTGAACTACATGTGCTCTGTGTGTGAGATATGTGTGTGAACTGTGTGCTAAATGTGTGAAATATGTGTGCTCTGTGTGTGAGATATGTGTGCTCTGTGTGTGTGTGAGATATGTGAGTGAACTACGTGTGCTCTGTGTGTAAGATATGTGTGAGCTACGCGTGCTGTGTATGAGATATGTGTGAACTACGTGTGCTCTGTATGTGAGATATGTGTGAACTACGTGTGCTCAGTGTGAGATATGTGTGAACTACGTGTGCCCGTAGTGTGAGATATGAGTGAACTACGTGTCCTCCACATGCCAGGTACATTTTGTATATTTAAGGTATAGCAACAATTTGATTCTTATCTTGCATATACCACTCAAAGATTGCTGAGAATAAAGTTAAAAATGAAGTAATGATGGACCTCAGTATCGGGATTAACGGACACAGTCAATACGAAGGTGTTTCGATCTATCGTTGCACATCATTATTAGACAGTACAACAACAATCGCCAGAGTACAGTTACAGGCGGCTCGTCATGTAGTCTTAGACGTTGCCAGATTCACAGGAATGCTGGAAACAAAGGTCACGCTTGCAAGCGTCCTTGGTGTCAGCCTAGCAGCAGTGCATGGAGCTATACCTTTGGATCTGTACACCCAACCGTATGTAGGTGGGCCACATCGTTCCACAACACAGCGGGAAACAGGGTTCTCCTGCAGCAAGTCATCATCACCACAGTAGACATCACATGAGGAACGCCATTGGCATCACTGTTTTTGTTGAGTGCGTAATCGTCTCCGTGAGGATGGTTTCCATTTACAGAGAGAATGGATTGATTTCGCACCACACTGTTCCCACATTACAGACAGAAACGTTGGGATTGGGATGAACAGCACGTCAATTGGACAGACCAGGACTGGGCTCCAGTGTTTTTCACTCATAACTTCACAGATAGTCGTGCACGAGAGTGGCGATTCCAAAGTAGGGGGATCATTCATGATTCGGGTTTGTGATCAGTAGAGCTGGATCTCAGTGACCAAGAAGACAGCCGCGCCCAGGAGGGAAAATGGGTATGTGAAACCGTATGTAGGTGCAGTTGTACCTAACTACATCTTTGTGGACGATGTCGCACGACTTTGTCCTGCCAGGGTCAGTGATTCTACTTAGAGCAGGAGATGGTTGTTATTATGGAATGGTCTGTCAGGTCAATATACCTCATCCCTTGAGAGCACAGCTGCAGACCGCCCTGGCCTTGGTCTTCCGACATCTCTCAGTGAACAATATGCCTTCGACCACAGCCCAGGCACTTATGAAAATCACGGGACCACTTTGACAGGCTGCCACATGGATCATTTTGTTTTCTTTTTGCGCAATGAAGTTGTTTTCGAGATGATTAGACATTTCAGTTTTGGTCAGATAATCTCATTTTCACGGATGATCTGCTCACTTTGATGTATCACCTTTTTAAGAAGTTTTCCTTAGTAAGCTTTGAGTAGCATATTTTAGAACATTATTAAGTTAAAAATCTTTTAAGGGAAATGTTTCAGTGACAGAGATGATTCAGCATGTATTTTATGCTAGTATTCATCTTCAGAACACGTCGTGAACAAACCCTTAATTAAATGTTTCTCCTTCAGCGTGACTGGTGAATTATATCCAACTTCACATATTTGTAATCCTAATGTCAGCTAAACAGACAGGAATATCAGAGAACACTCGAGCTTAAGGTTTTATAGAGAGTGATTGACACGGAAGTCCCCAATAACAGTGGTAATAACTAAGGAGCTGGCGAATGTGGTGAGCATGTGTTGTCCTACCGGTAGTATCCCTCGTGAAGACATGTCAGTGGGGCAGCCATGCTGACATATCAGCAACCTAATTCCAGGAAAGTGTTCACTCTCCAATCATTTCCGGATGATGGCAGTTTGGAAGATATGCAAAGGGTTTAATTGGCAGAGTAACTTCAGGTGGTTAGGAATAGAAAGTGTAATCTAAATATGTAGTGTTTTTCTTATCTTGATTTCAGGAACACCTTTTAATTACGTGTAATGTATAAAACTTTAAAAAATAAACGGATTCTGATCTTTAAGCAGGTGTCGGTGCAAAGTATGTGTCTTCATTACAGATTACAGCAGTTTGAGGTTTGACCCATTAAACATACTTTTAAAAAAGAGATCATAATATATAGACAAAGAATTGGCACAAACATAAGTGTTCCTATGGAAGAATGTTGATGTCAGTAAATCCTAACCTTAAAACACACCCAACAGACAGCTTGCACGTAGCGTATACAGTAGCGCCAGAAACATTCGGAGGGTGTTATTTCTGATTTAACACTTTCATAAAGCATCATCCCTGTCAATCTCACTGAGTTTGCTTATCGTGTTTTTGTGACTTACTTTATTGCATCCATTGTTTGTGTGTGATTGATTGGTTGGCCGCACTCTGTGGAACTGTTGAACAGGCAACAACGAACCAAAAATCTTGACAATCCACCCCATTCAGGGTGTCCCTGGGCACCGACAAGAGTACAGTATCGATTGATCCGAAACCATTACAGAAACGTTTCGGGTCAGAAGGTGTGTGCAAGTAGCTCATCTCCATGCTCTATGGCTATTTGTTTTACCGTGCCTTGCAGCTTGCCCACAAATGTGAATGGTGTACACAACCGACGGGACTGGGGTATTTGTCGCTGGTCACGTGTTTCCAGGTTCACTTTGTTCTTCACTGATTAGGCATGGTAGTTCCTGGTGACATCTATGGACATCTAGCTGTGCTTCATCCTGGCCTTAGACCTCGTGGCAGATCTGACGGTGGATCAGTTATGGTATATATTCCATACTGTGCACATCTTACTGTGCAGTACTTTCGGGACAACCTAGGACAACAACAACCGAGGACAACGTCCGTGCTCACCGGAAATGAATTCTTTTGCCATGGTCAGCAGTGAACCAGAGCTTCCCCCCAATGAATATGTGGGACATAATGTGAAGTGCGTCAAAGTCATATGCAGCCGACAACGTTGGCTGAACTTGGCCTCGTCAAGTGAATAATTGTTTGACAAGTTTGCAGATGTCTATAACATCTTTGTAATGTGTTTCCAAGCCGCTCATTAATATACAAATATTACCAGAACTAATATCTCTTACAGTTTTGAAAAAGGGCTCCAGGGCTCTTTCAGAGTGGGGATTATTTCACAAAACTCATTTGATAAAAAAACACATCCACGCAGTTACGCATTCGGTGTATTTCCGCCAAATGGAGACATATTTTTACTATCCAGGAGGAACTACCGACAAGGAAGGATGGGATCTTCAAGTTAGTTAACTGCTGTTTGCAGTTGTTATACGACAGGTGACTTTGTCACTTCAAGGGTTATATTTCATCCCTCATGCAATTAGATACTACTGGGGGGCTTGTCCCAGGTGAAGAAATCAATCACGATTTTCACTCCCTGTTGTAATCCGATGTTCACGATGCGATACGTACATGGAAACTCTCTTTTGCAAGGTATTTATATGAATTGATGAGCAATTATTTTTATAAAGAATGTGTAATGTTAGTGCAAATTATATTTTGTCAACCGAAACGATTTCAGAGTGTTTTTTTCTTTAAAGTAAATGAAGTGGCTACCGACCAGTCATTTCCCCGAGGTGTTTCTGGCACATTCTCATACTCGAGTTTTCTGTGCCTTAATTGTTAAGTTTGGTTGAAAATACGAGAAGCGAACCCTCGGTTTTCAGTCCCTAGTAAAGAGTAAAGAGTTTTTATACCTCAAAACGGGGAATATAAAGAGTGGAATCTTTAACTCTGAAGCGGTGTAAACTGCATGACCACATGACTTTCTTTGATAATATAAAAAAGGTAATCATAATGGGTTGTATCGCTTTCACTCATTTTGGAGCACCTTCACCAAGCAGTCATAAATCTGCCCGTATGGACGATCTCTGCAGCAGGTCACATGTCACTAAGACAAGCAATAGGTTTGTGTTGGTATTCATCGCATACGAATTGGCAACCTTCGGGTTGTTAGCCCGATATGTCTGAGACATTATGGACCTGAACAGATAGGGTCGAATGGGTGAGAAACACTTGCCGAGGCTACCGGAAGGTAGGGCGTCCCATGACGTTAGTCCACGGACACTTACGAGTAATTCCGATGCCATTTGACCCATTATTGTAATCTACACGATACCGAGTCCTGATGAATGAGCCGATATACCCTCAGACGTTCAATTGACTATTATACATGAATGATTGGATATTAAATAATTGGTTGGGTGATTTCGTCACAGAAAAGTCTGTAAGGATAATATTGAGGATCACTGTGCGGAACTAGGAAGACACAAGCAAAGTTAGTGAGTTATGGGTCCACGTGAGCTTGAAAGTCATTACTGAACAATTGTAGGGGGTGAAAGTGGTATGGGTTGAAGTTCCATTACAGTTTCATTACAGCCATATAGTCGTCACCGCACTGCTTCATCATATTATCGCCAGGTTTTGTGTGAAGATTAAATGCAAGTGAAACTGGGAAATAGATAAACTAAACGAGAATACTCTGACCAGGTGCACATTTTCACGCTTAAGTACCTAAGCCTGTAAATGCATTAGAATAGGGTAAAACCCTGTTAGGCTTGCAGTTTGCTTTATTGAAACTTGAAAGGACATATGATTGTTTGTTTTATATTGGAATAAAGCCGCACTCAGCAATATGTCAAGTATACGACGCCTGTCTTTAAAGACTCGTGTCTAGACAATCCAGAGATTGATAATGTGAGTATCAACGCATCTGGGACACGTTAACATGCATCCGATCTCGTTAGACGCATCTCAAGATCAGCATGAGTTGCTGGAGATCAGCTGTGACCTGGGGTTTATTCACTATAGATACTGAAACAAATGCTTTGAAAGCTAACTCCTACTCTGCAATTTATCAAAGAAGGTTAATATGTTTAGTAAACAAACTGTGAAAAATCTCAGCTTCGGTTGCCCTAATCAGTGACAACGTGTAGATCACTGAGAGGATAGATCACTGAGAGGAGCTTACTCAGTTAGTAGGCTTACGTCACAGGACAGTGCCTCATCTGGCAACAACATGTCACACACTACCGATAGTTTATTGTGACATGCTCAAACAGCTTGTTGTCTTGTATTCTAAAGATATTCCTCCGTTATTAATGAGTAGATGCAAAGTTGTTACTTGAAGAGGCGTTAAAAGCAAAAAAATACATTCAAAATTATCTGCATGTATCTAGAACGTCACTTTCTTCTGGAATTCTGTTAGTTCCATAAGTACAGAAATTTAAGATGTGTACCATCATGGCATTTGCATTTGAACCTTGGCCCTGTTGGTCCGTGATATTGGTGTTGCTACGGGCAGTTACTGATAATATATCATAGGCTATGTCCTTGCATGATGGAAGTCCCAAGGACATATCAATTTTCATCATAATTAGATATCCTTGTGGCAATATACTGTTTAGACCAGCACTGAAAGGTCGTGTCTAGCTGTATGACAAGTCTACCACACACCAATCGCTTAACTAGGTTATTGCAACATATCAATAGAAACAGCACCACACTGAAATTATGCACACAGTACTTCTGGTCAACTTGAAACTAAACTGTCGTTTTATAAGTCCGGGTGCATTTAATAGTTATCAGCAACTGAAAAGAACATCTGATCATATAGTTGTATTCCTAAAACAGTCAAAATCTCCCATGCCATTGGCAGTCTACAATCCTGGATGCGTCTGTCAAGGCCCGTGTCCTTTTCACTGTACCACTGAAATACTGAGTTTGTCGGCCAGTATGTGTCGGTAGGATTCCTCTGGTCTTTATAAACAAGCCAAGGACTGAGAGGCGTGTTGTTATGGGTGGAAACATCGGAAGAAGGGAGGTCATCATGTAAGGACATTTTCAGAAAATGGTCAACAAGACCAACATATATAGATCTGAGTATGTTGACAATGTGAAGTTTTATGAAACTGGCAAAATAGTCAACATCCACTTACAGCAAAAAGGATTGATGGTGACAGAATAAGTTACCCCCAAAACACGCAAGGGCATAGCAAGTGGTTTAGGATATGAGCGTGCAATACAAGTACCAGTCAATACGTGTGTAGCATGTTTCAGTTCAGATACCTGAACTGCACTCGTGAACGTTGAAAAAGCGACGTCTAAGAATATTTGGTATCTGCGTTACCAGTCAACAGCTTAGTCTATATGTCCTTCAAGTGTTTTAGGTCTTTTGTATCACATGAGTATATAAACACTTGAACATCGTGCAGATCTCAACCATTATTATACAATATGTTTTGAAGTCTTGGGTTGCCGCGATCATTACACGTTATTAAGGTATATGGTGCGGGTTTCCGACGTATTGTGCGGCAACATTTTCTATGAATTACTTGAGAAAGAGAACCTAGTATAATTCAAATGTACATTAATAGACATGAGGCTGGAAAATAATGAAGGCGTAACACCTGAAGAACTGTCGCCTGACATTACTGAAAACGTTTAGATCGTTTGTACAACAGAATGTCACAGGTGTGTGTTACGTATACGTATATTTACATTATACAATCGCAGAAAGATTCCCGTACATCACTATTATTCAAAACAATGTATAAACGTAAACAAAGAACGATTTGCAATTGACTATATTGATGTTTAGTTTATAAGCTGGAGTTCACTATGAGAGAACCCGGTTCCAACATCACTTCAGACTGAAGATTGTCTTCGGGTCAATTGTCACGTCAAATGGGAGCATCAGGTATGTCCATATTTAGCCCAAGGATGCGTCATTGTTGACGCAAGATGGTTGCACATGAGGAAGTGATTGGTCATTGACGACACCAGATAGTTGAGGAAGGTTTGGTGGATGTTATTCCAGAATTGCAACAAGGTCTGTCACACCTTAATGAACGTCATTGTTTCGTTTGGGAGACGGCGTTCATGGTGTTCAAACTGCAAACCAGAGGACTGGAGGTATGTTCTGTTGTCCAGTGAAGTCTGTGACGACACATACATCATTAGGGCGTGTGCTGTCCCACTATAAAGTGATATCTCTGAAGGAAGGGGAGAACTTGAAGTCGAATAACTTCGCCATGGTACTGTCAAATTTTCATCGATGACTATCGGAGGGGTTCTGCGTTGTGCAATGGGGACACCCCGCACTTTTTCGCCTTCACGAACGAATGAATACCGTTGACCAATTATTTCAGCGTAACGTTCTATCCACGTCAATAAACACACTGATGGCCCTCTCTGTTGTCCAGATGAAGCCTGGACGGTGCAGATGACTAGCCTCCAGCCCTGTTGCACGAACCTCCAAGCAACCAAGGCGTACATTCCCGATGTTATAATCCGGCAACAGATTCCTTGCATTTGTTGCACTAATCGTAGTTAAGCAGGGGATGATGTCGGCTGTCACAGTTCCAGTCTGGACACAATTTCACTGTTGAATAAGACAGATTCTCTTGCGACGTGATGTTCATCGTCGGCGTCCACAATGGCTGGCCCCTGGTGCAGATTTTGTTGGTACGATAAACACAAAAACGCCTAATACCACTGTCTTGTGTGGTTTCAAGCATTCCCACTGCACGCAGCCGCGCATAAGCGCTGATTAAGGTTATGAGGTTCGACAGTTAACAAGCTGCGTTCTACAGTTAAAACACTTCGGCGGTAATAGTAATAGTCAATTTTGTTTTGCGTTCTCTCATGTTCAGTATCCAGCCAATGACAGCCAGGAGAGAAACGTTCAGTCAAAAGCTTGATGGAAGAGACAGGCATTGAGAGCAGTTCCAAAGGTGGAATAGGTTGAAGAATGCAAGGTGTTATATTGACAGAAGTGTTTGTACAGGTGGTTATCATGCACGTTGCTGAAGCATCCACACAAATGTCCTCACATCCCTGTAATAAAACGGGGAATTGCATGTCAAAACTGTAGGCTTGACCTTTGTGCAGACCGAGAGTGACAGTCTACAGCAATCTATTCATTTACCTCCATGTCTAGTTCAAACATCTTTGTAAAAACTTTCAACGATTAGCCAACTAATCAATGGCGACTAACTAAAACGTGAACATGTTCGTTGTCAAATTCATCGTTTCGGCGATTTGGGAGCAATGTACTTTGTAATACAACGCACTATGAAAATGTCGTTTGCTTTGTGTGAGGTGAAGAACTAACTTACATAGAGCACGGACACACAACGATCTACCTCGGGGTTTATGCTAAGGGAAAGTATTCTTTACTCCCATCGAAGGCAACCCGCATATAACACGCATGTGTGTAATCAGATTACACACAATAACATTATTTTTACACATGTAGTTAACGGTCTTAATAATGTCAAGGAAATGTTAAAGAAATCCTCAGGAGTTCAAAATGTCGGCCAAAAGCAATGTCGTCCATTATCAGTTTTGTAACGTCACCGCATATAATGCCAACACATCCATAAGCTGGACGCAGAATTGATGTTTGATTATTGATGAATAAACTTATCATTTTCATTGGCAGCAACACAGGTTTGCATTGTCGTAATTCAATCATATTGCCATATGTGTCATGGATTCTTTTTATCTCCAGCACGTGTGCACAACCAAGTTTACAAGTTCTTCAGAGACTCAATCGGTGTAACAGTAGAAAGTAATAGGTATTTGTCACATCTGCCCTTGGTTAGAATGCTGTTGTCCTATGGTCAATACCACAACCGACATTGCAGAGCAAGATAGCTCATTAAAATAAAACTCCTGATATGGTCCTAGACTTGATTGATTGACATCACTTTCCCCCGACGTGTTGGGGGCTGTTGTCGACAACGCCGGCTCGCACGGCATTGAGATCAGTCTGTACACTGGTACCAGTCTTGAAGAGATTGGGCTGAATTGCAACTATGAATTTGTTTTACTAACACTAATTACAGCAATTGTGGCATGGAATGCTTCGTGAAGGCACTAAATGGACATGGGCAACACCAATTTGAATTACATGTAAAAAGACCACCCAGCTCTGTTAGATCACAGACCACATACTTCATAATGTGACAGGATACAGATAAGCTGCGTATCTGCGTAAATTACGCAAACGTTTATGTGAAAACTCAATTCCTTTCAAGTCTATTGCGTACCAGTACGCTTGAATATTTGTAAATACTCATTACATTTGATCTAACATGTGTACACACAAAGATGTCAAATCTTAGCTTGCGTTCTGTAACATTCAGCAAACCTACTAGAATTTGAATTAAGCAGACCCATGCGCTACAGATGGAGGTTACTGAGGATAGATAGAATAACTGAGGTATATATAGAGGTTACTGAGGTATATAACTGAGAGGTTCTATTTCAGCACATGAACTTGGTAACTTGCAGTTTTTCTTATCTTTTCTCATGTAACAGATCAAATATAAATAATTCTATTTTCACAAATAATCAAAAATGGCAAAAATACCCAATTGAGTTTGAGTGAGGTGGGTATAATTTATTTGGTTGCTCAAAGGAAAATTAGGTACCCATTTGAGATGAACACAAGCGACTTCATAACTCAATGACCCAAAAAGTTATCTGTAGCTCTGTAATATGAGAAGGGGGCATTTTAATAGACCTATTGCAAATGCAACTATGGTCTATGTAAAACTGGACTGCCATGGGAAGTATCCTAACTGATTCGCGTCTAAACGACAAAACACCGATTCACGTCTAAACGACAAAACACTGATTCACATCTGAACGACAGACTACTGACTCACATCTGAACGACAGAACAACGATTCACACATAAACGACAGGACACTGATTCACATCTAAACAACGAAACACTGATTCACATCCAAACGACAGAACACCGATTTACATCTAAAGTAATTAAATCTTAACGTCGACATAGGACTAATCAATAGTTGTTGAAGATCTAATATCAATCCAGTGTCTTTCCTTTCTGTAAATAACTAATACAAGTAATTAAATATCCTTCAGTTTTTATAATGTCATTACGAATTCATCAACATTAATACGATATTTACATGAGCACATCATTCATTTGAATTGCCAAACGTCATTAAACAATAATCAAGCAAATTAAATCAGCAGATCTACTCTTTAAATTGCTTCGATAATGATAATGATTAAGTGTAAGAGTATTACCGATAGCCTGAAGTTGGGTTTTCTTAACCAAATAGGCCAGGGTGGATGAGACATGAAGGTGTGTTAGTATGTTGAACATTTTGTTTAATTCTTAATTTCATTGTAGGACGTTGTTCTCTCTATATAGGCGGTTTCCACCTGACATTCAATCAATGATCTACGTGTATATATGTAATGATATGGAGATGTTTGTGATTTTTATGTCAATGGGCCGCATTTCTGATGTATGAAAGATGGAATGTATGAACCCCGTGAACAACCCCCCACATGTCCCGGATCCACCACCGGTAAAGGCAATAGCCCGTGGTCTTGTTGGGCGTGGATCCACCACCGGTAAAGGCCATAGCCAGTGGTCTTGTTTGGCAAGGATCCACCACCGGTAAAGGCCATAGCCAGTGGTCTTGTTTGGCTATCATCCACCACCGGTAAGGGGCATGGCCAGTGGCCTTGTTCGGCCCGGATTCACCACTGGTAAGGGTCATGTCCAGTGGCCTTGTTGGGCGCGGATGCACCACCGGTAAGGACCATAGCCAGTGGCCTTGTTTGGCTAGCATCCACAACCGGTAAGGGGCATGGCCAGTGGCCTTGCTCGGCCCGGGTTCACCACTGGTAAGGGCCATGGCCAGTGGCCTTGTTTGGCTAGGATACACCAACAACAAGGACCATGGCCAATGGCCTTGTGCGGCCTTTAACCTACATTATATTTATCAATTATATCGATCACACTGTAATCCACTAACACGTTGCCTTACAATTAGATATATTTGTGTGAAATCCAAGTTTGCCAGCGTTCATGATAATGTTGTTGCATTTCATACTGGAAATGTTACGGTGAAGATGGCAGGAACTCTCAAGCCCTCAAAGGCTTCTCACTGCAGTCGCTATCCTTCAGAAAAACTTAATGTGGTCCCGGGGGTTGGGTAAAACCAACTAACGCTGTGACTGCTTGCCATACCTCACGGACACAGAAAATGTGGAAATTTATATTGCTTCTGTTTGTTATGAAGTAATTCTGGGTCGTATCTGGATTGTGCAAATACAATTGTTGAATTTGAGGACTACTTTTTAACGAAATGTAATTAATGGACGCATTTCCTCCGCAGCCACAGAAATCAGTGTATATATATATATCCACTGAGTATAATCCATGTACCGCGAGCCAAATTTCGACACATAAAGAAACTTTAACACAGACACACACACACACACACACACACACGCACGCACGCACGCACTCACACATATAGACCATTGTAAGCAGTTACACTGCATAATACCTTATAATAATTAATAATACAAGAGCTACTGCACCGTCCATAAATAGCAGCAGTAAGCCCAACCCTTCATTCGATTTATCTACATCTGTTAATTACATATGTAACATTATCCTTAACGGGGTTTTGTTCAAGATTAGTATCAATATACTTTTATATGTCGCTGTTAGCTATGTATATTCTAAGAAATTAGAAACTGAAGTCTGCAGTTGATGTTCCTGGTTCGATGCGTGTAATAGCCGATATGACCGTTATCCGAAACTGACACGATCACGTTGGAGATGCTGGGTGTATTAAGATCCTATCTCCAGTGACCACGTTTGCGTATAATATGATATTACTTCCGAATCATTTGGTGCTCTAAAGTAGCAGTATACAAGAGTCCTAAAGAAATGTGTTGAGACCGCCATGATCGTATCTGCACATGCGCTTAAGAAAGCCAGAATCAAGCGCACGTGTCATAATGTAATATCATACAATGCATAGCCGGTATATTTGTGAAGACCACAAAATTCGAAATGTCACCAAATACATGACTGGTGGGTAGGATTTCACTGATGCATATATGTCATTTCAGAATTTAGGAACAGGTCTTTCGATGTTTGTAACACCAACCCTCGAGGTTCAAGTCTCACGCCTGGCTTCAATTCATTAAAACCACTTACGTGTACAGAAAGCATGCTGTCAATATGAAGTTTATACGGGTATGTCACAAAGAAGAAAGAAAGAATACATTTTGCTTTACGCCACAGCAACAGCATAGTCATTTGCGGGGATATTTATTTGATAAAAATCAAACATGTACATATAATGAAGAAGTATCACAAAATGCCACGTTACATATCACAGATAAACTAGGAAAAACTCCTTGCTTAAAATAGAATCTAACTCTGTCAAAATATTTCTTTCCAGAATGCAAGAATTGGATGATCGTGGACTTGAGTAAAAAGTGTTTTACTGCAAGACGCATTAAACCAGTATCCACATAATCTGATTATAATGCATGACATGTTAAACTGACATTGACAAGGAATGCCCATGTTCCCCCTTTACAAGAAAAGCATGGGTGAAAATGAGAATGTTCGTCATCCTGTTGTACGCCGACGTAAAAAACGTCATCTTTACACACAGTGTCAATACATGTTCCACATACATTAACAATATCACATCAAATGTCTTACCGACAGCCATTACTGTGATCACTTTCACTGACCCTTAAGGCTGAACAGATCGGCGGAACCTTGCAGGGCATCTTCTAATATGGACGTTGAATGTGTTGCCTATTGCTTTAACGCCCTGACAGATCTAGGAGTTGAATATAGCAACTGTGTCCAAGTAGAGAGACCACTATACTATAGCTTCAGTATACGCGGTTAAAGGAAGGTCTGTACTACAGTATCCTCATACGTCTTCAATGGCGCGAAGAGTTACTTATGTCACTACACGATGCACGCAACAAGGGGCTTTAATTAACGCCGGATAGTATAACACGAAGAACATGATTTATAACATTATTTTATCAAAACAGAATACGTGAAACAAGAAATATACTCAGCAGCAAAAAAAACGTCAGTACGAATTCAAAATTAGATAGGCACTGTAATCAAATCATTACAGAAATGGACATAATAAGCGGATCAAAACCAGTTTTTGTGTACAATATCTTGACACATCAATGAATAACTCAGCACAATGTCAAGACATTACGTGAATGTTTACAGTCCATTCAGACTCTTGACTTCAGTATCTAGTGTGACCACCACGAGCAGCAATAACTGCAGCACAGCGTCTATGCATGGAGTGCACCAATCGATTGATGAAGGCCATTGGCACCTGGAACCACACTCTGAGAAAGGCCTGGCGCAAGAAATCGGCTTTGTTCGGCCTTGGTATGACATTATTCAGTCTCCTCTGAATTTCATCCCAAAGATGTTCAATTGGGTTTAAATCAGGACTAAGGGCTGGTCACAGCATAATGTTAACACCGTTCTGCTGTAGGAAGTCCCGTGTAGCTCTGGCAGTATGGGCCCGGGCGTTATCATGCTGGAAAATGTTGTTCCGGTGATGTGCGAAATGTGGTATGACGTGGGGTCTGAGAGCTTGGTCGATGTAGCGCACCGCTGTGATGCCGCCTCCTCTCCCTGGACCAAGGTTCTGGAACACCACAGGATCCACTCTCTGGTTCAGGCCTATTCCACACCATACCATGATGCTTGCACCTCCCCATGAGTCTGTTTCCATAACACATTGGTCTGAGTAACGCTGGCCACGTCGTCGCCATATTCTTGTTCTGCCATCTGCAGTTGATACGCAGTACCGACTCTCATCTGTGAACAGAACAGTTTTCCATTGCCTGTATCGCCAGTTTTGGTGTTGTAGGGCAAACTGTAGACGTTCACGCCGATGACGAGGGGTGAGGATAGGTCCACGGTAAGGTCTACGGCAATGGAAGTTCCCGCTGTTAAGACGTCGGCGTACTGTTTCAGTACTGATTGGTCTTCCGTGTGTTCCCACTGTCTGGCGTGCTGTTTTAGATGCCTGCATGAAGGATTCTGTACATGCTGTCGCACAACATGGCGGTTTTGTTGTCTTGTGGTGACCCTTGGTCAGCCAGTACGGGGCGATAATTTGTGGTGTTGGTGCCCCGGAAATGTTGCTGCAGCCTGTAGATAGTCCGAATGTTGACCTGGAAGTGATTGGCAACGGCTTGTGCAGTGTGGCCAGCTTCACGCCTCCTAGCGCCTGGTTCCTCTGAGCTGTCGTGAGTCGTGGCATCCTGCTGACGTTGTAATGTGAATGTTTCAACCAGGTTTGGGGGTGCATTTTATAGGGCTGGTCCTTGTGAACAGCACGTGCAGCATGAGTTGCATGAAAAACATGGAGATCATCGTACCATCTCCGATATCAGGTTGCGTTTTTGAGATCATTTCCTGGGTTCAGTTCTGAGTTTGGGAAGGAATGTCTTTGCTCAGGTAAAGTTGGAGATATTGTCAAAAATATACAATCAAAACATTAAATGAGTTTACAGTTATCCGTTTCTGCAAAGGAAGATTCCAAACTGACGTTTCTTTTGCTGCTTAGTATATAAAACAAAACCTAATTTACTCTCAGAAATGACTTCGTGAAACGATGACGAGGAAGGTATCAGGAGACAGAGAGAACTTAAAAAGCTGGGATCGGTTGATTCATGGTGGAGTCAGTTTCCAGCACTCTCCACAAGATTGAGTCCTATGTAATAAGTCATTGTGGTTATTACCTGGTTGCTGACAGACCATTTGAGTGACTGTTCATGTTCCAGTTTATACTTGAGCACAGTGGGATTTTTATCAAGTGTTTTATCCGCATAATTGTACAGCGACTTATCAAGATAGTAACAAATATCGTTAATAAAACGTTAAAAACACCAACGGCCCAAGTATGCCCCCTTGCAGTATCCCTTGAAAATATCTTCGAAAACATAATGGAAAATCTCAAATGCTTTCCAGTTTCTGTCGTTCTAAGTATGTGCCGTATCAATACTGACTGCTTTACTAAGACAATGTTAAAGAAGTTCCAAGTTGAAATTAACAGCCCTATAGACATTAGTTATAATTAAGTTGCACAACGTTAAAGAAGTACCAAGTCGCTCCTCGATTGAAACCAGCAATCCGACAGACATGAGATATAATTATGTTCCATAACGTTCAAGAAGTACCGAATCGCTACTTGATTTAAGTCAACAAACCTGCGACAATGATCAACACCACGTCCGTGCTATGTGACTGACTGAGTTTAGTTTTACGCCGCTTTTAGCAATATTCCAGCAATATCACGGCGGGGACACCAGAAATGGGCTTAACACATTGTGCCCATGTGGGGATTCGAACCCGGGCCTTCGGCGTGACGAGCCAACGCTTTAACCACTAGGCTACCCCACCGCCCCCCGTGCTATGTGAAGTACCACAGTGTTCAAATACTACCACATCGCTCCTCGACTGAAATTAACACCCCTGTCAACGCTCTGTTTAAGGTCACAAACTCACGTTACTCTCAAAGTTCGTCATTGCATTTGCTGCCATATCAACATTGAAGCTAACATTCCTAAGATCCCTTGCCATTTTAATGCCTAACGTTTTGTTCAATTCTCTGTCAATACATTAGCACTTGGTCGACACATGATGAGATATACACAAGGTCATGTTATAACTGAAATCGACAACACCGTCAGGCAAAACAGAACATCGGAAACCATCTTCCCAACGAGCAAGCTGTGCCACAACATCTGTCTCATTAATGGAATTATAAAATCATAAAGTCAATAAACTCACCAGTTACGGGCAGATTTACTGAACACCCTATACCTTCTTCTTTGCTCGCTATGGTGCGTGGGTCTTGATTGTGATCGATATTATCGATTGGAAGATTGACGGACTGATTACCGCTCATGGTGGATTTAACCCCCACACATGCTTTGTTCTTACAAATGTTCTCTTTGAGAAACCTAGTTCAGATTAAAGATGATTAGACCGCCCTACAATTTCAGCATGTTCGCTTATAACAATAGAGGCAGCGTTTATCCATAATAATACCAATCACTAAACCAGGTGCAAAATGATGAAGGAACATTGCACTTTCATATTCAATACATGATATTTATTCAAGAAATTGGGATAAAGTAATCTTCGATCTTTCCACGGATAAGACTACTTTGGTGTCTCTTCCTATACGTACGCTTAGACAACATAGAATTACGTTTTTGTTTCCCTTAAAACGAGCATGAAATAGAAAACAACAGCGATAATTGATCGGAATATACGAGAGAAATGTCTGTGTACACATGGTACTGGTCTCGTGAAACCTGATAAAACAGTTCATTGAATGAAATGCCATCACATTAAAATGTAATAGATATGACATGATAGACGGACTCAACAACCATTAAGATGGTACTTTGTTGACGGATGTAAAGATGTTTACTGTCTAATCTGTTAAACAGAATGCTTCGAAGGGAAGGGTCTCAATAGATTTTCTCTCTTAAAGTAAAAATCCCCCATACAGTCGCACGTTGAAACATCGCCAGAAAAATAAAACATTCATTATATCCCGTCACCATTTCAATGTATAATTTTTGAAGACGTTTACGCCTGAGAATTACATTGTGTACAAGGCCGACCCGTCGGTCTCAAAGCTAATTCAACTGGAATTCATTGCGTCGTTGTTCAGTGTGTATTATCAATTTGTAAAATAGCAAAGAGAACTGCATCTGTGAGTGTCAAGCCAGGAAGAGTATTCATTACAAATACATTCCCTTGAGATTCTGCGACACTTCAATAGGTGTACTGTTTCACGTCAACAAGAAAATTACCAATTCGAAAAGTTGATAATCTGTTTTAACCGACATACAATGGATTATATAATATAAATATAAGGCACATAGTTTTAAATGGTACAATATATGGGTTATTTGTAATGAATATTCAATAGCACGAAACATACAATTCCGTAGTGCTCCTGACGTATCAGTTTGAATGTATATTCATCGAGACAAGCGATTTTACAACAGCAATAACATTTGATAAATTTATACAACAGTGACATATTTTATGCGTGGATTATACACTGCAATTGGTTTAGAGACTTCGTCATTCAAATAAAACATAGAGACATACAGAAAGCCATGTACATCTAGTCAACAGGTTAAGCATTTAACTACTTCAGTAAACTGAATCCAGATTCTGTGATGTCTCCATATACAAGATATAAACCTGCCTTGTCGTAAGTTTGAAATGTATATTTGAATATCTACATATGATTGAAAATAGAACAAAACTTACTTACGTCGGGTATGAACTCAAAATGTGCGTTGTTTTCTAGGAAAGTTCTTCGCATGTTTAATAATCACATCCATAGTGATGCGTTGCCAGGTCAATAACGCTGCTGCCTCCTCCTCCTCGTCGTCTCATCATGATACTAGCACATCTGAAACCTCCGCATCGACACTCTCCCGCCTGCGCACTGGCTGAGAGTTGAGGATGAATGGTTCGATAAAAGTCCACCAACTACAACTGCCTCCATACATTAACAGTATATGCCCACTTCGTAAACATAGGGAATGGAACACTTTTACTTTTGTCAACAAGCTTTGTTATTGAGCAAGCCTGGCTTTAAGTGTCTTAATTAGCCTTGGCTGTGACAAACTGCAGGTGAATTTACGGATGCATTAGCAGTGAGTGTGCTATTGATCGAGAGCTTGGCAGGCTCTATGACATTAACCCCTGACATCACAAGTGCCGACAATTAGTAGTAATGGTATCAGTAATGCCAATACTTCCAATCACATTTGTCATTTGTATGGAACCTGTTTGTTAATGTAGTAGAGCCTAGGAATATCGGTATGATCATACACAGGGAATGTCGGATACGCCCAGGAAGAATACGACTTTGTTTTTCTTACCTTTGTTAGTCTTACGGATCTTCTGTCGAATACATTTTTAAAGATTGTTGGGATTAGCTATAGGTCTGCGTTTTGTTAAAAATATCTCTCGTCCGGTTATCATTGTACACGGGGAATATACGTCACACAGGTTCGTTGCTACATCTTACTTGCGATATCACACGGTGAAGAAGACATGAAGAATATGGTAATTATAGGACTCAGGGCATCCCTCGGAACTGTAACGCTATAATTACTGTTATTTTCCACAGAATACGTACTGGAATATCAAGTGTATCTATAAACCGTCAAGGGAAACACCGTTAAGTTAGGCTTACGTTCTACTTCTCAAAAAAACAAGGGCTACATTAAAGAGCCACGGTTGATACCTCGAACACACGTTGAGCACCATGTGTCATGAACGCAGAGCTATGTTGACAATCATGTTTGTCAGATCAACAAAGTTATAATTGTACTTAACAAGATAGGAAAGTAGGTAAAGAGACATCGAAACGAAAGTGTTATACCGTATTTAGTGTTAATCTAAAACTGACCAAGTTGTCTGAGAGTTGTTCCGTAACTGTATTTACTGCATTATTTGAGTTTAGCCATTCATGGCCATGCAACCAATCGATCATGGATCTGATGTGTGACTACAGAAAATACAAACAGTACATTTCATTTAAACAGTGTCTTTCTCTAAATTCAAATGCACGAACGAAACATCTGACATAGTTGTCTTGATTGATAATGTATTTGAAACTGATAATGCATTTTAAAGATTCTGCTTTTGATTGCAATAAATATATGTATTTCATCAGTTTGGGAGTATAACTGTGTGTGATGAACACTCGGCCAGTTATATAACAAGTCCAATACGGTGGGCGACACCAGCCGCCGCTCCTTGTACCGTCATTGCGTGTTGGTACTGCAGTTGCGTATTGTTTCATTCTATTACAGTGCATATATTTCTTCATACATTTTTATATTTTTCACAAATTATTCATAACAAAGAAAATCCGTATACGTGCAAGTCGCAGTGCATAGTGTATCTTGTTTATAGCCCCGCATGTCAAGCGCAGTAGTAGGCAATTAGCAAACTCATCCACACCAACCTTAAACTAATTAATCAAAGATGAAGCTATTGAGCTGTGTCGGCTCCGGCCTTTCTTCTCGGGTACATCCCTTGGTCAAGCACATATAAGTAGTCCCATCCCAGCAGGAGCATGTCTACCACCAACTTAGTCGTAATCGAAAATCAACGTTTGTTGAACAAGATCGAGATTACCATCATGTCATCCTCTTTGTCCTGTCGTAAATGCCATGGTCAGATATTTTGTTAAGCAGCTGGCGCAAACTGACTGTGGCTACACCATAAAGAAAATCAAACCTTGTTAGGTAATCATCTTCTTACCACCTACCTCGTGTAGTATACTTTGTCAGCATAGGGTAGATAACGCATATGGAAACTTCAACTTTATAGAAACTTGATAATGACAAACAAGTAGAGCTGTGGGGTATAAAATCCTGGGTTCTTCCTTCTCAGGCACACTTGCTTGAATAAACTCAGGAACTCACAGCTCTGCCTCCTTTCTTGTTTCAAGGTAAGAAACATTTAAACTTTATTCTTGTTTATGTTTCACTTGTTATTTCTTTGTAATTATCGTCTAGAATATGTTAGAGTTAGGTTTGAAACATTCCTACGATATTGTAGCACTTTTTAAATACCTATCATTGTAAATGCTAGTTCTAGATAACCGATAATTCTTAGGCACTATCCAGGGATATTTATTTATGCACAGTGCGTCGTGGGCTCCTCAAGTTTTATGTTTATCATGTACAAACGAATATTTCTTTTCTATGTTTCGACACACATGTGTGTATTCCCAGTCCTTGTCTAGTTTCATTCATGTTTGCGTGTTAGATCTGTATATGCAGGTTAGATTCCCGTTCAGTAGCCTAGATTCTAGTAGCTTAGTCACAAAAACAGTTCCGCGAGTTTATACAATCATTTCCAGCAAAGATGAATTTATACGTAGGTCAGTTACTCTGTATTTTACAATAGTCCGCCGATCAAATAATATACGCGCTCACAGAATAGGTTACAACAGCCAACATTGTATTTTGATATTTCACCAACATAAGTATTTGAATAATGATGTATTAAACGTTCCGTTCCGCACAGCAGTTAATGAACTATAGGCACTACATGCTGTAATTAAACTGTTGGGCGCTCCACTCAGTACTTGTTCTTTGCAATTATTGTTGATGATTAATTTATCCGTCAGGTTATGTTATTTATCAGTACCGTAGTTACTCAAGGATAGGTTGTATTATTTGTATTATGTTTCTGTAAGCAGTTACCGTACATACCCTGTTGTACCACACATTGCTTATATTACCTGACTTAGATATAAACTGTATTAGGATATCACTGATTATTATTTCTATGATTGTATGTCATTATTATGTATGAATTGATGCAATTTGAATGTCATGCAAGACACTTGCTTGAATAAACTCAGGAACTCACAGCTCTGCCTCCTTGCTTGTTTCAAGGTTTCAAGGCTTGCTCCTTATAGCTAATTCCCCAAATCGAGGCCTGACAGCACCTTTAGCACACATAGCGCTAAAGGTCGTCCTAAGGGACACAAAAAGAAAAGCTGTCTTAATTCTAATGTTACACGTCGGCTTCCAAATAGAAACGATACGTTGACACTTCAGCGTGAGCTAACACATAACGAGGAATTGTTATTTAATTAATACTTGCATCATAAATCCACTACGTTTACAAATCAATACAAACTCCGGCAAAGTAATTACAATGGTAGTCTGAAATACAATATCAATGGTGATAGTATTAACGTCATTGCTATCCTTCAAGAAACAACTGTGGTCAAGGTTCAAAAATAGGCCCAGACTGTTTACCAGGGTGAAAACATGATTTGTACACAACCGCTGGTTTTGAATAATGGGAGATGCTATAGGCTTGCACCTGCTCATTTGTATACCTTACAGCTAATAGATAGTAAGATATTCCTAAATACTAATCATTGACTCCAGGTTCCTTATAATGAGATAGATATACCAATAGGGCAGGTAGGTTGGACATCGACCGTGTTGTAATCCAAGTTCCTGGTTGTCCTTTCAATACCTCTAATTGTAAAGGGAATGCATTATGGCTTCACAATATTCAAACTGTATATTAGCGTTTCACTGCGATATGTTTTCAAACTTCAGGCTTTGTTGATAGTTGCAAATAAAGCGTCGTGACCCCTTCCCCTGTTAATATTTTACTAATCTTAGTATGTAACGTGGCTTTGAACAGTAGTTCAGTCACACTGCGGTCTGTTAGCTAGACGGAAGTGAAAGCTCAGAGAAACAGGGGGAAGTCATTTTTATGAATCCTACGACCACGAATATACTGGAATTAGTCATAACTGTATACCTTACCAGCACAACGTGACCATATGACGCATCTCTTCATACTATCATTTTATCGGGACGGGAAACCACACGAAGACGTGTTCATATATTTCATTAACTGGGTTTCTTCATGAAATTCTTTGAAGGAGATAGATGACCAAACACTGCATATATACAGGGTGCAGTTGTTTCCAAGAAAGTCTATCCTTACATGGCCGACACTGTACCGTCCAGCCTGCGCTGCGCCGTCCTGCTATAAATCGCCATTAACTTTAAAATCCTGTCTAGAACCTTTGACGCTTAATAAAATAGCTGTGGAATTCCTTTCTTTCATTATGAATCTTGACATGCCTCACCAGAGGATTATCATATATATATATATATAGATATGTGCAAAGGTACTCAATCGAATTCTATCACGAAGTTCCTCATCATTAATCAATGCCCGACCGTCCGAACTGATTGGCAGGTAGGAGCAGGTAGGCTCTGTTCTCAGACTCTTGCTTTGTCCACTCAACTACTCCATAGGAATGGAAAAGGACTGGCACAGCAAATGTATTTGTGACAAGAGATAGGTGAAGGCCTAAGATGTTCAATAACCCCTCTACCTTGTAACATAACCGATCTACTATTACCCTGCCCCATGTCAAATGAAGAGTATTGCATTTGTCGAGTCAAAATGTCATACCGATATTATTAGAAAAGGACTCGACAAGGAGAACCTGTTCTTTCAAATTGGTGTCTCCTTTCTAAGGAGCTCGATGTCATCCATGGAAAGTAGATGGGTAACAGAGATGTGTGTTGGCGATCTGTGCTGTGGGGTCTAGGATAGTAACCCTCCTGTCCATTGAACAAAAAACTCAAACCAAAAACCAAAGGTTGGTTGGTTGGTTGGTTGGTTGTTTAACGCCGCACTCAGCAATATTCCGGCTATATGGCGGCGGTCTGTAAATAATCGAGTCTGGACCAGACAATCCAGTGATCAGCAGCATGAACATCGATCTACGCAATCGGGAGTCAGCGAGCCTGACCGCCCGATCCCGTTAGTCACCTCTTACGATAAGCATGGGTTACTGAAGATCAATTCT
Organism: Haliotis rubra; assembly: GCF_003918875.1. Lineage (NCBI taxonomy): Eukaryota > Metazoa > Mollusca > Gastropoda > Lepetellida > Haliotidae > Haliotis > Haliotis rubra. The sequence goes on along the minus strand of NW_025767257.1, from coordinate 516,042 downwards.
TACCCGGATCTTCACGGGTCTATTTCAATGGAATATGCTTACATCGCTACAATGTAGCTGTGTTACATTCTGGTGGATAGGGGTTTGGATGACTATCTAACCACTAAACCACGGAGACGGCTACGCAATTGGGATTCAATGACAAGCGTCAACCAAGTCAGCGAGCCTGACCACCTGATCCCGTCAGTCGCCTCTTACGACAAGCATGGGTTACTGGAGACCCGGATCTCCACGGGTTAAAAAAAACAAAGGACAATACGATTCCGCCTTAAAAATTCACCCTTCTGGTTGTCTGCACCTGCTCTTGCGAGTACATCTCAGGTTGAGTCTACCAGCAACTGATGTAAGAATTGAGAAAATGGTGAATACAAGGAAGAGACTTCAGAATTCATTCAGGAGGGACAGAGTCATATACTATTTTGTAGTCAGTCCAGCTCATGGAGAGGTTACGGGGGTATGTTTTGGCCTCTCCCCATAACCATTTTTGTGTAAGAAGTTGATCCTGAAATACCAGACATCCTTGCTCACGCCCATCTGCTCTCTATACATCATAACGTTGGACGATCAGCACGATGACACGAAATTTGTCAAACACCCTGTTTGAAGATTTTATATAGTGTGTTCGAGCATTTTATAGGGTTCAAGTTTCTGTGATTGGTCAGGTCTTCTTTTCGAGTATTGTGCGATCTTTGCAGAACCACAGAGGAACACCTCCTGACTCAAGTAGCTTACTGACATTAGTTAATAAATGACGTTGATACCATTACCAGGCCTTGAGCTGTATCAGAAATGTAATTTTTAATATCAGTTTTCTTGCAATCCAGAGTGATATAAAACAAAAAAATGGGCGCAGTTATTTTTTCATGCATTGCATGATCGCAACCACGGATCTATGGTACCTCAGGGTTCCACTCGCCGGGTACAAACCATAATTGTTTCCAAACACTTTCAGTCGAATCCATAGGCGTCCCTTTATCTTGATCGCCATCACGCTGTGACTTGAGTTACCTGTTAATTGCCTGTTAATTACATTTGAAGATTTCATTCCCTTTGATAAAAATACTTATGTTTTCCCATTATTCTCTTTTTTCTGTCCAAGACACTAATTTTGCTTTTAGGGAATCAACAATTTGGAGAAAAACGTTTCCTTCGGTGTATTCAATTCCTATTTTCTCTAAGCTGACTTTTGCTTTCTTGACACTGGAGTCCCTGGTGATCTTAATTTAAGGCACACTCAAGATTAGATTTTTAATTGCCAGATTTCGAGCGGAAGTGTACACACATCAGTTAACTTTTGTTATGAACAGTCAGCAGAACGTTTCAAAGAAATAACTTCATTTAATAATTTAGTTTCATGTTTAGAAAAGAATCATTCAACTGTTTTTCTACAGGTAATTCATATAGTTCATCATAAATAGAGAGAAAAAAATATAAACAGCATCTTCAGAGAATATATTCAATATAAATAATAATATATTCCCTAGGCCCTCTTCGGAGTGGCGTACATGATCAGGCCCTTATTATAATTATTTATTTTATGTTCTACATATTAAGATAATGCAGCAGAGAGGGTTCGCGTGATCCTGGTATAGTCAGGCTGGTAAGGCTCATCATCAGTTCAGCACCCTTGCCCCCTATACACGCAGCCCAGACAGCGATTGGGACTTATCCCAGGAAACGCTGCCTAGTCGAACCCACCGAGACTTTTTCCGGAGGATATGTAGACTTTCCAACACTGTAGCCTTCTGCATTACCCAGAGTGTCAGAAAGGCTGTGCTCCTGGGGGAAAACCCGGGCACTTGCCTGATCTGCGACAAGAGATCAGGAGATACCAAACCAAGGGCACCGAGAACAATGGGGACCCTAGACAGTGTACTTGGGATGCAAGCGAGATATTTCAAAGACAAGGTCGGCATATTTAATATCCCGAATAACGTCCATCACCTTGCTGTCACTATTGACAGAAATTCAGTGACATATATATCTTAAATAATTCCACTGGCCATATTAGTATTTAAAAGGTTCTGCATTACCAAGTGCCAGGAGGGCTGTGTTCCTGGCAACAAAGCCGGAAACTCACCCATTGTCAGTCAAGAGAGAGGGAGGTACCAAACGTTAGACACACGTTACAGAGTTTTCACATGGATTTTTCCTCGATATTTCATTTTCAATATTGCATAACACATTTATATTCAAAAGTGCGCAAAAATAAACCTTGTAAACAAAGAAATTCGATTAAAATATTTGTATACTACCTATCTCATGTACAAATTATAATTTACATGTGATGCACCATTTCCAACCACTCACCAAATGTCATTGTTCATCACAGCAATTGTGTTTGTAGTCTTATTAATGCTACTATTCCATGGAATTATAGCATTTTGTATGTTATTTATTTCCATAATCACACAATTCCCCGTGTATGTATGTTTATGGACAATACAATGTTGCATTCCTTTAATCATCACTATCTCACACGAAATTCTTTTTGTGTCCGTTTGCTTAACCAATTTCACAAATCACACACTACTGTGTGCGCTGTTTAACGCCGTACTCAGGAATATTCAGCTATGGCGGCCCCACTACACGCTTCCATAGTTGCCAGTATGTTAGAATATGCTCATCATAACTACACGTATAAAGCATGGGTAACCACACAGAAGCATGGTCACGCATATTGGTTTCTCTGCCAGCGGATCAAACCGGGTGTTTTCCATCTCCCATGGAAGTATACGACAATGTCAGTACGATCGCAATATATAGTACATTAGTGTTTTGTTAACAGTCTAAACATGGTAGAGAGAACATTATAAATGATCAATTTTTATGAAAGACTAAACATCTAAAGACGCATTTTCATTTCAACTACACGCACTAAATCTCCTCTGGTTATTGACGATACTGATGGCTAAAACTATATTGGTCATCAGAGGAGACAATGAGAAATGTGGAACGAAAATATTTCCGACAAATAACTGCCTACATGGTAAGGCTAAAGTAAATTACTCCATTTTATCGATCTGTTTGTAGATTCATACAGCGAGTGTAATAGAGTAACAATATAGCGACAGACAAGATGTTAGAGCATTTAATGCAGTGTTTGCATGACCACGTCACGCCCGCTTTGCATTAATCATTGTAAAACACTCATGTACAATAGTTTGAATAGTCTGAGTTAATTGCTTATTGACAGGTTGTCGCTTTATTCAATGCCTGCCGGCAATGCTTCATGCTTTTGTATTTCAGGATTTCTACTCTTTGACTTCGGGATAGGAAATGGAATGGCACAATTTCACATTAAGCCAGGTTTGGGCTTTATCGTGATGGCAAAGGATGATCTTTATGTGTCATGGCGGTCATCTGAATAGAAGCATGTTGTTTGTAATTTGACAGCGTTAGAGGTAAAAGAGCTACCGTTTTACGAAAATTACAATCTTTTTGAAGTCACATGCCTAAATATTTAAAAATCAGCTTTCTGACTAGATAAAAAAAATAGCTTCTAATGCTATGCAAGTGTTTATGGTTTTAAGCAAGATTGGGATTGCACACTTTTAAAAACATGAATACCCTGCAGAAAATTAACAAGCTTAGTGAAAAAGTAAAACTTGTCTTCACTCTTGTCAACTGTAAACTTGCCTTAAACGGCCTCTAGGATTCAGACCTTGAGGCCTGATTAATTATACACATAAAACTTAACCAGTGGAATTTAGTAATCGTATAATGTCGCCAAGAATCTAGATGACACGCGAAATACTGGAATAGTTAACATTGACTGATTCATAGATCAACGTGATACAAATACAGTCCTGTTAAAGACATCAATACATGCTGGTTAATCGGGCAATTCCCTTCTGACAGATCACAGTGTTGTGTGGATTTGTGTGAGTTAGCTAATACCGCTAGCTTTAAGTTAAATCTACAATCGTTTTAGGATGGTAGGAATGCCATAGAACTATGTGCGGTCCACAAATTCAAGCGACGCTATGGAAATATTTGAATATCCACGCACTATGAAACGAATCGCATGTAAACTGCATGATGAGAGGTTGGTTCATTAAAAGCCACTTTTCATTCACGTCAAGCTCCATCGTGAAACCAGCTGCGGATGCACATTCTTCTCCAACATTGATTACTTCATGTTTCTGTAATGCAATATTCTACTTGGCGCTTCAAGCAAGCAGTGGGATCGCGCTCCTTGTTAACTACACGATGGTTGTCACCTTCATAATTTTAGTCATGAATGCAACCAAGCGCGGAACTGGTGATTGAAATGACAGATGGGAATAATACAGATTTTCATCGATCTGGATTGAAGGAGATTGTGTTCGATCTGAAGCGCCACTGTCATCGAAAAGACATTTTTTTACATATTTTTAGTGTATATGTCGAACAAGGCAACGTGAATTAGTAGTATTTTATTTTATTGAATTTTAGTATAATATACTATCATCATTACACTGAAGATGGTTTCTAAAATCCAAGGACAGAGTCCTGTATCCTGTGAACATGTAAGCAACAATGTTGACAATCGATCTACAGAAGTGTATCTACGAGGTGTGATTGAGAGGTTCTGAGCCTCACAATATAAGACTTTACATAAAGACAACAACATGTCGTTGAGGTATTATTTTTCAACACGTTGATGCACTTTTTTCCAGTGACGTTGGAGAGACTTTATCCAAGTTTCTTAGAGGTCCATTTCTTGGTCGTCTAAGACGTTCGCCACAGCTGCTCTGACGTCTAAACTGTGTTCAGACTGGACGTATATACAGGTGAAACATATCAACATACCAAATCGGGTATTTGTAGTATACACTTACTGAGGCCTGTGATGCATCACTTTTGTATTTTGCTTTGTCTCCTATGTTTTGTTAAAGTGATTAATGCAGTGTTCCCCGTTGTCAGAAAAAACTGAAAACATGCTGGAACAAATTAAATGAGTTCAACTAATGTAATCCCGGAACACAAAACATCGTATTCATGCTGAATCCCCAGTGGAATAAAGACGAATGAAGACATGTGGCATGTCTCATTGATTGAAACTTGTAAAATGTCAAATACCTAAACCAACACATGTTCTGAAGTCCTGTTTTTCTTAATTGTATGGATCTTATTAAACCAATGACGAAATGCAAACGCTCATTCGAACAAACATATTATCAGGAAAATTAGGTTGGGAAATCAATATCCTATTGACAGATGCCGGCAGGCTTTGATCTGAACCTTTGATTGCCATTTCATTGGTACAGCAGAGGTTCAAATTCTCAGATCACATTAACCGCCAATCATCATGCACTTCAAGGATCTGTCTTTGACGTTCTCTCTCTCGTCCCTTCAAGCTTTTAAGGAAATAAATACATGGTGAAATTGGCTTCCAAGCTTTCAGTCGTTGGTAACAGATGTACAGTTTTTGTTGTGTTTCTAAGACGTCTTAGAAACACGAGACAAACCATTATGTTTTTAGCCATCCACGAATGTTGAAATCAAAAGTGACATGTAGGATGCGATAAGTAACGTGTAGGACAGACACATGCTAGTTGGGACATCACACGGAACCCACAGATAGTTGTAATAAACAGTATCAGTACACAAGTGGTGTCACACGTTCCCTTATAAGGGCTTGTTGTTCTATGCATTGCTAATTAAGGATTCCTGTCGTATGTTGGTATACCCAAGGGAAGTGGTAAACGAAGTAAGTAAGTAAATGTTTCCTCCTTACGACAGAAACTTAAACCGTTAACACAGTGGTGCAAAGTGTAATGAACAATTCACTGATATCTGCTTCTGTGACGGTTATAATCACCTTTTATCAAAGTACAAGCATTAATGGGATCCTGCAATGCTCCATGATTCTGTACAAACGTGGAAGTAGCAGACTGTCAACGGGGTCGTTACTTTTTTTTTTTTATTACATTGTCAGGAATGTCACTGTCAGACTGAGGGAACACAACATTGCCTGATCTATAAATAATCATTAACATGGTGTAGACAACAAGTCTATACTCACAATTACTGTATTGTTATTACGCAATTCAAGTGTTTTATCCTTAAGAGGAAATGGCGATTTAGCTTTCATCAAATCTTTGTCGTCAATGCATTTGTAAGGGCTCTCCTAATACTTCACTGTATCTACCGTTATAGGGTTACACGCGATCTCATCAGACTCAGCAGAATCTCCTTGACAAAAAATTGAAGATAAATCTTTGGTATCCTGAAGACCATAGATGTTCAGCGAAATGCGGAATTCAACGGAGATGACCAAAAGTTTTCGGTTGCCGATGCCTTAGGTTCCCATAGCGGCCGTATAGTGCTTCCGATGCCAACCGCCTTTACAAAGATAGTTGCTGCGTTCATAACACACGTAATGCTATTCCTTCGCATATGGTAGCTAAACACACGATATAGCCTACATTAAATCTAATTATGCTTATTTTTAGTCAAATAGATTGGAGGGCCTGATAGTTTGAAGAGCATTAAACCAACAAACCTTTAACGTTTGCACCGAAGAAACTCACGCAAATTTAATTAAGGCTAATTAATTGATATCTGAATCAGATTATGGTCAGCAATGTTTGGATGCTTCCGGAGTCCAGTCCGATGGTTCCTGGTGGATTGTTTTAGCATGATAAGGTCGATCCTCTTACGGAAATTGTTGGATTTACGATGTCTCGAATAGGTGCAAGAAACAATTAACATGTGTCTCTTTATTGATTTGACAAGTATGGGGATGGTAAATGATTTAAGAATATATAAGCATTAGAAAGTCTTCAGCATGAAGGTCCTGGTAAGGTTTCCTCATGCTCCTATTAAGAGATAACACTGAACGCCAAATCGACCAATTTCATTATTGACAAAGGAAAGAAAAGAGCACCTTGTAGACCTCTGTGAACGATCAAACGAAAATCAGTTGAGAGACAATTTGACAAATCATTGTGAAGATTTATGATGCACTACGATTACGTCCCAAACTATTCTATTTGCTTACCAGCAATTACATGTATTCTGTAGGCAGATTCCATTGCGTGTACATTTTAACTTACACAGGTGAATTCCTGACATTTGGGAAGTGAAAAGGTGAAATGTCCTTGCCAGTGGATGTACAAAAGTAAACTACCATGTTTAGATTAGGCAGTAAATTATCGTTAGATACGGATAAGTGAGTATTTATCATCTGATCTCACGCTGCGGGATAACACGCTGAATCAATACGGAGGATGGGCATGCTCATATTGACTTAAACGAACATCTCAGCTTGAAACTATCCTGACATAATAACGGACGAGAACTGCACCCTCCCTGTTTATGTTCAGTATGTTTATGGCTTTTAAGGGCGGTGGGATTGCTCATTGGTTAAAGCGTTCGCTCGTCACGCAAACGGCCGGTGTTCGATTCCCGACATGGGTACATTGTGTGAAGCCCATTTCTTGTGTAACCCGCCGTGATATTGCTGGAAGATTGCTAGAAGCGGCGTAAAGCCCAACTCACTCACTCAAGTATGGCTTCAACTTCCTTTTTGTCCGTGGCAATAGATGAAACTAATACTATTTTTTCGGTCGGTGACAAGGGCGTGACTGTTTAACATCCGGCACTATTGATGTAAATCCGTATCCACGTACAACACTTCACAGATATACAGAAATGTACTTGCATTACACAGCAGTATTCACGTACAACACTTCACAGATATACAGAAGTGCACTTGCATTACACAACAGTATTCACGTTCAACACTTCACAGATATACAGAAATGTACTTGCATTACACAACAGTATTCGTTCACGTTCAAACAGTATCACTTACACACAGATATACAGAAATGTACTTGCATTACACAACAGTATTCACGTTCAACACTTCACAGATATACAGAAGTACACTTTAAATACACAACAGTATTCACGTACAACACTTCACAGATATACAGAAGTGCACTTGCATTACACAACAGTATTCACGTACAACACTTCACAGATATACAGAAGTGCACTTGCATTACACAACAGTATTCACGTACAACACTTCACAGATATACAGAAGTGCACTTGCATTACACAACAGTATTCACGTTCAACACTTCACAGATATACAGAAATGTACTTGCATTACACAACAGTATTCACGTACAACACTTCACAGATATACAGAAGTGCACTTGCATTACACAACAGTATCCACGTTCAACACTTCACAGATATACAGAAACAGTATTCACGTACTTCACAGATATACATTTGCATTACACACAATCAGTATTCACAGATATACACAACACTTCACAGATATACAGAAGTGCACTTGCATTACACAACAATATTCACGTACAACACTTCACAGATATACAGTAGTGCACGTATCAACAACACTTCACAGATATACAGAAGTACACTTAAAATACACAACAGTATCTACAACACTTCACAGATATACATGCACTTGCATTACACAACAGTATTCACGTACACAGATATACAGAAATGTACTTACACAGATATTCACAGTACAACACTTCACAGATATACAGAAGTGCACTTGCATTACACAACAGTATTCACGTTCAACACTTCACAGATATACAGAAATGTACTTGCATTACACAACAGTATTCACGTACAACACTTCAACACTTCACAACATTCACGTTCAACACTTCACAGTGCAAATGTACTTGCATTACACAACAGTATTCACGTTCAACACTTCACAGATATACAGTAGTGCACTTGCATTTACACAACAGTATCCACGTTCAACACTTCACAGATATACAGAACTACACTTAAAATACACAACAGTATCCACGTACAACACTTCACAGATATACAGAAGTGCACTTGCATTACACAACAATATTCACGTACAACACTTCACAGATATACAGTAGTGCACTTGCATTACACAACAGTATTCACGTACAACACTTCACAGATATACAGAAGTACACTTAAAATACACAACAGTATCCACGTACAACACTTCATAGATATACAGAAGTGCACTTGCATTACACAACAGTATTCACGTACAACACTTCACAGATATACAGTAGTGCACTTGCATTACACAACAATATCCACGATACGTACGAATGCATGATTCTGACTAGTCAAACAAAGATTAAATCGGTATCTAATACCTCACCGCTGACAGGCCATTTAACACGACAATTTGGTATGAATACGTCGATCTATCGATAGCCTATGGATCGATGCATATAACTATGTATGATTCCCTCGTTAGAGCATTTGCTATGGTCCTGTCCATCATCAGGCGATCTGTTCCAGAACACTGAAACAGAGCACACACTGACCACACAGCAGTCACACTTCCTTCACATGGTGGGGTCGAAACGATGGTAACATTCTCGGCCAAACAAATGACACGCGCAATGCGGACTCCTCTTTAGCTGCAAACTGACGGCGCCTTCACATACTTATCTATCTTCCCCAGTTTAGTCAATCCTTCCAAAAGACTGTCGTTTTCACTGTGTTTTGAAATATCAGGTAATCTATAGGTAAAGTAAATACTCATTACTCATACTTGGTATATGTTCTCGGGTCTAAATTTAAATAAGAGGTACATCACATAGAGTTAATGTACACCAAAGTTCAAAACATAAAGGGTTCACCAGTGTGCCCTCATATTGCTTACACAGTTCGCCTACACCCCATTTGGCCTACACTAATTGCCAAAAATTATTTCCACACACCTGTTATGTATAATGGAAGTGTCCTCTAACCTATAAATGATGTGATTCTCTGGCCTTTCCTCATATCGCCTACACGATTGCGCATTCTTTTCTATAAGTTTACTCAGTTCTGTTTTGGATTCCAATTACTTTTCAACTGACATTAGCACTCTTGAGAAAGTTCTTACACAGTTTTCACTATGTTAATAAAATCTCCTCTTCTCCATTTTTGTGGTGTAGGCGATATGAGGACAGGCCGGCTCACCACCTGATTGTACAAAATGGACTTATGGTTATCCAATTATTAGATACCTTGAATTCTTAAAAACATTTTAACTTTGGAAAATAGCTTTAAGTGGATTGCCGGTAAACAAAGAACCGGTATAATACAGGAGGAATGGCCGAATAAAGGGCCCACAACGAAGATGGCAAATCAGACACAAATAGCCTCAAAGTACGTGGTCGAGGAAACGCTAAGGGTACATGAGTACTTGTAATTACAGTACAGAACTACAATAATTTGCATGATTTCTATTTAAAGCCAAAGGTGACAGGGTTTCAAGGTTGTATTTTATAAGATATCCTACCTTAATGGAATTAGCAGGAAAGTTAAATATACTTAACACGGATAAAATAATAGAACACAATTGAAAACAAGCATCCTTGAGAAAAGACATACGTCATGCTTCATTCCTACTACCGTCATAGTGACGTTCATGACATACGGTACACGTGCAGTCTTAATTATAAGTGACACCACATATGACGCCTGTGCTAGTGTTTGGAATCGCACACCATACAAACATCAACATTGACGCTAGTGTACAAACAATATGTGACATTACATCAGTCATTCCGTAAAGAAATGCTTTACTATTTAAATTGGATGAAAACATTAGGTAGAAGCAGTGCATAAATATTGAATGTGATGTCGTCATTCAATTACTGTTATCGATTATTTAAAAAATTATTACTATTCGCATGAGTGTTTTAAAAAGTCTTTATCAATTCTAAACCTTGTGATTTTTGTGATCTGTTTATTAGGCAAAACTTGATTGTGCATATTGTTTGTTAGTTCGATACTCTCTGAATGGGTTTTAATAGAAGGACGGTCAGTTTGGGTTGGTGTTGAGGGTCGCTGTGGTTCTGGGTTGACTGCTATCTAGAGCTGACCGTCACTGCGTTACTGATCAGGTTGTATCAGTTCACTCCAGCAAAATAAACTACATTTTGTTTACAGTTTATCATATGCACTGAAATTACATAAATTTGATATATTCAGAGGTAATTTTGAGTTCATATGAAGAGTTAAAACGTGGAGAAAGTAACAAGTAATACCATCAACACTGCAACGTCATCCATTCCACAATTGAGGAAATTAAAAACACAGCCTCCCTTGGATAGGAAATTATATATCCTTCATGAACGTGCAACTGTTTACTGAAGTCGGTAAGTCGTATTTTTTATCTGTCACAATGACGTAAGTAACACCTAAATAACCATCGACGCAACTACGTATTAAAAATACGATGGAAAGATGTTGAGTCAATCTAGCTGTTGTATGTGTTATCCTGACGATGTTATTTCTAAAGTCAGGATTTGTGCGTCGGAGCTATTTCACTAACGAAAGCTGCCCGTTTTATCGACCGTTACAGAAAGACAAGACTATTAAACAGATGCATAATTGATTTGATAGTTTTATCGAACGTAAGCCCTCGTATGGCACAAACATTTAAGCCCATTTGTATCATATTTCATTGTTTATTTTGAATACCCAGCAGTTTTCTTGATGTTATTACTTTAGATTACTATATTACTTGTACACACATTGTATGTTGGCCCTTTGTCGTCAAACAAGCTATAGTTTCTTATCTTTTTCGTTCTGCGTTTCGTTATAAAAGATGTATGCGAACTCACCTCAAACGACAAACGTTCATCAGAAAAGTTAATATCCACAACAAAACACACTCCACTATGTACATAATACACCTTTGTGTTTTCATTGCTTATGGTCTGTTGGAAAACACAATCCTTACCTCTCTCTTTCTGATGCTCATCGTGGCTGATATTCATCCAAACCCCTATCCACCAAATGTAACACAACAACATTGTAGCGATGTGAGCACATTCCACTGAAACAGACCCGTGAAGATCCAGGTTAGAATTAGGGCTGGATATTACCCTGATTCTCATATTGCGATATATTGCAATAACTTAAGAGATATTGCAAAACATATTGTGATATATTGACTGGAAGATTTCTGTCCAAGTGCGTACATCATAAATTCAAAATAGCTCTCTGTGGACGACATCATCTTCTTAGCTGCTGTTACACAATACTTTCAGGCTCCCCGCCCCCCTTGTGTATGACTGTGTGCAAATGGTTTACAAACAAATAAAATGACATACAGCCTAAAAGCGGAATGTTTAATCGAAGCACTGTACTGCAACAAAGTTTTGCGAACATAATGATAAAGGTAATAGTATAACATGATTTTCATGGTCAGGATTGTTTGCTTCAACATAATGCACTTCAATGCAGTATGTAATTAGTGTTGCTGTATGCCAGTGATTCATTCAGGTTTAACTCCAATATAAACACTTGTGAACACAAACTATTGCAAAATGGAACAAAAAACATGATTTAGGTGAACTACTTGAGCTTAAAATATCATGTGACCTTCAATAACTAAGATCCTTGACTAGAATGTCATTATACAGTCCTACAAAGATTATAAGACTTTGGCCTTTATGATAAATTGATAACATATGTCCCATTATAAAACAAACAAAATGGTCACTCAGAGCCGAAGGCTCTACTAATAAGTCCAAATAAAAGATTGGTCAAATCCTTGAAGGGCATTACAAGTGGAATGTATAAGGAAAGATTGGTCAAATCCTTGAAGGGCATTTAGAAGTGGAATAAGGAAAAGATTGGTCAAATCCTTGAAGGGCATTTAGAAGTGGAATGTATAAGGAAAGATTGGTCAAATCCTTGAAGGGCATTTAGAAGTGGAATACATAAGAAAAGATTGGTCAAATCCTTGAAGGGCATTTAGAAGTGGAATACATAGGAAAAGATTGGTCAAATCCTTGAAGGGCACTTAGAAGTGGAATGTATAAGGAAAGATTGGTTAAATCCTTGAAGGGCATTTAGAAGTGGAATACATAGGAAAAGATTGGTCAAATCCTTGAAGGGCATTTAGAAGTGGAATACATAGGAAAAGATTGGTCAAATCCTTGAAGGGCACTTAGAAGTGGAATGTATAAGGAAAGATTGGTCAAATCCTTGAAGGGCATTTAGAAGTTGAATGTATAAGGAAAGATTGGTTAAATCCTTGAAGGGCATTTAGAAGTGGAATACATAAGAAAAGATTGGTCAAATCTTTGAAGGGCATTTAGAAGTGGAATACATAGGAAAAGCAAGCTGTATGGATGTCAACTTCTTTACTGTGAATACCACGACGTTTCGGAGAGTATGCTTACTCCTTCGTGACCTGATGAAAGAGCAAGAATACACCCCGAAACGTCGTGGTATTTGGTAGAATATTTGGCACTTTTGGAGCCACTTATAAAGACACTTCCACTTGTAAAATGAAACATGAAACCAACCGAATTAAAAGTATATTTGGCACTTTTAGAGCACATTTTGTCGCTATGGAAATCAAGGGCAGATAATTCAAAGGGAGCTAATTCTGAATGACCCAATATATTGCTGAATCTGAACCATATCGCGATAATCGTATCGTGAGATACTTTACCGGTATATACCGGTTTACCGGTAATATTATTGCACAGCCCTAGTTAAAATTGATCTTCAGTAACCCATGCTTGTCGTAAGAGGTAACTAACGGGATCGGGCGGTCAGGCTCGCTGACTTGGTTGACGCATGTCATCGGTTCCCAATTGCGTAGATTGATGCTCATGCTGTTCTGTTGATCACTGGATTGTCTGGTGAGTGGGTAGGTGAGTGAATGTTTAGTTTTACGCCGCACTCAGCAATATTCCAGCTATTTGGCGGCGGTCTGTAAATAATCGAGTCTGGACCAGACAATCCAGTCATCCAAAGCATAAGCATCGATCTTCTCAATTGGGTGAGGCGAAATCGGGTTAAACGTCGTACTTGAGAATATTTCGCTCATATGACGACGTTCATGCTTTTCTATGTGTGACTGCTTGTGCTAGCCCAGACTAACTGGTTTTATAGTGTTAGCTCACTGAGATACCATGCCGCAGTTAAGCATAAATACCTCACTCAGACACATTATACTGACTCCGAGCCGACCAGTCCTTGTTGTACCCATTAATGCCGAGTGCCAGGCAGGGAACAACAAGAACCATGTTTTAACGTATTTTGATATGACGCGGCCGTGGATCGAACCCGAACCCGAACCCGTCCGGGCGGACGCTCTAACCACTACACCACGGAGGCGGTTACGCAATTGGGATACGATGACATGTGTCAGCCAAGTCAGCGAGCCTGACCACCCGATCCCGTTAGTCGCCTCTTACGACAAGCATAGGTTACTGAAGATCAATTCTAACCCGGATCTTCATGGGTCCATAACAGCAAGAAATAACTTACGCAGTATCATAAACGAAGCAACCCGACTTACAACACACTTTGGTACGCTCATAGCTCCTACTTTAGTTAGTAATGATTGTTCTGTATCCGGTGTACTCGATTTCAGTTCCGAGGCATAGGACAACAGAGGGGTATTCTTATCTGTTAATGTGAACTTTGACACTAAAAAGGCATATAACAGACAGGTATTGCTCTGCAACAAAGCTAATTTAGAAACAATTGAATTATGCAATGCAAATCATGCATAATAATTGGAATGTTCTATTTAATTAATGTAAAGATGTTAATGAAATGTATGAGAAATTTCACTCTCAGCTAAAGGATTTCATGTCTGAGTGTATTCCCTCAAAGGTTGTAACTTTCCGCCCTTCGGTCAAACCATGGTTCGATTATGATCTCAGAAACTAGCGCTGCTGGCGGGACCGTTATTGAAAAGGCCATACGAACTGTCAAAATAATCTATTTCGACACTTACAAAAGAGCAAGAAACAAATGAAACACTTTAATAATATAATAACATTAGCAAAAAACTTGTGTTGGAATATTAATGATTTCCTAGAATCACATTTAAACTCCATCCAAAACATTATCAAATAGATTACCAGATGACTCTTCCATTTTTACAGCCGAATCAAAGGCCATTTTAGCAGCTCTCAGATATATCAAACAGTCTTAACATAAGGAATTCATATTTTTTTCGGACTCGCTGTCCTGTCTTCAAGCAATTACAAACAATTCGTGTCAGCATCCTGTTTTACTTGACATAACTGAACTACTTAATAATTTTGCTACTGGCCAATACGACATCGTCTTCTGTTGGTTCCCAGCCATTTTGAAATCACTGGTAACACTATGGCTGATGCTGCTGCAAAAGCAGCTCTCAGCAAATCTGTGACACCATCATCAGATACACTGATTATAGACCTGTTATTAGATCGTACATCCGTGATCTAATGCAAAAGATGTTGGACACCCAAGTAGGTATAAATGAGATACATGAAATAAACCTACCATCGTTTACCCCTACTTGGGTTGTCAGTCCAGATTTAGAGGTCATTTTAAGACGATGCCGTGTTGGCCACGCAAGATATACTCACGAGTACCTACTGAAAGGTGAAGATCCTCCATTTTACATCCGTTGTGATGAAAGAATCACGGTCAAGCACGTCCTGCTTAATTGTATTGATTTTTCCATCACAAGGGATAAATATTTCAAATCATCTTCTGTGAAGGGTCTGTTTAATAGTATTAGTTCTCATTTTATCATTGCCTTTTTAAAAGAAACATAATTAATTGATAAACTTTAATGTTATTTTACATATAGGTAGAATTTGATTATGAACCTAGATTGTTTGTGGTTATACCCTTGATTGGGGTTGAAGTAGTATATTTGTGTATTTTACATATATGTCTAACATTTCTTACTTTGATGCTGTGTTTTTCCACCCCTGTTATGGTTATCTCTTTATCTCATCTTGTATATAAACTGGTGTACCCCTTCATTCCCCATATGCTTGAAAACGGTATAAGAATTTATACCGAAACGTCGCCATTGTCAAAATAAAGAAGTTGATCATCCATAAAGTCTTGTCATCCCTATACCACCAACTTCTGGAATGCCAATCAAACAAATCAGATTATTTTACGAACAATAATTCATTAAGAAATAGTCAAGGGGTCAAAATATAGAGTTACATAAATCAGAGTTAATTCAAAAAGTGCTTAAAGAGTCACATAATGAGACAGGAATCAAGATGATCCCAGAGATGTTCAATGGGCTTCATGTCTGGAGAACGCGCTGGCCAGGCCAGTTAACGTTAACGTTGTGCAGGTCGAACAATTCTGTCGGTCTGGGGCCTTGCGCTGTCGTACTGTAAAATGACTCCTCTTGGCTGTTGACGAATAAAGGGCACCACGAAAGGTCTCAACACGTCATCCGTGTATCGCTGGGCATTCAGATTTCCTCGGATGATAAACATTTTTGATGTTCTCTGGTCACAAATCGTGCCTCATATCATGACGCCTCCTCCAACGGATGAACTTCTTAAACACATTTTGGTGCCAGTCGCTCTCCTCTACGTCGAAAAACTCGAACTCTGCCATCGTTTCTGAACCGACTTTCATCTGCAACGAGCCCTCTCTCCCAGTCACGTCGCTGCCACCGTCGTACGGTTCGTTCCCATTGCAGTCTGCATTGACTGTGTCGACGGGTCAAGGCCATTCTACGGAAGGGGTGGTAGGCCCATATACCAGCCATACCAAGTCGTAAAGGACCGTTCGTCTGCTGATGGTGTGTCCTAGTGGTTTCGTCGTCGTTACGAATCTGTTCCGGAATGTTTTGGCGAATGTTTTCTGCTTGGGTTCAAACCTGTACCAGCGTGTTTTATTTTAATACAATTAATTCAAAAGTGATAACTTCTTTTGCCCGGTAGTTTATTAATGACTTCGATAAATTCAAGAACGCACGATACCGGGGATCATCATGTAACGATTTAAGTTGCGAGATGTAGAAATATATTGTAGTTCATGAATTCAATTAATGGTCACGGACAATTAAAAACAAAATATGAAAGACATAAATTTCCTATACAATTACCTTTAAATAGTTTTACAATATCAGGAAGAGATATGTGGGTAGATATTAGGTATATGTACGAACAAAATCAATTAATACCATGGCAAAGGAGGAAATATAATAAATGAAGCCAACAGTTAATTTTGCGCTGAACTGAGATTAGCTATGGACAATGGAAGCCAGGAGTTAAATTATTCACAACAACTCAACGGCTTGATGAAAATACATTTTTTATGCATCACAGGTCACCAACAAAGATCGACTCATCTTTATACCACAGGGTCTTTCTGTTGCTGATGCATTGGTCTGAGGTCCAAATGGAATCTTAATCAATCAATGCTTGTGAACAGATTTTTGTGGATGACCATTGCCGCTACCGGATTCTGAAGAGCTGAGCATGAACAATACCATGACGGTGTGGGATAAGATTTACAGTACAAAACGACAGGTAATATAAAGAAAGAAAAAAATATATATGGAACTCACCTATTGCTGTTGATATGAAAGTATCATGTTATTCTGTGCGGCACAATTGGTGAACCTCTATAATTTTATATCATTGATATGCACAACAAGTGTTGACACCGGGGTACGATGTCACACACTCACCCAAGTGTCCCCAGTCAGTATCCAAGGTGATATACTAGGGCCTGTAAGTCTCGCGAGGCGCTACTTCCAGTACTAAGCTGGTTCCCGGCTCCCTTTGCGCGCGTCAGCTTGCAGTATGCGAGACGTGGCCCAGCTTACTTCCGGTACCAGATTTCCGGTGACAAGCACTGGAAAATGTTTTGGAAAGATGATGTTTCCAAAGATTTACAATTTTGGAAATGTCCACAAGGGGAGATAACTGGTGGGTGATGGTAAATCATTGTTATTTGCACGCCCCGGGACCTAATCCCTTGTTGATTGATGAGTGAGTCACGGCAGTTAATAGTCACCAATTAACAAGGCCTACTGGCATGTTAATTAACAAGTTATTATGCCTCTTAAAGGTCACATGCAACCAAAAACTCAAACATAATTAAAACACAATTATCACTTCTTCATGACATATAATATGCATTGCTGATTATGAAAAAAACAAATAAACAAAATAATAAGCGTATAATCGCAAATCAAAAGTGCAATATTTTTGTACTTGGGTTTACCTCCCTCGAAACAAAGCAGCCGGGATACCGAACCCAGTCAGGGCTGGTGTAACGGCTGGTTCATTTGCATATTCCCTCACGGCTCATTGTGTGTGTATATATAGAGATGTTGGGTTTTGTAAATACATGCTCATTTTTTGTGTATAACATTTTGCAATCAACAGACATCATAACATGTCATGTGTTCAAGTATCACACCTGCCTGTCTGTGTAATTACATAATGTGACAGAGACCGAACTCGGGCCATAAATCAATGCGTTTTGTTTATGGTGTATAGCCTGATTGGTGTTAAGTTCAATTTGCAGGTGGTCAGTGATCGCAGTTGTGTATTGAATATTGTCATTAGCAGACAGGCAGGCAGACACATAGGTGTCAATAAAACAGACACTGAGTTTTGTCTGTAACAACGACAGATCTATATCACAGTTAGACATTTTGTCAACGCTAAATAATGACACTGCTTTTAAGTATCAAACTGAGAAAGTGACTCGGTAAGAAGAACGTGTGGTGAAATAGACAGATGAAATTATATAAACAGTTTATTTACTGTCATAACATATAAAAAGCTCGGGCCTGTGAGATATCAACAAAACATTATGAAAATAGCTCACACCAAAGCCTTCACCGAGTATTCACCACACAGCCCGCTTCCAAGTTGCGCGAACCTATTTCACTGCGCACATGCTATGAGCGCAGCCCAGCTGTTGAAACCCGTTAGTGAATCGTTTGAACTCCGATTTCGAGCGGGTTTTTTCATCGCGTTATTTTTCAACTTTAAAACTTTAATTTGCATTTTTGATGATTTGTTTCGGTAAGTCCATACCGAAAGGTATCAGAATCTGCAAAGTTGTGTTTTACGTTGCATGTGACCTTTAAAGAAGCGTCTGGAAGTAAGTTAAATCTTTGATCAATTCTTGGATCAAAGGTCGATAGAGGGGAGTTTCCATGTATATTCTCACGCCGTTATCAAGATAAAAGTTACTACAACCAGGTGAATAGAGGTATATATGCATAGTGACAAGCAGCAAATTAACAACAGGTAATTCAGCAAGTAGCACGTCGTTGGGGCCAACAGGAGAGTAAGATCAACAAGTCGAAATCCACTCCATTCTCCAAGTGATGGAATCAATCAACATTCAATCAGCTTGTTTATCCTGAACGTTGTACATCGAATTGCCGCTCTATGCAATAAACAGGGAGTTGTTATGACGTAAGTGGTATGTTTCGTTGTGTATCCCCATACTGTTTACTGCAGTATAAGTAAGATCGGTCTACTCCCATTTGTGAGACTCCCAGTTGTGAGACTCCCAGTTGTGAGACAGTGGAGTAGGTAAGTAGCAAAGAAATCACACCTTACTCCCCTATCTGATAGAATGGATCAACCCCAGCTAATTAGGGATTAGATATTTAACTGAATCTTGTGGAGGTAGCTTAAAAGATAAAGTAATTAACCTGCTCAGGTAAATGGCTTTAAAAAATAAACACTTTGTGTAGGTAACTTCGTGATCAATATGAAAAGTGTCAAAATCTCCAAATATGGACCCATGTAAAAAAGTGTTTTATAATGACACACAAACATCATAATAACGCAAATCATCAAAATGTGTGAATAAAAAATCATAATGAAATATTTAATGAACTATTTCTTCTGTGTAAATATAATGATAATCTTTTTCAGTATTTCAGTATTTAACTTGTTCTTGATTGAAAACAATAAATGCTCTTTAATGCTCATTAATGAACTATGCCTCCTGCGGGTACTCTTCAGCAACAGGGCTGTTCCCACTTTCATCGTACGGATGGGGAAGCACCACCTGTGTGCACTGAACCATTAATTAATGTGTCTCACAACTGGGAGTTCTCACAAATGGGAGGACACCGTAAGATCTGCTTCACTTTGCGAATGACCAATCTTTTGAAGTTGATTTAAGTTCTACTTTAGTAAACTGCTACCTAACAGATTGATCTCAGATTAAAACATCTCATTCCAAATTCGTGTTTTCTATTTCAGGTACTAAGAAATACTGAATTTTTACGTATTAGATATACATCTATCGGTACCAGTTTGACGTGTCTGGTCATGGGTTAACTAACATAGTGATTATATATTTTTGACCATTACATGTGTCATTCACACGTCATTTATGCCATGATAATGTTCTCTGACCCATTTCATCATACAACATTTATTTCATTCAATGTTTTGAAGCTCATATGAAAACATGAAAAATGTTACTGTTCCAGTTCCTTTTGAAGAGTGAAAGTATTTTTGTTCCTCAAGTCTTCCAACCAATATAGTCATTATGGTTACAAACGACCTGACTTTAATACCTATCAAGTTAGATGTTATACACGCGTGCATGCACACACACCCACACCCACACCCACACAAAACATCCGTAATTTGTGAATTCTGTTCGGACGATAAAGAAATATCTTATTTGATCAGAATCAGTATATGAATTATCTTCCCTTACTCTGAGAGAAGCATGGCATTATTCGTTCATTTTTTGATAATTTTATCTGCATAAAAGAAGGTATTATCAAAACTGTGAAACAAACTTGCGTATACTACCATATCACTAACATTGCGATATTGACCATGGAATAAATGTTAAGTTTAGTCTGTTTTCAATGTCATAATATGTGAGGTTCCTCATTCACACATACATACAAACTGACACAATATGCAACCAACCCAATGTAATACAATACAAGTTTCACCGCCTGTGCATACCACTGTTGACGAATCTCTCAGGTGTGTTAGAGCGATAATCACACCGTGACATGATTAACAAGCCTACAGCTCCGGAGATTTTAATAACTTACCTTTTTAATAAGAAAAGCAAGATTTATGGATGTCAACTTCTTTATTGTGAATAACACGAAGTTTCGGAGCATATGCTTGCTCCTTCATCAGGTGAAAATCAGGTCACAGTAATGCATTCCACTTCTTAATGCCCATCAAAGATTTAACTTACTTCCAGAGGCTTCTTAGGCCTTGTTAAGGTAGTAGGCCTTGTTAATTGGTGACTATTAACTGCCGTGACTCACTCATCAATCAACAAGGGATTAGGTCCCGGGGCGTGCAAATTACAATGAATGACCTCAGATGGGCAGTTGACTCAGGCAATGCTGCATATTTGGTCCTACTAGATTTAAGTGCAGCATTTGATACTGTGGATCATGAGATACTGCTGCACATTCTGGAGCATCACGCCGGAATTCATGGTGTAGCCTTGACATGGTTTCAGTCCTATCTGACAGACAGGAGTCAACTTGTTTCAGTTGCAGATAAACTCTCCAGCAAGACCTTTCTCTCGTGTGGTGTACCTCAGGGCTCCGTCCTAGGTCCAGTCCTCTTTCTCATCTATACAAACCAGCTTCAATCCGCCATCGACAGCTTCAAAATCTCGAACTATTCGTATGCAGATGATACCCAACTCTTGAAGCCTTTCACACCTGCGTTACAATCACCAGCCACCCAACAACTAGAACTCTGCACTGCTGGAATAAAATCATGGATGAACGGCCAAACACTAAAGCTCAATGATGAAAAAACAGAGGTTCTACTTGTTGGCAGAAAGCATCACCTAACTCCTCTCAGAAATGAAGTCACAATTGGTTCAGCACAAGTGTCTACATCGAGACTTGTGAAAGACCTAGGAGTTTGGATTGACGCAGGCCTTTCACTGCAGGAGCAAGTCAACAGAATATGCAAATCATGTTATTTTCATCTTAAAGCCATAGGAAACATCAGGAATTACATCACAGCGGAATGTGCCCACATCCTAGTCAGATGTCTAGTGCTATCCAGACTAGACTACTGCAATGGACTGTTGATCGGCCTCAGCAAACACAATATCTCAAGACTACAGAAAGTACAGAACACAGCTGCAGAATTATTTCTCTGAAGACTAAATCTGATCACATCTCTCCTGTTCTCAAATCCTTACACTGGTTGCCTATTCAACAGAGAATCAACTTCAAACTTCTCTGCATCACTTTCAGCTGTCTCCACAATCAAGCTCCAGAATATCTCACCGAACTCATCAAAGAATACATTCCATCAAGATCACTTCGGTCCCAGAATCAGCACCTACTACAAGTTCCCAAATTCCACCTTGTTTCGTATGGGAAAAGGGCTTTCTCCTATGTCGCACCAACTCTTTGGAACTCTTTACCTTTAGAAATCAAACTATGTGAATCTCTCTCAACCTTCAAGTCAAAAGTTAAAACTCACCTGTTTCAAAGTGCCTATGTCTGACTCTTTTACTCAATTCTTTTCAGCGCATTGAGCATTCATAAGTGTGTGGACATTTGCGCTTTATAAGTGACATTATTATTATTATTATTTACCATAACCCACCAGTTATCTCCCCTTGTGGACATTTCCAAAATTGTAAATCTTTGGAAACATCATCTTTCCAAAATTGGAAATGTCTTGTAAACATGGACTTTTTTTTCCAGTGAAGGGTATATTAAAGAACCAGTTCTGGTTTCAAATTGCACGACCGCCAAATATGACTTTACTAGACCGCACCAAGTGTTCAACCATGATTGGCTGTCACAGCTGTTGACAGTCGTAATAGTTGGCTAATTTGGGGATGGTTAGGTCGGAAATTTGGTTCCTTACTGTCAACTGACAACCATGACACCATTCGAAAAGGTATAAAACATTGTTTGTCACCGGAAGTACTAAGGTCTCGCGCAGTGCCGTGACCTACTTACGGGCACTATAAGTTAACCAGAAATCTGTCCGTATAGGACTTCGATATGAAACCAACAAATAAATTAAAAAAAAACGTTATACAGTCAACAGTTGTATGTTGAAATTAGCTAAGTCTACAAATCAAAACACAAATTACAATAGCAGTACAACATAGAGAGGCAGTGAATGGCAGGACAACTACATCGGCAATATAATATCAAAGTCGTTAGAGCAATAGATACAGCGAGGTTGAGGTGTCGGGATCGAGCCCACCTGTGACCGGGTGTAAAAAACCTTGGAGTCAACTTTGTGTGCAGACTCTTTCAGTGTTGTCACAACCCCTAGTGTACAGTACACAACCCTGTGTACTTAAAAGAACCCATGAATCTGTTGGTATTTGACCAGATGGTGGCCACATGAATACGTGCAAACACTTAGTTGCGGGTACAGCAACGTGCAGTGAACATGGACAAAGTACTGTGACTATGTGTCCCAGTCCACCCAGCTGTGAATGGGTACCTCGTTAGGATGAGAAAGCCACAATAACTCGGTGCGCATAGTGGCTGCAAGAGTTGTATACTCCCCAGGGAGTTGAGATTGATAATGCGATGTGCTGTTGAGGTTGACATCCAGTGATGAGGGAAAAAATACCAGCGCCCTGAGCATGCACTAGTGCGTGGATATGTGCGCTATATAAATATACTATAATAATAATAATAACAAATATGATAATATTCATCTGGCGGAAACAGTGTTCCAGCTTACAAAGTAGGTCTCGGAATCCAAAGTAAAAAAGTCTTCACTCAACTCTGGTATTGTTGTAATGTCTCAACTCTGGTATTGTTGTAATGTGTCCGGTCCGTGCTATACTAGTATCAAGACGGTTTGGGAATTCAGTACACAAGGTGCATGAACAAGTCTTCAGGTTTTAGAGTCAATCCAAAAGTTGACAGAATTTATGCCTGGTTTGGAGGTAGCTTTCCATCAGTTAACACACCAGCCTTATGTGTTGCTGGGTGTAGGTGTTATACTTTTAGTACACAGTTATGCAATTTTAATGATAAGTGTTCACATTTTTTCTCGAATCTGATACAAAATATCATGTGTCGATGACATCACTGATGTTGTTCAGTCAGGAAATAAATAATGGATTTATGTGGATGTAGTTCTGCAACTGAAATGACCACAGTCGTACAGGCAAAGGTCGGTTATTCTTTCGGTATGTTGAAACCGGATCATGAGCGATGTAGTCGCCTTCAGAATAGATATTCTGGTTGATTGACGTCAGATGATCTGTTTAGCATTCATGAAAGTGAAGCCGGGGTTATGTGTGCTTCAACTACTTCAAGAAAACAAAAGTACAGAAATGGAGAATCATATCAACAGTACATTATTCCCACTGAAACCTGATTATGAAACGTCTGCATTTTTCTATTAGCCCAATATCGGGTATACCAACAGTAGTGTGAGTAGAACCATCAATTGGTTGAGTACTACTGATATTTAGTGTCATATATATATCATACATGTCATATGCTAGACATGATAGCGGGCTAGAACTTTAAGACCAAAGTAGTTTTTATCGACCACGAGGCAATATATAGTATCGCATGATCAAGCTGGTTCCGCGGGAGTGAGGAAGTGGCTACAAAAACGAATGTACTCCGGTGAGGTTCTAAATTCACGTTTACCCACTGGAGACCGTGTTAAATTTCCGATTGGATGTGTGACAACTGGGCTCTAATCCCGCCACTGCCTGATCTCGTTTCAACGGAACTAGTGGCAGTATCGGTACGATGTATGTTCTTGACCTCGCTCTCACCTCGAGGTGGGACTTCAACTTCAAGATGGGGAATCACTGATCACTGATCATTTCATTTTCGGGGACATTCTTTCAACACATGCAAGTTATGCTCCCCAGATGGGAGAGGCTACCCCTTTCTAGTCTCTACCAGTAATCACGTGCACTTTATTCATAGCACAATCCACATTGGGTGTCCCCTCGCAGTGGACCAATGGCAGTAGCTCTTGGCAGCAGAATATATTTTACGCAAGTTCTTGGCCACTCCAAAGGATGCTTTTCGTTAGGATTACTGTACATTTAGACGCTGAGGTAAACATGATACATCGAGTTAATCACGAAGTTCCAGAACCTGCTGGGATTAATCCATAGTGATTATTAGTGGAAGGTTTACAAGACTGTCTGTAAATTGATTTTACACTTGTGTCAATCCTCACCTCTCATGATATCCTGATTAACTGCGGTCTGCTGAAATAAACAAAAAGCAAAACAAAGTTCACTGTAATGGATATTCATGTATGTTATTATAATAGTAAAACTGTATCAACTCAAATGTCAGTCATTATATTTTCCATTCACCTAAAAATCAATAACACGATGTGAGAAGCATCGCAAAATTATTTTCTGAAGAAGTGCTAGGTAATTCTTACACACCTGTGGGTGAAAAACCCATGTGAAAAAACTATTATCGAACATGTGTTTGTGATCGATTTCCAGGTCAATGGCTGGCTCTTCCATCTAACCTAAGATAATGACACATCGCTTTCCTGATTGAAAGTCATTGATAGGTTACTGGTACCGAATTCAGACATGCCAAGAACGTTTATGACTATCAGTCACCTACCTTACTTTGTCGCGGCTGCACCGTAAGTATTTATGCAATAATAGTAACATGTATCTATCTTATTTTCTCATTCCTTTGTTTTGTCTGCTACTGCAGTTGCTTCAGAGTACGTATGCGTGAGTTTAGTTGTACGCCACTTTTAGCAATACTCCAGCAATATCACGGCGCGGGACACCAGAAATGGGCTTCACATATTGTACCCATGTGGGAAATCGAGCCCGGGCCCTCGGTGTGACGAGCGAACGCTTTAACCACTAGTATACCCCACCGCCCCTGCTGCAGAGTAAGCATCGCAACGACTTCAATGACTTCAACAACCAGTGACATCTCTGAAAACGATTACGTCCCTTTGCAACATACAAAATGTACAACATTCGTATTTTTACAGGAGAGACCAGACAAGTTTCAGGGTATTGCAAAGTTCCTGACACGGTAACGTCAGTGCCAGTTTGTGGTGAGATCAATATACCTATTGACTTGACTGGTGATCGTGAATTCGAAAAGCTAAACACTGTCAACAAGACAAAACGTACTTCACAGTGAAGGTATGGGTGATCAACCTCGCCGTGCTGAATCACTTACTGACGATGACATTAGCACACTTTATGAAAGAAAACAACTTGGTTACAACGACCCCTAATCCATTTGAACAGCATGTGCTGAACAAAGCCACTCATTGCTAGATCCGTAGTGTCAAACCACACACTGACGTGAAATGGGGGCATGTTGCACTTAGAACTGACGCACAGCGAATGTAGATGTCAGGTCATCGTAGCATGCAGGGTGTAAACAACCACAGTCCCCTTTCATCCTCACAACATCAGTGACAACCTCAGTGGTATTATCGGACAACAAGCAGGCTGTGTCGACGAAGAGTTACCCCCCTTGGATAGTGAACGTAACCTCTGCAGAGGCACAGTTGAGCACAAAAGTTACGCGTAACGGCAAAGTCTCCGGAATATTTTCAGCTCTGGTCTATTGGGTCACATTCCACGTAACCGTCTACGCAAGTAAAGATCCCCTGGTGCGAAGAAATCAAAACTATCCTCCATGACGACGACGGTGTTCAAATTTAATGTGCGTCACATAGTCTAGAACGATAATAATTACGTCAAACTAATATCCCTTGACAAATAGTGATTTACAGTTGCAACTTCATGGTATTTGAGTGTTTAATAAATGTTCATTGCCGTATCCATCATCGTTATAGCCTTGAACATGCACTGAAACTGTTTTGTGGAGGGTCACACTATGTATGTGTGGTAACCCGAGTGACCTTTCTCTTTCATAAACGTTGTGTTGTGTATCAATGCGCCACTACGTTGAGAAACAAAAGCGCACTGATTCGATCCCAAAGTTTTGTGATTTTAGAGTGTGTAAGAAATAGACTTACGCTCGTTAGATAGAGTGGTATTTGACAGGCACATGTGAAGTAATATCTCTTTGACGTTTGTAAAAGTAAATGAATGTCACCTTACATGGCTGCAAGACACAAGTATTGCATCTGAGATGGTGACATCGACATTAATCGTGGAGCTGCACTGGCGAATGATCAATCTCCATAGGTGGTTGTCCTTGTGTTTGGAAATCACAGCATGACTTGTCCCACGGATCTAAAAGAGACCTCGCGAGCTTGTATTCCCGGAGATACACGTGGGCTTGACCTGTGCTTGCTTTGAAGGTTAACAGGAGCACCTGATCTTTCTGTCAGCCACCTTCAGCAATAAATTCAAGAATTCTAGAAAGTTGACGCAACAATAATAGCAGAACTATATTGTTTTGATGTAAATTTATAAATGCTTAAAATATGTAGCTCACATGGTTTATTTATTGAAACAGGTAGATATTTCAGTATTTTAGGGGACATCGACTTCAGAAATAACTGTATGGAATATATGTATGCAGTCTGCAAAGATTTAAGAGCATAATATTTAAATAACTATTTATACCACAATAAAACTTAACGTGCTGCTTTCACTTATCATTCTATGAAAGAACGAAAGTGTTTGAGGGTCCAGGTTGGCTCAATCTCTAGCTATTGATATTTAGCATGTACCACCAAAGTAGGTTCCATCGGCTTTTATTTAACAAAACACCACCAACACAATTTGTGGAACACATCTCGACTGACGCCAGCAGACTCTTGGCGATATCCTCACAAATACACATCCACCAAGCCTCGTTCCAGGTACCAGTGAACGTGGCACTTGCTAATGTATTTTAAGCAGTAAAGTGTTCGAGGTGCTTTAAAATCTACATCCCAATATATCCAATACCAGACAGAAGCTGATTCAGAAAGATTCGATGGCTTTGAGTGCCATTTCAGCATGTATTGAGGACCCTAAACGATTGTAGGAAGGACGAAAGAAGGCAAACTCCGCTCTTCAGACCACGCGATAATTGGCGGTTGATTCATTCGGACAAGTCAAATCTTTACCCTGCGAATAAAATGGCAATCAAATGTAAGATGAAAGCCGACAGTCATCTGTGAAAAGCTTATTGATTTTACAACTAATTTTTCGTAAATCTGTGTCCTGACATGAGCATATGCGTTTCGTTACTCATTCATCATATTAATATTAGAAAGAAACTGCAAGACGGGAGTTGGTGTAAATACAAACCAACAGTTATATTCGGACACTTGACGTAATTTCCATAGACCTACATGTTAATTTAGTGCAGCATAAATATTTTTCTTAAGTTTAATTTTCGTAAAATCCACGTCAAATTTTGCACATTTGTGAGGAATCATCTTACCTACAATCACATAATTTCTGTTTAATTTTCCGTTGCTTATTTATCGAATGGCAACAATTTAATCAACATATGTACAGTGCCGTGAACTCCTTTAACATGGCGGCCTATGGGATTGTGCATTGTGGAGTTGATTAATGTGATGTCATTAGTTAAATAGTGGTCGGAACATTGAACTGAAAGTATGTGCGCAGAACATAGATGATTTCACATTTGCGTGTCACATTTTACAAAGATCCATCCTTAACTCACTTCATGAAACTTATTTGTGCAACACTGAAATAACGTGTAAGCCTATGGGAATTACGTCAGGCGTCCGAATATAACTGACACGAGTGTGTAAGTATTGGACGCAATGGCACAGCCACTGAGACCTGCGGCGATTCTTTACGTGCCTGTATTTCCATTTCTCTTTCTCATCCATAAGATGTTTTACAGTAAGGATTGAATTGTTGTTGTTTTTCTCATTTTAAGCGTGTTACTTCAAGTTAACTCATTTTTTCAGCCTGTGCCTCGAGGGGGAATTTATTACCTCTCTTTCAGTGCTTGCACAAGCTATTCATCTCATGGTAATGGTACTTGGTGTCAAACTACAAAAATGATTGTATTGTTTAACCCACAGGAAAATAAACTGATATTTCATACATGGTGAAGCAGTTTTCGCTTGCGAAAAAGTCACATCATAAACTTGTCATGTTATTTTCATAGAAATGATCAAATGGGTTTTCTATTTCAGGTTATCGTTGAAAGACGACTCTGAGATGGCGATGAGTGCCTATATGACTCCAGATCGTATGTCATCACGCACACGATAATGAAATCGATGTTTTTTCAGCGAATTCGTATTGGTTTTCTTTTCCAATATATAAATGTGAAAAATATAAAACAATATTTTGTCACGAAGTTGCAGAACTTTGTTTATAACAGCTGAAAACCAAATTTAAGTGTCTGGAATGTTGTGGCCTTTTTTAGGCTCTTTGCAAAACAACATACTAGTAACACATATTGAAAAAATATAATCAGATAAATGTTATTCACTATGAACGACAACGGTACCAGATTTGAAACTCCCAAGTGCACTACCACGAACTTGGTAGAACATTAAGACTGGTTATACCGCGGTCACAGAATGTGCTTTCTGAAAGTTAATGAGTGCATATAGATTTACTTTTCTGGTTAACGCTTACTAAAATGTTAGGATTCACAGGTCGCTAACAGATTTGGAATCAGTTTTCAGTCAAAATATTACGACTGGATACACCGCGATCACAGAGTGTACTTTCTCTCTTGTGAGTGAATATAGATTTACGTTATGGCTTACTGATATGTTAGGATTCACAGGTCGCAATCAGTATTGCAATCAGTATTGGAATCAGTTTACAATCAGTACATGCACTCACAGTAGAGGTGGAAACGACAGAGCAAACTGCACATTAAAGCTCACCCCAACCGTCGAGTAAATAGCGGACAGTAAAGATATAATCATGACTGACTATTTGGAACGAGGTCAGACTATAAATGAACAATACTTGGCAATAGAACTGCATCATATGAGAGAAGTTTGGTGTTCTTCTGCTTCAGTCTAATGCGTATGTGCACCTATCACTTTATAGTTTAGTGTCTTCCAATCGCACCCTCCAAACATTGGCTACCGCCTGTTTACGTGGACAGAACTCATCTAGAAAACAGTTAGCGTACAAATATCCTTTCTGACAGGGCTCCTCACACCTCTTCATTACAAAGGCCGAGTGTGGTGGTGACTGCCTCGTTGTGGTCTGTGGATGACTGTAAGAATGTTTTCCTCAAATGTTTTACTGAATATGCTGATGTGTTCCTCACGTAGCTGAACCACAGTGGCATCCATGCAGTCTGTACAACGACTGTATTTGTAGAGGACGGATGAAGGTGATGTGTACACAATCTGTCTGTTCCAGGACATACTATATGTACTGTAACACTGAGACCACGTTCTATACTGTGGTCGAATGTGGTAGAGAAGAGTTCTGATTCAAGTATATAGACTCTCCCATTTGCAGTTTCTGTAAATATAACATTGAATCATCTATTTTAGGACTGTGAAATTGTTCAAGATATCTGGAAAAACCTCCAGTCATGGCTCTTAACTGACTTGAATATTCCGTTATTTTTCACATAACAGAATGTTTTCCTTCGAATTAAAAGAAAAATATTATAATCGAATTATGCCATAATACTTGTTGTGAAGCAGTTATCTTTAGACACAGCAGAAATTCAACTGAACCCTTTATCGGTCATGTGAAAAGAGAGATAATTAAGTATTATGACATTACAAGATATGTTTATTCCTCCTCTTGTGGTGTTGACAAATTTTTCTCCTTTTGGTCATCTCTACATACACAGTTCCAGCACTATAAGGAGAGGGATGAATAATTTTGTCTACGTTATCCTTATTTCATATAGATACAAATTGAATGCATATTCCCCCTGTACATACATGCGTATCTACATACATACATGCATGCATGCGAGTGAGTTTAGTTTTACGCCGCACTCAGCAATATTCCAGCTATATACGTACATACA
This sequence comes from Haliotis rubra, assembly GCF_003918875.1. Lineage (NCBI taxonomy): Eukaryota > Metazoa > Mollusca > Gastropoda > Lepetellida > Haliotidae > Haliotis > Haliotis rubra. Next base: position 485,372 of record NW_025767257.1, on the reverse strand, counting down.
TACATATATACATATATATAGCGGACAGTAAAGACAGTATATACATACATACATACATACATATATATATACGTACATACATATACATATGCATGCATGCACGCACGCGCGCGCACACACACACACACGCACTATGAAGTTATGGTGTATCTGATGGCGTTTGCAAACTTTTCTCTATAGAAATATCATTGATTGCCCTTGTATTCTTGTATATCAGCACAATTGTACCTATCAATGTCATACATTGACCACATGTACTGTACCTATAAACAAATAACAAAAATGGTAAACAAAAGTTCTGATTCATATCACTGTTGTATTTATGTTACAGCCAGATTGTGAAATCTGTCATTTCCTGAAGTGACTAAAACTTTCAGTCATTTCCTGAAATGACTAAGAGGATCAGCCATTTCGCTATTGGCTATATAAATAGGTTTGAACGTTTCCATCAGATTTGACGTAAATGTGCTTGTTAACGATTGCCAATGTTCGAGATGCACGAAACAAATCGCCAAATCGCATTTTGTTGCCCCGACTCTCAGAAACACGAAACACATGTCTTAGTCGGATCGTGCGAAAAATCAGTATAAATGGCCTGTCCACCACTGCAATATCACTGCACATAAAGTCACACAGAGAGAATGCCAAGGTTAACCCAGGAAGAAAGAGAACGAGCAGTAGGGATAGTTGAATGGCTGACCCTCTTAGTTATTTCACGAAATGACTGAAATTTTTAGTCTTTTCACGAAATCATTTTAAAAAATCAACTCGAATTATACGATAGTTCGTGTTTTTGAAATCATATCACGAACATAGGATTTCTTCAACTGAAAAAGAGCTTTTGCTAAAAACCATTGTGAGTTATAATTTCTTTGGCTACTCGGTGTTTCAGTTCACTAGCTTGAAGATGATGTCTATCCTGTCACGGATAATGAATAACTACCATAAAGGTAATTCTAGGTAATGACGAGTAGAACTTATTAAAAATACGTTTCAGAACTACATGTATGGTCACATAAGTGCAAACAGACTGTCACTTGGGTCATATGACTATACCATGTACCAGCTGTGTTCTCTCCTGTAGATTACATAACAATAGTCTCGTGGTGTCTTCATATCGCTTACCTGAAAATTAGTAAATATAGCAATAAATCACCTTATAAATACATGAATATCTTGTTCAATGTGTAACCAGTCCGGCCCTGAATATGCATAGGTCGATGTTTATCAGACACTGCCTTGGACAACAACAACAACAACAACAGCGCCAACACAAAGTATACGTTGGTCTTGGTTCAGATATAACGAGATGTGTAGTATTCCTACCTTAGAATGAGAAAGGAATGAGATCGAATCATGTGGACATATGGCTATGGCGTCACCCCTTTAGCCCATCCTTGCCTTCTGGGTGGAGTCAAGAATATATTGGCCAGTTTCAAGCTGCTAGCGATAATGCAGCACGTCATTGTCCTCTACGTTGTGTTGTTGCTTGGCTTGCTGTTGGCACCTTTCATTTTTAAAAAGATATCAATACATTGACCATTTGTCCCCTTTTTCTGTAGTTTGCATCACATTCTGGTTCATTCATTTCCCATACTGACCACGGCGCGGTGGGGTAGCCGTGTGGTTAAACTCGTCCCGCCGAAGACCCGGGTTCGATTCCCCACATGGGTACAATGTGTGAGGCCCATTTCTGGTGTCCCCCGCCGTGACATTGCTGGAATATTGCTAAAAGTGGCGTAAAACCAAACTCACTCATACTGACCACAGATATGGCTAATTTTCACCGGGTCCTTAAACATATTTTAGAAAATAGATATGAATGTCACTTAAATAACTGAGAGCTCATTGTTGGTTGACAAATGTGTTTCCAAAGGTGTCGTTATATGAAGAAAGCTAACACGGATTGCCTTTTCCTTTCAAATTAGATAAAGCGCCTGTCACTTAGACGTGTAATGTTATGCTAAATGTGCGTCAATGGGCATAAGAACGGAAACACATCTTCAAATGTGATCGATGACATTCATTTATTAAATATCCGAATATTAATAGGAGTTAGAATCACTGGTACAAGACAGGTGACGTGCGGATATGAAGTCCGTCTCGGCAGTCCTGAAAAGGGAATAGGTTTGGCTGATAGACAGTGCTGGTAAATCTGATTCACGTATACAAACTGAAATGTCCAAGATTTATATCCAGTTAGTAATCAGCTATTTATGGAGATGATATATATAGATCTTTTGCATGTTATGTCAAGTCCCAGGCAGAAATTGGACACAAGACATGGGCGCATAGTCCACGTTTAGTGTAAATGAAATCAATGTAATTGAAGAAACTGCCTTTACAAAGAATAGATATGCGAAAAAGCTTCTGTATCTTCTAAAGCTGGAAATTATGTACACATTCAGTTGAACAAGAAACCATTCTTGTACTGGATCTTGTCTCTACCCAGACAAACGACCGGGTTCCAGTCCTGCACATTTTCCGCTGTCATTTGGTATACAAACGTAAGGTTGCCCGTATCTTGTACGCTGTTTCTGAACTTAGCTGTCAGTGGACGAGGACCTGGGCAGTTAGGAATCTGTTCTTTACAACGTATCAAATTAAACACTACATTATCATATCAAGATCACAAACGTCATCGCAATAGGCGGTAAACATGAATGCATCCAGTCTTATCTTTCACGTTCTCACTGTCCGTCAGTGGAATCAGAAGAAGCTTACATTGTGTGGGTAGGACCCCATCATCAATTACTGGTTCACGAGGAACATACTCCACATAATATTATATAGTGTTATACTGAGCTAGGCTGATATCCTGACACGCGTGTTAATTAACCAGTGAGCGATTCTTACACTATTTCATACAATATTTCAGTTATCACTGTGGCTTGTCGGTTTCATGAAGAAGGGAAATTTAACGTTTCGTTGGCGGCTGTGGTAAAGGCAACGAGCAAATGGTACGTCTTGACCGATATAGGATGAGTACAGGGGATCCGAACCCAAGCTTATCGGATCTAATCGGATCGGCTAATTTCTGCACAACAATATACGTCACTACTGTCCAGGAGTCACCACAAGGAACCCAAGTTGTTGACATTTCAACAAATTTCTGCCGTACCAACGAAAAATAGTTTACTAAAGACACAAAAAGCGTTCACCCGAACACAGTCGTATCTCCTGTACAATCGGATCAACTAAAGATGGATGATGAATAAATAATGCACAAAACACAAGATTCAACATATGTATTTATCTTAAAGTTTTCCTTTATTTGTCAGAAGGCTGTCAGTTAAGGGAAAGTGTCTGTAAAGTGTTCGATTCATTTGGTAATAAATATTTTTCCAGTAGAAGATGTAACACTTAAAGATTTCTGATCGTACATTTCCGGAAAATGTCTAGAGATATACGAGAAAATGATTATGAGCATATATTTTCTGTACTTTGCTCTTCTTCGAATTTGATGTACACAAATGGATATTGACATTGGGCGACAACACTACATTCCTAAATCACTGTATATTACATCGGAAGTGCACTCATACCCGGTAAATATGTTATCAATAAATCAGAAGATCGGTTTTCTCGCCTGATACTGACAGTTCCTAACAATCTCATGACGTTCTTTAAATTATGTCTTCATATATCGTACATCTCAGAAACTATTTAAATAGACTCTTTGGTACTATAATGAACGTTTCTTACCAAAACGATATTCTTTAAGGTTTCGTGAAATTATACAAGCCATGCACACAGTACCTTAACTCTATGTCTTTTGTCTCAATCCAGCATGGGACGTAGTCTTCACGATTTTTTCTTGTTTATAATCATCACACAAAACACTAACCGAGGCATGAAGCCCTGATTCATCTAGCGCTATTGCAGATACATGTCAGGGAAAGAGTGGTTGAGCTAAATATACACATAAAGACATACCAAAATCCATAGAAAAGTAAGTAGACAGGATTACAGCGGAGAGAACAGTGAACCCACCCGAGCTTGGAAACACAATATTGAAGTCCTTCAGAGGGGCCATTTGCTTCATCATCAGTGAGGGAAGAGCCATCGGATTTTCCGTTTCGGTTCTTCTTTGGTTTCATCGGAGATCACGTTGTTTAAACATTTTGTCTCTTCTAACCTTGATTTGTGTTTCTTTTTGTTTGTTTTCGCAACGAAAAGAACATGAGAGTTTTCCTTTATTTCCAAGCTGATGGTTCGGTATTTTCCTGATGGGTTGAGCCTGATCCCCTTATGATCACAACCCCAAACAAGCAATTGTGTACAACTCGTTACAATGTTTATGTTCATGTCTTTGAATGAAGATGTTGACGTGTATTCATTACGGAAGTCACACCATTGATTGAATACAGTAATCCCATTCAGATCATAACAGGAAAGACAATGGAGGCATTATCGTTCTTTTCGCATTCACTGGTAATAGAGTAATTAACGGTATTGACGTCACTCTTTGAACAACCTTCATCAGTAGCTGGTTGGAAATGTTTTCACGAATTGCTACAATTACAATATTTTGAGAGAAGACAATAATGCATGGAACGAGCACTGTTGAGTGCCAACTGATCAAACTCCAGAATCGAAGTTAGGTTTTTTCAATGACATTTAGAGAGTTCAAACTTCTTCATACTTATCAGTATGCCAAGGTATGTCGCCTACAGTGAAGTGTTCACTGTGGGCATGAGATAGACTCCCACAGACCAGAAGACGTTACAGTATATTCCTGTAGTTCCTGTTGATATTAGACGAAACGTGATCAGCGTGTTCAGGACACAAGTGTTGTCTCCACATCATTATCTAATACTATCAGCATGCATCCATGATGCATCGGAAACTATATTCTCACATACAATTATATATAATTCTCACTTGACTAGAATATTCTTTGAATTTGTGGAAATCGTCCTAAACAAAATGTCAAATTTGATGAATGGTAAACTTCGGTTATTTCACAGTCTTGTAATAGACCAAAATGTGTGTAAATATAGCAGATAAAACCTTGTTCACACCTAAAACGTATTATCAGTTCTATTTTGTTTTGATATTGATGTTTATGATGAGGAATTAAAATGTATAGGAGTTTATTTATTTTAGAGATGCTCAGTACGTCAACGTTGCTGCATACCGGTCGAAGCAATGTTCCAGCAATATCTCGGCGGGGACTAGAGAAATGGGCTTCACACCCGGGTCTTCGGCGAACGAAGCAATGTTCCAGCAATATCTCGGCGGGGGACTAGAGAAGTGGGCTTCACACCCGGGTCTTCGGCGAACGAAGCAATGTTCCAGCAATATCTCGGCGGGGGACTAGAGAAATGGGCTTCACACCCGGGTCTTCGGCGAACGAAGCAATGTTCCAGCAATATCTCGGCGGGGGACTAGAGAAGTGGGCTTCACACCCGGGTCTTCGGCGAACGAAGCAATGTTCCAGCAATATCTCGGCGGGGGACTAGAGAAGTGGGCTTCACACCCGGGTCTTCGGCGAACGAAGCAATGTTCCAGCAATATCTCGGCGGGGGACTAGAGAAGTGGGCTTCACACCCGGGTCTTCGGCGAACGAAATATCTCGGCAATGTTCCAGCAATATCCAGCGGCGGGGACTAGAGAAGTGGGCTTCACACCCGGGTCTTCGGCGAACGAAGCAATGTTCCAGCAATATCTCGGCGGGGACTAGAAAGTGGGCTTCACACCCGGGTCTTCGGCGAACGAAGCAATGTTCAGCAATATCTCGGCGGGGACTAGAGAAGTGGGCTTCACACCCGGGTCTTCGGCGAACGAAGCAATGTTCCAGCAATATCTCGGCGGGGACTAGAGAAATGGGCTTCACACCCGGTCTTCGGCGAACGAAGCAATGTTCCAGCAATATCTCGGCGGGGACTAGAGAAATGGGCTTCACACCCGGGTCTTCGGCGAACGAAGCAATGTTCCAGCAATATCTCGGCGGGGGACTAGAGAAATGGGCTTCACACCCGGGTCTTCGGCGAACGAAGCAATGTTCCAGCAATATCTCGGCGGGGACTAGGCGAGAAAATGTGGGCTTCACACCCGGGTCTTCGGCGAACGAAGCAATGTTCCAGCAATATCTCGGCGGGGGACTAGAGAAATGGGCTTCACACCCGGGTCTTCGGCGAACGAAGCAATGTTCCAGCAATATCTCGGCGGGGGACTAGAGAAGTGGGCTTCACACCCGGGTCTTCGGCGAACGAAGCAATGTTCCAGCAATATCTCGGCGGGGGACTAGAGAAATGGGCTTCACACCCGGCAATAGACTACCCCGCGGCACGTTAACACTGGATGACTAATCAATCTGGATTATCTACCGAAACTGATTCCATGATAAACCACAATAGTGTTAACTTTTTATCTAAATGGATTAATGAAAAAATATCGAGTTTTGCAAAAATAGTTATTAAGAAACGCAGTCAAATGTCGAGAGACAACATTGGGACATGTTAACTAAGAACGATTGGGACGCTGCTCGTCTTTTCAGTCTGGTCTGACGATTTACATGTCGCTGAAATGAGAATAGCAGAAATGGTATAGACTTCAGCTACTAATATTTGCTTGCGGTGAGGGGACTCATGATGAAAGCAAGGAATTCCACAGCTACAGGTTGTTGGACAGAATCTGAAATTTGAGGTTGATTTTGTTGATGGCGATGTACTGCTGGACGGTACAGCGATGGGAATAAACCAGGTGAAGTCCTTCACCAAGTCTGCCCACTCTTTTGTGGAGAAGCTTTGAGAAGACATTGCATCGTATGTACATGCAGTGTGTGGAACAGAATAGCAATCCCAAAGACTCCTTCGCCTGGATGAAGTCGGCTGGTCTTAAATGTGAAACTGAGGGCTTCCTTTGTGCTGTTCAGGACCAGTCACTTCCCACTTGTAATCGCCAAAATGTGATTCTTAAAGAAAATATCAGTATGAAATGTCGACTGTGATGAATGTACAGAGACTGTCCAACATCTTGTCAGTGGATGCCCCTCTTTGTCACAAACAGCATAGTTTAAACGACATGATGGCATGGCTCGTTGCTACCGTCTCCGCCATGCCTGTGGCTTTGACTCCATGGTACGACCCTGAACATGTCCAGGGCGTTATGGAAAATGACAGCTTTAAACTTCTCTGGACTAGGCCCATATACGGCCTGAGAAGAATTCTAGCCAACAAACCTGATCTTGTCCTTTTTGATAAAGCCAATGAAGTTATTTATATACTGAACATCATTGAAAACGCACCAGTCTAAAATTGTCCATATTTTCATCAAGATGTGTTTCAGAATGACAATGATCAATGAATATAGCTAACATGAAGTCGAAGGGCATGTCCAGTTGAAAAAATGCTTTAGAAACAAATTCCTGTCCACAGTATGACACAGTATTTCAAAATGCATCAACATGCAGCCACGCCATTAAAAAAGCGCGAATTTCATTCTGAAATCATACTGACTGTGACATTAAAAGCAGGTGTATGAGAACCGATTCTCACTGCTTCACTAACGATTGTGAAACGAGGACAGAGATGCCGATGTTAACACCTCACGAAAGAGAACGTGCACTAGGCGCACCAGCAGCAGGGATATTGTTCGACAACTTGGACTTGGCCACTCCACCATCGTTAGGCTTCATAGACGACACCAGTAGACAGGCAGCACCCGTGACCTACAATGACCTTGACAACAACGTGTTACGACGCTCCATCAGGATCGCCATATTGACCGTGTCAATATCAGTGATTGAACACTGCCGACTGCCAGGACTGCTGCACTAGTTCAAGGTTGACGTGGGGGTCATCAGCGCTGACTCCATGCGACGCCGTCTACATGCTACAGGCCTCCATGTTCGACGTCCTTGCGTTGGACCAATTCTGACTGACAGACACCGTAATGAGCGTATACAATGGGCTAGCAGGCATTTTCAGTAAAGGTTACAACAATGGCATGGTGTGGTAGTCACTGACGAGTCACGTCTTCATCTACGTAATGCTGACGGCCGATTACGTGTTTGGCGTAGACGTGGTGAACGTTATGCTGATTAGTGTGTGGTTCAGACAGACCTTTGGGTGGTTGGAGTGTCATGGTCTGGGATGGAATAAATCACAATCACAGGACTGCCTTCATGTCTGTCAAGGGAGAGTTAATGCCCTTTATTACCATGAGCAGATTCTTCAGAATCACATCGTATCTATCTTCAATCACCACCAAGATGTCCATACTTTTCAACAGAACAACGCACGGGCACACACAACAAGACTTTCCATGCAGTATCTGCGGCGACAACAGATGCGAAACACCCGGGAACTTGAGGCTGCACTACTGCAGAATTCAATCTTTATTCATACTGAAGGCCACAGGCCCATAGTATACAAGAACATAGTACACAATATCATAGAAAAGAATAAAAATAGTCAAATCACAATATGTCATATCGCATCAAAATGTATCACATCATATAACATCGCATTACACATACTTTGTCGTATCACATCATATCATAACACCCCATATTACATCATGTCATATCATACCATGTATCATATCATATCATATCGCACCACATCATACCATATCGTAACAAATAACAAGATGAGTACATACATTCTATGAATTATTATGTTTATTTCTTAGAGACAATGCTTGATAGATAAAAGTTGACAACTTACGGATAAGAACATTGTCATCAGTACTCATTAACAAAGAAAATTTCACCCTATCGGGATATACAGAATAATATCTTGGGACATTTTTTTTTTCTTAACTCACAATATAATGGGCAAATTAAGAGGAAGTGATATTCATCTTCTACACAATTAAGATCACAAAATGTACAAATTCTATTTTCCTTCTCTATTTTATGATATCTCCCTGTTATCGTACATTAACATCATATCATAACACTGTCTAGGGTATCTATCAGATGGCATATATAACAGACGTATCCAATATTTTATTATTCTAGCTTTAGCAAAAATGTGTATGGGAAATCTTCCACAATCTCCATATACCATGGCATTATGTGTACTTACTTTCCCTCCTAAAAATTTCTTGCAAGTATATAAATGTATTTTCTCAATTACGTCAAAGTTATTGAAACCCCATACCTCTGAACCATACAATAGAATAGGAAGGATTTTTGTATCAAATATTTTGAAAAATGAATGATAATCAATATCTACGAGTTTGTGAATACTTTTGAGAACCCCAATAAGTACCTTTTTGGCTAGTGTGGAACAATATTTAGCATGTGCTGAAAAGCCAAGACGATTAGTGAAGTAGACTCCAAGGTATTTATATGATTGTGTGACTTGGAGCGGCTCTCCTTAATAATACCATTTTTTCCGTTTTAGATAGTTTGCCCCCATTTTTGAATACGACTATTCTAGTTTTTGTTCAAAATTAACAGTTAATCCTGCCTCATTGCAATAATGTTCCAACTCATGTATATGCCTTTGTAATCCAACAACAGTAGTCGCAAACAGAATCATATCATCGGCAAACAACAATAAAAACAATTGTGTCAAATAGGGATGTAACTGGATACCATGAGTACCATTTTGTTGTATTATCGAAGCAAATTCATTAATGAACATTGAGAACAGGAATGGACTCAGAATACAGCCTTGTCTAAGCCCAACATTGCAATTGAAGGTATCTGATATTTCATGATTATTTCTGATGCAAACTTTCACATTATCATATATCTTCTGTAGCAATCTATTCATCTTAGGGCTAATACCATGTTTTTGCATTACCCCCCAAAGTTTTTCTCTCTGTATTGAATCAAACGCTTTCTTAAAATCGACAAACAAAGCATACATTTTCTTTCCCTTTGTATTTAGACACTTCTGAACAATTGAATTAAGTATAAAGATATTATCGATAGTACTGTATCCTGCCCTAAAGCCGGCTTGGGATTCATCTATTTTATCAAAAGTATTTGCCCAAAAAGTCAATCTCTTGTTGATGATATAGACAAAAACCTTTCCCAATATACTTAACAGATTTATACCTCTATAATTATCAACATTATTAATGTTCCTGCTCTTATGAATTGGGATAATAATTCCAATAGTCCAAGTCGATGGAAAATTACCGCTCTCTAAAATAACATTAAAAATCAACTCCAAGTAAGGTAATAAGATATCTTCAGAATATTTAATAAATTCAGGTAATATATCATCAACACCCGCTGCTTTGTTTACCTTTAAGTGTCTTATACTATCTATAATTTCTTGTCTGGTAATAGGTGGATCTAAAATATCATTAGTCAATAGGTCAAAGTCAGTTGGTGTGCTTGTACGTACATTAGTACTCTCGTTGCCAGCACTTACATCCTCTGTTACATCATTTCTAGTTGATGTAAACAATTGTTTGAAATGTTCAAACCACTCACGGGTACTGATATCATGTTTAGTAGACTGTTTACCATTCAAGCCTTGACGGATTGACCAAAACTCTTTGGAATTGATATGGTTTTCTACTTTTATCTGTTTTTGTTTATAGTACTGTTCTTTTCTGCTTACACTTAGCATTATATAGGTTTCTAACTAAATGGTACTCATGTAAGTGCTGTTTGTCTTTATAAATTCTGAACTGATTTAATTTCCGGCAACGCTCGGCTTTCAAACGCCTACATTCACTATCAAACCATGGGCTGTTCTTGCTATAATATCTATCTGTCAATTTTCGTTTCATACCAATTGCAGCAGAGCACAAAGCCTGTGAAATATATTCTATACTCTGATTGATATCACTAAAGGCTGTATCTAAACATTTATCGAGTAAGTCCTGCACACTATCTGAGAACATATTTTGTCTAAACTCATCCGATTTTTCTTCATTCCAAACAAACTTATAACTATGATTCAAATCTTCTTTTATTACATCATATTCCCGCTTGTGTGTTGTAACCAATTTGGTGGGAGTGTCATGGTCTGGGATGGAATAAATTACAATCACAGGACTGCCTTCATGTCTGTCAAGGGAGAGTTAATGCCCTTTATTACCATGAGCAGATTCTTCAGAATCACATCGTATCTGTCTTCAATCACCACCAAGATGTCCATACTTTTCCACAGAACAACGCACGGGCACACACAACAAGACTTTCCATGCAGTTTCTGGCCCAGCAACACATCCAGGTTATTCATTGGCCAGCACAGACGCCAGATGTATCCCCCATGGAGCACTTGTGGGACGAAATTGGTCAAAGTTTTCGCGGCGACAACAGATGCGAAACATCCGGGAACTTGAGGCTGCACTACTGCAGAAGTGGAATGCTATCCTCAAGAACTCTATTCGGACGCTTATTGACTCAATGAAGAGACGTTGAACTGCATGTGTCAATGCAAATGGAGGTCACACGCGATATTGACTTTTCGATTTGACCCCACGTGTGTTTTGTCCTTTCTGACAGTGGAACATTTCAATGAATGAGCGTCTTTTCTGTGTTGTTGTTTTTGTCAGTCGTCCATCTGTTATTATCCACTCAGAAATATTAATTCCTTACACGTGCTTTTCATAATCTGAACTTTTATAAGTGGTGTGTTTTCAATGATGTTCAGTATATCATTAAATTTTCTGTCCCTTTTTGATAGCAATGTGATTGGCAAGATTCAGGAAAAGCCTTTGAAATGTCTCGCTTGCATCCCAAGTACACTGTCGTCAGGCTCCCCATTGTTCTTGGTGCCCTTGGTTTGGTACCTCCTGATCTCTTGGCGCAGATCAGGAGAGTGCCCGGGTTCTCCACCGGGAGCACAGCCCTTCTGACACTCTGGGTAATGCAGAAGGCTGCAGTGTTGGGGAGCCTTCATATTCTCCGGAAAGTTCTTGGTGGGTTCGACTAGGCAGTGTTTCCTGGAAGAAGTCCCATTCGCTGTCTGGGCTGCGTGTAGAGGGGGCAAGGGCCCTGAGCTGATGATGAGCCTTACCAGCCTGACTGTGCCAGGATCACCCGAACCCTTATCTGCATTTTCATCTTTAATCTGAAAAACATAATAATGATAATAATGTTCTGTCGTTAACTTACTTTCACTTCTAGACTGTGTTTGGAATTTGTTACGAAAGCATTATCTGATAGGACTCATTTAGTGAGATCTATTCTAATGATAATATATCTTATATAATAATATAAAAGACAAGGCTATTTTGTCAACCTGCATGGCTCGTATCGGATATCCATTTATAGATGTCCTGTCTCTCATTGTGTTCATGTCGGCAGTTGTATCGCATGGATCTAAAATGGCTTCTTATCTGTCATATCAAACAGAAATAAAACAAATGATCAAACATTTTACCGGTAGTTCTTGGAACAAACGTCATCGTCATCAAAAAGACTTTTCGAGACTTACTCTTTGAAAATATGTATATTGTTTGTCTTTGGGTTTTCAATGTTTCCGTGAAGGTTCCGACAGGTCGTCAGGGTGATCGAGTGGTTCACGTATGACGCATCTTTTCACAATATTTCGTTACTATATGTGATGCAGGTCTGTGTCACGTGTATCATTTAGACGAGCACGTGTTTGGTGCTGGTAAACCTAGAAATACTATCAGGGCGAATTTTGAATTCATAGGTTTCTGGCAGGCCTAAGGGACACAACTCGGCGCAACGTCAATGACACATCTGTTTGACGTTGAGATATTTTATAATGAATAATAATTGAATGTTGCCAGAGGTGTGCGTACCTGGCGGGAACAGGGCGCTACCCTAGGATGTATTGCTACCCTAGGTTGTATTGCTACCCTAGGTTGTATTGCTACTCTAGGTTGTATTGCTACCCTAGGTTGTATTGCTACTCTAGGTTGTATTGCTACCCTAGGTTGTATTGCTACCCTAGGTTGTATTGCTACTCTAGGTTGTATTGCTACCCTAGGTTGTATTGTTCCAACCGATTGCACCTTCAACACTGTAGAAACACATGGGTCTGATGGTGAAACAAACGGACAGTTGACGACAGGTTTGCTGTCTTGGATTATCCTATCGGTGTTCTGGCATGTGCGTTCCATATATATCATCAGACAGCACAACATTGGGATGTGATATGCAGTATCACTTACTTAGAACACGTCATAGCATCCAAAGGGCTTATTTATGTTTTTCCTGTTTCCACTAGATGTTCAGGTAATTCAGTCGCAGACTGTATGAAGGAATTTGCTTTGAACCGGGCCGTAGATATGTTTGAGTGTCTGGAAAGTGTTTTCGGCCTCTAGATTCACTATTCTCATTATTTACCCTTACGTAATTACTTTTGTCGGCGATGTTTCATTTGTTCCCATACAGATAAGTAAATGTACCTTGTTTTCAGCATCAGTCTGCATGTTATATTTAGGCTTCAAAATTCTTTCAGTTAAATTTGCATAAACCATTGGATGTCAGATGAAACACTCCCATATTACTTTGTCCGTCAACAACAATAAATTCGAGAAATACAGAGCATACATAATGTTACAGACCATAAGCAACAGTTCGAAAACCGTTGAAATAACCAAGATGGCCAGATATGAAGGTGGAAGAAATCTTGATGGCAGGTTTAAAGAATTGCCTTGCTCTAAGTGTGTGGGATTTGCTCTAAGTGGAGTTGGAAGATGATTGGCCGGCGCCGGGTTTACTGAGCACCTCGCGTTAAGTATAAATCAATTGTGGCAGGATTCCTGTGGCTAATTAAGTCTTTTCGTTAATCAAGAGCCATCGTAACTCAGTTATGTTCATCCACAAGTGAAATTCAATATATCTAGTAACACTGATTTATTGATCGGTGGCTGTGCGTTATGTGTTCGGCCATTATTGCTGTGTCACAGTCGTTTTCCACACCGGTGCTTGCTTGACAACGTCCTTAGTTTCAGCCAGTTCGTTCAAGCTGGAGAGTAATTGAGAGATGAGTCTGGGCCTACCAAAACGATGTGTATGTAAATACATGTTCATACTGATAATTGCCTCTTGTAGAATCATATATGACTGGACTTTGCACTAAATGACCCTGTACATCATCTCGTAGTGAAATCGACCTCAGATTGTGATAGAACTCTTTAAGGAAAAAGTTTCTTGATCAGTTCAAATAAAATTCCCATTTGAGAAGTCTATTATTAGTTTTCATGGGCTGAGAGTATTGAATCCATAGAGACCTTGAACATTTGACCTTCAGTGACACCACCGACACAGCAGGCAGGTGTTAATCATAGCAAACCGTTCAAAGTGGCGTTAGTTCCTGGCCGCCGAGAATCCTGAACATCTAAATTGGAATTTTTCAATGGGGTAATTGCGACATCTTCAGTGCCGTGTCAGCAGCAGCAGCAGCTGATGGAAATAAATAATACTTCTAATCAAGAGGTGAAGTAATGAATTGCGTATTTTAGTGTAATATCCTGGCAGAAATGAGAATGTTTATGCACTTTGGTGGTGATATGGTGTAAAATGTATACAAATTTATGAAATTCTGTTTCCTGAATTGGAGATCGTATATTGGTGGGTCTCGCCCCTCGTCGCCGACGAAGGTTAATACCTGAGACTAACGCTTACTCTCTTAATATATCATTTTGTGATAAAGAAAAGACCCCCAGTGAGAAGGCAGATCATCCTGAACCTGAGGAAAATCTAGACTTACTTTTGTGTGATGCTTTGCATCACAGTAAGGTGTGACCCGTGAAGATCCGGGTTAGAATTGATCTTCAGTAACCCATGCTTGTCGTAAGAGGCGACTAACGGTATCGGGTGGTCAAGATTCGCTGATTTGGTTGACACATGTCATCGTATCCCATTTGCGTAGATCGATGTTTATGCTGTTTATACTGGATTGTCAGGTCCAGATCCGATTATTTACAGACCGCCGCCATGTAGCTGGAATATTGCTGAGTGCGGCGTAAAACTAAACTCACTCACTGACAGTAAGGTATAAGGTAAAACGATCTGTATTGGGGAGTGTGATACAGTTAATACCTGCGCGACAGGACACGGTGTGTCACTCCTTCTCTAAGGTCACTGACGAGAACGGGTATGTCTATCGGATCACCTATCAACAGAATATCCATATCCATATCCATATCCATATCCAGCGGTCACTCAGTCCCAGTCGGCTGTTAGGGCCAAATACCAGCGCACGACACAAACGTCGTGTGCACACAACAAGCTTTCATAAAGTTCCCTATTACTTTGGATTTGTTACCACATTTCGGCAACAGTGCTTTTCCAAACGAACACATCTCTATGCAATTGTGATTGTAAACGCCGCACAACATGCTTGGCAACAAACGTTTATACCTCAGATCCGTTTTCCGACACTTCGTGTTCGCTGGTTTCGTTATAAACGTCAGTCCGCCAGGAACCTCACTCCCCGCTCACAAGGCAACTGGGATATGTGGATACCACAAACACTGAATGTCAAGTACTGGATGGATAGTCCTGGAATGTCGTAACTGAGCACGTTCAGATGTGAAAATAGCCCAACAGCATCTATTACTTTCAGCTGATTAACCCATAGCTATAAATGGCACTGAAGCTTAAAGAGATACAGTCCGAATACACTTGTAATAAACTCACGGACAACTTTGACATGGGATGAAGGACTTCAAAGGTCATGTTAACATTTTCCTGAAACAGAATATTATTATCTTGCTAAATATCGCCATCTACACCAACATAATATCTCCTGGGACATCTATAAAAAACATAAATGGTTGTTCAATAGTAGAAGTAGTAATCGTATTGCAGTAATAGTGATAGTTTTAACAGTCCTATCGCCGTTGTTGCATCTTTTATCAAACTAGGTATATGCATTCCCCAAACAAATATGACAAAGTATTGCACTATAATACTTAGTCCAAATACATATGTAGACACCTCCGAATTCTTTAAACATACAGGTTTTTAGACTTGCCACACAGCCCATTTAAATACAGTTCGTAACATACATTACAGCTTTGAGTGGGTAGTGCTGGGAAGTGGGTAGTGCTACCGATATTCAAGTCATAAGTCCAAATCTAAGGAATAAGCAAGTGTCTTGAATGTTTAGTACAAGGGCACTTGATAGGTCAGTAGCGTACAGCCCACCCTTTGTCCATCTGTCTTCAATCATCTCTGTAATTACAACAAGCCTCATTATGTCAACATACTGTACATCAATCTCTTCAACTATACCAACTTAAATACCCTTCATGTATATATTTCCCGTAATTGCATATGTGTATCACTTGCTTTATAACGGTGTTAGGATCCACACCGAAACGTCGCATCTATTGTAATAAAGAAGCTGTCCATCCATAAAAACAATGTTCCTCTTCATCATCTTCTAAATGCCACTTAAAGAAGTTCAACAATATCCACGGCAAAGCCAGAACAAATACACATTATTTACAAAGTCGGATAACTGTGAATTGTGCAGATGATAAGCAAGGATAAGAATATATGGATGAACGACCTCTTATTACAGTGGGAGTGAAGTTTCGGTGTAGGTTCTAACACTGTTTTCTAATGAGTGATGTTGGAACCGGTCCAGCTGTGCAAGGCTGGTTGACCTGGACAATCATTGTCTGAGAAACAGGGATAACTCCACCGTATAAGTACAGGAGCAGTTGTAACGGTATCAGTATAGATCGTCCCTGACAGTTGTAACGGTATCAGTATAGAGCATCCCTGACAGTTGTAACGGTATCAGTATAGAGCATCCCTGACAGTTGTAACGGTTTCAGTATAGATCATCCCTGACAGTTGTAACGGTATCAGTATAGATCGTCCCTGACAGTGACAGTTGTAACGGTATCAGTATAGATCGCCCTGACAGTTGTAACGGTCTCAGTATAGATCGTCCCCAGATTTACCGTATCAGTTAGATCGCCCCTGAACGGTATCAGTATAGAGCATCCCCTGACAGTTGTAACGGTATCAGTATAGATCATCCTGTATAGAGCATCCCTGACAGTTGTAACGGTATCAGTATAGATGATCGTATAGATCGTCCCTGACAGTTGTAACGGTATCAGTATAGATCGCCCCTCCCTGATAGTTGTAACGCCCCTGACAGTTGTAACGGTATCAGTATAGATCGTCCCTGACAGTTGTAACGGTATCAGTATAGATCGTCCCTGACAGTTGTAACGGTATCAGTATAGATCGTCATCCCTGACAGTTGTAACGGTATCAGTATAGATCATCCCTGACAGTTGTAACGGTATCAGTATAGATCGTCCCTGACAGTTGTAACGGTATCAGTATAGATCATCCCTGACAGTTGTAACGGTATCAGTATAGATCGTCCCTGACAGTTGTAACGGTATCAGTATAGATCGTCCCTGACAGTTGTAACGGTATCAGTATAGATCGTCCGGTATCAGTATAGATCGACAATCGTATCCCCCTGCGATCGTCCCTGACAGTTTTAACGTTATCAGTATAGAGCATCCCTGACAGTTGTAACGTTATCAGGACAGATAGTTGGGCACTTGTCACTGGCACAGAGCATTCTGAAAAGTTTTGACCAGTATTATTAACAAAGATAGTCCCGGAGAGTCCATTTGTACATACTAAGAACGTTGTCTGGGTGTGACGCCATCCAACCATAAGTGGCATCTGTGAATGCACAGAATGACGCCTAAAAGCCCACGTCATTGATCAACCCCAACATGGACTTCCTGCAAGCTTAAGGCAAAGTGATCGGTACAACAAAGGGCGAGTAAAGGTTACAAGTATAGCGTTATTATGTGCATGCTTCATACAGATACAACCGCTCAATGCATACACTATTTATTGTGAAATTGTGTTCAGTTTCGTCATCCTGAGTAGCTTCATATCGTATTATGCACAAGTGAACACAGTTAACAGATACTTCAGTGCCTGTATTTGATCAACAGTATCAGTTATCTGTGATACGTGCTGTCGGCATCAACATTGTAACGTTTCCGCGGTCCAATACTGGATCTGAATCCATCATCTGGTTTGGGCGAAGACTGACATTAGTTTACCAGGAAATGAACAATTCACTCTCTTTACTCGAGTGTATGGACAAAAATCAGTCTGGCATTACATGGATTTCATTCCTTGCGAAATAATTTCATTTTCAGATTGAATCGACGTATACTCGTGGAATTCCAGATATTCTTCGAACAAGTGTTCCAGTGTGTCGGTTCCAGTATCTAGTGTTCTGTACAGACTATGGTATAGCAATTACCATCGGAATATGTTATCAAATACCAACTACGCCACAAACTCACTTAATCATTTTTCTGTATCCTAAAAGCAGAACACAGAGGACCACTCAGATCTTGATCCGGTGTCATCGATTTCGCCCATACACACAGGTTGGTCATTCTGTTGGACGAAGGATATAGTCATCTCATGTCCGGATGTGGGGGAAATGACACCCTTACTGTCCCCCATGTAACGACATAATCACCATGTTTCTCCATGACTGTCAGGTCACTGCCGTAATAACGCCAGACACATCCACGATGACAAGCTAGTACTGAAAGGAAGGTTGTTGGGGTTTCGAAAGAGACATGTCACCAGTATGTCATTAGGCTATGTATCTGAATATCAAATAAATGTTTGTAATAGGGGTTTAGAGCTTGAATGCAAAATGATGGGTTTCATAAACTTTTTATGTGTTTTTTTATTGTAGAGATTGGTTGACTTTGACGTAATTGTGTCTAGTAGTATGATGCTGTCAATCATTCTGATCAGTCTGCTGTTGCTACTCCCGATTTTCTATTCATTTATAATGGATAATACGAATTACGAACGGCGTGAAACACAATTCATCCACTCACTATGAACGTTGGAGGCAAGCAGACCCATCCACATTATTAATCACGACGGAGTTTCCTATACACGTGGTACAAGCACGTAGTATTATGGGCTAATGTTAATGTATTCCGTGTTCCCCCACGTGTCTGTCTGTCGGTCTGTGTGACTCCAGGTACAAGCACGTAGTATTATGGGCTAATGTTAATGTATTCCGTGTCCCCCCACGTGTCTGTCTGTCGGTCTGTGTGACTCCAGGTACAAGCACGTAGTATTATGGGCTAATGTTAATGTATTCCGTGTCCCCCACGTGTCTGTCTGTCGGTCTGTGTGACTCCAGGTACAAGCACGTAGTATTATGGGCTAATGTTAATGTATTCCGTGTTCCCCACGTGTCTGTCTGTCGGTCTGTGTGACTCCAGGTACAAGCACGTAGTATTGTGGGCTAATGTTAATGTATTCCGTGTCCCCCACGTGTCTGTCTGTCGGTCTGTGTGACTCCAGGTACAAGCACGTAGTATTATGGGCTAATGTTAATGTATTCCGTGTCCCCCCACGTGTCTCTGTCTGTCGGTCTGTGTGACTCCAGGTACAAGCACGTAGTATTATGGGCTAATGTTAATGTATTCCGTGTCCCCCCACGTGTCTGTCTGTCGGTCTGTGTGACTCCAGGTACAAGCACGTAGTATTATGGGCTAATGTTAATGTATTCCGTGTCCCCCCACGTGTCTTTGTCTGTCGGTCTGTGTGACTCCAGGTACAAGCACGTAGTATTATGGGCTAATGTTAATGTATTCCGTGTCCCCCACGTGTCTGTCTGTCGGTCTGTGTGACTCCAGGTACAAGCACGTAGTATTATGGGCTAATGTTAATGTATTCCGTGTCCCCCACGTGTCTGTCTGTCGGTCTGTGTGACTCCAGGTACAAGCACGTAGTATTATGGGCTAATGTTAATGTATTCCGTGTCCCCCCACGTGTCTGTCTGTCGGTCTGTGTGACTCCAGGTACAAGCACGTAGTATTATGGGCTAATGTTAATGTATTCCGTGTTCCCCCACGTGTCTCTGTCTGTCGGTCTGTGTGACTCCAGGTACAAGCACGTAGTATTATGGGCTAATGTTAATGTATTCCGTGTCCCCCACGTGTCTGTCTGTCGGTCTGTGTGACTCCAGGTACAAGCACGTAGTATTATGGGCTAATGTTAATGTATTCCGTGTCCCCCACGTGTCTGTCTGTCCGTCTGTGTGACTCCAGGTACAAGCACGTAGTAGTATTATGGGCTAATGTTAATGTATTCCGTGTCCCCCGTGTCTGTCTGTCGGTCTGTGTGACTCAGGTACAAGCACGTAGTATTATGGGCTAATGTTAATGTATTCCGTGTCCCCACGTGTCTGTCTGTCGGTCTGTGTGACTCCAGGTACAAGCACGTAGTATTATGGGCTAATGTTAATGTATTCCGTGTCCCCACGTGTCTGTCTGTCGGTCTGTGTGACTCCAGGTACAAGCACGTAGTATTATGGGCTAATGTTAATGTATTCCGTGTGCCCCCACGTGTCTGTCTGTCGGTCTGTGTGACTCCAGGTACAAGCACGTAGTATTATGGGCTAATGTTAATGTATTCCGTGTCCCCCCACGTGTCTCTGTCTGTCAGTCTGTGTGACTCCAGGTACCAGCACGTAGTATTATGGGCTAATGTTAATGTATTCCGTGTCCCCCCACGTGTCTGTCTGTCGGTCTGTGTGACTCCAGGTACAAGCACGTAGTATTATGGGCTAATGTTAATGTATTCCGTGTCCCCCCACGTGTCTCTGTCTGTCGGTCTGTGTGACTCCAGGTACAAGAACGTAGTATTATGGGCTAATGTTAATGTATTCCGTGTCCCCCCACGTGTCTCTGTCTGTCGGTCTGTGTGACTCCAGGTACAAGCACGTAGTATTATGGGCTAATGTTAATGTATTCCGTGTCCCCACGTGTCTGTCTGTCGGTCTGTGTGACTCCAGGTACAAGCACGTAGTATTGTGGGCTAATGTTAATGTATTCCGTGTCCCCCACGTGTCTGTCTGTCGGTCTGTGTGACTCAGGTACAAGCACGTAGTATTATGGAGCTAATGTTAATGTATTCCGTGTCCCCACATGTCTCTGTCTGTCGGTCTGTGTGACTCCGAATTACAAGCACGTAGTATTATGGGCTAATGTTAATGTATTCCGTTTTCCCCACGTGTCTCTGTCTGTCGGTCTGTGTGACTCAGGTACAAGCACGTAGTATTATGGGCTAATGTTAATGTATTCCGTGTCCCCCACGTGTCTTTGTCTGTCGGTCTGTGTGACTCCAGGTACAAGCACGTAGTATTATGGGCTAATGTTAATGTATTCCGTGTCCCCACGTGTCTGTCTGTCAGTCTGTGTGACTCCAGGTACAAGCACGTAGTATTATGGGCTAATGTTAATGTATTCCGTGTCCCCACGTCATGTCTGTCTGTCAGTCTGTGTGACTCCAGGTACAAGCACGTAGTATTATGGGCTAATGTTAATGTATTCCGTGTGCCCCGTGTCTGTCTGTCGGTCTGTGTGACTCCAGGTACAAGCACGTAGTATTATGGGCTAATGTTAATGTATTCCGTGTCCCCACGTGTCTGTCTGTCGGTCTGTGTGACTCAGGTACAAGCACGTAGTATTATGGGCTAATGTTAATGTTATCCGTGTCCCCACGTGTCTGTCTGTCGGTCTGTGTGACTCCAGGTACAAGCACGTAGTATTATGGGCTAATGTTAATGTATTCCGTGTGCCCCCACGTGTCTGTCTGTCGGTCTGTGTGACTCAGGTACAAGCACGTAGTATTATGGGCTAATGTTAATGTATTCCGTGTCCCCCACGTGTCTCTGTCTGTCAGTCTGTGTGACTCCAGGTACAAGCACGTAGTATTATGGGCTAATGTTAATGTATTCCGTGTCCCCCACGTGTCTGTCTGTCGGTCTGTGTGACTCCAGGTACAAGCACGTAGTATTGTCGGGCTAATGTTAATGTATTCCGTGTCCCCCCGTGTCTGTCTGTCGGTCTGTGTGACTCCAGGTACAAGCACGTAGTATTATGGGCTAATGTTAATGTATTCCGTGTCCCCACGTGTCTCTGTCTGTCGGTCTGTGTGTGACTCCAGGTACAAGCACGTAGTATTATGGGCTAATGTTAATGTATTCCGTGTCCCCACGTGTCTGTCTGTCGGTCTGTGTGACTCCAGGTACAAGCACGTAGTATTATGGGCTAATGTTAATGTATTCCGTGTCCCCCACGTGTCTTTGTCTGTCGGTCTGTGTGACTCCAGGTACAAGCACGTAGTATTATGGGCTAATGTTAATGTATTCCGTGCCCCACGTGTCTGTCTGTCGGTCTGTGTGACTCAGGTACAAGCACGTAGTATTATGGGCTAATGTTAATGTATTCCGTGTCCCCACGTGTCTGTCTGTCGGTCTGTGTGACTCCAGGTACAAGCACGTAGTATTATGGGCTAATGTTAATGTATTCCGTGTCCCCCACGTATCTGTCTGTCAGTCTGTGTGACTCCAGGTACAAGCACGTAGTATTATGGGCTAATGTTGATGTATTCCGTGTGCCCCACGTGTCTGTCTGTCGGTCTGTGTGACTCCAGGTACAAGCACGTAGTATTATGGGCTAATGTTAATGTATTCCGTGTCCCCCACGTGTCTGTCTGTCGGTCTGTGTGACTCCAGGTACAAGCACGTAGTATTATGGGCTAATGTTAATGTATTCCGTGTCCCCCCACGTGTCTGTCTGTCGGTCTGTGTGACTCCAGGTACAAGCACGTAGTATTATGGGCTAATGTTAATGTATTCCGTGTCCCCCCACGTGTCTGTCTGTCGGTCTGTGTGACTCCAGGTATGGAGGCAGAAGGTCTATAGTGTATTGGTCAGGGGATCCAGAGGATGGGATGCAACTCTGGCACAGGAACATTTGGGACAACATGGCCACTCGTTCCCCATTTCACAATTAAACCTGGATTGCGAAACTTCATGTACACAGAATTTTACAAAGCCCTTTTTTAAAGGGTGTTGTTTAAATCGTTCTAACACTGCATGTGAAATAAATACACGTGTGTTATGTAAGGATGCGGGGTGATGATAAGGTACAATAGCAGTACTCAACACAAACAACCTTCGTGAATATGTTTAAACTGTCGGAAACGCAAGAGTTGTCCCACAGAGAGCATTATCTGAACTAAAGCTGTTTACTACCTGGCGTCTGGTAAATGCGGTGAGTAATTGCCTGGGTCGCCCTCTACATACTGTGTCGTGTGGCTAATGATGTGTTGATATTGGCTTTCCATCGTCTAAGAAATATTTCAGTATAGCCTAAAACTACCCCAGACAAGCTCAGTGTTGACATTAACTTGTGGCCGGTCCCACAGGATTACCTATACATAGGAGAAAAACATAGTGTGTTCTGTGTGGTAGTCTCAAATTTCACAACAGCAGGTGTGTCTCCATTCTATCATGAGAACATGGACATTTTAAATACGGTACCCACGCGGAACAAGTATTTCAGTGCGTCATGAAAATAGAGGAAACATGCATCGATTCAATGATAAAATTATGCTATTTTGAGCGTAGGTTAGAAACAGATTATTCGGGTCTGTGAGATGCCGGTTATCTTACAGGTTTACTTGGGTAAAATAACACTACGGCCATTTAATGAAGAAATATTTCAAAATAGAGTTCTAGCAAATCAGTAGGTGTGCAACATCGTTGATGTGGGGGGAAACAGTGATACCTTAAACAATCTCGAAGCTTCTTACACTCAGCATAGTCAAAGAACAAGACTGTAAAACTTTGGATAGAAATATTTCAGTTTCATGGGTCAAACAGTAGCAGGGGGAAAGAGTAAACCAGCGACTCAACTAGCATGTCATGTAGGTTGAATCCAGATCAAAAGTCAGAAACATGAAACATGTTTTCATGGGCTGATGTCTCTCTGTTGCGTCTGTCTACTATATCGCAGCTGTGCAAAAACAAGATATTGTTATTGGATGAATGTACATGATGGGTGTGTTAAGGACTGTACGATGCTTGGAACTTGGAAGTCATCAGGGTCACCACAGGATCACACACACAGGCCCCCACTGCGGGTCAGAAAATCGATAAACTAGGCCCCGGTTTAGTATCAACACCCCCTACTATATAATACATAAAGGTTCATCACGGAAATACGGCGACATGATCGAAAACCGGACAATTACGCACACATCAATCAGTATATCCTATTTTAAAGGCCTCACCGGGATCAAAAGCTTTTGTCCATATTTCCTATGTGTGTAGGAGGCATATACACGTGCTCTCCGTGGGGGTGCATTTGTTGGAGGTTTTTTAATTGCCAAAGACCGAGTTGCTGTGCCGGAAGTGTACAAAACTAGGTCGTCAGCGCAATCAAATTGGTTAATAAAATGACAACAAATGCACGTGCTAAAATGAGAGGGAAACTCAAACGTCTATCATCCAAGATGTCACTTTCTGATGTTTATCTTGGTAAGAATAATTTTAAAAACGAGTACAAATATTTTGTAAAGAAACACATTCATTCAGTGTAATGTGTTAGCCAATCAGATCGCCGGAGGTAGTGAAGTCGAGCTAGTTTGGTATACTTCCGGCACAGCAACTCGGTCTTTGGCAATTAAAAAACCTCCAACAAATGCACCCCAACGGAGAGCACGTGTATATGCCTCCTACACACATAGGAAATATGGACAAAAGCTTTTGATCCCGGTGAGGCCTTTAAAATATGATATATTGATTGATGTGTGCGTAATTGTCCGGTTTTCGATCATGTCGCCGTATTTCCGTGATGAACCTTTATGTATTATATAGTAGGGGATGTTGATACTAAACCGGGGCCTAGTTTATCGATTTTCTGACCCGCAGTGGGGGCCTGTGCCTCGTAAGGATGGGAAAACCGCAATAACTTGGTGCGCCTTGTGGCTGAAAGAATTGTATACTCCCCAAGGCGTTGAGATTGTTAATACTATGCGCCCTTGAGATTGACTTGTTACGTGGATATGTGCGCTATATAAATATCCTAACATATATTATAATTTATAATCCAGTGATCAACAGCATGAGCATCAATCTACTCAGTTGGGATACGATGACATGTGTCAACCAAGTCAGCGAGCCTGACTACCAGATATCGTTCGTTGTTCGCCTCTTACGACAAGCATTGGTTACTGATGATCAATTCTAACCCGGATCTTCACGGGTAAAACATGTGTCATGAAAACAATTGAAGACATATCAGTTAATTTCAACACACACAGTCAAGACTTGACACACTTTTGGCAAGATCTACCAATGTCTTGGGTAAGGATACAGGATTTTCTACATGTACATCAATATACAACCGTGTAATATTTAGCTTGTTCTGTGTTCCAGATCTCTTCCATTTGTGATACTGAATAAAGATGAACAGTATTATACTGGCATATATGCACATGTAACAAGAATTTTCTTTTGTCGTTGCAAACATGTGTGGAGAAAGGGAATTCTATGGGAATGTATCCAAGTCACATGTTACTTGGGGTTTTCGAATAGTGGTCATTCTTTACTATAAATGTGCCATGTTGCAATTTACTTACTTCTAAACATTCTCCCTTTTAATGATTCAAATCATTAAATCAAATTAAAATTTATGCTGCGAAGTTTTTGTCATGAAAACTCATGATGTAATTTTCTATAGCCCTCTTATAAACCTGACAGCATTATCCCGTTGGCGTGGAAGTTCTGATTAGTTTACCAGGAAATAGATGGATTTAAACGTCGTCCTCTTTAAAGATGTATAGGGGAGATTTGCCCTGGAAACTGAGATTTTTTCTTGTGAATTAAATTTCACATTTAGATCAAAGTCATCGTGTCAGCCTTGTAATGAAATGTATAAAAACCACAAGATATTAGCCTGTCTCGGTTATCGACCGACTTTGTGGCAATGGAATGGATCACTGAGATCACTCTAGATTAACTTAAGACTGCAGGTGTAGCTAAAGGGTTAAACAAGTCATGCTCAAGTGGTACAAAACTACTCAGACAACTTGTCACAAGCAAAAATTCATTTGCTTATTGGTGCCTGACGACACAACAGTACTACTTAATTGACACGGAGGCTTGCAAACAAACAAACATTGAAGTGGACCAGAAAACCAAGAGCATTGACTGATTTGGTTGATACAATCAACAATATGATAATCTGAAATCAGGCCTTCTGTTAGTGCAGATAAGAGACTCTGTTGTACCGTAAAAAAACGTTTAAGAAAACTCTTCGTTTTAAAACCACGGCCAAAACATTATTTTTGAAAAAAAAATGAAAAAGGGGACTTCAGACCATTGGATTAAAAACTATGTACTCAAGACAAGATATTGTAACACCAAGTTCCAGGAATGGGCTTTGGTTCTTCCTGGCTTGAGTTATTCTTTTCGCCCAGTGTTCCAGGTGGTCGGATCAGAATGTGTTCTATGTTGTCCATGCAGAACAATATATGAGCAAATGCTACCAATACACACAATCTCATTCCTTTAGTTTCCTACATTCCAAAGGCCAAACTAGGAGGACCTCTCAGATCTCGTTCCGGTGGCATCGATTTCTCAATACCCACACGTCCTCATTCTTTTCGACGAAGGATATAACCGTCTTATGCCCGGATATAGAGGAAAATAATACACTTTCCCATCCCCCTGTAACGATCTAATCATCGAGTTCCCATGATCTCTGTCAATTCAATGTCGTAATAGCGTCACTGATACCGGCAGTACTTGTCCAGAGTGTCCAATCACAAACATGACAGGCAATGTACCAATGAAAGAAGTGTTGTCTTGGTTTCGATAAAAAGATCCACTGTTTGGCCATTCATCAAGATCAGACTTAACATACAAGAAGTTCTGAAAATATGGTGATTGAACTAAGATATGCATTGATTATAATACCATATAGTTTGAAAGGAAACGCAGAAAATGCCTGATTCACTATTATCCGTATTTAGGGAACTGAAACTCGGTTATACGCTCTAAGCATGTTCTGCTGTACTACATCCTGGTAACTGTAAGGCGGTACTAGCTGCTATACTTAAGGGCAAGTCTCAGAGACTGGTAACTGTAAGGTGGTACAAGCTGCTATACTTAAGGGCAAGTCTCAGAGACTGGTAACTGTAAGGGGGTACTAGCTGCTATACTTAAGGGCAAGTCTCAGAGGACTGCTAACTGTAAGGCGGTACTAGCTGCTATACTTAAGGGCAAGTCTCAGAGACTGGTAACTGTAAGGCGGTACTAGCTGCTATACTTAAGGGCAAGTCTCGGAGACTGGTAACTGTCAGGGGGTACTGGTTGCTATACTTAGGGGCGAATCTCGGAGACTGGTAATTGTACGGGGGTACTGGTTGCTATACTTATAAGGGGCGAATCTCGGAGATTGGTAACTGTAAGTGGGTACTGGTTGTTATACTTAGGGGCGAATCTCGGAGATTGGTAATTGTAAGGGGGTACGGGTTGCTATACTTATAAGGGGCGAATCTCGGAGACTGGTAACTGTATGGGGGTACTGGTTGTTATACTTAGGGGCGAATCTCGGAGACTGGTAACTGTAAGGGGGTACTGGTTGCTATACTTATAAGGGGCGAATCTCGGAGATTGGTAACTGTAAGGGGGTACTGGTTGCTATACTTATAAGGGGCGAATCTCGGAGACTGGTAACTGTAAGGGGGTACTGGTTGCTATACTTATAAGGGGCGAATCTCGGAGACTGGTAACTGTAAGGGGGTACTGGTTGCTATACTTATCAGGGCGAATCTCGGAGACTGGTAACTGTAAGGGAGTACTGGTTGCTACACTTATAAGGGGCGAATCTCAGACACTGGTAACTGTAAGGGGGTACTGGTTGCTATACTTAAGGGGCAGAATCTCGGAGACTGGTAACTGTAAGGGGGTACTGGTTTCTATACTAAGGGGCGAATCTCGGAGACTGGTAATTGTAAGGGGGTACTCGTTGCTGTACTGAGGGCCGAATCTCTGAGACTGGGTACTGTAAGGGGTACTGGTTTCAGAACTTAGGGGCGAATCTCGGAGACTGGTAACTGTAAGGGGGTACTCGTTGCTATACTTAGGGGCGAATCTCGGAGACTGGTAACTGTAAGGGGGTACTGGTTTCTATACTTAGGGGCGAATCACGGAGATTGGTAACTGTAAGGGGGTACTGGTTGCTATACTTATAAGGGCGAATCTCGGAGATTGGTAACTGTAAGGGGTACTGGTTGCTATACTTAGGGGCGAATCTCGGAGACTGGTAATTGTAAGGGGGTACTGATTGCTATACTTATAAGGGGCGAATCTCGGAGACTGGTAACTGTAAGGGGGTACTGGTTGCTATACTTATAAGGGGCGAATCTCGGAGACTGGTAACTGTAAGGGGGTACTGGTTGCTATACTTAGGGGCGAATCTCGGAGACTGGTAACTGTCAGGGGGTACTGGTTGCTATACTTATTAGGGGCGAATCTCGGAGGCTGGTAACTGTCAGGGGGTACTGGTTGCTATACTTATAAGGGGCGAATCTCGGAGACTGGTATCTGTAAGGGGGTACTGGTTGCTATACTTATTAGGGGCGAATCTCGGAGACTGGTAACTGTAAGGGGGTACTGGTTGCTATACTTAGGGGCGAATCTCGGAGACTGGTAACTGTAAGGGGGTACTGGTTGCTATACTTATAAGGGGCGAATCTCGGAGACTGGTAACTGTAAGGGGGTACTGGTTGCTATACTTATAAGGGCGAATCTCGGAGACTGGTAACTGTAAGGGGGTACTGGTTGCTATACTTAGGGGCGAATCTCGGAGACTGGTAACTGTAAGGGGGTACTGGTTGCCATACTTATAAGGGGCGAATCTCGGAGACTGGTAAATGTAAGTGGGTACTGGTTGCTATACTTAGGGGCGAATCTCGGAGACTGCTAACTGTAAGGGGGTACTGGTTGTTATCCTTAGGGGCGAATCACAGAGACTGGTAACTGTAAGGGGGTACTGGTTTCTATACTTAGGGGCGAATCTCGGAGATTGGTAACTGTAAGGGGGTACTGGTTTCTATACTTAGGGGCGAATCTCGGAGACTGGTAACTGTAAGGGGGTACTGGTTGCCATACTTATAAGGGGTGAATCTCGGAGATTGGTAAATGTAAGTGGGTACTGGTTGCTATACTTAGGGGCGAATCTCGGAGACTGGGGGCTAACTGTAAGGGGTACTGGCTTGCTATACTTATAAGGGGCGAATCTCAGAGACTCTGTAAGGGGTACTGGATACTTAGACTGAATCTCGGAACTGTAACTGTAAGGGGTACTGGTTGCTATACTTATAAGGGGCGAATCTCGGAGACTGGTAAACTGTAAGGGGTACTGGTTGCTATACTTAGGGGCGAATCTCTTGTAAGGGGGTACTGGTTGCTATACTAATCTCGGAGGCTGGGTAAGCGGTTGCTATACTTATAAGGGGCGAATCTCGGAGACTGGTAACTGTAAGGGGTACTGGTTGCTATACTTATAACTGGGCGAATCTCGGAGACTGGTAACTGTAAGGGAAATACTGGCTTATGGGCGAATACTTATAAGGGTTGCTATACTTATAGGGGCGAATCTCGGAGACTGGTAACTGTAAGGGGTACTGGTTGCTATACTTATAAGGGGCGAATCTCGGAGACTGGTAACTGTAAGGGGTACTGGTTGCTATACTTATCTCTACCAGACTGAGTAACTGTAAGCGAATCTTATAAGGGGCGAATCTCGAGACTGGTAACTGTAAGGGGGTACTGGTTGCTATACTTAGGGGCGAATCTCGGAGACTGGTAACTGTAAGGGGTACTGGTTGCTATACTTATAAGGGGCGAATCTCGGAGACTGGTAACTGTAAGGGGTACTGGTTGCTATACTTATAAGGGGCGAATCTCGGAGACTGGTAACTGTAAGGGGGTACTGGTTGCTATACTTATAAGGGGCGAATCTCGGAGACTGGTAACTGTAAGGGGGTACTGGTTGCTATACTTATAATCTCGGAGACTGAATCTCGGAGACTGGTAACTGTAAGGTAAGGGGGTACTGGTTGCTATACTTATAAGGGCGAATCTCGGAGACTGGTAACTGTAAGGGGGTACTGGTTGCTATACTTAGACTGGTAAGTAAGGGGGCGATATCTCGGAGACTGGTAACTGTAAGGGGGTACTGGTTAAAGCTATACTTATAAAGGGCGAATCTCGGAGACTGGTAACTGTAAGGGGGTACTGGTTGCTATACTTATAAGGGGCGAATCTCGGAGACTGGTAACTGTAAGGGGTACTGGTTGCTATACTTAGGGGCGAATCTCGGAGACTGGTAACTGTAAGGGGTACTGGTTGCTATACTTAGGGGCGAATCTCGGAGACTGGTAACTGTAAGGGGGTACTGGTTGCTATACTTATAAGGGGCGAATCTCGGAGACTGGTAACTGTAAGGGGGTACTGGTTGCTATACTTAGGGGCGAATCTCGGAGACTGGTAACTGTAAGGGGGTACTGGTTGCTATACTTATAAGGGGCGAATCTCGGAGACTGGTAACTGTAAGGGGTACTGGTTGCTATACTTATAAGGGGCGAATCTCGGAGACTGGTAACTGTAAGGGGTACTGGTTGCTATACTTATAAGGGGCGAATCTCGGAGACTGGTAACTGTAAGGGGTACTGGTTGCTATACTTATAAGGGGCGAATCTCGGAGACTGGTAACTGTAAGGGGTACTGGTTGCTATACTTATAAGGGGCGAATCTCGGAGACTGGTAACTGTAAGGGGGTACTGGTTGCTATACTTATAAGGGGCGAATCTCGGAGACTGGTAACTGTAAGGGGTACTGGTTGCTATACTTAGGGGCGAATCTCGGAGACTGGTAACTGTAAGGGGGTACTGGTTGCTATACTTAGGGGCGAATCTCGGAGACTGGTAACTGTAAGGGGTACTGGTTTGCTATACTTAGGGGCGAATCTCGGAGACTGGTAACTGTAAGGGGGTACTGGTTGCTATACTTAGGGCGAATCTCGGAGACTGGTAACTGTAAGGGGGTACTGGTTGCTATACTTAGGGGCGAATCTCGGAGACTGGTAACTGTAAGGGGTACTGGTTGCCATACTTATATCGGGGTAACAATCTCGGGGGACTGGTAACTGTACTGGGGGCGAATCTCGGAGACTGGTATACTTAAGGGGGGGCTGGTTCTCGGAGACTGGTAACTGTAACTGTAAGTAAGGGGTACTGGTTGCTATACTTATAAGGGGCGAATCTCGGAGACTGGTAACTGTAAGGGGTACTGGTTGCTATACTTATAAGGGGCGAATCTCGGAGACTGGTAACTGTAAGGGGTACTGGTTTCTATACTTATAAGGGCGAATCTCGGAGACTGGTAACTGTAAGGGGTACTGGTTGCTATACTTATAAGGGGCGAATCTCGGAGACTGGTAACTGTAAGAGGGTACTGGTTGCTATACTTATAAGGGCGAATCTCGGAGACTGGTAACTGTAAGGGGTACTGGTTGCTATACTTATAAGGGGCGAATCTCGGAGACTGGTAACTGTAAGGGGTACTGGTTGCTATACTTATAAGGGGCGAATCTCGGAGACTGGTAACTGTAAGGGGTACTGGTTGCTATACTTATAAGGGGCGAATCTCGGAGACTGGTAACTGTAAGGGGTACTGGTTGCTATACTTATATAGGGGGCGAATCTCGGAGACTGGTAACTGTAAGGGGTACTGGTTGCTATACTTATAAGGGGCGAATCTCGGAGACTGGTAACTGTAAGGGGGTACTGGTTTCTATACTTATAAGGGGCGAATCTCGGAGACTGGTAACTGTAAGGGGGTACTGGTTGCTATACTTAGGGCGAATCTCGGAGACTGGTAACTGTAAGGGGGTACTGGTTGCTATACTTATAAGGGGCGAATCTCGGAGACTGGTAACTGTAAGGGGTACTGGTTTCTATACTTATAAGGGGCGAATCTCGGAGACTGGTAACTGTAAGGGGTACTGGTTGCTATACTTATAAGGGGCGAATCTCGGAGACTGGTAACTGTAAGGGCGTACTGGTTGCTATACTTATAAGGGGCGAATCTCGGAGACTGGTAACTGTAAGGGGTACTGGTTGCTATACTTATAAGGGGCGAATCTCGGAGACTGGTAACTGTAAGGGGTACTGGTTGCTATACTTATAAGGGGCGAATCTCGGAGACTGGTAACTGTAAGGGGTACTGGTTGCTATACTTATAAGGGGCGAATCTCGGAGACTGGTAACTGTAAGGGGTACTGGTTGCTATACTTATAAGGGGCGAATCTCGGAGACTGGTAACTGTAAGGGGGTACTGGTTGCTATACTTATAAGGGGCGAATCTCGGAGACTTGTAACTGTAAGGGGATACTGGTTGCTATACTTATAAGGGGCGAATCTCGGAGACTTGTAACTGTAAGGGGTTACTGGTTGCTATACTTAGGGGCGAATCTCGGAGACTGGCAACTGTAAGGGGATGCTGGCTGCTATACTTAGGGGCTAATCTCGGAAATTGCAGAATTATTACAGTAACAATTCAAACGTGAGACAACGGCCTGACGACCAAAGGCGTTGACCTAATACCTACCGAATGATAGATAGTGCTGTGCTTGAAAAGTTATTCATTCGAAGTTTAAAACTCGAGATCAAATGATTCTGAAATTATGTCCAAGTCCAGTAGAATTATTGACTTACCTTAGGCCCATTTCGTCTAGCTTTCTGGTACAGCAATATACATTGTGACATTGTTTTATGTTGACTGCAAAGAATTCAATGTATCACCAACAAAACATCAAAGAAATGTTATACAATTAACATCAACGAACATTTATTCTAGAATTAGCTAATAAAAATCGCTGCAAAGGAATCAAGTACAGAATCAGTGAATAAGTTTAGATTTACGCCGCACTCAGCAATATTCCAGCTATATGGCGGCAGTCTGTAAATAATCGAGTCTGGATCAAACAATCCAGTGATCAGCAACATGACCATCGATTTACGCAATTAGGATACTATGACATGTGTCAACCACGTCAGCGAGCCTAACCACCCGATCCCGTTAGTCGCCTCTTACGACAAGCATGGGTTACTGAAGACCAACTCAAACCCGGATATGATCACACTATGATCAGCCATAGACGTTTGTAACGTGACGTTGCGCTGTTTACGTTTCAAGTAGTTCTGTGCATGTGCAGTACAATTAACAATAGCAAATGTTGAGGTCTGTGATAATGATATGGAACGATTCTGTCACGATATATACAAAAACATGATTCCAATCACCTGTGTACAGCGCATGAGTGTTCGTTCATCACAAAAGTGATGTCCTATAGGGTTATCCAATCACTGTGTACAGACGTGTTTCAATCTTTATTTGTTGGGTGAGTTTTTGTCATCGTCAAAACGTGATCCGTAGCAAACTGTTATAAGCTGTAGGGGTATGGGAAGTAGGGGTTTTGGGAAGTTACCGTTAGCGAAGATCAATTCTAATCCGGACTTTCACGGGCAGTATAGAACCAAGTGGCAGTACAAGTCCAGTGGCAGGACCTGTTGGCGATGTGCAAGGAGTGCATTATAGCAACAAGGGCGGTGGTAATATCCACCGAACAGCAACAAAGCCAAACTTCCACACTAGGCCTAGGCTGGGAATCTATGGTGACAGATGTGTACACAGTCACACCGCTGTTCTTGGTGTAAAGCATATGCTATCTTAATCCCTGCAGGAAGGTCATATCCGGAGCTGGAATAGTCTAGCTGTTTCAGAGCCTTTCAGATTGCTAACTGTATAAATATTGTAACTGGCACACCACTACCCTCTACACCATCTTAACAGTAACAATGGAATACAATTACAATACTGTTTTACAATGTATAACAATATATCATAAAGTAGCAATATACTACTGTCCCTTCTTACCAGATTTACTTGAACCCCAAACCATCCATGCCACAGGAACGGTCACCTGTCACATCACGAACTTAGAAGCATCTTCTGCCAGTTTGAGTCTTTTGTGCAAGAAGAAACCTTCATAGATTGTTTTGAAAATATAACCGTAACAAATCCGGAGGTCATTATCTATGACCTTGTTGAAGATGTTAAGTGTCATAACTGGTGTCCAGCCTGGGACTGAAACACATAATGCGTCTACACCAAAACAGTTGAAGCTGATTGTTGCCCACGAAAGAACCTCTGAATTGAAAAAAGCCTGCTTGCTAAAATTCAAGCTGTTTCATCAAAGGTAGACAGTTATCGGGGGGACTTGTCAGGAGTGGTGGCGACAATGTCCCAATCTATTGAATCCTTAACTAGCCATGTGACTAATGCCACGCCAAGAGGTGTCTCTTTGTAAGAGATATGTCCATATCCATTACGAGTAAACTGGAATACCCAGAAAACCAAAGATGTGTTTTGTGGAGTTCGAATATTTGAACAGACAGAAAACCGAACAACCCGCCAGAACATTGTTGGTGGCATAAGAAATGGCATTTTGAAAATATGTGTATTGAAAGATTTGATCGCGGTCGCTATTTCAGTGGCTATTTCAGTAGGGTTATGTGGGTATCGCAGTACGGTAGGTGGATATCGCAGTACGGTAGGTGGGCATCGCAGTACGGTAGGTGGGTATCGCAGTACGGTAGGTAGGTATTGCAGTACGGTAGGTGGGTATTGCAGTACGGCAGGTGGGTATTGCAGTATGGTAGGTAGGTATTGCAGTACGGTGTGTGGGCATCGCAGTAAGGTAGGTGGGTATCGCAGTACGGTGTGTGGGTATTGCAGTACTGTAGGTGGGTATCGCAGTACAGTAGGTAGGTATTGCAGTACGGTAGGTGGGTATTGCAGTACTGTAGGTGGGTATCGCAGTAAGGAAGGTGGGTATCGCAGTACAGTGTGTGGGTATCGCAGTATGGTAGGTACGTATTACAACGGTAGGTGGGTATCGCAGTACAGTAGGTAGGTATTGCAGCACGGTAGGTGGGTATCGCAGTACGGTAGGTGGGTATCGCAGTACGGTAGGTGGGCATCGCAGCACGGTGTGTGGGTATCGCAGTACAGTAGGTAGGTATTGCAGTACGGTAGGTGGGTATCGCAGTACGGTAGGTGGGTATCGCAGTACGGTAGGTGTGTATCGCAGTACGGTAGGTGGGTATCGCAGTACGGTAGGTAGGTATTGCAGTACGGTAGGTAGGTATTGCAGTACGGTAGGTGGGTATCGCAGTACGGTAGGTGGGTATTGCAGTACGGTAGGTAGGTATTGCAGAACGGTAGGTGGGTATCACGGTACGGTAGGTAGGTATTGCAGTACGGTAGGTGGGTATCGCAGTACGGTGTGTGGGTATCGCAGTACAGTCGGTAGGTATTGCAGTACGGTAGGTGGGTATTGCAGTACGGTAGGTAGGTATTGCAGTACGGTAGGTGGGTATCGCAGTACGGTAGGTGGGTATTGCAGTACGGCAGGTGGGTATTGCAGTACGGTAAGTGGGTATTGCAGTACGGATTGTGGGTACTGCAGTACGGTAGGTAGGTATTGCAGTACGGTAAGGTAAGTATTGCAGTACGGTAAGGTAGGTTTTGCAATACGGTAAGGTAGGTATTGCATTACGGTAAGGTAGGTATTGCAGTACGGATTGTGGGTACTGCAGTACGGTATTTAGGTATTGCAGTTTGGTAAGGTAGGTATTGCAGTACGGTAGGTAGGTTTTGCAAAACGGTAAGGTAGGTATTGCATTACGGTGACGTAAGTATTGCAGTATGTTAAGGTAGGTATTGCAATACCGTAAGGTAAGAATTGCAGTACAGTAAGGTAGGTTTTGCAATACGGTAATATAGGTATTGCCGCAGGTTAAGGTGGGTATTGCAGTACGGTAATGTAGGTATTGCAGTACGGTAAGGTAGGTATTGCCGCAGGTTAAGGTAAGAATTGCAGTACGGTAAGGTAGGTATTGCAGTACGGTAATGTAGGTATTGCCGCAGGTTAAGGTGGGTATTGCAATACGGTAATGTAGGTATTGCAGTACGATAAGTGGGTATCGTAGTGCGGTGACGTAAGTATTGGAATAGCATAAGGTAAGTATTGCAGTATGGTAAGGTAGGTATTGCCGCAGGTTAAGGTGGGTATTGCAGTACGGTAATGTAGGTATTGCAGTACGGTAAGGTAGGTTTTGCAATACGGTAATATAGGTATTGCCGCAGGTTAAGGTGGGTATTGCAGTACGGTAATGTAGGTATTGCAGTACGGTAAGGTAGGTATTGCCGCAGGTTAAGGTAAGAATTGCAGTACGGTAAGGTAGGTATTGCAGTACGGTAATGTAGGTATTGCCGCAGGTTAAAGTGGGTATTGCAATACGGTAATGTAGGTATTGCAGTACGATAAGTGGGTATCGCAGTGCGGTGACGTAAGTATTGGAATAGCATAAGGTAAGTATTGCAGTATGGTAAGGTAGGTATTGCCGCAGGTTAAGGTGGGTATTGCAGTACGGTAATGTAGGTATTGCAGTACGCTATGTGGGTATCGCAGTGCGGTGACGTAAGTATTGCAATACCGTAAGGTAAGTATTGCAGTACGGTAAGGTAAGTATTGCAGCACGGTAATGTAGGTATTGCCGCAGTTTAAGGTGGATATTGCAGTACAGTAAGGTAGGTATTACAGTACGCTATGTGGGTATCGCAGTGCGGTATGGTAAGTATTGCAGTACGGTAATGTAAGTATTGCAATACCGTAAGGTAAGTATTGCAGTACGGTAAGATAGGTATTGCATTACGGTAATGTAAGTATTGTAATACCGTAAGGTAAGTATTGCAGTACGGTAAGGTAGGTATTGCATTACGGTGACGTAAGTATTGCAGTATGGTAAGGTACGTATTGCAATACCGTAAGGTAAGAATTGCAGTACGGTAAGGCATGTTTTGCAATACGGTAATGTAGGTATTGCCGCAGGTTAAGGTGGGTATTGCAGTACGGTAATGTAGGTATTGCAGTACGGTAAGGTAGGTATTGCATCAGGTTAAGGTGGGTATTGCAGTACGGTAAGGTAGGTATTGCAGTACGGTAAGGTAAGAATTGCAGTACGGTAAGGTACGTATTGCAATACGGTAATGTAGGTATTGCAGTACGATATGTGGGTATCGCAGTGCGGTGACGTAAGTATTGGCATAGCATAAGGTAAGAATTGCAGTATGGTAAGGTAGGTATTGCCGCAGGTTAAGGTGGGTATTGCAGTACGGTAATGTAGGTATTGCAGTACGCTATGTGGGTATCGCAGTGCGGTGACGTAAGTATTGCAATACCGTAAGGTAAGTATTGCAGTACGGTAAGGTAAGTATTGCAGCACGGTAATGTAGGTATTGCCGCAGTTTAAGGTGGATATTGCAGTACAGTAAGGTAGGTATTACAGTACGCTATGTGGGTATCGCAGTGCGGTATGGTAAGTATTGCAGTACGGTAATGTAAGTATTGCAATACCGTAAGGTAAGTATTGCAGTACGGTAAGGTAGGTATTGCCGCAGGTTAAGGTGGGTATTGCAATATGGTAAGGCATGAAAAATGTGATACATTTGCCGTTTGGATGTAGGTTGATTTTGTGTAGATAGTGATTAACATTGCAATTTGCTAGTCTTAGTCTGGTTATGGCAACATCATTTCGTCGTGTTTAGTGATAAGTTTTACATTTTGTATTTAGTGTTTGTTGAATTTTTTAGAGTAGATAATGTTTTCCTACTCTTTGCCAGTTATAATTGAATTTGTTTATTATTATATTGTTAACTTTGTGTGTTAGGTCTGTTTTGGAGAAAGGTATTTTTACTTTGTTTTATTTTTGAGTGGAGTCCAAGTTTGGCAGCTTGGTCTGCCATTTCGTTGCCATGGACTCCGATATGTGACGGGACCCAGATAAAATGACTGTATTTGATTATTTTTATTTTGGTGGTATAGTATTCTTCTGTATATGTTATTTATAAGATCTAGTCTTTTTGTTGTAGAGTAATTTTTGAGAGCTTGTATGGAGCTTAAGGAATGCGTAAAAATGCAGATAGCGGTGTTTGTTTGGTCAGATGTTGTTTGCAAGGCCTGAAATATGGCTGCGTCTTCTGCCGTGAAGATACTGGAGCTTACTGGGAGATTATAGGATTGTTTGAGGCTTTTTTTCGGGTATGTAGATACCAAATCCAGTATTACCATTTTGGTCCTTGGATCCGTCAGTATAAATGTGAAGATTATCTTGTGGATTGTAATTTTGTTGTATGAATTCTTGCACTGTGAATCTATTAAGTATATTGTGTTCAGTAAGTTTTGTGTTGGCCAGGCTTTTTGGCAGTAATGCTGGAGGACGGGATTTATAATATGGGTTTGTATTATATTCTGTAGTGTATAAATCAAGTTGTTGTTTAATTTCCTGTATTTATGTCCAAAAGGTTTTGGGTATTTGCCTTTTTATTGATAATGATTTTGGTTTTATTTTTAAGAGATGTACAGTGGTTTTCAGTTTTGCTTGTAATGGGGTTGTTAAGGGATCAAGTTACATATTTGATTGTACATCTTTCCCATTCGAGAGTGAGGTCCAGTTCCCCGCATTCTACCAATAATGCTTGGAGAGATGTTCCTGGGAAGGCTCCAGTTATACATTTAAGTGCTTGGAATTGGATGGAACTAAGTTTGTTTTTATGTGTTTGTGCCATATCTTGAAATATTTCGCAGCCATAGAGTAATTTAGATTTGATGAGTGATTTATATAGTAGTAGTAATGTTTGTTTGTTGCTACCCCATTTACTATGTGATAGGTATTTAATAATGTTGAGATCTGACCTGCATTTTGCTTGTATGAATTGAATGTGTTTGTTCCATGTTAAGTGCTGGTCTAGGACTAGACCTAGAATTTTACTGTATCTGATTGCGGTAATCTTTGTTCGTTAATATAAAGATATACGTTTTGTTTTCTTTGATGTGCTTTGAATACTACACTTGTTGTTTAGTAGTAGAGAGTTGGCACCCCAATTGGTTGGTCCAGTGTATCAATATGGTTTAGTGCAGCTTGAATTTGTTTTTGTGCTTTGTGTATACTTCTTCATTAACCCATATTGCTCGATCGTCGGCAAACTGGGATTTAATTATGTTTTTACTGACATGTTGAATGTATCATCAACCATAACATTGAAGAAGGTGGGTGAGATGATATTTCCCTGGGGTGAGCCATTTTCTAGTGTATAGTTTTGGGAAATTTGATGATCTATGGAGACCTTAATGTCTCTGTCTGTTATAAAGGCTGATACAAAATTTAGAAGTCCCCGTTGTAAACCTTTTTTAAAATTATTGGACGACACCCGGTCTCCAGAGCATATCAAAGGCCTTGGAGAAATCCAAAAAGACTGCAAATGTGTATTGTTTTGTATTTTGTGTAGTTCTGATTGAGTTGTGAATTTGTGCTAGATGATCTATGGTGGAGCGGTTTTTGCGAAAGCCTGATTGAGTTGTATGATATAGATTTTGTGTTTCAAGATATTGTGTGAGGCGGTTGTTAACCATACCCTCAATTGTTTTGAATATGTTAGATGTTAGAGATATTGGCCGATATGATTCGGCTTTGTTTACGTCTTGGCCTTGTTTGTGTATGGGTATGATAAGGGGTGTTTCCAGGCTTTTGGTATTTGACCGTTTATCCAAGCTGTATTATAAAGTTTTAGTAGTTGGTTTATTAATGGTTTGGGGGCGTTTTTTAACATGATATAGCTGGTATTGTCTTGACCTGGGGCAGTACCTTTTTTGTGGTCGATGACGTTGTAAAGTTCCACTTCAGTAAAAGGTTTATTGTCGGTTAGATGTGTTTCGGTTTTTGTGCGTTGTAGGCTGCTGCTTTTTTAGATTTGTTTTGAAATTGTTGACTGTAATTGACAGTTCTGCTAACTGAAGCAAATTGGTTGATACGGAGAACAGCTTCGCTGTGTGATATATTCTAGTAGTTCCTACTGATTCATCTAAACACAAGTCATCACCCTTACTTTATACAATACACCGGTGTTATCAAATAATCCTTTTAAGATGCAGCTGTGACTTAGTTTATTGAACATACGATCCAAACCACGAACATTACTCCAAAAGCCTGGAACAAATCCCCAGGGGTTTTTACTACAACTTGTACGTTCCAGCTGTCAAGCTGGTGAAGAATTGTTTTGCTGGGGATGAAAGTATATACCTGTAGACGAACTGTAGACACTCTAGTGAACACGGCTTAATACAGAACACATAAGCTGGCTCGACAATCTTAAACCCCAAGGACAAGATCGTGATTAAAGAGACGGAAAACTGTATGTGTGTTGACATTACTGCTTGTATAAGACTTCTGAGAAATGGTACCATTTTGTAATCGGTCCATTTGGAAAACGTCGCATTAGTACGTCTAACCACGCATCAGAGGTATAATAACCGGCGATTTGTCAAAAAAATAGTGTGATTAAGAAAACACGCACTTTTAGAACGCTCCTCCAAATGTCATGGACGTTGACAAATACTAATGATGAAAACTTGAAAGGGTTTTACCGTCATCCAAAGCCTCAACAGTAACTTCAATACTGTACAACTTCAGTCAATGACACTCGCGTCTTGTGATACATTTGATGAGTATTTGCCTTGGCCTCCCTCTACATACTGTGTCGTGTGGCAGACAGCGTGTTGATGAAGGTTGTATTAATAAAGTCGATCTATCCGAAAACACAGCGCCAGACACGTGTTGACATGGACTAGGGGGAGGTCCCGAGGGACGGCTTCCATATGTTTGTGACATCCACTGCTTATACGCACTTGTTCATCAACAGTATTATCAAGCCTAGACTTAAAGAGACACTGATCCAAAGCAATTTCCGTGGACTGGTTGTTGCTTTTGTTATTGTTTTTCTCCAGTGAGTACCCGGATGATATCCCAGAATTCCTGACTGGTTCGTTACTTCTGCTACGCCACCCTCATGCGCAATTGATAGTATAAGAATAGACTGATCAACAAAGATAAAATCTTTTTTACTCGATAATCTTATGTTGATTTTGTTGTAAAATTATGTAGACTTTGATGAATAAATTGGTTTCTTATAAAAAAAATGCTGATTTTGATGTAAAATTTTGATTACATAGTAATGTTGACTTTATAAAACTGTTAACGTAAATAGATGTAGAATTTGATTTAAGAAATAGTTTGACCTTGAAATTTGGTGAGAAGCCTGATATAATAGCATTGTTTTGAAAGTAAGGCTAACTAAGTACATGGGGAGTCTTGGGGAGAGTAGTGAGCTTGGGTTAACTACTAGTCAATCTGAATGTTGTATTAAATGGCATCTGCCAGTGGTAAAAAATGTTAGGACTGAAAATAACGAAGTCAATTTACGTCTTTATATTTAGTCTTACAATCCTAATTAGTTTATTATCCTATTGTATGCATTTTGAAACTTAATAAAATGCACACGATCTGCTTATACTTAGTGAATTTATAACATGACTGTAATATCTAGACATCTTATAAGATTGACAACGTGTATCATATTTCACACACACGCCCTAATGCGACC
Organism: Haliotis rubra; assembly: GCF_003918875.1. Taxonomy (NCBI): domain Eukaryota; kingdom Metazoa; phylum Mollusca; class Gastropoda; order Lepetellida; family Haliotidae; genus Haliotis; species Haliotis rubra. The sequence continues at coordinate 444,003 of NW_025767257.1, read as the reverse complement.
TAGTGTATGTTGTCTGTCTCATTACACTTCACGGCAAAAAAAAAGAAGATTCTGTCGAATGCCATAACAAATAAATAAAAACAAAATGCAAATAATAAGACTAAAGTTATAGCAACAATATCAGGCTATTACCTTGTTCGGGGAATGTATCCATCAATATCCACATAAAGGAATGAGATGCCATTCATCTGCAGCTGACAAAAAATCCTGTTCCATGTCTTGTGTCTTTTAACAGTCTAATATGCGAAAAAGTTATCTATCGTTTCAGGTTTTTCACATTGGTGTATAGTCCCATTGGTCACCCAAGATAGCACACCTGGCAACTAATTGCATGATGTCTGCCATTCTTTAAAACAGTAATTTAGTTAGCCAATAATGAGCAATCAATCAATATATAGGCGGTTAATCCTTTGAAGGAAGGACGTTGTTTTTACAAAGAGACTTTACGACAGGGTGTATTCAGTATAGATTAGTAAATCTACGTACCTAAACACTACCTTTTGACAAATCCGCTGTGCAGGATAAAAGCAATTAATCAATCAGCGTGTTATCGGTTAATCCTTTGATCGATGTTTGTTTTGTAACTCAGCTGATAATTCCTCTTGCTGCACTTCCATGCGCATATTACATAAGATGTAATACATTTGCCACATCAGACCTCTATTTATAATGATGAGTATTTTCTCCAGACATAAGAAATGTCAAATGGGAACCTTTGTCGGGTAATCTGAGTGGTGCTATCACTAATTATACCCGTTATAAATTCATTAACTAACCACCAAGTGAATGATGACAAATAACATGTGTAGGTTTACCACCGAACAAGGGTTACAGCACGAGAGTAGTAATCGCTGTATTGCATGCAAGTTTGATTGCCTGAATCAAAAACGACACTGTTTTGACGACACGAACGGAACTTCATTGTTACATAAGAAATATATATAAGCATTTGCTGTGTACTTAGTTAAAAACTGTATATACCTATGTACCTAAGTAAAATTTCAGATTTTTTTGCAATGGCAAAGTGGGGTTGTTTAGTTTATGGATTCAAATACTAGTATATGAAATGTGTGTTCTTGATATCATAGCATACCTAATATACATAATATTTTTTGCATGATTAAATATTGAGGTAAAAAACACAGAAATAGGATCAAATTGTATCAGTCACTATACCATCCAAACATTTGAAAATCTGAAAAAGCCTACACTACTGGGATACTTTATTACAATCAGACAAGAACTACGGGGGATATTTTCAAATGACGGCATGTGATGGGCATCCACCCTTCCTAAAGTCCCACTGATTAGGTTGAAGAAATTCTGCCAAGGTGGACAGTAGCCCAGTCCCCGTGTCCGTCACGGTCGAGGGAGCAGGGGCTGACCAGTTTGCAGCTAGGTTTCGTAATTAGACTGTTGGCTGGAAACATTAATCGCTCTGGATCAGTGGCCCTTTAATGATAATCGCAGTTATGACTGACCTATACTGGCTCCGAACATCAATGTTTCAATCACAAATATTTTCATGTAATGTATATAATGCATACATATAACATATTATTACCGCTGATATGAATTAATTATTTTCCCTTATATTTTCTCACTATACACCGAAGAGAAGAGACCTGTACTCAGGTGATCTGTTTGATTGGCAATTTAGAAGTTAACGAGTACTAATATAGGCACGTTACTTTCTTATAGAAATAGAGTAAAGTAGTTGTCATCTAAGTATCCTGTCTTCGCTGTACTGATATACCACCAGGAATACCTTGGAGATTGGAGAGGCGGTATTAAGTTAGAAGAGGCAGAGTTAGCACATCTTTACATGTTTATATCCAGGAAATATTACAGCATGTATGGGGTTATTCATCAAGCATTTAACAACACATCTTTGAGGAACACATGTAAAAGTGTAATTGAAGTGTCGTGTTGAGAAGAATAAATGTGTTGATCTGACACAAACAGGAATCACATGATCCATAGTCTGGAAATAGAAAAGCATACACATGTCCATGGATGACATTGACGAATGTGCAGTGAAAGTAGTCTCAGACTGTAAACAAAGCAGGTAATGTCGACGGGTAGAATATAATGTTTGCAAATATTGCCATCAATGACAAATGACAAAAGGTTTGGTTGTTAAGTGAAGATATTCTTTAGCGTTATACCGGGTTTCCTTGGTTACCTACGGACGTGTGTAGCACACGGTGACGATGATTACAAAGCAATTATAACAATAAGAATTGTTTCTAGAAACATGATCAGCAAAAGTGTTAATATCAATGTTAATGTACTCTGCAATGTTTACCCAGTATCTGTGAACGGTAATATGTTCACGTGAACGCTTGAGCACCACGTATATGATGTTTACCCGGTGACAAAACGTGCACAACACATAATACATCATGCCGCGGGGTTGGGGTCCTTTATATGATAAATGTTGGTGTTGGAGCGCCATACAATGTTAACGCCAGTGTTTTTGCATAGTTCACATCAACGTGTCTGCCCCAGACAATATAGACATGTTGACGTTAGTGTGTAAACAGTGCACAATGTTAACGTCGATGTATATACATTGGAACGTATTATCGTCAATGAATATACACCATATAATGTTAACATTATTGTAAATATACTGCACAATGTTAACGACACTTTATGTACACCACAAAATGGCAATGTCAGTGCATATACACCATAAAACGTTAACTTAAGAGCAAATACACAATACACTGTTAACTACAGTGTATGGTAGACGTCAGTGTCAGTAAACTACACAATGGTAACGTGGAACGTAAGATTATACACAATACCCTGTTAACTACAGTGTATGTAGACGTCATTGTCAGTAAACTACACAATGGTAACGTGGAACGTAAGATTATACACAATACCCTGTTAACTTCAGTGTATGTAGACGTCAGTGTCAGTAAACTACTCAATGGTAACGTGGAACGTAAGATTATACACAATACACTGTTAACTACAGTGTATGGTAGACGTCAGTGTCAGTAAACTACACAATGGTAACGTGGAACGTAAGATTATACACAATACCCTGTTAACTTCAGTGTATGTAGACGTCAGTGTCAGTAAACTACTCAATGGTAACGTGGAACGTAAGATTATACACAATACCCTGTTAACTTCAGTGTATGTAGACGTCAGTGTCAGTAAACTACTCAATGGTAACGTGGAACGTAAGATTATACACAATACCCTGTTAACTTCAGTGTATGTAGACGTCAGTGTCAGTAAACTACACAATGGTAACGTGGAACGTAAGATTATACACAATACCCTGTTAACTTCAGTGTATGTAGACGTCAGTGTCAGTAAACTACACAATGGTAACGTGGAACGTAAGATTATACACAATACCCTGTTAACTTCAGTGTATGTAGACGTCAGTGTCAGTAAACTACACAATGGTAACGTGGTAACGTAAGATTATATACAATACAACATATCAACGTCAGTGTATGTACACTATAAACAGTTAACGTTTGTGCACATACTCTGTACAAAGTCAATGTCAGTGTGCAAACACTACCAGATGTTAAGAAGTTAAATAATTAGAATACTCCATTTGATTTCGGTGAACCTAATGTAAAGGAGGCGAATCTTTACCGACAAAAATGAACTTGGAGTTGGCGAATATTTAACCCATGCAGCGTATTGCAATTTTCTTTTGCAGTTGCAATTAAAATTACCACAAGCCGATTTTAACTGTGCAAGTTTCCGGTTCATACAAGAAAACCCATTTGGGGGGACTGCAGATATTCTAGCCTTTCACCAGTGGCACTTTTTGAAACCTACTGGATCCTAAAACCTAAGATTACTATTCCTAATTACTTGTTTATAACTGTTGTTTCAATCCTGTTTATACCAGCGTCTAATCAGGTATCAACTGGCAGTACACACGCTGCTGTGATTGGCTTCACATGTAACATTTCATAAAAGCAGCAAAACCCTTCCCACATCCACGAGACATCTCTCGCAAGAGCTGATGTCTCCACTCAGAGTATGCATTTACCAGACACTGTCAAACATTATTGATACAAGGCCCATCGGTGGTACCCGCAAACCTGCACCATCGGCGGCACCTGTCATCAACACGTGCAAAATATGTTCAAAACAAAAACATGAATGTATGACACTCGTCAAAATAAGGAATTGCACTTTGAGACTGATGCCTCATATGAACCATAAAACGTTTTGAAAGGTTTACAGAGGCCTTGTTGATGGAACAAACAACTTGATAAAGAGAGCATGCTTGATTGTACCTCAAAACTTGTGAAATGTCCTGAGCTGAGTGAATATTGCTCGCTTAAAGGGACAGGTGACCCCTTGTCATACAGCCTCGTGGATCGTTTTTGTCAGTCTGATTCGTTATACATAATATGAAACACATAAAGCGGTCTCCTTTATCTCCCCCAAGTCAAGGTGGGTAATTTAGTGGAAGGATAAGAGACATCGATATCCCTGAAGAATCTGATTTTAAACCTCTTGGCCACATTACATCACCTGTAACTGGTAGCAGTATGATTGTCTTCGCATCCACGAGCAGTGTAACTTACACCATGAGCTGGCAACTCTCCAACTAGATGAAACTGTCTTCATTGGAAAAGCAAATTGTTGATGGTTACTGAAATTAGAAATAGTTTGGGTCACTTTGGTCTCAGAATGTTGCTTCAACTTTAGGTATCAATCCCTTTGTTTTGATATTTAAAATTCAGGAACATACGGTCCTTGTCTGATTTAGCAGGGTCCATTTTTGGTTTGGCCAAACGTTTTGAAACAATATTATATTCGAAACTTAGATGATTCGAAACTTCTTGGGCAAATTAGTTTCTTTTGATTTCTGAAGAAGACTTACCAAACAGTTTAGATGATTTATCAAATGCAAACCTATGTGTCTGGTTTTCGCTGTCGATGTATTTGCAACACAGTGGAGAAATTGGCTTGTGCAAATATTTACTGTCCAAACAGTGATTATCGTCATCTGACATTGCGAATACCTTCATCGTGCAACCCCGAACATACCCACTCACCCACTCACTCACTCACTCACCCACACACCCACACACCCACACACTCACTCACTCAAATTAGGTCTTGAAGTCCATGTTCTACGATAAGCAGATCCTTCACAACACCCACGTGTTACAGTACCATCAGTTATGGCAACACATCTCACCGGCGTGTGGCGCCAGGGCTATGACGACCGTTTGGCATTTACTTCAGCGCCAGGCTACACCACAGATCGGAGGCCATCGCTGCTTCTGTGGTCAACAGAGTCTTTTAATCCATCTTAGCTTTCATTAATGTCACAAGGATGCAGGAAACTAAATAACCGAGTACTATTGCATTAGGGGGTTGCAACTGGAGCGGGGAAGGTTGTATATGTAGAACATGAAGTTACAGTGGTATTTCGGTAGAGTGAGTGTTGGGTTTAAGGACACTTTCAAGTTTATTTCAGTGACATTGGACGCCAAGCAATAAGCAGATATTAGACACTGAACAAGAATATGATGATACGCCAATTATTACAATCCTGGGGAATCAGGGATTCAAATGCATGATGATTGGAACAGTGTACGCCTTTGGGTCGCAACTCTGGAAAGCGAAATGTTGCGAGTATGACGACTTGACCACCAGAGTTCCTTGAATTTGAAGGAGCGAGGAACACGAGGAACGTGAGTGGATATTTACATCGTTAGTTATTTGAAACTGAGACATGACTGTCAGTTTGTTGTAGGTGATATGTAATGCCAAGTCTTAGCGTGGGAAAAGAAGTCTTAGAATGCAGCATCTGGAACGACGGCGGAAATTTGTCTATTACCTAAAGTTTCCTTTCACCATAAATCATGATTGATCAAGTCATCGTAAACGTCCCTTTTTGACCGCACACGCCTGTCGTCTTTCTTGGGCTGTTTCACACATTTACAATAAACCGTAAACATGTTCTGCTGATTGTCATGTTACGCACAATCCTTCCGTTTTGTTATCGCGTTATTGCCGTCACCAGATTCCACTTCTTACCATCAGACACTGGAGAGTAGATACTAAGCAGCAAAAGAAACCGTTACGTCAGTTTGGAATTTTCCTTCGCAGAAACGGATAACTGTAAACTCATTTAATGTTTTGATTGTATATTTTTGCATCTCCAACTTCACCTGAGCAAAGACATTCCTTCCCAAACTCAGAATGGAACCCAGGAAATGGTCTCAAACGGGAACTTCCATTGCCGTAGACCTTACCGTGGACCTATCCTCACCCCTCGTCATCGGCGTGAACGTCTACAGTTTGCCCTACAACACCAAAACTGGCGATACAGGCAATGGAAAACTGTTCTGTTCACAGATGAGAGTCGGTACAGATGAGTGTTGGTCCATGGAGAGGAGGCGGCATCACAGCGGTGCGCTACATCGACCAAGCTCTCAGACCCCACGTCATACCACATTTCGCACGTCACCGGAACAGCATTTTCCAGCATGATGGCTCCCGGGCCCATACTGCCAGAGCTACACGGGACTTCCTACAGCAGAACGGTGTTAACATTATGCAGTGACCATCCCTTAGTCCTGATTGAAACCCAGTTGAATATCTTTGGGATGAAATTCAGAGGAGACTAAATAATGTCATACCAAGGCCGAACAAAGCCGATTTCTTGCGCCAGGCCTTTCTCAGAGTGTGGTTCCAGGTGCCAATGGCCTTCATCAATCGATTGGTGCCCTCCATGCATAGACGCTGTGCTGCAGTTATTGCCGCTCGTTGTGGTCACGCTAGATACTGAAGTCAAGAGTCTGAATGGACTGCAAACGTTCATATAATGTCTTGGAATTGTGCTGAGTTATTCATTGATGTGTCAAGATATTGTACACAAAAAATGTTTTTGATCAGCTTATTATGTCCATTTCTGTAATGATTTGATTACAGTGCCTATCTAATTTTGAATTTGTACTGACGGGTTTTTTGCTGCTGAGTATATATTAATGAAGAAATGTGATGAAGCGCAAGCAAATGCAATGTATAATTGTCGCTTTCTAAACAGTCAGAATTTAAAAAAAAGGCTATTTACATCTGAAATGAAGCAGTTGATCAATAGAAATTGGCCAACAAATACACTTCAATCCTACTCCATTGTTTTTGATTCTCTAACATCAAAACGACACGCAATGTATTTCTATCTTGACAGATTCGCCTCCATTTACCATGCTGGTTTGTCAGTCACGAAACAAAAAGCAACCTCCTCAGTATAAACAGTTCTGTTTTAGGCTGGTTCATATTTCTGATTGGTCTACTGCAATATGTCATTGTTTGGGGAAAATGTATGTGTAAGACACCACACTTGTTTTGTTCGCATGTTCGCCCTTATGAAATATAAAACTATAATAAAATGATTAATTATACTTCGTTTATGTTGTTAGCGAGGAACAAGATTCTCTGCTTTGAACCTTGTTTCGAAATGTATTGACCAATGTCTTTTCGTTGCCTGGTTTGATCCTTGTTTCGAAATGTATTGACCAACGTCTTTCAGTTCTCTGCTTTGAAGCATGTTACTGGTTGTCATACACCGATGGATCAAGTAGGTTGTGTACCATGTCGCTGGTGGGTTTAGTTGACTGAGGTTGCATGTCATACACCGATGGATCAAGTAGGTTGTGTACCATGTCGCTGGTGGGTTTAGTGGACTGAGGTCGCATGTCATACACCGATGGATCAAGTAGGTTGTGTACCATGTCGCTGGTGGGTTTAGAGGACTGAAGTCGCATGTTATACACCGATGGATCAAGTAGGTTGTGTACCATGTCGCTGGTAGGTTTAGAGGACTGAGGTTGCATGTTATACACCGATGCATCAAGTAGGTTGTGTACCATGTCGCTGGTGGGTTTAGAGGACTGAGGTCGCATGTCATACACCGATGGATCAAGTAGGTTGTGTACCATGTCGCTGGTGGGTTTAGTGGACTTGAGGTCGCATGTCATACACCGATGGATCAAGTAGGTTGTGTACCATGTCGCTGGTGGGTTTAGAGGACTGAGGTTGCATGTTATACACCGATGGATCAAGTAGGTTGTGTACCATGTCGCTGGTGGGTTTAGAGGACTGAGGTCGCATGTCATACACCGATGGATCAAGTAGGTTGTGTACCATGTTGCTGGTGGGTTTAGAGGACTGAGGTCGCATGTCATACACCGATGGATCAAGTAGGTTGTGTACCATGGTGGGTTTAGTGGACTTGAGGTCGCATGTCATACACCGATGCATCAAGTAGGTTGTGTACCATGTCGCTGGTGGGTTTAGTGGACTGAGGTCGCGTGTCATACACCGATGGATCAAGTAGGTTGTGTACCATGTCGCTGGTGGGTTTAGTGGACTTGAGGTCGCATGTCATACACCGATGGATCAAGTAGGTTGTGTACCATGTCGCTGGTGGGTTTAGTGGACTGAGGTTGCATGTCATACACCGATGGATCAAGTAGGTTGTGTACCATGTCGCTGGTGGGTTTAGTGGACTTGAGGTCGCATGTCATACACCGATCGATCAAGTAGGTTGTGTACCATGTCGCTGGTGGGTTTAGTGGACTGAGGTTGCATGTTATACACTGATGGATCAAGTAGGTTGTGTACCATGTCGCTGGTGGGTTTAGTGGACTTGAGATCGCATGTCATACACCGATGGATCAAGTAGGTTGTGTACCATGTCGCTGGTGGGTTTAGTGGACTGAGGTCGCATGTCATACACCGATGGATCAAGTAGGTTGTGTACCATGTCGCTGGTGGGTTTAGAAGACTGAGGTTGCATGTCATACCCCGAGGGATCAAGTAGGTTGTGTACCATGTCGCTGGTGGGTTTAGTGGACTGAGGTCGCATGTCATACACCGATGGATCAAGTAGGTTGTGTACCATGTCGCTGGTGGGTTTAGTGGACTGAGGTCGCATGTCATACACCGATGCATCAAGTAGGTTGTGTACCATGTCGCTGGTGGGTTTAGAGGACTGAGGTCGCATGTCATACACCGATGGATCAAGTAGGTTGTGTACCATGTCGCTGGTGGGTTTAGTGGACTTGAGATCGCATGTCATACACCGATGGATCAAGTAGGTTGTGTACCATCTCGCTGGTGGGTTTAGAGGACTGAGGTTGCATGTTATACACCGATGGATCAAGTAGGTTGTGTACCATCTCGCTGGTGGGTTTAGAGGACTGAGGTCGCATGTCATACACCGATGGATCAAGTAGGTTGTGTACCATGTCGCTGGTGGGTTTAGAGGACTGAGGTCGCATGTCATACACCGATGGATCAAGTAGGTTGTGTACCATGTCGCTGGTGGGTTTAGTGGACTTGAGGTCGCATGTCATACACCGATGCATCAAGTAGGTTGTGTACCATGTCGCTGGTGGGTTTAGTGGACTTGAGATCGCATGTCATACACCGATGGATCAAGTAGGTTGTGTACCATGTCGCTGGTGGGTTTAGAGGACTGAGGTTGTTGCATGTTATACACCGATGGATCAAGTAGGTTGTGTACCATCTCGCTGGTGGGTTAAGAGGACTGAGGTCGCATGTCATACACCGATGGATCAAGTAGGTTGTGTACCATGTCGCTGGTGGGTTTAGAGGACTGAGGTCGCATGTCATACACCGATGGATCAAGTAGGTTGTGTACCATGTCGCTGGTGGGTTTAGTGGACTTGAGGTCGCATGTCATACACCGATGGATCAAGTAGGTTGTGTACCATGTCGCTGGTGGGTTTAGTGGACTTGAGATCGCATGTCATACACCGATGGATCAAGTAGGTTGTGTATTACCATGTCGCTGGTGGGTTTAGAGGACTGAGGTTGCATGTTATACACCGATGGATCAAGTAGGTTGTGTACCATCTCGCTGGTGGGTTTAGAGGACTGAGGTCGCATGTCATACACCGATGGATCAAGTAGGTTGTGTACCATGTCGCTGGTGGGTTTAGTGGACTGAGGTTGCATGTCATACACCGATGGATCAAGTAGGTTGTGTACCATGTCGCTGGTGGGTTTAGTGGACTTGAGATCGCATGTCATACACCGATCGATCAAGTAGGTTGTGTACCATGTCGCTGGTGGGTTTAGTGGACTGAGGTTGCATGTTATACACTGATGGATCAAGTAGGGTTGTGTACCATGTCGCTGGTGGGTTTAGTGGACTTGAGATCGCATGTCATACACCGATGGATCAAGTAGGTTGTGTACCATGTCGCTGGTGGGTTTAGTGGACTGAGGTCGCATGTCATACACCGATGGATCAAGTAGGTTGTGTACCATGTCGCTGGTGGGTTTAGAAGACTGAGGTTGCATGTCATACCCCGAGGGATCAAGTAGGTTGTGTACCATGTCGCTGGTGGGTTTAGTGGACTTGAGGTCGCATGTCATACACCGATGGATCAAGTAGGTTGTGTACCATGTCGCTGGTGGGTTTAGTGGACTGAGGTCGCATGTCATACACCGATGCATCAAGTAGGTTGTGTACCATGTCGCTGGTGGGTTTAGAGGACTGAGGTCGCATGTCATACACCGATGGATCAAGTAGGTTGTGTACCATGTCGCTGGTGGGTTTAGTGGACTTGAGATCGCATGTCATACACCGATGGATCAAGTAGGTTGTGTACCATCTCGCTGGTGGGTTTAGGAGGACTGAGGTTGCATGTTATACACCGATGGATCAAGTAGGTTGTGTACCATCTCGCTGGTGGGTTTAGAGGACTGAGGTCGCATGTCATACACCGATGGATCAAGTAGGTTGTGTACCATGTCGCTGGTGGGTTTAGAGGACTGAGGTCGCATGTCATACACCGATGGATCAAGTAGGTTGTGTACCATGTCGCTGGTGGGTTTAGTGGACTTGAGGTCGCATGTCATACACCGATGCATCAAGTAGGTTGTGTACCATGTCGCTGGTGGGTTTAGTGGACTTGAGATCGCATGTCATACACCGATGGATCAAGTAGGTTGTGTACCATGTCGCTGGTGGGTTTAGAGGACTGAGGTTGCATGTTATACACCGATGGATCAAGTAGGTTGTGTACCATCTCGCTGGTGGGTTAAGAGGACTGAGGTCGCATGTCATACAATCGATGGATCAAGTAGGTTGTGTACCATGTCGCTGGTGGGTTTAGAGGACTGAGGTCGCATGTCATACACCGATGGATGAAGGGTTGTGTACCATGTCGCTGGTGGGTTTAGTGGACCGAGGTGGTCATCACCGATGGATCAAGTAGGTTGTGTACCATGTCGCTGGTGGGTTTAGTGGACTTGAGATCGCATGTCATACACCGATGGATCAAGTAGGTTGTGTACCATGTCGCTGGTGGGTTTAGAGGACTGAGGTTGCATGTTATACACCGATGGATCAAGTAGGTTGTGTACCATCTCGCTGGTGGGTTTAGAGGACTGAGGTCGCATGTCATACACCGATGGATCAAGTAGGTTGTAATACCATGTCGCTGGTGGGTTTAGAGGACTGAGGTCGCATGTCATACACCGATGGATCAAGTAGGTTGTGTACCATGTCGCTGGTGGGTTTAGTGGACTTGAGGTCGCATGTCATACACCGATGCATCAAGTAGGTTGTGTACCATGTCGCTGGTGGGTTTAGTGGACTGAGGTCGCATGTCATACACCGATGGATCAAGTAGGTTGTGTACCATGTCGCTGGTGGGTTTAGTGGACTTGAGGTCGCATGTCATCATACACCGATGGATCAAGCAGGTTGTGTACCATGTCGCTGGTGGGTTTAGTGGACTGAGGTTGCATGTCATACACCGATGGATCAAGTAGGTTGTTATACCATGTCGCTGGTGGGCTTAGTGGACTTGAGGTTGCATGTTATACACCGATGGATCAAGCAGGTTGTGTACCATGTCGCTGGTGGATCAAGTGGACGGAGGTCGCATGTCATACCCGATGGATCAAGTGGTGGTGGGCTTAGTGGACTTAGTGGGTTGCATGTCATACACCGATGGATCAAGTAGGTTGTGTACCATTTCGCTGGTGGGCTTAGTGGACTTGAGGTTGCATGTTATACACCGATGGATCAAGTAGGTTGTGTACCATTTCGCTGGTGGGCTTAGTGGACTTGAGGTTGCATGTTATACACCGATGGATCAAGTAGGTTGTGTACCATTTCGCTGGTGGGCTTAGTGGACTTGAGGTTGCATGTCATACACCGATGGATCAAGTAGGTTGTGTACCATGTCGCTGGTGGGTTTAGTGGACTGAGGTTGCATGTTATACACCGATGGATCAAGTAGGTTGTGTACCATGTCGCTGGTGGGTTTAGTGGACTTGAGGTCGCATGTCATACACCGATGGATCAAGTAGGTTGTGTACCATGTCGCTGGTGGGTTTAGAAGACTGAGGTTGCATGTCATACCCCGAGGGATCAAGTAGGTTGTGTACCATGTCGCTGGTGGGTTTAGTGGACTTGAGGTCGCATGTCATACACCGATGCATCAAGTAGGTTGTGTACCATGTCGCTGGTGGGTTTAGTGGACTGAGGTCGCATGTCATACACCGATGGATCAAGTAGGTTGTGTACCATGTCGCTGGTGGGTTTAGTGGACTTGAGGTCGCATGTCATACACCGATGGATCAAGTAGGTTGTGTACCATGTCGCTGGTGGGTTTAGTGGACTGAGGTTGCATGTCATACACCGATGGATCAAGTAGGTTGTGTACCATTTCGCTGGTGGGCTTAGTGGACTTGAGGTTGCATGTTATACACTGATGGATCAAGTAGGTTGTGTACCATGTCGCTGGTGGGTTTAGTGGACGTGAGGTCGCATGTCATACACCGATGGATCAAGTAGGTTGTGTACCATGTCGCTGGTGGGCTTAGTGGACTTGAGGTTGCATGTCATACACCGATGGATCAAGTAGGTTGTGTACCATTTCGCTGGTGGGCTTAGTGGACTTGAGGTTGCATGTTATACACCGATGGATCAAGTAGGTTGTGTACCATTTCGCTGGTGGGCTTAGTGGACTTGAGGTTGCATGTTATACACTGATGGATCAAGTAGGTTGTGTACCATGTCGCTGGTGGGTTTAGTGGACTTGAGGTCGCATGTCATACACCGATGGATCAAGTAGGTTGTGTACCATGTCGCTGGTGGGTTTAGAAGACTGAGGTTGCATGTCATACCCCGAGGGATCAAGTAGGTTGTGTACCATGTCGCTGGTGGGTTTAGTGGACTTGAGGTCGCATGTCATACACCGATGGATCAAGTAGGTTGTGTACCATGTCGCTGGTGGGTTTAGTGGACTGAGGTCGCATGTCATACACCGATGCATCAAGTAGGTTGTGTACCATGTCGCTGGTGGGTTTAGAGGACTGAGGTCGCATGTCATACACCGATGGATCAAGTAGGGTTGTGTACCATGTCGCTGGTGGGTTTAGTGGACTTGAGGTCGCATGTCATACACCGATGGATCAAGTAGGTTGTGTACCATGTCGCTGGTGTTTAGTGGACTTGAGGTCGCATGTCATAGTGGATGCATCAAGTAGGTTGTGCGCATGTCGCTAGTGGGTTTAGTGGACTGAGGTCGCGTGTCATACACCGATGGATCAAGTAGGTTGTGCACCATGTCGCTGGTGGGTTTAGTGGACTGAGGTCGCATGTCATACACCGATGGGATCAAGTAGGGTTGTGTACCATGTCGCTGGTGGGTTTAGTGGACTGAGGTTGCATGTCATACACCGATGGATCAAGTAGGTTGTGTACCATGTCGCTGGTGGGTTTAGTGGACTTGGAGATCGCATGTCATACACCGATGGATCAAGTAGGTTGTGTACCATGTCGCTGGTGGGTTTAGAGGACTGAGGTCGCATGTCATACACCGATGGATCAAGTAGGTTGTGTACCATGTCGCTGGTGGGTTTAGAGGACTGGAGGTCGCAATGTCATACACCGATGGGTCAAGCAGGTTAAAGTACCATGTCGCTGGTGGGTTTAGTGGACTTCGAGGTCGCATGTCATACACCGATGGATCAAGTGGAGGTTGTGTACCATGTCGCTGGTGGGTTTAGTGGACTGAGGTTGCATGTCATACACCGATGGATCAAGTAGGTTGTGTACCATGTCGCTGGTGGGTTTAGTGGACTTGAGATCGCATGTCATACACCGATCGATCAAGTAGGTTGTGTACCATGTCGCTGGTGGGTTTAGTGGACTGAGGTTGCATGTTATACACTGATGGATCAAGTAGGTTGTGTACCATGTCGCTGGTGGGTTTAGTGGACTTGAGGTCGCATGTCATACACCGATGGATCAAGTAGGTTGTGTACCATGTCGCTGGTGGGTTTAGTGGACCTGAGGTCGCATGTCATACACCGATGGATCAAGTAGGTTGTGTACCATGTCGCTGGTGGGTTTAGAAGACTGAGGTTGCATGTCATACCCCGAGGGATCAAGTAGGTTGTGTACCATGTCGCTGGTGGGTTTAGTGGACTTGAGGTCGCATGTCATACACCGATGGATCAAGTAGGTTGTGTACCATGTCGCTGGTGGGTTTAGTGGACTGAGGTCGCATGTCATACACCGATGCATCAAGTAGGTTGTGTACCATGTCGCTGGTGGGTTTAGAGGACTGAGGTCGCATGTCATACACCGATGGATCAAGCAGGTTGTGTACCATGTCGCTGGTGGGTTTAGTGGACTTGAGATCGCATGTCATACACCGATGGATCAAGTAGGTTGTGTACCATGTCGCTGGTGGGTTTAGAGGACTGAGGTTGCATGTTATACAATCGATGGATCAAGTAGGTTGTGTACCATCTCGCTGGTGGGTTTAGAGGACTGAGGTCGCATGTCATACACCCGATGGATCAAGTAGGTTGTGTACCATGTCGCTGGTGGGTTTAGGAGGACTGAGGTCGCATGTCATACACCGATGGATCAAGTAGGTTGTGTACCATGTCGCTGGTGGGTTTAGTGGACTTGAGGTCGCATGTCATACACCGATGCATCAAGTAGGTTGTGTACCATGTCGCTGGTGGGTTTAGTGGACTTGAGATCGCATGTCATACACCGATGGATCAAGTAGGTTGTGTACCATGTCGCTGGTGGGTTTAGAGGACTGAGGTTGCATGTTATACACACCGATGGATCAAGTAGGTTGTGTACCATCTCGCTGGTGGGTTTAGAGGACTGAGGTCGCATGTCATACACCGATGGATCAAGTAGGTTGTGTACCATGTCGCTGGTGGGTTTAGAGGACTGAGGTCGCATGTCATACACCGATGGATCAAGTAGGTTGTGTACCATGCTGCTGGTGGGCTTTAGTGGACTTGAGGTCGCATGTCATACACCGATGCATCAAGTAGGTTGTGTACCATGTCGCTGGTGGGTTTAGTGGACTTGAGATCGCATGTCACCAACCGATGGATCAAGTAGGTTGTGTACCATGTCGCTGGTGGGTTTAGAGGACTGAGGTTGCATGTTATACACCGATGGATCAAGCAGGTTGTACCATGTCGCTGGTGGGTTTAGTGGACTTGAGGTCGCATGTCATACACCGATGGATCAAGTGTACCATTTCGCTGGTGGGCTTAGTGGACTTGAGGTTGCATGTTATACACCGATGGATCAAGCAGGTTGTGTACCATGTCGCTGGTGGGTTTAGTGGACGTGAGGCTCGCATGTCATACACCGATGGATCAAGTAGGTTGTGTACCATGTCGCTGGTGGGCTTAGTGGACTTGAGGTTGCATGTTATACACTGATGGATCAAGTAGGTTGTGTACCATGTCGCTGGTGGGTTTAGTGGACTGAGGTCGCATGTCATACAATCGATGGATCAAGTAGGTTGTGTACCATGTCGCTGGTGGGTTTAGTGGACTTGAGGTTGCATGTTATACAATCGATGGATCAAGTAGGTTGTGTACCATGTCGCTGGTGGGTTTAGTGGACTGAGGTTGCATGTCATACACCGATGGATCAAGTAGGTTGTGTACCATTTCGCTGGTGGGCTTAGTGGACTTGAGGTTGCATGTTATACACTGATGGATCAAGTAGGTTGTGTACCATGTCGCTGGTGGGTTTAGTGGACGTGAGGTCGCATGTCATACACCGATGGATCAAGTAGGTTGTGTACCATGTCGCTGGTGGGCTTAGTGGACTTGAGGTTGCATGTCATACACCGATGGATCAAGTAGGTTGTGTACCATTTCGCTGGTGGGCTTAGTGGACTTGGAGGTTGCATGTTATACAATCGATGGATCAAGTAGGTTGTGTACCATTTTTCGCTGGTGGGCTTAGTGGACTTGAGGTTGCATGTTATACACTGATGGATCAAGTAGGTTGTGTACCATTTCGCTGGTGGGCTTAGTGGACTTGAGGTTGCATGTCATACACCGATGGATCAAGTAGGTTGTGTACCATGTCGCTGGTGGGTTTAGTGGACTGAGGTTGCATGTTATACACCGATGGATCAAGTAGGTTGTGTACCATGTCGCTGGTGGGTTTAGTGGACTTGAGGTCGCATGTCATACACCGATGGATCAAGTAGGGTTGTGTACCATGTCGCTGGTGGGTTTAGAAGACTGAGGTTGCATGTCATACCCCGAGGGATCAAGCAGGTTGTGTACGATGTCGCTGGTGGGTTTAGTGGACTTGAGGTCGCATGTCATACACCGATGGATCAAGCAGGTTGTGTACCATGTCGCTGGTGGGTTTAGTGGACTGAGGTCGCATGTCATACACCGATGCATCAAGTAGGTTGTGTACCATGTCGCTGGTGGGTTTAGAGGACTGAGGTCGCATGTCATACACCGATGGATCAAGTAGGTTGTGTACCATGTCGCTGGTGGGTTTAGTGGACTTGAGGTCGCATGTCATACACCGATGGATCAAGTAGGTTGTGTACCATGTCGCTGGTGGGTTTAGTGGACTTGAGGTCGCATGTCATACACCGATGCATCAAGTAGGTTGTGTAGCATGTCGCTAGTGGGTTTAGTGGACTGAGGTCGCGTGTCATGGCACCGATATCAAGCAGGTTGTACCATGTCGCTGGTGGGTTTAGTGGACTGAGGTCGCATGTCATACACCGATGGATCAAGTAGGTTGTGTACCATGTCGCTGGTGGGTTTAGTGGACTGAGGTTGCATGTCATACACCGATGGATCAAGTAGGTTGTGTACCATGTCGCTGGTGGGTTTAGGGAGGACCATGTCATAATAACCGATGGATCAAGCAGGTTGTGTACCATGTCGCTGGTGGGTTTAGTGGACTTGAGATCGCATGTCATACACCGATGGATCAAGCAGGTTGTGTACCATGTCGCTGGTGGGTTTAGTGGACTTGAGATCGCATGTCATACACCGATGGATCAAGCAAGGTTGTGTACCATGTCGCTGGTGGGTTTAGAGGACTGAGGTCGCATGTCATACACCGATGGATCAAGTAGGTTGTGTACCATGTCGCTGGTGGGTTTAGTGGACTTGAGGTCGCATGTCATACACCGATGGATCAAGTAGGTTGTGTAACCATGTCGCTGGTGGGTTTAGTGGACTTGAGGTCGCATGTCATACACCGATGCATCAAGTAGGGTTGTGCAGCATGTCGCTAGGGGTTTAGTGGACTGAGGTCGCGCGTCATACACCGATGGATCAAGTAGGTTGTGTACCATGTCGCTGGTGGGTTTAGTGGACTGAGGTCGCATGTCATACACCGATGGATCAAGTAGGTTGTGTACCATGTCGCTGGTGGGTTTAGTGGACTGAGGTTGCATGTCATACACCGATGGATCAAGTAGGTTGTGTACCATGTCGCTGGTGGGTTTAGTGGACTTGAGATCGCATGTCATACACCGATGGATCAAGTAGGTTGTGTACCATGTCGCTGGTGGGTTTAGAGGACTGAGGTCGCATGTCATACACCGATGGATCAAGTAGGTTGTGTACCATGTCGCTGGTGGGTTTAGAGGACTGAGGTCGCATGTCATACACCGATGGGTCAAGCAGGGTTGTACCATGTCGCTGGTGGGTTTAGTGGACTTGAGGTCGCATGTCATACACCGATGGATCAAGTAGGTTGTGTACCATGTCGCTGGTGGGTTTAGTGGACTGAGGTTGCATGTCATACACCGATGGATCAAGCAGGTTGTGTACCATGTCGCTGGTGGGTTTAGTGGACTCGAGATCGCATGTCATACACCGATCGATCAAGTAGGTTGTGTACCATGTCGCTGGTGGGTTTAGTGGACTGAGGCCGAGCATGTTATACACTGATGGATCAAGTAGGTTGTGTACCATGTCGCTGGTGGGTTTAGTGGACTGTCTGAGGTCGCATGTCATACACCGATGGATCAAGTAGGTTGTGTACCATGTCGCTGGTGGGTTTAGTGGACTGAGGTCGCATGTCATACACCGATGGATCAAGTAGGTTGTGTACCATGTCGCTGGTGGGTTTAGAAGACTGAGGTTGCATGTCATACCCCGAGGGATCAAGTAGGTTGTGTACCATGTCGCTGGTGGGTTTAGTGGACTTGAGGTCGCATGTCATACACCGATGGATCAAGCAGGTTGTGTACCATGTCGCTGGTGGGTTTAGTGGACTGAGGTCGCATGTCATACACCGATGCATCAAGTAGGTTGTGTACCATGTCGCTGGTGGGTTTAGAGGACTTGAGGTCGCATGTCATACACCGATGGATCAAGTAGGTTGTGTACCATGTCGCTGGTGGGTTTAGTGGACTTGAGATCGCATGTCATACACCGATGGATCAAGTAGGTATTGTGTACCATGTCGCTGGTGGGTTTAGAGGACTGAGGTTGCATGTTATACACCGATGGATCAAGTAGGTTGTGTACCATCTCGCTGGTGGGTTTAGAGGACTGAGGTCGCATGTCATACACCGATGGATCAAGCAGGTTGTGTACCATGTCGCTGGTGGGTTTAGAGGACTGAGGTCGCATGTCATACACCGATGGATCAAGCAGGTTGTGTACCATGTCGCTGGTGGGTTTAGTGGACTTGAGGTCGCATGTCATACACCGATGCATCAAGTAGGTTGTGTACCATGTCGCTGGTGGGTTTAGTGGACTTGAGATCGCATGTCATACACCGATGGATCAAGTGAGGTTGTGTACCATGTCGCTGGTGGGTTTAGAGGACTGAGGTTGCATGTTATACACCGATGGATCAAGTAGGTTGCAACCATCTCGCTGGTGGGTTTAGAGGACTGAGGTCGCATGTCATACACCGATGGATCAAGCAGGTTGTGTACCATGTCGCTGGTGGGTTTAGAGGACTGAGGTCGCATGTCATACACCGATGGATCAAGTAGGTTGTGTACCATGTCGCTGGTGGGTTTAGGTGGACTTGAGGTCGCATGTCATACACCGATGCATCAAGTAGGTTGTGTACCATGTCGCTGGTGGGTTTAGTGGACTTGAGATCGCATGTCATACACCGATGGATCAAGTAGGTTGTGTACCATGTCGCTGGTGGGTTTAGAGGACTGAGGTTGCATGTTATACACCGATGGATCAAGTAGGTTGTGTACCATCGCTCGCTGGTGGGTTTAGAGGACTGAGGTCGCATGTCATACACCGATGGATCAAGCAGGTTGTGTACCATGTCGCTGGTGGGTTTAGAGGACTGAGGTCGCATGTCATACACCGATGGATCAAGTAGGTTGTGTACCATGTCGCTGGTGGGTTTAGTGGACTTGAGGTCGCATGTCATACACCGATGCATCAAGTAGGTTGTGTACCATGTCGCTGGTGGGTTTAGTGGACTTGAGATCGCATGTCATACACCGATGGATCAAGTAGGTTGTGTACCATGTCGCTGGTGGGTTTAGAGGACTGAGGTTGCATGTTATACACCGATGGATCAAATAGGTTGTGTACCATCTCGCTGGTTGGTTTAGAGGACTGAGGTCGCATGTCATACACCGATGGATCAAGCAGGCTGTGTACCATGTCGCTGGTGGGTTTAGAGGACTGAGGTCGCATGTCATACACCGATGGATCAAGCAGGTTGTGTACCATGTCGCTGGTGGGTTTAGTGGACTTGAGGTCGCATGTCATACACCGATGGATCAAGTAGGTTGTGTACCATGTCGCTGGTGGGTTTAGTGGACTGAGGTTGCATGTCATACACCGATGGATCAAGTAGGTTGTGTACCATTTCGCTGGTGGGCTTAGTGGACTTGAGGTTGCATGTTATACACTGATGGATCAAGCGAGGTTGTGTACCATGTCGCTGGTGGGTTTAGTGGACGTGAGGTCGCATGTCATACACCGATGGATCAAGCAAGTTGTACCATGTCGCTGGTGGGCTTAGTGGACTTGAGGTTGCATGTCATACACCGATGGATCAAGTAGGTTGTGTACCCGCATTTCGCTGGTGGGGCTTAGTGGACTTGAGGTTGCATGTTATACACCGATGGATCAAGTAGGTTGTGTACCATTTCGCTGGTGGGCTTAGTGGACTTGAGGTCGCTGCATGTTATACACTGATGGATCAAGTCAGGTTGTGTACCATTTCGCTGGTGGGCTTAGTGGACTTGAGGTTGCATGTCATACACCGATGGATCAAGCAGGTTGTGTACCATGTCGCTGGTGGGTTTAGTGGACTGAGGTTGCATGTTATACACTACATTGATGGATCAAGCAGGTTGTGTACCATGTCGCTGGTGGGTTTAGTGGATCTGAGGTCGCATGTCATACACCGATGGATCAAGCAGGTTGTGTACCATGTCGCTGGTGGGTTTAGAAGACTGAGGTCGCATGTCATACCCCGAGGGATCAAGCAGGTTGTGTACCATGTCGCTGGTGGGTTTAGTGGACTTGAGGTCGCATGTCATACACCGATGGATCAAGTAGGTTGTGTACCATGTCGCTGGTGGGTTTAGTGGACTGAGGTCGCATGTCATACACCGATGCATCAAGTAGGTTGTGTACCATGTCGCTGGTGGGTTTAGAGGACTGAGGTCGCATGTCATACACCGATGGATCAAGTAGGTTGTGTACCATGTCGCTGGTGGGTTTAGTGGACTTGAGGTCGCATGTCATACACCGATGGATCAAGTAGGTTGTGTACCATGTCGCTGGTGGGTTTAGTGGACTGAGGTCGCATGTCATACACCGATGGATCAAGTAGGTTGTGTAGCATGTCGCTAGTGGGTTTAGTGGACTGAGGTCGCGTGTCATACACCGATGGATCAAGTAGGTTGTGTACCATGTCGCTGGTGGGTTTAGTGGACTGAGGTCGCATGTCATACACCGATGGATCAAGTAGGTTGTGTACCATGTCGCTGGTGGGTTTAGTGGACTGAGGTCGCATGTCATACACCGATGGATCAAGTAGGTTGTAATACCATGTCGCTGGTGGGTTTAGAGGACTGAGGTGCATGTCATACACCGATGGATCAAGTAGGTTGTGTACCATGTCGCTGGTGGGTTTAGTGGACTTGAGGTCGCATGTCATACACCGATGGATCAAGCAGGTTGTGTACCATGTCGCTGGTGGGTTTAGTGGACTTGAGGTCGCATGTCATACACCGATGGATCAAGTGGGTTGTGTACCATGTCGCTGGTGGGTTTAGAGGACTGAGGTCGCATGTCATACACCGATGGATCAAGTAGGTTGTGTACCATGTCGCTGGTGGGTTTAGAGGACTGAGGTCGCATGTCATACACCGATGGATCAAGTAGGTTGTGTACCATGTCGCTGGTGGGTTTAGTGGACTTGAGGTCGCATGTCATACACCGATGGATCAAGTAGGTTGTGTACCATGTCGCTGGTGGGTTTAGTGGACTGAGGTTGCATGTCATACACCGATGGATCAAGTAGGTTGTGTACCATGTCGCTGGTGGGTTTAGTGGACTTGAGGTCGCATGTCATACACCGATGGATCAAGCAGGTTGTGTACCATGTCGCTGGTGGGTTTAGTGGACTGAGGTCGCATGTCATACACCGATGGATCAAGTAGGTTGTGTACCATGTCGCTGGTGGGTTTAGTGGACTTGAGGTCGCATGTCATACACCGATGGATCAAGTAGGTTGTGTACCATGTCGCTGGTGGGTTTAGTGGACTGAGGTCGCATGTCATACACCGATGGATCAAGTAGGTTGTGTACCATGTCGCTGGTGGGTTTAGAGGACTGAGGTCGCATGTCATACACCGATGGATCAAGTAGGTTGTGTACCATGTCGCTGGTGGGTTTAGTGGACTTGAGGTCGCATGTCATACACCGATGGATCAAGTAGGTTGTGTACCATGTCGCTGGTGGGTTTAGTGGACTGAGGTCGCATGTCATACACCGATGGATCAAGTAGGTTGTGTACCATGTCGCTGGTGGGTTTAGAGGACTGAGGTCGCATGTCATACACCGATGGATCAAGTAGGTTGTGTACCATGTCGCTGGTGGGTTTAGTGGACTGAGGTCGCATGTCATACACCGATGGATCAAGTAGGTTGTGTACCATGTCGCTGGTGGGTTTAGAGGACTGAGGTCGCATGTCATACACCGATGGATCAAGTAGG
This sequence comes from Haliotis rubra, assembly GCF_003918875.1. NCBI lineage: Eukaryota > Metazoa > Mollusca > Gastropoda > Lepetellida > Haliotidae > Haliotis > Haliotis rubra. Next base: position 421,465 of record NW_025767257.1, on the reverse strand, counting down.
TTGTGTACCATGTCGCTGGTGGGTTTAGAGGACTGAGGTCGCATGTCATACACCGATGGATCAAGTAGGTTGTGTACCATGTCGCTGGTGGGTTTAGTGGACTTGAGGTCGCATGTCATACACCGATGGATCAAGTAGGTTGTGTACCATGTCGCTGGTGGGTTTAGTGGACTTGAGGTCGCATGTCATACACCGATGGATCAAGTAGGTTGTGTACCATGTCGCTGGTGGGTTTAGTGGACTGAGGTCGCATGTCATACACCGATGGATCAAGTAGGTTGTGTACCATGTCGCTGGTGGGTTTAGAGGACTGAGGTCGCATGTCATACACCGATGGATCAAGTAGGTTGTGTACCATGTCGCTGGTGGGTTTAGTGGACTTGAGGTCGCATGTCATACACCGATGGATCAAGTAGGTTGTGTACCATGTCGCTGGTGGGTTTAGTGGACTGAGGTTGCATGTCATACACCGATGGATCAAGTAGGTTGTGTACCATGTCGCTGGTGGGTTTAGTGGACTTGAGGTCGCATGTCATACACCGATGGATCAAGTAGGTTGTGTACCATGTCGCTGGTGGGTTTAGTGGACTTGAGGTCGCATGTCATACACCGATGGATCAAGTAGGTTGTGTACCATGTCGCTGGTGGGTTTAGTGGACTTGAGGTCGCATGTCATACACCGATGGATCAAGTAGGTTGTGTACCATGTCGCTGGTGGGTTTAGTGGACTGAGGTCGCATGTCATACACCGATGGATCAAGTAGGTTGTGTACCATGTCGCTGGTGGGTTTAGTGGACTTGAGGTCGCATGTCATACACCGATGGATCAAGTAGGTTGTGTACCATGTCGCTGGTGGGTTTAGAGGACTGAGGTCGCATGTCATACACCGATGGATCAAGTAGGTTGTGTACCATGTCGCTGGTGGGTTTAGAGGACTTGAGGTCGCATGTCATACACCGATGGATCAAGTAGGTTGTGTACCATGTCGCTGGTGGGTTTAGTGGACTGAGGTCGCATGTCATACACCGATGGATCAAGTAGGTTGTGTACCATGTCGCTGGTGGGTTTAGTGGACTTGAGGTCGCATGTCATACACCGATGGATCAAGTAGGTTGTGTACCATGTCGCTGGTGGGTTTAGTGGACTGAGGTCGCGTGTCATACACCGATGGATCAAGTAGGTTGTGTACCATGTCGCTGGTGGGTTTAGAGGACTGAGGTCGCATGTCATACACCGATGGATCAAGTAGGTTGTGTACCATGTCGCTGGTGGGTTTAGTGGACTTGAGGTCGCATGTCATACACCGATGGATCAAGTAGGTTGTGTACCATGTCGCTGGTGGGTTTAGTGGACTGAGGTTGCATGTTATACACCGATGGATCATGTAGGTTGTGTACCATGTCGCTGGTGGGTTTAGTGGACTTGAGGTCGCATGTCATACACCGATGGATCAAGTAGGTTGTGTACCATGTCGCTGGTGGGTTTAGAGGACTGAGGTTGCATGTCATACACCGAGGGATCAAGTAGGTTGTGTACCATGTCGCTGGTGGGTTTAGTGGACTTGAGGTCGCATGTCATACACCGATGGATCAAGTAGGTTGTGTACCATGTCGCTGGTGGGTTTAGAGGACTGAGGTCGCATGTCATACACCGATGGATCAAGTAGGTTGTGTACCATGTCGCTGGTGGGTTTAGAGGACTGAGGTCGCATGTCATACACCGATGGATCAAGTAGGTTGTGTACCATGTCGCTGGTGGGTTTAGTGGACTTGAGGTTGCATGTCATACACCGATGGATCAAGTAGGTTGTGTACCATGTCGCTGGTGGGTTTAGTGGACTGAGGTCGCATGTCATACCCCGAGGGATCAAGTAGGTTGTGTACCATGTCGCTGGTGGGTTTAGTGGACTTGAGATCGCATGTCATACACCGATGGATCAAGTAGGTTGTGTACCATGTCGCTGGTGGGTTTAGAGGACTGAGGTTGCATGTCATACACCGATGGATCAAGTAGGTTGTGTACCATGTCGCTGGTGGGTTTTGTGGACTTGAGGTCGCATGTCATACACCGATGGATCAAGTAGGTTGTGTACCATGTCGCTGGTGGGTTTAGAGGACTTGAGGTCGCATGTCATACACCGATGGATCAAGTAGGTTGTGTACCATGTAGTGGACTTGAGGTCGTATGTCATACACCGATGGATCAAGTAAGTTGTGTACCATGTCGCTGGTGGGTTTAGAGGACTGAGGTTGCATGTCATACACCGATGATAGATCATGTAGGTTGTGGACCATGTCGCTGGTGGGTTTAGTTGACTGTGGTAGTGAGCCATACACCGATGGATGTTTAAGGTTGAGTTCCGTGTCGCGGATGGTTTTAACTGAAAAATCAAAGCAATCTAATAAAATGGCTTGGGTAAATTACCGTGACTATCAGATTCGTAACACTAACCCGGGCCTTTCTCTTGCACATATATGATTATGTTAAGTGCAACACATCTATTGATTTGTAAATCATTAATCTCCTTGTACTTTCGTGTTAAACCCACTTTGTTGGCAGTGTATATTCCTTGGATTTAAGCTCGGTACCAGGTTCTATGTAGAATCCTATACGTATTAAAAACGCTGTTGAAGTGGCTGTGTTTCGTATTGATCCACTCACAACATATCCACTGGGTCGTTCATGTAAATTATACGTCTTGGATGATAGTCCTTCTGTTGCTATAGACTTATAGACTCTTAATATCCTGACACAAGAGTTGAATATAACAAAGGCAACAATGGCCGTTTATGTTAACGATACATTTGTGGTACATAGGCTTTGGTGATTGTTTATGAACATTTCCTGGTATCAGCTGCCGCGTGAAACTACATTAACATACACCAATGTCTGACAATGAAAGTAGTGTCTGATTTATGTGCAAAGAATATTTCCGAACAGATCAAACCCCAACACAACATTGTGACACTGGCATTGGTGGTGTGCCAGATATACCATTGTTACTGAGACTGTGAACAGTCGTGTATTGCTTTCCCGGAACAATTGCTTGCTTGGGTCACTTTATTAAATACATTTAATCATGAAGTTAACGCTGTCGACAATGCGATGTTTGCTAAGAGCTAAACGATTTCTTGCAATAGGCATATTCTTTGTGGGTACATGTCAGGATATTGTTGTCCAAATGCAGCATGTTTGTCAATTTACAACCTGCAGATTGTTTACCCTGATACCAGCAAACAGTTTGCTTTGGTAGTCGACGTCGCTCTGGACACTTAATGGCAACAACTCCAGCTCAGGAAAGATAAGTCGGAATTAAAGAATCAGATGCAAACGGCCATTCAGATAAGGGACCAAGTGCAACAGGCAGATTGTGCAAGGGTACATGCAAGGACGCTGCAACAGCGTCTCCTAAGATAGATTACACAGATTTACTTGTACGTCCACGTGCAATCCCAGTATTTGAAACAGAGACTCAGGGAACGTCAGTACTGGAATAATCGACGTGTGGCTAACCGAAAGGAAACTCTGACACATACATCAACTTCAAAATCCACCTCAAGGAATTCGGTGCTGCTCACAGTAATGGCTGGAACAACAACATGTGTCACGATGGCATTGGTCAACTCATCACAATCAAAGGATCCATGCATGTACAGCCAACAGATGTCGGTTTAACCAATATCAATACCGGATGCAAAATGGAAATTACGAATTGTGCACCGATGTCTTTGACGACCATCACACCAAACATCAGAACCCATGACTTCCCTACTCCCCAGCAGATATGATCATAGCATTCATGTTCCATTTGCCAATACCATGTGGATCAGATCTGTCTTAGTGATTCCCACCATACAGGTCTTTTTAACAGAGTATTGTGCATCTCTCATCACTTGGTTGCGGTCACAGACTGTTAACGGTATAAGAATCTACTTCGAAACATCGTTAGATCCAGGAAACCAGCACTTGTCATCCATAAGGTTGTATGTTTTCTTAAGACTCTTCATGATTCGTTTGTCTGACTGAGATACCGCTGACTTAATAAGATGTATTAATGGACCCGATCTTAATAATGAGCCTATATGAATTATGTAATGTCAGTCTTTCCACACAAACAACCTAAGAAACCACCCGAGCGTCTTTTGAAGTTGGATAATACATCAACACGAATCGATGGAACTCACAGGATTATTAGTGTATAACATTACACAGTTCAAACAAAGGGGGAAAACATAACTACTGTGAATGTTCTTCTTCAAGACTCATGTAAAGGTTACTCTGTATCAAAGACGGAATGTCTTACTTTCAGAAATGTAAAAAGTCTTTTTCATTTCGCAATGTGGATTAATATCACCCAAAATGTTTAGGAGTCAACGTAGGTGTTTCATGACAAGCAATGTTTTAATTGAAGGTGTGGGGGATCTATAAATAGATATGAGATATGTGTCATTAAAAGAAGTGGTCGACATCTTCATTGTCCGCACAATGACGCAGGGGGTAGATATGTTTAAGCATGTATATGTACTTTGTTTCAGCATGTATATGTACTTCGTTTTAGCTCGTTTTAGCATGTATATGTACTTTGTTTCAGCATGTATATGTACTTTGTTTCAGCATGTATATGTACTTTGTTTTAGCTTGCATATGTACTTCATTTTAGCATGTATATGTACTTCGTTTTAGCTTATTTTAGCACGTATATGTACTTTGTTTTAGCTTGCATATGTACTTCATTTTAGCATGTATATGTACTTTGTTTCAGCATGTATATGTACTTTGTTTCAGCATGTATAATGTTTATGTACTTGTTTCAGCATGTATATGTACTTTGTTTTAGCACGTATATGTACTTTCTTTTAGCATGTATAATATTTATGTACTTCGTTTATATGTACTTTGTTTAAGCATGTATATGTACTTTGTTTTAGCTTATTTTAGCATGTATATGTACTTTGTTTTAGCATGTATATGTACTTTGTTTTAGCATGGATAATATTATGTACTTCGTTTTAGCATGGATATGTATATGTATATTTACAAAGAAAGTGTAATCCCAAATATAACATATGTTACATTTGACCACTTTCTAAAATGGCATTCCGTAATCATATATGTACTTCGTTTTAGCTTATTTAGCATGTATGTGTACTTTGTTTTAGCTTGCATATGTACTTCATTTTAGCATGTATATGTACTTCGTTTTAGCATGTATATGTACTTCGTTTTAGCATGTATATGTACTTCTTGTGTCAACATTGAGTCGAAGGTATGTTTATGTTGAATCTGATAAATCAGCGAAGATAGGTGAAATGTTGAATTGTGGTTTTGGTTTTGCAGTTTTCTCGATATATTTGACATTGAATGTCACTTGGGTAAAATTCTTCATGTATGCTAAATAAAGGATGTAAATATTATGTACTAATTAACATTATTTTTTCTTAGATATTAACTGTTGAATAGGAAATGTTGGGCTCTGAATAAATTACACAAACTGACAGTAGGTCCTCATGAAACTGGTCTGTCATACTGATGTGATCTTCAGCCCCATCCAATCCTGACTGTCGTGATGTCAGTGGGATTCGAATGCAGCCCCTAATAGACGACTGCGCACTGTAGAAACGTTAACGCCGCTGGCGTTCCGCAGGTCATTTCTGAGTGTGGTGGCAGTCACGAAGTGGTAAGCTCTTGCTGCAACTAGTTGGAAATGTGCTGTGTTGAGGAAAGCTGTCGTCCACCTGCATGTTACTTGGCAGCTGATCCAAACGTTTCCTGATCTGCTCTCTACTGATCTCACTATGATTGATTGATTGATAGTCATTGTTGGTTGTTTAACGCCGCACTCAGTAATATTCCGGCAATATGGCGGCGCTCTGTAAACAATCCAGTGATCAACAGCATGAACATCGATCTATGCAATTGGGATACGACGACATGTGTCAACTACCTAAGCCAGGCTGACCACCCGATCCCCTTAGTCGCCTCTTACGACAAGCATGGGTTACTGAAGACCAACTCAAACACGGATCTGATCACACTATGATCAGCCATAGACGTTTGTAACGTGACGTTGCGCTGTTTACGTTTCAAGTAGTTCTGTGCATGTACAGTACAATTAACAATAGCAAATGTTGAGGTCTGTGATAATGATATGGAACGATTCTGTCACGATATATACAAATACATGCTTCCAATCACCTTGTGTACAGCGCATGAGTGTTCGTTCATTACAAAAGTGATGTCCTATAGGGTTACTCAATCACTGTGTACAGACGTGTTTCAATATTTATTTGTTGCTTGAGTTTTTGTCATCGTCCAAACGTGATCCGTAGCAAACTTTCAGTAGTATATCATAACGCCTGTTGCTTGTGGATACGGGTAAGACCTTACATTTGATTAGCGGGCGTGCCAAGAAAATACACCTTAATATGAAGAAACACAATGCTTCATGAAAAACATCAAATCTCCGGAACACTACACTCCTTCTTAGAGCATGAAAGTCGCTGTGCTCTAAACACAGCATTTTCATTGAAGAAACAAGCGTTGCTAAGGAACTGTCAGAATGAAATCTTACATCGGAAATCATTTAAGGAGGGTTCAGAAGGAGAGAAGGAAACAAGTTTTCCTATAAGAAATATCGACACTGACAATCATGAAAAAGCGATTAATGTTGAAATGCAAATACATGACAGGGAAACAATCAAACTACTCGACACTTTAGCACCGCACTTTAGCATCCCAACATGTCTTTGTGAATATGTATGTTAGAAATGTCATAGTAATGTTATGTATAAATCTGTACGGTACAAAACCGACATGATGCGGGTTGATTGTCCACACAGAAACATTTCAACATTCGATTTCAGCAAAGAGAAGCAGCTCTCCACAACTCCATTCTTGAAGTGTGCCTGTAGAAGGTGCCTGTACTGGAGGGTATGATACGTGTAGCCCAGAGTCGTTGTGAGAAAAGGCCTGAGATGAGCCTGTCTCAGTGTCACACACTGCATCCTCCTTCGACTCACAGAGTGGATGTCAGTTGTCGACGAGTGAGTGTACCGCGCCAGGGACAATCTATAGACCCCTCCGACTGGAGCATTGTGTTTAGATTTCTTCTCTGCTCCTGTGCCTTAATTATATTTCTTCCGAGCATGATCAAGATATTGATCACCATCGATCTCGTCTCTCGTATAAGTATTTTCCGCTGGTCTCAGAGAGAGTGAAAATATTATGTGTGACTGAATACTTCAAGATGAAGACGGCGTAACCCCTACTCAGTATCTGACACGGGTCTTCTTCTCGTGTTACTTTCGACTAAATATCACAATAGACGATGACGATGTCCCTTGACGCTTCAGATAGTACTCCTGGTTCCAAAGGGTCTTTAACAAAATGTGTTACACGTAATTGGATAAAAAGATAAAACGTTTTCGTTTAGAGGGGAAACCATTTGATTTATTTTTTATAATATTTTTCATTAGATTTGGTGAACAATAATATGAACCCATTTTAAAGCAAGAACATTGTTAGATAGAAAACTTGTGCAATGGTCACACCCGTGAATTGCCCGCAACAAGAAAGACAGACATACAAGCCACGGGTGTCCCAAGGCTAGTTCTGTCTGCTCTCTACAATAGGCCTCGTCTCATTCCAAATACCATCCGACGTAGTCACTGTGTTCCTGTACATATCTCCAGTTGCACTTGGGACAATATGAATATGTATGAATGAACACATGATATGAATTAACATCAGTGTGTTTCTTTCTTGTCCCAGCAATAGTCCAGATACTTGACAGGGGCCTGTAACAATGGAATCTGGACCAGACAATCAAGTGATGAATATCGTTACGCAGTTGGAATGCAATGACACCCTGACAACCTAACGCTCGCCTCCCAACAAGCAAGAGTTGCTGAAGACCACATTCTAAATCTGATCTTCACGGGGCTATTATTAATTAGATTTGCTGAACATTTATGTAAATTCCAGATCAAACAAGTGTCATGGTAAACCAAGAATTGGTTTTGTACCGATCGGATCTTTGTCTTTGTCACGTTTTTAATCGCTAGGTTCCCTAGCAATCATCGAAAGTGAAATCACAGTGGACGTTCGTTCAGCTGAATAAAACCAAATGATCGGCGGGTGTTGTAAAATCGATCGTACGTTGACAGTAGTGAGTGAGTGAGTTAAGATTTTAAGTCACATCGGCAGTATTTCAGCCATATCGTGACTAAATTAAGTTATAGATTAATAATAATTAAAGGTAAATTATAAAAACTCAACGAAGGACAGTAAAACAACTATTAATTAAATCTAAACAAAATTAACTATGCACGTCAAGACAATATAAAAACAGGCTATAGACTCCCAACAACTGAGGGTAGGTCACCAGTTGAGTTGGTTATACGTCACATCGGCATTATTCAAGCCATTTAGTGACGAGATCAAGTCTGAACTAATACACATTTTAAGTACAAAGTCCAAATGCGTTCTATTTTAAAAGCATATATATTCATTACATTTATATTCAAAAACAGAAAATGTCATAGCACTAAATTCAAAAGCACGCAATTCGTTATTAGCATTACATAGTTACAATTTATGGTACAGGTCAACTTCCCTCAGGTAACTAACAATGAGATACCCGCTCACGCGGTAAAACAGATCTTTCAGAAAAAAGTCAGCACAGTCAAGCAGTATATGATTGATGGTGAACACCTCATCGCAAGAGACACACATGGGAGGGCCATATCCCATCTGTTTTCAGCAGATAGTCATGAGTACCCCGACTGTGGCCAATACGACATCGTCGTAAACTTACCTCATTACGTCTTGACTGACAACCCAAGTAGGTATAACCAATTGTTGGCTTCAATTCATGAAGTTAATTTCCCACCGATTTCGCATAAGGTCCCGAGTATAACTTTTTATAGTGGGTTTGAAATCACTGTACGGGATCAGCAGTGGAGATAAGGGCTTGTCAAGAGCTGCTTTAGCTGCAGCATCGGCCTTTGTGTTACCTGCTATGCCGGCGTGGCCCGGCAACCAGCAGAGGACGATGTCACATTGGCCAGTAGAAAGATCGTTGTAAATTTCTAAGATGTCCAGGATGAAAGGATGACTTGAAAAAAACAGTTTGAAGTGCTTGAAGGCAAGATAATGATTCTGTAAAAACGATCAAGTTCTTGGAATGGTTCTGTTGATTAATATAGGTCAAAGCTGAGAATATAGCTTTGGCCTCAGCAGTGAAAATGGAACTATCGACGGAACTCTGGAGGAGACAGTCTTGGATCCAATGACCATAGCACTGGCAACTTGGCCATCATCCTTGGATCCGTTTGTGAAAATGGATCTATGGATGTTATACTTGGAACGTAGCTGGTTGTATTCCTGTTGGAACATCAAAGGATTTGTTTCAGTCTTTTTGAGTTTAGTGAGGGTAAGATCGACCTGTGGTTTCACGATCTGCGGTGGCGAAGACAGAAGTCGGAAAGATGCTATGATATTGAGATCACTTTTAGCTGCCAAGTGGTGGGACCAGGCTTGGAAGTTTAGGAAACAGGTTTTCATAGAGAGGATTGAAAACACAATTGTATGCTGGATTGGACTCATTTGAACGTAATTTAGTGATATACTGCAGCGAAAGTTTAATGCAACGTGGTTCAAGGGAAGGTTCGTTAGCATCGGCATATAGACCGGAGTTGTCCTAAAAGCTCCCAGGCAGAGCCTCAGACCTTGGTGGTGGATAGAATCTAATGTTTCTAAATTGCTTTTGCAGGCTCCATCAAAAACAACGAAGCCGTAATCTAGTTTAGAGCGAACCAAAGATCTATACAAGTGAAGAGGGTAGTCTGATCCCCTCCCCACTCTTTATTTGAAACGGCTTTTAGTAAGTCCAGAGCCTTCAAGCACTTAGTTTTCAGATATTTTAAGTGTGGTAAGAATGCCAAGTGACGGTCGAACATAAGTCCGAGGAATTTTGCCTCTTCTGCTACCTTGATGGGAGTACCATCTAAAGATAGGTCTGGATCCTTGTGTGTTTTGTATTTACGTCAAAAGTGAATACAATTTGTTTTGGGTTTTGGCCCATTTTTGTATTTTATTAAGGCAGAGTTGTAGCTGCCTTTCTATTGCGTGCATGTTCTTACCACGGCATGAAATATTGAAATCATCCACGAAAAGTGACCCATAAACACAACTGTTCAAGACGTTGGTGAGGCTGTTAATTTTGATGCTAAAAAGGGTGACAGACAGGATGCTGCCTTGTGGGACCCCCTGATCTTGGTGGAAATAATCAGACAATGTGGAACCCACCCGTACTTGAAATTGTCTGTTGTTTAAACACTGAGATATGAACTAATCTGCCCCTCAATCCAAATTCATGTGAATCTTTTAAGATACCATGTTTCTACGTTGTATCATATGCTTTTTCTAAGTCGAAAAAGATAGATACAGTGTGCAGGAAACCACATTGGATGTCACTAAGGAGGTTATAGGTCTCCAAGCTTCAGATTAATCGATTGTTGACCATGCGCTCCATGGTTTTCAAACACAGCTAGTTAATGATATAGGACGGTAGTTTGAGGGATCAGTATGTTCCCGGACAGGCAGAGAGTCACAATCTTTGAGATGGCGAACACCAGATTTTGATCCTATGCCCTTAATCGTTTGAATCATGTTCCACACATTGGATATGGGTGTGAGGGAGTTGTTTTTGGACACACATTTTCTTCATGACCGGTGTTTAGTTTGTTTGAAGGTACGTCTTGTCCTGGCATTTGTCATTTTAACTGCATTCAGGTTATGTACAGTAGGATGTTGTCGGAAGTATTTTTCCTAGCCTGTTTGCAGCTTGTATCAAACCATGGTTTGCGTATGTGCGGGTTTGCAGAGATCTCAGGAATGGTTTCGTCTCCAATAGTATTTAAGACATCAGAAAACAGTTCCAAGGGATCAGGAACATTCCTGAAGTTGTCCGGTTTAAGTATTTTAGAGCAGAGAGTTTGGAATAATGGCCAGTTGGCCTTAGTAAAATTCCTACTTGTTGAAGGTGGTTCATCTGCGGGATTGATAGGAGTAAGAATTGTTGGGAAGTAATCACTTCCACAAAGGTCATCGTGGACCGACCATTCAGACTCATTTAAAATATTAGAATCCGTAAGTGAGAGATCGAGAGCAGAGTATGTTCTAGTGGCAGGGTGGAGATAAGTGTTTGAGCCATCGTTAAAGATGCATAAATCATTATTTGAGAGAAAACCTTCGAGAACCTTTCCCTTGTTGTTTGTATCGGAACTAACCCATAGAGGGTCGTGGCCGTTTAAGTCGCCCATGATTATGCAGGGCTTCGGGAGTTGATCGTACAAGTTCTGAGATCTCTTGCGGACAGTTAAGGATGGAGAAAGATAGAGTGAACATAGTGTAAACACTATGTTCAGAGTCATGTGGACAGCAACAGATTGTAGATTGGTGTTAAGTAGAACAGGGCTGTGGAGGATGCCCTGCCTCCCCTGCCTCACCAGCTTTAACAACGGGAGGAGGATAGGAGTGGTAGGAACTATACTGACGGATGTGACATTTATCAGTCCTTAAGGAGAGGGAGTCTTTGCTTTGGGGTTTGGCAGTTGTTCATGCTGTTTTATTCTCTGTAGTTTCTTCTTTTTTTTCTTGTCGCACAGTTTCTGTTTCTGGCTTTGACATTGGTTCTGGTGTTTGTGATTCAGAAGTTTTCATTTTTGGTTTTGGAGATGAAGTGGTTGAGATGGTTTGAGAAGAGTTGACCCATGTCACGAGATAGTTGCAGTAGTGACGGAAGGACGGGACACAGCAGAAAATAGTTGAAGGGACTGCAGTTAAACTGAGAACCCCTTTTTAGCTTCATGAAAGGAGATGTTCTGTCCGTGTTTGATCTCTGTGATCTCTGATTCACGCTGCCATACAGGACAAGATTTGGAGGAGGCCATATAGTTACCACCGCAGTTTGGACAATTCACTTCCTTAGTACAATCATTGCTCTCATGTCTATCACCACAGCGGTAACAAACAGCAGAGGAAATGTTTTGGCAGTTGTCGCACCGGGATGGGTTGGGTATGTACACCTCCACTCTGATACTACAATAACCAGCTCTAATAAAGTTGGGAATCTTTGATCTGGCGAAAGTAAAGAGATAGGTCTTTGTGGGTTGAACCACACCGTCCTTCTTAATAGTGAATCGCTTCACAGCTGTGACAGACTGCTCGGAAAATTCCTGGACGATCGGTTCCTCAGTCATGTCAGACAGGCATCAAGCTCTGTCACGGACAATGCCTATACATGTGTTCAGTGTTTTGTGCGCTGAGACCGCAGCCTTGACATTGACAAATTCTTGTATTTGGGGGATTGCTGTCTCCGAGCACATTCTACTAGGAGAGAACCGGATCTGAGTTTTGTGACATTTGCAACCTCTCCGCAGATACCAGCAATACCTTTGGAGATTGCAAATGGATTCAGTTGTAAAGGTTCTTTGTCACAAGTTTCAATAATAAAGAAGCGTGGCCAGTAGTCAGGTCGAGTGGGCGTACTCTCGTCAGACGAGGAATTGGTATCCGTGTGTCTTTTTTTGGACCAGGGTGTTGGGAAGCCATGTTGTTCTGAATATGGTTGGCACCCCTTCTCCCCACCCACCATGGAGTGTCAACAGGGACGATCTTATACTGCAGCGGATCTCCAGGCTGCAAAGACCGAGGATAAATACTCTAACAAGGTTGACACGAAAAGCTGTAGCTGTCTACCAGATCAAAGTCAAAATGGTTCGGCCCATGACAATCGATTGGAGACGTACAGAAATCGGAGGTCAGCATCACCAGATTGGCCCTTGAGCCTTCTGTGCATAGGGCTCTACATTTGCTTCCTGCATGGACACTAGCTGGATTTATACCATCCCTTCAGATTCTGGCAATTGTTCGTATGAGCTTACATACCCATGTTTATAGTAAATGAATTCATTAAGATTATTTGCATGATTTATTGAGGACCTGTGCAATTCTAATAATATACCGGTTTGGTGTGACGTGCACACAAGTATGTACATCGAGACAAATTGTGAAATTAAAGATACTGGCGTTGGGGGAGCGGAAACCTTGCAGGTGTAGATGAGGGATGACATTGTTGTCAGCAGGTTGTCAGCAGGTTGTCCTCGTTTTGCCTACTTAGTATTTCCAACACAAAAGTTGATCATTCAATGTGAGTTCTGTCATTTTGATAGTTATCATCAAATCAGAATGATGCAATGGAGATTCCCAGTGTTTATGGAAAACGATTATGTTACTGTTGCTTCGTTGAATTAATGCTTCTGTGTATAATGTATGCATACAAAAAGTTAAATAATATTATTCGGTGTTATACACAAGCATTTATCTCTCAGTCGAGAACGCCATTGTTGTACCACAAAGCAGTGTGTTAATTCACGGGCTCGCACACAGCTGACATAACCGAAATACGACGGTAAAACACCATCCCATGGTGGAGGGTAAGAGATGTCCTTGATACTTCTCACAACTATCGCAAGATGACTTGAACACAAGTTAGCAGTATAGTGTTATCTCATGGTATGTGTTCTACACTTTTCGACCTGATATATAAGTCTGAACATTGAATGTGTTCTATGATATAGCATTTAATTGGCGCTTGCTACATCACGGCGGGTTGAGAAGTGACTCATTGACATAAGTTGACCTCTCCTCAACCATGTAGAAAACAGAAACTTACAGTGACTCCTTTACACCTCATAGACATAATTTAAACAGCGTAAACAACCATCTGAAATTGACTTACCTGCGACAAGTTAGACTGAACAATTGTTACAATTAGTGAAGTTTGGCTATTTACTCAACTTTGCTGAGCCCATCCAAAGTTGAATTCATTCATTTTTATACACCCCATGTACGACGACAGTCCACGTCCCTGGGTTGATATTGAAGTCTTGGGAGTTAGAACTTGTCGACTGCAATACGTCATGGTTTGGATGCTGAATATGCACATACTGAAGCAGTGCCTTGAAAACCTCATGCTTTGTGATTTTGATTGATTGGCAGTCTTGAAGTCGGTGGTTAAATATACTTACGGACAGCAACTTCAGGCTTGTTGCAGTAAGTAATTAGCATTTCTCTTAAAGCAGAAGTTGTTGTCCTCTAACTTGTAGATTTTCTTATGACTGTGAGTCCGTATCAAAGGATCGTCCTTCAGCATGTCTTCACTGCTCGTTAACAACAGCGGAGGTTTACAGAGCTGGGTTCTTTCTGTAATTACGAAAACATTCCAGTGTCGTCTGTCAATGACAGATCTCACGTCATTCCCAAGATTCTATGAATATTCAGTTCTTTTTGAATATTTTCGACATCACCCACTTGTCAAAAGCAACATCTCCAAGCAGATGCTGCACTGAGTGTTGACTTCAGTAAATGTATAAATGTGCGAGGGTTAGAGGACGGTGAGCCCAACAGCCTGCCTATTGTACTATAAGGTCTTTAATCAGCATCTCATCCTGGTGGCGTCTTGTCCTCTGAGGCCTAATCTATTTTTGATAACACATCAAGCGTTTGCATTAAGTGATTGGAACCTAATCGATGGCAAATACGACATTATGTCTGAGAAGGTGATGTGGCTGCTATCATACAGGAACAACTCATCTAGTGATGATATCGTCTCACTCTGTTAGTTTTAACATAACTGTCAACGCGTGGTATATGCGTCGACTGGGGAATTAGCTCATAATTAAGATGAAGTGTACGTACAAAACGTTGACAAGACTAAGGAATACGTTGAGTTCAAACTTCTTTAGTTACATGACAAACAAATATACAAGACATAAGTGAGGTGAGCGGATTACCTGCTCAACCCCATGGTGTTTCCAACGAGCGGCATTATCCCACTCGTGGATGTCCCTACACTGAGAGTCGGAATACCAGACTCGTCCTCCTTCACCGTATAGATGTGAGCATACTAAGTATATATACAGTTTTTGACAACAATGGACAGGCGATGACTCAACAATTGACAGAAAAACAATAGCACTTCCTTGACTAGTTGATGTGATGGCAGACACGGCCAAGGGAGATGACCAATAAAGGTTATAAATGTCATATACAGTAAATCTTTGCCTGACAAGTCAATGTACAATGCGGAAGTGATAAGGATTGCATAGAATACAGATTAGCATCATATAAATAATTACAATAAAGTGTCACATGTCTTGAGTACATAGTTTTTCATCTAGTCAAACTAAGATGCGCCATTAATCTAGAAACTTTCAGGTGGAAGTTTTGAAACAGTGTAGATTGAACAACGCTCAACAGACAACTGACATCATTCTGCTCATCCCAGATACGTTGTTACCAGCTGGTTGATGAGCGCCAACATCTATCTCCATACAAGATAATCCCACAGCTACGGAAGATCGGATTCTTAAATTATATCTAGCTTATTGTTTGTATATGTGTATGTCGACTTGTCGATATTTTGTTGAAACTGGACGTAAATAGTTGTAAGTGGTGGAAGTTGTAGTAGCCGTAGTAGCAATAGGAGTAAGAGTAGTTGTAGTAGTTGCAGTAGTAGTAGTAGTAGTAGTAGTAGTAGTAGTAGTAGTAGTAGTAGTAGTAGTAGTAGTAGTAGTAGTCACACAAAGTTTCGACATCGGAGACAGACAGAAAACTAGTCCGCGGTGCTGGTGTCTGTTATCAACTACATCATTGTAAACCCCCTTTGTCTGTGTCAATATTTGAACTGCTATAACAAAAAAAACGTTTAAGAACACTGGGTATATCTGTGTTAATGTTGTATGGCAGTGCGAAATAATATCTAATGGATGTGTCAGCTATCGCACGACAGATTAATGCGATCCCTAAATGATCAGTGGAGACCTGGCCATTAGTTCGCTGTTGCTGTTAACGATGCAGGGCATTAGTGTCTAGACAAGCCGTTTCTGGCGAAGCTTCAATGGGGGCTGTAATCCCCGTGGTTCGGACACCAGACACTGGTGCCTTTGTCATGCTGATGACCAGTTGTGGTCGGAAAAGGTGCTCATTGACGGGTCAAGTGCCACCTTATGTGTCGTCGTGAGACATTTACACATGTTACCCCTGGTGAATCAGGTATGTAATCAACCAAGAACCAGTTAACTTCGTGTGATCCTTGCAAAGTGGAATAGTTCACACCAGTGAGTTACAGGCTGGAGTAGCATTGACACGTACTTCTGACAATTAAGGCAATCCTAATGTCATAGGGAACAGCACTGTGCCTGTTGATATCATGCCGTTACACTGAACTGGAATGATCTCATTGAGCAGCCTTTCTATTCGAACTGATAATAATAATTGAGTTTAGTCATCTGTTTAGTGTGAGTAGGTCATGTATTACAGGTAACCAACGTACGTAATTTGCTAGAGGGACGGGGTGAGTTAGAGATTTTCGATGCAGTCAAATACTAGAGTGACACTCTAATGCTTATCTTAGTTTTGGATGATGCTAATGTCCTTATTTTATATTATTGTATTCCCAGAAATTATTGAGAAAGTTGTTTCGGCAAGTATACTCATGCCAATAGTGGTTGTCACCCCCCTCCCCACCCCACACCCCACACACACCCCACACCCACACCCACACCCCTCTCCAATACAAAAATTGAAGAGGGTGACAACCATTATTGGCATGAATATATCTAACCCTTGCCCTGCAATACACGAATGCGCCTATAGGTCAAAGTTTGTAGGAAATCGTGTGACAGCGTATTCCAATATTCGACCACTTCTTTCTTCGTATCCTCAATATTTCAAAGTCCTTTTTGGTTTATTCTGCCCTTCAGCAGTCCCCACACATTCTCAATAGGGTTAAGATCTGGTCTGTAGCTGGGCCAATCTAAAACTTGAACATTTTCGTCCGACAACCAATGTTTTGTGTAGCCTGCAGTGTGATTTTCGGTCGTTATCATGCATATTGAGTACCATACTACATAATGTAACACCTAGTTAAAAATTCTATCATCAGTATTTTCAGATTTTCTTCGAGAAAAGGTCACGAACTGTATATCTTTACTCGAAATGGAAGTTTGTGAAGGTATCCATACAACTGCTTATTATAGACAATAAAAGTAAGGACGGATTATCTCAAGTGACTATTAGTCTGCGGATGATACATATCCCAGGGACAAAACTGTCGACTAGTCTGTGATAAGTGAAACCAACACTTTGATGTAGGCTACTGCACGATTTTGCCGCGGGATGGTGTTTATGGTAACGCACGATGACTGTCTGAAGTAACAATTAGCTTCAGTTTAGGATGAAGCATCATACTCTGTGGGCAAGTGATACTAGTATATGACCTGAACCCATCTATATAATACTTTAGCATTTCGTTCACATCCTAGAAGTTAAACTAGTGAACTGATCGTGATTGCCATGTGCTTTATTGATTTGAAACCGGATCTGTGAGGCACAAGAAGAAGTGATGGAAGAGATAAATTTCAGGAAATCTGGCCTCAGGGATAGTCGTGGTGAATATCTCGAGCTTAAAGGATTGTCATCTCACATCCATGACGGTAAACCATCGGACATGGTTTGCTACACATGTGTGTGTGTGTGCGTGCGTGTGTGTTTGTTTGATAACTGAAACGAGTGGGGGTTCATTTCAATCTATATTTTGCATCATGTACATGCCCTGTCTGACAAGCATGCCGTTTGGGAAGGACCGTTGCCGCATAAGCCTGAACACGATCTCACATGCATCACAGAGATGTTACAGTGGTGCTTGCAACAATAACAGATTGGATGTACAGTACCTGCGACGAGAGTATCGGAAAAAGCTGTGTAACAATACACTGACGTGAGGGGCCATGACAGTGATTGTTACACAAGATAGTTCCACTGACATACGATTTATATCAATCTAACATATGTCTTGTTATACGTGGAGTTTCTCTTATGAACAAAGATCGAATTACACGATTTGACTGCCTAATTCGCATTCCATATTTGTGTAAGAACCTAGTGTTGCTGTTCTGGAAATGGCCTTTGCCGCCGGAGCCGCTATTGTACCGTCATGGCAGAATGGAAATAATCCTTCCAACTGGGTTTAAAGGCTTCTCACTGCAGATTCGATACTTCTAATTTGTACATTTAAAATGGCAGTAGGTTTATCTCTTCAGTGAGGGAACAGGTCCAAGCATTATGACGAGAAAGCCGTGACGTCACAGGTCGTAATGGAGGAGTATTGAGGTTTCTGATTATGGTAATACGCTCTCGAAGTCGTTGTGCGTGCAGCTCCCCAAATAAATATATTGCCAAACATGCTTTGAATAATCCAGGTTCCGTATCAAGGTAATTAACATTGTTTACGTAGAGGATCACTGTTTGAAATGCATTCCGGGCGGGTATGTAAAAGAATTGTTTTTCAATATTTTCTTTCCTGGTGCTGCTATCATCCGTAAAAGCATGTCAAACGTAACTTAGATCCCATTCCACATGCGGACCAATGGACATGCATAGTTATGAATGGTAGAATGTTGATCAAATGCTGTATCAATGAATGTACTCCCATGTAATATTGACCACGTCGATTACACCGTCAATATTTGTTCTGCTAACTCTCCCCTGTACACCTGAATGTATGTTTGTGTCGGTCTACAAGTTGTAGTGTTACCCCCTCCATGTCTGTCTGATACAACGCTAATGGACATATGACTGCACATGCAGTGAGAGTGAGTTCATGCTTCCTTTAAATAGACTCGTATTTGATCTCCAGTCCTTGATGATGCGGCGGGTTTTAATAATTATTGCTGTTCGTATATTTGATCCAGATTTCAGGGAACACATTACAGGTCATGCGCAGGTCCTATAATTAATCCCGATTCCAGGTCCTATATCTAATTCCGATTACGGGTCCTATAATAAATCCAGATTACAGGTCCTATAATTAATCCAGATTACAGGTCCTACAATTAATCCAGATTACCGATTATATTTAACGATTCACTAATTAACCCAAACATTTTTTCAAGAAATATTTGTTTGTGGTTTTAAGAAGGGTAAACAAGTACATTTGTACAGCAGGATGTGAACTGGGATACAGTACTCCACATCTTGGGTTACACGAGCTGTGAGAGATTGCCAGGACAGGTGATCCCTCATCGACACACTGAAGCGCGTCATGCCGTCACAGACAGAGAGACTGTCACAAAACATGGGGACTGCAATCAGAGATGCCCGTGGAATATCTTGTGGATCCCCGAGCTTAACCAGGGATGTGAGCTCAAGGCCGGAATGACCTCGGTTTCTCAGAGATTTGACAGAACTAATGTAACTGTCATCAATGTTTCTTATGTTTAACTATGACTAAATGCAGTCATTAGCTGATAGGCTCAAACTGGCAATCAGAAGAAAACGACTATTGATTCAGATATAACCGTTACATCATAAGGGAGAGATTTTGGCAATCAGAATACGTATGGAACTTTATATTTGAGATTACACTTTCTCAGTAAAGAACAGATTCTAGTTCTTTCGGAGGTTGAGTTCCATCCGGAATTCGAAACCAAATTCATTATTGAGAACTGAGAACGTGTAATCCCAAATATCACATACATTCAATTTGACCACTTTCTAAATGTCATTGTTTATTCATAATGACAATATTTTTAATGCATGACTACACTGTAACGTTCAACTCTAGTACCGCCGACAGCGGCGTTAAACACAGTTTACTCACTCATGTATAATGTAGCCATTGCACTTGGCAGTGTATTGCTTGTTTGTGTTAGTAGAGGAGAAGAAGAGGTTTATTTCAGTATCTGAGGCCACATGGCCAAGAGTCCAAACATTTGATACACTATTTTGCGGATGGACAGATAAAACAATGTAATTAGGACCTTTTCATACAGGCAAGTTATGCTTTAGAAAAATTGCAATAGACTTCAATAGATCTAGATGTGCATTTGTTGTTGTTACAAGTTGTTTATATATTAATCTAGATGGAAAGGTATGGTAATAACGAAGTACATACAGTTTTCTATGTACAGAATAGAATGGACAGACAAGTAAAAATGAAATTCGTCCTGTATAAAATTAAAATCCCATTTGTCACGTATGAGTAGATTGTTATTTATATTATTATTATAACGTTGTTGTTGAACATTCAACTTATGGCTTAAACAGCGATATTTGCATAAAATACATATAGGGCCATTGTTATGACAGAGTTCCAATACGTATTTTACAGGTTTCAGGGCGGACTTGATTATTCCATAGTCTTTTAGTAAAGATGATGATGTTATCCTTGAATGCCTATTTTGAATTTCAATATCTTGACATCTTTGTCTAAATTTACTTATAAACATTTCAATGTTCCCACATTCCTGTGTAATCCAATCATAAGTAAATCCAGTTCGGAATAACACTGCATAACATGATTTTGGGATGTCGATGGTCGTAAATATGTAATATTCTGCGCCAATATTTGATACATCTGCTCTTATATTTATCAAATAATTGTTCTACCAATTTCACCAAGTACAGCATTGGAAGAAATCTTATTATTAACACATACAAAACGTTTGAAAAAGAAGCATTGGATTTTTTTCAGTGTGAGCACGATATGGTAGGTTTCACTATTTTACTATCAAATGTTGCTGAAGCATCTTTCAAAGATATGTTTGGAAAATCTTTAAATATTTTAGTGATAGGGAACAAGGCCAGGGTTTTTTGGCTTGAAGACTTAGTGTTTCACATGTCTTCGATCATATCAATTTTGTGGTGAAAACAACACCTAGATATGTACAGTGTGATACAACATTCATTTGGTTTCCATTAATTACAGAACGCTTTTTCTGATTTCTTGAGATATCCACCATGCTGGGTTAAGCATGCAACCTTGAGTTACCCCAGACGATGTGTTAAGAGATTTGAGATTTCCAACTTTAAAACAAGCTGATTCCTTGTCATAGATATCTTTCAGCAACTTGAACATTTAACCAAGGACACCTTTGGTGAAAATACATACATCAGCTCAATTCTATATACGAAATCAAAAGCTTTTCTAAAATCAGTAAAAGCTGCATAAAATCGATGTTTGGAATTTTTTAGATATTTTTGGCATAGAGATTGATGGCCAAATATGTTATCGACTGTTGAATAGTCAGCCCTAAATCCTGCTTGACACTCATGTAAAATCTCATGTAATTCCATCCAGATGCCAATTCTGGAGTCAAGGATAGAAGTAAATATTTTACCCATCATATTCAACAATGATATACCAGGATAACCGTTTGGATCATGCATATTACCTTTCATATATAATGGTATAATCATACCGATGTTGCATTTGTCTGGAAATACGTCCATGCCTAATACAGTGTTAAACAGCAATTCTAGGAGCAATTCTAAGTATGGAATAATGAAATTTGCATTTTATAAAAAAAACTCAGGTGACATTCCATCAGTGCCCGGGGATTTTCTGGTCTTTAGGGATTTGGTTGCCTGTTCTATTTCACTTCTAGTTACTGGATCTGATAAAAAGTCTTCATTGTTACAATCTGAACAGTCAAGACTTGATATATATTCACGAGCGGTTACATTAA
This sequence comes from Haliotis rubra, assembly GCF_003918875.1. Taxonomy (NCBI): domain Eukaryota; kingdom Metazoa; phylum Mollusca; class Gastropoda; order Lepetellida; family Haliotidae; genus Haliotis; species Haliotis rubra. Next base: position 399,871 of record NW_025767257.1, on the reverse strand, counting down.
AATCCTCATCACTTACATTGGATGCAGGATTAAGTAAATCCTTAAAATATGTAACACCCCCCCCCCAACCCCCGAACCTGTTACAAGGGACCTTACCTTAGACCATAACTTCTTACAATCCCCATCTGCGGCTGCTGCACATATTTCATCAGCAATCATGTTTATTTAACTGTCGAGATGTATTCCGGCATACACTTTTGAAATTCCTCTTTGCATCAATTAAAGTATTGAACTTTTCATTAGATCAACACCTCCAAACAGTGTTTAAGTGAAAGCATATTTTATGAAAGTATATTTTTAGAAAGCTTACAATCTTGTTCAAACCACGCAAGTTGTACAGGCTTTTGTTTAGCTACTTTATTTACACTAAATGGCTTCCAACATGCTGCATTAGTTCTATCAGCTTGTCCGCGCAGCACTGACACTTTAGTTTACCAATTGTTGAAAGTCGTCATTAGATGCTACATCAGACATTATGTTGACACCAAATTGGACACAGAAAACAATCGATGTTTGAAATACTTCAGAGAAAGATTAGGATTTATATATTTAGAATTTACAAAAATAAATCATCAATTGCACTCTGGTCCAATCAAGTCTAAACAGAGATTTCTGCGTTCGCTATATACAAAGATTGTGATTCTAAAAATATTTGTTTACATAAGGTGAGTGCAGTGGTCTAAGAATGCTGTAACTACAGTGGTTTTACAAAGCTGCCACTACAGTGGTTGCAGAAAGCTGTCACTACAGTGGTTGCAGAAAGCTGCCACTACAGTGGTTGCAGAAAGCTGTCACTACAGTGGTTGCAGAAAGCTGCCACTACAGTGGTTGCAGAAAGCTGTCACTACAGTGGTTGCAGAAAGCTGCCACTACAGTGGTTGCAGAAAGCTGCCACTACAGTGGTTGCAGAAAGCCGCCACTACAGTGGTTGCAGAAAGCTGTCACTACAGTGGTTGCAGTACAGTGGTTGCAGAAAGCCGTCACTACAGTGGTTGCAGAAAGCTGCCACTACAGTGGTTGCAGAAAGCTGCCACTACAGTGGTTGCAGAAAGCTGCCACTACAGTGGTTGCAGAAAGCTGCCACTACAGTGGTTGCAGAAAGCTGTCACAACAGTGGTTGCAGAAAGCTGTAACTACAGTGGTTGCAGAAAGCTGCCACTACAGTGGTTGCAGAAAGCTGCCACTACAGTGGTTGCAGAAAGCTGTAACTACAGTGGTTGCAGAAAGCTGTCACTACGGTGGTTGCAGAAAGCTGTAACTACAGTGGTTGCAGAAAGCTGTCACTACAGTGGTTGCAGAAAGCTGTCACTACAGTGGTTGCAGAAAGCTGTAACTACAGTGGTTTTACAAAGCTGTCACTACAGTGGTTGCAGAAAGCTGTCACTACGGTGGTTGCAGAAAGCTGTCACTACAGTGGTTGCAGAAAGCTGTCACTACAGTGGTTGCAGAAAGCTGTCACTACAGTGGTTGCAGAAAGCTGTAACTACAGTGGTTTTACAAAGCTGTCACTACAGTGGTTGCAGAAAGCTGTCACTACGGTGGTTGCAGAAAGCTGCCACTACAGTGGTTGCAGAAAGCTGCCACTACAGTGGTTGCAGAAAGCTGTCACTACGGTGGTTGCAGAAAGCTGTAACTACAGTGGTTTTACAAAGCTGTCACTACGGTGGTTGCAGAAAGCTGTCACTATAGTGGTTGCGGAAAGCTGTCACTACAGTGGTTGCAGAAAGCTTTCACTACAGTGGTTGCAGAAAGCTGTGTGAGTACAGTGACGTTAGACAGGTGTGAGTACGGTGATGTTAGACAGGTGTGAGTACAGTGATGTTAGACAGGTGTGAGTACAGTGATGTTAGACAGGTGTGAGTACAGAGGAGTTAAACAGTGTGAGTACAGTGACGTTAGACATTAGACAGGTGTGAGTACAGTGACGTTAGACAGGTGTAAGTACAGTGATGTTAGACAAGTCTGAGTACAGTGATGTTAGGCAGGTGTGAGTACAGTGACGTTAGACAGGTGTGAGTACGGTAATGTTAGACAGGTGTGAATACAGTAGTGTTAAACAGATGTGAGTACAGTGATGTTAAGCAGGTGTAAGTACAGTGACGTTAAACAGGTGTAAGTACAGTGATGTTAGACAGGTGTGTGTACAGTGATGTTAGACAGGTGTAGGTACAGTGATGTTAGACAGGTGTGTGTACAGTGATGTTAGACAGGTGTGAGTACGGTGATGTTAGGCAGGTGTGAGTACGGTGATGTTAGACAGGTGTGTGTACAGTGATGTTAGACAGGTGTGAGTACGGTGATGTTAGGCAGGTGTGAGTACGGTGATGTTAGACAGGTGTGTGTTCAGTGATGTTAGACAGGTGTGAGTACAGTGATGTTAGACAGGTGTGTGTACAGTGATGTTAGGCAGGCGTGAGTACAGTGATGTTAGACAGGTGTGAGTACAGTGATGTTAGACAGGTGTGAGTACGGTGATGTTAGACAGGTGTGAGTACGGTGATGTTAGACAGGTGTAAGTACAGTGATGTTAGACAGGTGTAAGTACAGTGATGTTAGACAGGTGTAAGTACGGTGATGTTAGACAGGTGTGAGTACAATGATGTTAGACAGTTGTGACTACAGTCGTGTTAGAAAGGTTTGAGTAAAGTTGTGTTAAAAAGCTGTGATCATACTTGTGTGAGTTTTAAACTTGGCATGGCCATGTTCGAATATTCAAACATAAAATAGAAGGATCCTGGCACGGTACAGCAAAGTGTGGCGCCTTAGTCGATTGTGCCTCGCGTGTTCTTAACAAAATAAGCATGTAGGTTTATGTGGTTGTGTCCCTGTTAACAACTGAATCCTGTGGTAGACTTTGCGATCCTGGCTGCAAATCGCACTGAATAGATGCCGGTGTGGCTGAAGTGAAGAAGGAAACTCCATCACCGGTCGCCTTTTGAGGAGACGAATGAGCAGCGTTCACGCCCGTGAAATCTCTTATGTCTCATAACATTTCACAAGGAAAAGTTAGGGACACAACTTTACAGCACACTATGGGTCATGTAGCTAAGAACTACATTCAAAGTAGTCGTTGTTACACATGGTTCAGCAAGTTAAACTTTGTCAGTGAATGGAAGTGCTATGGTGTTACGCTACACTAACACATTCATATGGAAATGCGTGTTGCATGTGGACATATACCTCCACAGTAAAGTACAGATTCTAGTACATTTTGGGCGCTGTGTCTCACACTGAGAGACCAAATATCACCAACAGCCATCTAACCCACTCAGCCTCCCTAGCTTCCACGAAAATGGAAGCCTCACAGCTGGTAGTCTAGACCAGGCACTTTGTGTACCCCACGGACGAAAGTTATGAATACACAATGGCATTAGAAAGTGGTCAAATGCAACGTATGTTTAATACTGCATGTTAACAACAATACGCGATTCGTGATAACCTTCCTAATCATGCCAGAAGTTATGCCATCATGTGAGTGTCGTGAATCGGTCGTAGTAACATTGCCATGCAAACTATTAATTCGGGCGATGTATGACGTCAATGGAATATATCTGCCACAAAGCCTCGCCAGGATCCGGATCCTGTGTGTAGAAACCAACATAATTATACATGTACGGTTATCATAACAAGTCTGTCCCCTTGCCTAATTACACCTTCATCAAAAACATCAGTCCCAAATAGATCGCAATACGACCACCTTGTCGAAGATCGGAATTAATTAAACACGACTTCGACTGGAAGAGGCTATTTTCGTCTTCATACAATAAAACATTTCCCCTGCCTAATTAAGCTTTCTTCCAATTTCAGACATCCTATGGAGATCGTCTGTATCTGTTGAATGCAAGCAGCCGAGGCTCGAGTTAGAATCTATGGTTCTTCAGCACAACCTGAATGAGTTGTAATTCATTAAGCAACATATACTCCACGCATAATGGTTACACCCCATCAGTCACGTCAACAGAACATACTCAGTCCAGATATCTTTCAAACCCCAACACACACACACACACACACACACACGCACGCACGCACGCACGCACGCACGCACACACACACAAATCCGCCAATGTTATGGTATTCGCCCATATTAACTGCCTTGTATATAATTCATTTCAACAAAAAATATGAAGTTTCTTTTGTGTTCAGCATATAAAACAACACATAATGCGTCACTATCCAGTGTGATATAAGTCAATAAATAAACACAGTTCACTGAACTTGAGACAAACTTGAGAAACCTGCTGTACTAAAGTATTTGTAGAAAAAAATGGCTCCTCAACAAAAGCCATTCATCAAGACATGAGAACAAATCTCGAGTAGCAGTTTAAGAGTACCAATGAGAAACTTGAGGACCACCCTGGAACGTCTGTCACGTCTCCAACACCAGGCATGATCCATGATCAGATGGTGACCGACCGGCATTTCCCAGGAGAATGTTTAATCCATTATGAAATGGAATGGGTTCAAAAGCTTATTGTATTTGCTCAAAAAGACATTGGGCATAATGCATCTCGCGATAATCTAGCTCTGTTTGAAGATGGTCCAGAAAGGTCGAGTTGAATGATGAGAAGCAGCTGTGGGGAACATTCTAGACAGCCAACAGAAGGAATTCTACGAAGCTGGGGTAAAATTCCTTCAACATTCTTGACAAAAACTGCAAAAGGATTACGATGACATAATCATTTATAGTCTTTCACGTTAACCTTTCTACCATATATTCTTCATCAATCATCCCTCGAACGTACATCACCCTCAATCTGCTGAATGGATGCAGCAAGCCCAAGGTGTGCAGGCCCCAGAACACGGAAACATGCAACTGTACACAACTGAACTGAACTTTATTTACACTCCGGTCGCGTTCTGAGAAATTAGAGGTACGTGAGTATTATGTACAACGTATATAGGTTACATACATGTATGATACAAAAAATGATAACATATACATATCGCTTGGTTGCAAGAATACACTATGTCTGCACATGAGTGCATGTATGCATTTAAACAGTTAAAGGAACAACGTTACACTAAGACGGCGCCCTAGGACGCTTAGTCACACCTGACCTTCGAGTATCTGGCTAAACATTTCAAACGTTTCACATGCAATATTTCAGCACACAAAAACATCTTCTGCAACTTGCAACAAAGACGAAAATAACTAAAACAAAAATTAATTGACGTTTAACGGCGACATTAAAAAAAGACAAGCATTCCTTTTCCATGAGGCGTGATGTTGACATGTTCTTTATTCCTGGAGGTATGTAGGAGGGAACACCCTCTCTGTGCATCCAACACGTCCCTGCTGAAGGAGGAGGCGGACACACCTCCACTCATCAACCACTTCTTATTGCAGTTAACCCAGACATCTGGCGCCGCATGTCTGCTACTGAGTCATGTATTTGAAGTGGAGGATCTTTGAATGATCATGTGAGTTTGGTTGGATTCCCAGTGTCACGATTTTTATACCATTTGTTTTGAAATTCTGACAGTAACGACATATACGGTATATCAGTGTGAAGAGTATGGGGGTTGTCATTCATACAAAGCATTCATGGTTCTTTAACCAAGCGATGTATCTATTGATGAGGCGATCTACCTGGGTTTCGTATCATGAACACTTTTATTGTGAATGACATAATAAATATTGGAATAGATACTCTGAGAGACTGATTTTGGTTTGACTTTACCAGTATTCTAGTTATATGACAGCGAGTTGGTCCTACTGTGGGAGGAAGGTCAGGCAGATCTCAGATGTTTACCTCTGTTGAGAACAACGGGCAGGGTAGTGGTGCAGACAAACCTAGAAACAGACTGGTGAACCGGGAGTCGAACCAACACCCATGGGTTTCTAGCGCCAATATATAGTGTTAAAGAAGAACAGCACAGTCCTTTTTGATAAAGTGTGTAATATTAGGCCCTTAGTTTTAGCCAGGTGACAGAATACAGAGCAAATTGCACTTATATCCCCAAAAGTGCTAATCCTGGCTGTAGCATTGCCTATTCAACGAGTAACAGAGTTTAACACTGTAACTCGTGCGTACAAACTAATCAGTGTATTCTGGAACCAAGCCCACCTTATATAATGTTTCTTAAAGTCCGTCAGCAATCATGATCTCTGGTGAGAAACAAACAGACGGACTGTTCTGGGCGCGTTTTAACATTAGTCAGTTCATTCATAAATACAACATGCTTGTATGTGGGTTTATTTAGTTAATACGTATATAACGGTAACGGCTGCCCTGGCAACATGGTGTGTGTCCCTAGAAATGGATACCGAACATGTACCACTGACTTCCCTGATAAACAGTTACATAACTAATTCAATGTCATACATTTAACAGAAACTAAGACCGTCGCCAACACCACCAAAGGTTCCTATCGCCAGAAGGACCCAAAGAAGGATGCAGGGTCGATAAGGAGAATGTGACAATCATTATAACAGTAAACCAGATTCTCCCCAGGAAGCCAGTTCAAGATAAGACTCCATGTCCCAATATCGTACACACCTCATTAGACAGGGATGTCACTGTGAGTCGTGCTAGCTTGCCCGAAACACTCAAGGTTCACTCGACGGAGCCCTCCAACGTCAAAAAGACTATTGAGGTTCTACACCACCCTTATGTCGGTTTCTGATTGATCGCCCAATGACATCTAAGAATAGTCAAGTGGCTTATCACCAATCGGTTTGCCGTCTTAGGGTAGTGAAAATATTATCTGTTACCGGCCCTATCAAGATAAAGACTGACAGAACCCTTAATCTGGCACGGAAATAGGTCGTCTGCTCGTGTCATGTTTGATTTAATGGCACAACAGACAACAACTTCAGCCATGAGGCTTCAATTTCTACTGCTGACGAACTAGAATTTCAAAAGTCCTTGAACAAATTCCATTACTCTTACTTGGATGAAAAGATATAGAGTTAGTCCGACGAATAGAAAGAGAGAGAGGGACAGACGAACACACACACTGGCAGTTTTGTACTGTAACAACAGAAAAGCAAGACCATACAAGTATTACATATTAGCTTCACAGCTGGCTGTTACTTCTTTATTTAAATGATAGAGACATAGAGACACATAGAGAAATCTCTCTCTGCGATTTCTTTCTGGACCTATTTATTTCTTGAAAACCACGTTTACATACATGGACCACTTTTTATACATTAAGGGACCACCATTGCTGAACAGAATATTACTGTTAAGCCAGTATGTTTACGAAACCTGTCAAGTAAATGTATTTTCTGTGAGGTTGGGGATACGCTTCATGTGCCCCTAATTTCTACTCTAGATGAACAGGATTTTCAATAGCTTTTGAACAAATCCGGTTGCTCCTACTTGGATTAGAAGATAAATATTAAAAAAGAAGTAAAATTTACGTTGTCTTATTATTTGCCAAAAAAATGCATCCAATCATATAGCACAAGAAGATTCTTCAATTATGAAAGACGTAGAATGGTCACATCTGGGAGACAGGCCTCATCAGGGACAGCGGCACTCGTACAATCCACAGAACCTGATATCAGAAGGCCATTCTGCCCTTTACATAAACTGTCCTTTTCAAAGTGCAAGGAAGTGATCATCACGCTCTCTGTGCGTGTCTTGTGTTATATACAGATAATAGGTCCCCATGATCAATATGTCGTGGAACACACTGATATGTATGATAGAACAAGAGATTACAGCATCTCGACCCCAGCTCCATTACCACACCATAGAAAAAGTTCTCCAGGTCTCCATAACGTGGGCGAACATAATTGAATGGTAAGCCATTTGATCGGCAACGATGTCTTAACGAACTTGTGCTAATAACGACAAGTTAGAGATCAACAATGTGAACAGGTCTCCAATTTAGGGGAAGGGGAAGCTACTATGTACGCTAATTGGGTGAGGACTGATTAGCATCTATTACAGGTTCCTGTCCGCACCTTGTTCTGGTCAGTGATGAAGTTGAGCAGCGACTGACAGTCACAGTCGTATAAATGTACGGTCAGGAGCCTTCAGCTTGTTTCACCACCCTTGACACCACCGTGAAGCAGTGATAGGCATTATTGATGTAACAACGGTATAAGCAGTGGGACTTAAACCTTGTATGCTTCAACAACAAGAACAACTATTGTTGTTGTTTGTTTTTGCAACAAGATCAATAATATGAGTGAGAGAGTATTGTTTTACGCCGCTTTTAGCAATATTGCAGCAATATCACGGCGGGGAATTATAATATGAAGATAAACAGAAAGATATATATGTGATGCATTGCATAACTGTGTATAATGAACAGTTTTGCTACCCAGGGCATACCGACTATCAGTCGTTAAAGAATCCAACTGACAGACCAGTCACGGTCTTGTACGTAATCAATTACAAGGCGGACTTATAAAACTGGAACAATGTCTCGACGTCATGTTTGATGGGAAGCTTTCCATGTCACAATTAACCCTGGTTGCACCACTTCGGTTCATCCCTCATATAGTCCTACACGTAATCATCTGACCGAAAAAGGTTTTTTAACTCCTGAAATCGTAATGATAAATTCAAGAAATGGGTCTGTAGTGCGATGTACGGTGTGTGTGTGTGTGTGTGTGTGTGTGTGTGTGTGTGTGTGTGTGTGTGTGTGTGTGTGTGTGTGTGTGTGTGTGTGTGTGTGTGTGTGTGTGTGTTCAGGCCTACCTGGTCGTGAAATGGCAAAGCCCGGCACTGGTGCGTGGAACTATTGGTAACCGACAAGCCTTCATTACTGACCAGATAACTGACCTAACAGCTTATAACTACAGTATAAACCATTGCCAGCGTCACAAATCGCACACACATCTCCGACATCGCTGTGCATTGGGGTGTTTTGTTTCTAAAACCCATGTATCGCTTTCAAATTAAGCATAGTTGCATGTCATAATCATTGGAATCCTGGAAAAGTAATGAAGCTTGTCAACCCCCGCAAGACATCGGATAAATTGTCTGTTTTTACAAACTGCATGCCATGTGATTTCCTTAATTGGTCGATCATGTCAGCCGAATTGTTATGTAGTGTAAGTACACATGTGTTGATATTAAGGTGATGCTTTCCTTAATTACAGATTTGCGACCTGCCTGAAGTGCTCAGAAAAAGCTCAGGAAGGCACGGTGCCAATAATGTCGCTATAAAGAGCTCTGTCAATTACAAACTTGGTTAATGAATGCAAATTGGCAAAATACGAGGGCTCTGAAACGGCCTGTTTCTAACTACGAATGATGTATGTTGCACCCTTAACGCTCTGCGGCATGTATTTCCCCTCCGACAAAAGTGGCTACGGCGGTATCCTCAAGTATATCTCTAACTATAAGGACTCACTTGCCCAACCTGACAAAGGAATGGTGCCTTGGTGGGCAGCGCAGTTTAAAACAAGACTAGGGAGACGCAAGAACGAGGCGACCCGCCACCACTAACGAAAATGTTTAAAGTCAAAGTGGATTGTGATGAGCGATTCGGATATTTTGGATAATTCGTGGATTCAGCCAGAGACTAAAGTCAAAGGATCGTAAAAATCGAACGCCCTAGGCGAGGTATCTTACATCAGCTAAGTAATGGCCATGATGTTCTGGGAGTCCTTCCTAGGGTATCATTCCGATGCACATCCTTCCGTAAAGACAGGGAATTTATATTTGGCATTAGCTTTGTACTCGTTGAAAATCCATGATGTTCACCAGATTGGGAACTATCAGATTTCTTCCTTTTCCTAAACTGCCTGACAAGCATTATGGGAATGATTATGACGTCACCACTATGTTGACAACAGTGGAAGATGTGTTACGTCACATTACATCGCCACGAGTAAACCTTCTAGAATCTACGCTAGCCGAATCCATGTACCCCAGCATCTTAGGCAGAAAGGTATTGACCTCGGAGGGGATGAACATTAATGAGAAACCAACTCTGTCAAAGCACTCTCATTTGGAAAAGGTTAAGTAACGGCATAAGAAAGATATTGTAAGAATGACAGCTTCTGTGTCCTCTTAGATGGCGACGTTTCGACATAGATCCAAGAGTGCAGGGAGAGTGCAGCACATGCCAGTACAGACTAATATACATTATTATGGAATAACAACTACAAAGACAAATGTTTTATTGAATATATACAGCAACAAAAGAAAAAGCCAACTGTACATAACTGGATACAAATAGAGAGTGCCGGTAGGCTTAGTTGATGGTGATCTGTTGTTGTACTAGTATTCATTTATTGTAGGCAGATGGGAAACTTTTCGTTTGCTGAAGTCCTGCAGATTGTTTGAGGGGACTTATACATTGTCCAATATGATGATTTAATAACATAATTGGTCTGAGAGGACAGTTTTTCGGTCTGTTTCATGCTGTTTTTTTCTGAAGTTTTGGGGTGGGAATGTTTGCCTCCATAAGTGTTGGCGCAGTCACAACTGATTTGTTGACAACATTGTAGGTTCTTGTTGATTTGTTATTTGCCATCACTTGACTTCCCCCACCAACTGCCACAGTCACACGTAGGACAATGTACACATCCTATCAAACAATCTACCTTTACTCTGTTAAGTCCATCACAGGTAGGATGAGAGCTTTTCAGTCACTGTGTACAAGTAACATGTGGACACGTTGGTATATATAATATTGCGACAAATCTAGTTTGTTTGTTAGGATTAATACAGCTGCTGTTTGTTAGAGAAGACTATAACTGGTTAACAGGGTTGTCCTTTCAACTGGTTAATGTTGTTTTCTTTCTTTAAACTGGTTAACAGTGTTGTCCTTCCTTAATCTAGTTAACAGGGTTGACTTTCTTTAAACTTTCAAGTTAATCACACGTTTCGTGAGTAGGTAAAATGTATTGACATTCGTTAACCTGCGTTTTGAATCTGAAAATATGCAAAGGCAGCCATTAAACAGTGTCGTCAGTCGTTAAACACTGTTGTTCAGTAAATTGCGCAGTCAGGCGGTAAGTTGTGTTGTCAGTCGGTAAATTATGTTGGCAGTCGGTAAAATGAGCCGTCATGCGGTAAACTGTTGGTAATCTGTAAACTGATGATCGGATAACCCCGATACCACTCAAAGTTTCTCAAGAATTTGGGTTTGACCTCAACAATATACCCCTGAAATATCCCTCATGATCGGATAACCCCGAGAGGACCTCAGGTTCATGTTGAGCTTGCAGACGCATGCGGTCATGGGCACCAGGGGCTTGAAAATCAGCTCGGATGTTAAGTCACAGAGCCGTTGCAGGATTATCAGATTCACACAACCGCATCGTACCAGGATCACTGATGCCAACTCAGAGCAGGACACCGTTGTCATGTTGAACAACAGGGCCACCAGTCGAAACAGACACCTGTGGAACCAGATGCACATCATATTCCTACCGTGTCCTCCCAGCAACACTACAGGAACACCATGGCAATGAGCTTACTGAAGAATGAAACCATGTTAATTTGTCAACCTCCCAGACACCTTTCGGGAACATGATACGACGGCGCTAGGCTGTGATTGCATAACGTGGATCACAGAAGATTTTTGTTTTCGGACAATGAATTCTTCTGCATAATTTGTTTATGTAGGTTATCTGGCTCAATATTGCTCACGTAACTTTTTAGCATTGTGTGGCACATTACAACGGGGTGTTTTTTAAATTATATATGCCTTCAAACCATATAATGTCTTTAGCTATGTCAACAGACATACATTGTGCTCCTTAGTTAACTCTGAGGGCTATAGTCTGTCGTTGAATCATCGAGCATTGGAGGAAGAGCATTGTTGCCGGGATGAACATTATGTATTTTAATGTCGACAGTATGTCCGTGCTGTCTTTGAACTTTTAATGATCTGAACCTCAGAAATGTCTCCAATTGCGTTACTCGGAGATAGACAGCTGATGGGCTAATGTGTTTGATCTCATGCAACCGTTCAGCAAACCCAGCGAGACATGATGCCAGTCCACAGGTCACTACCATACACAGTAATTCTAATCCACTTCAAACATCGCTTAATCAGAGCAGCTAAGAGAGAGACAGCCGCAGTCTCGCGTACAACCAGTGTAGGTTTTCAACAGAAACCATATCAGTGTTAGCATTTTTTGTCTTTTTTCTTCTCGCTCCTCCCAGACCATATAACATCATGAAACCTTTTAGTTGTGCGGGAAGCGTCGAGCGTTATGTATTCAGCTACAAGGCGGTTGTGGGCCTGCTTCAGTAAACATCCGCTGGCGTCCTGATGAAGGCGCCCTTCATCACAGTTGCACCTTCACTTCTGAACACATGTGCAGCATCACGACCTGTCTGTGGGGACTACTGTGAGAGACAGCGCGTTTGGTGTATCCCAGACAGAAAATAAAGATATAACAGTTGCATCTGCTCTTCAGAAAGAAAGATCCCTACAGGAAAGTAGCGACAGTGAGATCTCAGAGGAAAATAGCGACTGTGTGATGTTGGTGAGAAATACCGATGGTGTGATCTAACGGACTATATAGCGCGTGACCTAAGAAAATGTGGCTCTTGTGTCATCTCAGAGCAGAGTACCGACTTCATGGTCTTTGGGAATAGTGGAGATTGCCTGTGTGTAACAAAGAAGTCACTGTTTGGTCTTAGAGACTGTCAAACTCAGGAATGGTTTGATTTCAGAGAAAATGCGGACTGTGATCAAGGAAAAGTAGTGACTGAGATCTTAACAGTTGAGTTGCGTTTCACGTCGCATCGGCAGTATTTCAGACACATAGCGACGAGACCAAGTCTGCACACATACACACACCACACACCAAGCACAGAGCTCAAACGAGTTTCTTGAAACACATATTTATTCACTACATTTCTATCCACAAAGAGAAAATGTCACTGCACCGAATTAAAAAACAAGCGATTACACAGTTACAATTTACGATGCATAGAGAATCTAACCCGAGTGTCTTTTGATATCAAATATATCAACACGAGTTATAAAGTTACAAATAAAGTGTTGACATATTTGATATCAGTTGACACGAGGGTGAGATTCTATTTATCATCAAAAATCACTCTTCATTAGTTTTCAACGAAAAATGTACTTCTCGGAGCACGGTTCTGAGATTAGACTTGCAGTGCAGCGATGTCATAGCATTGTGGTGTCATCAAGCTCATGACGTCAGGGCATTGTACAAAATCTACTGTCAAATTGATATATTCTAGGATATATCGTTTGATTTCACACAAGCAATATCTCCTGTGGAACACAGTTGTTGATGATACAGATCAACCTCTCTCAAATAGTTAACAATGAGATGTCCACTCACGTAGGAAAACAGATCTTTCAGATTTATCGCTTCATAATGTGAATTCACAATGTCAATTCCATTGAAAACTCCACAGTCAAACCGAATATGCTTGATGGCGAATACCTCATAGCAAGAGACACACATAGGAGGTCCATCTCCATCCGTCTTGAGCAGATAGTCATGCGTAAACCGACTGTGGTCAATAATGTCGTAGAATTGTGACACAATTACATTTAATAGAGAAGGTGTGAGTTTTACCGAGCAAAGTAATGGGGTGATCTCTGTAAAACATAGCAATGGTGTTATTACACAGAAAGTGGTGATGGTGTGATTTCAGAGAAAAGTACCTGTCTGACCTCGGTCGAAAAGTAGCAACTGTGAGATCTTAACCAATGAAAGTACTGTCTAGTGTGTTCAGTCTACTTGGTCATTGCTACTAATATCGGTTTTTCATATATGCTGACAGTTTCAAGAAATTTATGGTGCAGTACGCATTCTGTGGAGACTAAGCATAAAGTTTTCCACTGCATGGATTCTTTGCCAACTTAAGGCGCATCATTGTTGTACGTTCACCAGGTAAGCCAAGTCCATATGCTGCACAGAACACATCCAGTAAGATGTTCACCACCTCCAACTCACCACCAACTAACCTTCAAAACCTTCAACATCTACCCAAAGGACTCATTAAATCTGACCATGCCTACCATATTCCAGGAAGAAAATGACCATCCTCCCAAATCATTCATCCATATCAGCGTCCTGTACCATGCATCCATCAGCCTCCACTACTAAAGCAAACAGCAAGCATCGACACCAAATTCCCATCTGACAAAAAACACCACCCCCCCAAGCCTCAAAGGTCCTCACCCATGAGAGACTGTACAAATGACAATGTGACTGTGGAGAATCATTGGTGGAACCTCTCAACCTGCACACATTCAACTGAAAGAACACAAATTCTTGATCTCTCAGGTCAGAGAGAAGACCTGGAATGAATTTTGTCAGAACATCGACAACCCAACCATCAGATGAGCCAAACACCCCAAACTCTTGATCAGGGAGAGAACACACAATGCCATATAGGAAGTGGTCAGATGCCATGTATGTTACATTTGAGATCACACTATCCCAGTAAAGTACTAATTCTTGTACTTTCAATGTTGGAGTCCCATTGGGGGAATCATTGTATGCCAACAAACTGACTCCTCTAGAGTGGGAGGTATTATGCTTATGTGTGGACTGTACTTAAGAAGATATGGCCTCCCTGATATGTTACCCATAACATATCCTTGTCATGTTTCCTAAGCTAAATGCATATGAAGACAAATTTGTCAGGTTCAGTTTGTCAACATTTCAAGTTTTGTTATATTCAGATATTCTGACCACATACCCAATGATTTATTTTATCATTATGACATAAGGTAGCAAATAGCAACTTTTGACAAAACCGTGTCTCTCAAAGGGAGGGAGTGAGTTAGTTTAGTTTTATGCCACACTCAGCAATATTCCAGCTATATGGCAGCGGCCTGTAAATAATCGAGTCTGGACCAGAAAATCCATCGATCAACAGCATGAGCATCGATGTGCACAATTGGGAACTCTCAAAGGACCTGACATAGGGACTATAGGGAAAAACAAAGAAGGGCATTGAGCATTGAGCATGCATGTGGGATGAACTAAAGCACTGTTTAAATACCCATAAAATAAAATTTCAAAAAGTCACTTTGGAAAATACCAGGAAAACAGTTGTTGATGAAATGCCACATTGATCACAGATGACAGCTGACTGACAAAGTGTGTTGAAAGTGCAGTGGATAATCTGGGTGGAATAAAGACAGAAGATTCACTCCTCCAACCACTTGGCAGTCACATCAATCTGGTATCAGGTGTTGTTGATGATGACATGTAACAGTACCTCCTTTACAAAACTGATGGGAACAATACCACCAGGGCCTTCTGTGTTGTATATCTGTGGATAACAAACAGTATCAAACAACACTATAGATTCCATGTTATTTATTTATCATTTACCCTCCAGATATACACATTTCTCTCAGTGAAACAAGAATTAACATGGACAGGAATGATACAACAAATATATAACCCAGTAAACCTTTCTATACATTCAAGATGAAAATCTCCATTGTAAGCTTCAAGAGACAGTTAGCATCCTGCTACAATACTGATAGGAGAACGGAGTTATACTGAGGCAAGCACATCTCTATAGTCAGACATACTATCGGGGACATTTGTATAGAGTGACAGGAGGAACACTGCGTTGTGTCAAAACATCTCCACCACTAGGAGCAGAAGGTGTGTGGACACAACATAACATCTGGATGCAAGTGTTTTACTGGAGCATTTTAAGCACTTGCCAGTTTTAGTGAGTGAGTGAGTGAGTTTAGTTTTACGCCACATTCAGCAATATTCCAGCTATATGGTGGCGGTCTGTAAATCATCGAGTCTGGACCAGACAATCCAGTGATCAACAGCATGAGCATCGATCTGTGCAATTTGGAACCGATGACATGTGACAACCAAGTCAGCAAGCCTGATCACCCGATCCCGTTAGACGCCTCTTACGACAAGCATGATGGGTTACTGAAGATCAATATTCAAACCGGACGTTCACGGTACGAGAGAGAGTGTATGTTGATGCATTTTGAACAGTATGTAAAACATGTGATATTAATACTGGCATGTTTACACTTTAGTACTACACTTAGTTGAGGGACATCACTTTGGAGATGCCAGCAATGTGGGTATGAAGCTGTCAAACCAGGATCTTAATTAGGCACATGTCACATTTCAAACTCGCTACCATACCAGCGTACCAGGTAAGGCATGAAACTGGCGACATCAAGTTACAGGACCATACACCATTTGGTCAGTGAGGCCTCCTCCCAGCTCGCCTTCAAAAGTTCAATACCCAGACAACAACTACCTTATCATCAGGAATTTGTATAAGCTTCAAATCTCATTTGGATGTATTCTATGTACATTCTAGTAATGTCTACAAGTAAGCATATATACATATATAAGAAAAATCATCTCGCCTCCTATTCAGTTGGGAAATTCTGATTTTCACTATAAAATCAACAGTGTAATGTACTTAAAAATTTGTATGGTGTTCAGTTTCCATTTAACCTGACTAAGTGATTTGCTTTTGAAACACCATTTGATCTGTTTTAAATTGAAGGTAATCTGTACAGGTACATGTGGGCAGTTTACTGTGTAACACTGCAGCTATCCCCAAACAATCCTCTCATTAAGTACTACATACACAACACTAGTCTTAAGACTCCACTAGACATGTGACATTCAACATTATAAACTATACCAATAAATACAAATGACTGACATGAAAGACAACCATATCACAGAACATACATACATGAATTGCTTGTTGTGGACGCATATGAGTGAGTGAGTGGGTGAGTGAATTTAGTTTTACGCCACACTCTGCAATATTCCAGCTATATGGTGGCGAGGACCCATATGAAGCCGCTGTAGTGTTGAACACTCACACCAGTAAACTACAGACTTACCAGAGTGGTTCACACACGACACAATAGCTGAGAAGATGTCAAACATTCTGGTTTTGTTTACAGGTTGCAAGGGTCTTTACACAGTTCACAAGTAATATGGGGTTTACTGTAACCCAGGTGTTTAAGATAACGTGGAGTTTATAGTAACCCAGGTGTTCACAGGTAATATGGAATTTACAGTAACCCATGTGTTTAAGATAACGTGGAGTTTATAGTAACCCAGGTGTTCACAGGTAATATGGGTTTTCCAGTAACCCAGGTGTTTAAGATAACGTGGAGTTTACAGTAATCCAGGTGTTCACAGGTAATATGGGGTTTATAGTTACCCAGGTGTTTAAGATAACAGGGAGTTTACAGTAACCCAGGGCCTGGATTTTCGAACCTCTCTTAGCGCTAAGATAGTCGTACGTTATTGTTAATGTATGGCACTTATGACCATCTTAACGCAAAAAGAGCTTTGAAAATCTAGGCCCTGGTGTTTAAGATAACAGGGAGTTTACAGTAATCCAGGTGAAAACCATGTAATTTTTACACAGGAGTAAAACCTGATATTTTATACTTATCCTGACTCATGCTCTTTTGTCTTGTCTTCTTCTGCCACTGGTCTATGTACTGTAATATAGTGGAACACTTGTATCTCCCTAATTGAAGCTGGGTTCGAAAAATCTACAAATTCAATTTAAAAAAATCACTAATTAGTATTCACTTGTCTTCTTCTTCTTGCGAACATAGTGGAACACTTGTACCTCCTTTCCACAAGCTGAACGAGGGCCTCCTTTCACCTCTACCCATGTGCCTCACTCTCTCCTCATATACTGAGCCCAACATTTGAATTTACAGGGAAATCCAAAGTGTTATTTGGGGAGGATGGGAGGGCTGACCTCATGAGTCAGGATAAGTATAAAATATCAATTTTACTCCAAAAATTACATATTTTTCCTTATCCTGACTCATGCTCTTTTTGCTTGTAGCATCCTACGGAACGGAGGTGGGAATATCTAATACTTTGGATTTTTAATAATTAGTGATTTGAACTGTGATGATTGTAATAACCCTATGGGAACTTCATAAAGGCACTGAACTGATGAATTCCTGCTGCTAACTTATCAGCTGCCATATAAAAGGTTATTACCATGTACTTATTATGATAAAGTATATATAACATTAATACAATGCTTAAGACTAATAGACTTAAGCTTGTTAATATGCTAGTATAAACTCCTTAGAGTTTGTTAGCTAAAATACTTTAAGATATAACATAGTACTAAGCTTAAGATATGATTAAACTTAAGCTAATTATATAATAGCAAACTCTTTAGAGTTTGTTAGTTAATATACTTATATGATATAGATATAATGCTGAGCTTAAGATATGAATAAGCTTTAGCTACATATATAATAGCAAAAACTCTGTAGAGTTTGTTGCTAATATATTTTTATAATATGAGTATAGTACTGTGCTTAAGCCATAATTAACTTAAGCTACATATATAATAGCCAAACTCTGTAGAGTTTGTTAGCTAATATATTTTTATAATATGAGTATAGTACTGTGCTTAAGCTATAATTAACTTAAGCTACATATATAATAGCCAAACTCTGTAGAGTTTGTTAGCTAATATATATTTATAATATTAGTATAGTACTGAGCTTAAGATATAATTAACTTAAGCTACATATATATAGCAAAACTCTGTAGGGTTTTGTTAGCTAATATATTTTTACAATATGAGTATAGTAGTGTGCTTAAGATATAATTAACTTAAGCTACATATATAATAGCAAAACTCCGTAGAGTTTGTTAGCTAATATATTTTACAATATGAGTATAGTAGTGTGCTTAAGATATAATGAACTTAAGCTACATATATAATAGCAAAACTCCGTAGAGTTTGTTAGCTAATATATTTTACAATATGAGTATAGTATTGTGCTTAAGATATTATTAACTTAAGCTACATATATAATAGCCAAAAACTCTGTAGAGTTTATTAGCTAATATGTTTATAGTGTAACCATAGTACTAAGCTTAAGATAAGATTAGACTTAAGCTAAATGTATATAGCAAAATAAACTCCTTAGAGTTTATTAACTAATATACTTTTTATGTTAAAAACATAGTACTGAGCTTAAGTTATGATGAAACTTAAGCTATATATATATAATAACAAAACCCTCACGAAGTTTTGTTAGCTAATACCTTTATAATGTAAACATACTGCTTAAGATATGATGAAAACTTAAGCTAATTGTATAATAGCTTAAAACAACCCTTTAGAGTTTGTTAGCTATGATATAAACCTAGTATTGAGCTTATGAAGGAAAACTTAAGCTACATATATAATAGCAAGAACTCCGTAGAGTTTGTTAGCTAATACATGTTATAATGTAACCATAAAGCTTAAAATATGATGAAACTTAAGCTTAAATATATAATAGCAAAACCCTCTTTAGAGTTTTGATAGCTAATATACCTATATGATATAAACATAGTACTGCTTTTAAGATATGAATAAGCTTAAGTTACATATATAATAGCTAAAACTCTGTAGAGTTTGTTAGCTAATACATGTTATAATATAACCATATTGCTTAGAAATATGATGATACTTAAGCCAAATAGCAAAAACTCTTTAGAGTTTGTTAGCTAATCTACTTATATGATATAAACATAGTACTAAGCTTAAGATATGAATAAGCTTAAGCTACCTATATAATAGCAAAACTCCTTAGAGTTTGTTAGCCAATATATTTTAATAATATGAGTATAGTACTATGCTTAAGGTATAATTAGCTTAAGTTACCTATATAATAGTAAAACTCAGAGAGTTTGTTAGCTTAATTAACTTAAGCTATGTATAAAATAGCCAAAACTCTGTAGAGTTTGTTAGCTAATGCATTTATCATGTAACCATAGTATTACTCTTAAGATATGAATAACTTAAGGTAAATATATATAATAACAAACTCTGTAGAGTTGTTAACTTATATATTGTATGATGTAATAATCATAGTACTGTGATGATAAAAGGAACTTAAGTAAATTATACATAGCATGAAGCTATTTAGTATTGTTATAAGATAAGTAAAAATCTGTTAGATTGACTTATCTTCTCCGAGGAACTGTCAGCTGTTGTGCGAGGACCATGGGATCGAATTGGTGTATACCTGAGACGTCCTCGGTGGTGATATCTCTCAGATAATGGTTTGCAACCACTATATCGGATTTCCAGAAATAAACCCTCCATTATTTCAATCACATTTGTGTAGAACAATTGTAGAAGTTAGCGCTATAATATCATGAGTATTAAGCTCATGGAGGGTCGGAATAGGTCCATCCGCATATGCACGTAGTATGACAGTTCTGATCCAAATGGAGATATAGTACATGAGACTTCACTCTGCGTAAGTTGATGATAGAGGAAATAATCTGTTGCATTTTTCCTCCTGTTTGGTTTGGTGGAGATAAATTTACAGTGCTCTTGCTGGCCATCTTGATAGAATCATCGTATCATGGGGTCCAAGTATGTCATCCAGGCGTGTTCATAAACCTCACTTGTGAGGTGTTGGAGCACTATATTCATATCCCCAGGTTGGGCGTGAAATTTCCGCTTTATTCTCCAAACAGAAGTTTAGTAGGTTTACTAACCATCTAGTTGTGTTAGTCGCTTGATGAAATTCAGCTGTAGTCTGAAACGCTGTGGATTTAGATCCACTTGTATCTTCGCCTAGGTAATTCGCCAAGTAAGTCCTTGACGATGTAGGTGCACAACCAGGTGTGTCTGTCCTCGCTGAACTTTATGTAAAATCGCTTCGACTGCCGATCCCTCGCCTTAACTTGACAGGGAGGTCTCTAACTTGAAGAAAGGCAGTCTAATCATGAATGTTCAGGTTAACTGGACTGTAATGAGGCTTGCTCGCTCACTGATATATAGTTGTCACTTGTGACGTAAGTCTTGAACTGTGAATAGAGATCGACCTCTGTGTAGGTCGTTGTCCCTCAGCGGGTCCAATCAGAACAAGGCATTTTGATTCTGTATAATACCCGCTGTGATGTCACCGTGTAGCGGAAAACCCACCTTGAATAAATTCTTGTCGCCGCTGATATTAGCATAAACGCCGGTCTTCACCGTAGCTTCCCGGTTATCCGAGTGACCACGCGTTTCGAGGGTTAATGGTAACCGCTACTGAAACCTCCGCCAAATATCTCGCTCTGTAATTTTATGCTGGGTAGGTTATTTTCCTGGTTGTCGTGAAAGTAATTTCAGTTTTGAATATAATTCACTTCCTTATATATATAGGGTATAAACAACTTGCAAGTTGTGAGCTTGTAGACTGTATACATGAATGTATCGTCATAATTGTAGAATTAACGTTGAACTTGTTGTACATATTTCTTCTCAGAAACTTTGACGATTAAGAGTTATACTCGCTGTAACAAGGCTGCTGTTCAATTTCGATATTGAATTGTCTGCAGATATGCGTAATGGTCACGCATGTAGATAATCGTGATCGTCGTCCGGGATTGTATATTAGCAATTTATACGGAATAGTTGATTTCTGTGAAGATCTATGAAATGTCGTTGACTAATAATACAGCGACGTTCTGTGTTGTAAATAGCCTGAGCAATTATCTTCGCTGAGGGCTTATAGATCGGCATCTGGCATACAGTTGATAATCAACTTATGCGACGCCTTGAACGGACTGACGAAAGTAGCTATATATGACGAAAGTGGCTAGTATATGGAAACCTTGGAGGAGACTTCCTCGGTGAACGCCGGAGACTTCGCTGGGTTCTCAAGTATCCCTTCTAGATCTTCTGGGTGAAGTAGACTTGAGTTACTTAGCCTTCGCGACCATCGCGAAGGTGTCGAAGTCAAAGCCCGATTAGTATATATATATATATATAATATATATATGAGCTTGCTTCGCGGAACAGCCTCTGTGTTTAACAGGATGTGGATCGGGCGGCTTGCCTAAATAGGGCCGCATGGATCATCTTATCATATTCAGAAGTCGTATTTACGAAAGTCTGGTGATAAGTGTCTAATTGATCGCTCTAGATCTATTTAGGCCAGCGAACATACGCGCCTCGTCATGGATTCAACAGAACCAATATACGATTGTAGTTCTTATACTTGATATCGATGATCAACTTGTCTATGGGTTGATCTTCGGAGACTTGTGAGGGGAACGCTGATAGTTTCGCCGAAGCTCTTGTATAGTCCCTCGATGTCCTTCTAGATGATGATGATCTGGATTCAGGTGACCATTGCGCATGCCT
This sequence comes from Haliotis rubra, assembly GCF_003918875.1. Lineage (NCBI taxonomy): Eukaryota > Metazoa > Mollusca > Gastropoda > Lepetellida > Haliotidae > Haliotis > Haliotis rubra. Next base: position 377,807 of record NW_025767257.1, on the reverse strand, counting down.
TCGCGAAGCTTCCTCTGCGTCCGGTCCGGGAACGACGATATGACCTTCGCGAAGGCTTCCGTGATGTCTGATGGTCCGAGTCCACATCTAGGGATGAAACCGCATAAGGTGATGATCTATCCTGCCTTCGCGAAGTCCTTCGCGAAGGCTGTACATCTAGGTTCTTTCCGCCTTCGCGAAGGCTGTACATCTAGGTCCTTTCCGCCGCCTTGCGAAGGCCTTCGCCCGAAGGCTGTACATCTAGGTCCTTCGTCAAGGTGGTCCGTGACTTCCTTCGGCGAAGGTGACATCGTCCTGGCTGCTACGCTGACGGGGGTGCCTCTGGGGTGCTGTTCACGCTTGGAGCCTTCGAAGGTTTCGACCCTGCTACCGCAGAGATATGGTCCTCCATGATGTTCATAATTTGTCGCATCATGTCTTCTGGGATGGTCTGCGGCGAGGTCGAAGTCGCCGGTGCTTTATCTGCGCGGTGTTAATGGAGGGTCCACCTTGAAAATCGTCCGACATCAGTGTAGAGGCATCAGGCTGCATGGTGATCTCTGCTGATGTCGTTGTAGCTGTCACCGGTCGCTTCTTGTGGCGATCGCCGGGGATGATGATCAGCTGATCATCGTAGAGGTCCAGGTCATCGGCTGGAACAATCTCGGTTGAGAAAGTCCTAGTAGACTTCGTTGATTTTCCCTCAGAGGTCGACGCTGCCCTGGGTGTGCGGCGTCTGCGTTGAGTGTTGGTAATGATGGGACCCTCAGGGCGATCATCGCATATCTGCGTTGGTACATCAGGCTGCATGCTGATCTGTGCCGACATCGGTCAATCTTTGATGAACATCCGTATGATGACCGGCTGATCATCATACAGGCCCAAAACTTCGATGGGAGCGGTCTCCGGTTGTTGAGATGTAGTAGAAAAACCCTCTAGTCTTCTGCTGCGACGATGGGATGTCTGGGAAGCAGGATGCTTCTTGGAGATGGCGGACTCGTCCCACACCTCTCCACCACTCTAGCGAACACCACACGGGAGAGTCGGCCAACAGCAGTAGACTGGCGAGGGTTCCGTGTATCAGTCATACTAGACTCTGCATACGCGACCTATCTGCTGTGCGTGCCAAACGCAAAGTAAATATTAATAAAAGGTAGAATTGGATAAATTAGTACCGCAAACTGCAATGTGAATATAATAAACATGGCGCCGTACATCATATTAAAGGCGGATCAGCAGCAGCATAAAAACGTAATCTGCAATAGTACAGAATTTTCATCAACGTAATCCACTGAAACAAACACGGCGTCCATTGACTAAACTGTAGAAAAACGACTAAATATCAATATATAATCGTTGAAGGATACTAGCTAAACCTCTATAGATGTCTATACACAGGTAACTAACTAAATATAATTCAGGCAGGATATAGTGTGTCGGAGACACAGTGCTACTAATTAGTGATTTTAAATTGAAGCTCACTGGGCGATACAAGTGAAGTTCGAGAGAAGAGGCACAAAAGAGCATGGGTAGAGGATAAGGAAAAACACATGCTTTTCTGCAGTAACATCTGTTGTGGAAAGGTAGGTAACTGCGTGGTGAATACTAATTAGTGATTTTAAATTGAAGGAGCTTCAATTAGGTGAGATATCTAAGTGTTCCACTATGTACACCAAGCAAACAGAAGAAGACAAGCAAAACAGAGCATTTGAGTCAGGATAAGGAAAAAGGCCAGCTCCACTGGTCAGGAACATGCAGAAAAACATCTGTGTAAACTTTAAGGTAGTGGTTCATCGCCTCCAGAAAGCGGCTCCGGTACAGCTGAGGGGAGACAACTGTAGGTGTCTTACCTGACAATCAGAGAATACAACACCTGCATATTAATCACAGAACTTATATGATAATTGTAGGAGACAAGCATGAGGAAAGAATGTTGTAATTTTTGGTTCACTATTGTTTTCAAAACTAAAACTGGAAAACAAGGACAATTCATTCAGTCATATTTCTGAAATTAAAGTTAACTTAATTAAAGAGCAGTAAGCACCATCCTTCCAAGAAAATGTTTTGAAACAATTTAATCAATCCACTTTAAGTGTAGTTGAGCACACTGCCACCATTACTCACCCTGTCCGCCGATAATGCCAATCTGGGACTTCACCAACATCTCCAGCTTCTTGTCCCAGGTGAATGTGCGAATGTAATCTGGAGAGAGGCAAAACAAACATTGGCAGACAGCAACAAGCAGCAAATACATTCTGCAACACCACACTTATATTATTATGCACTGGAAAACATGAGTAAGATTAATGAGATCTTGTTCTGTGTAGTTAGACTGACCAATGATCCCGACTACCAGCTCCTTCCTGGCCTCGTCTAGCCCTACAAGCAGGGAGTAGTCCATCACCAGGATGCTGGACAGGAACTCCGAGTCGCTTGAGATGGCTGCATTCAGCACTGTCTTGGAGTGTGGCCGCATGTACAGGGGCGACTCCACACTCACTGAAACAATGGTGAACACCTCATCAACAACTGACTTTTACTTCAGAGTATATACCAATATGCATTAACACACAGACTCAACCAATTGCCTTTCAATCAATGTGTTTTAGCGGTTATTTCATAAGAATGAAATTTGTTAGTGTCGTTTAAAGTGTGCAATTTCTTATGTTTCATTCAGCAAGATGGAATCTAATGATGGTACTATGTCCTGTCCACTACTGTCTTTTTAAACTTTTCTATTTAAACAGATACTGATGTCGAATGTGCAACAGTGCTACTGACATTTGAGAAGGTTTTCGTCAAGCAACACCAGTTCTTCCTCTCGTTTCCCTGATGTGTTAACCAAGCGATTCCTCATCGAGCCCTTCAGGTCAAATGTCTAACAAACATAGAAATATGAACACATAAGACACATGAAAACAACTTAAACCTCAAACAAGTGAACCGTGCTGGCACACATGGAATTTAATTACACCTGCATATTTCATTACAGACACGGTGAACTGTCAACAATATTTGTGCTATATACTGACTCAAGAAAAATGTAGACACACAACATAACATGGCTGAGTAACAAGGCACAGTTAAATGATATGTAACTGAGCTTCAAGCATGGGTCAAGGGAGATAACCTGGGTGATCTTTCTGTTGTAGAAGAGGTTCTCCATCACCAGCAGGTCCTGCTTCAGGGCATGGTTGGTCTGGGTGTTCCGGAAACCAATCCTGTAGACGCCAAGGATCTTCGCCAGTGCAGTTGGCCTCTGCATATACACATAGTTGACTCTGTATCATGACTCAGTTTGGCTTATACAAAATAATTACCTGAACACAATCTTGAAACAGTACTTGACACCTGCACTCACTAAGCTTAATTTTCATGCATTTTTAGAACGAAAAAACATATCTAGTATGATCTGTGCAGAAAGACCGAGATAATGTTCATGTATTTAACAATGAATCAACTTTGAAAGTAAAGTTTTGTACCCACTACTACCACGATTCAGTGAAATATTGCTCTGTATCATATTAGTTAGCTCACCTTTTCTCGATAGGCTCTTGTAATGTACTTGAAATATTCAGGACCAAACTTCTCAAATGATTCCACCTCCATACCAGACATTTGTTTCAAGATGAATCGGTCATCTACAATATGTTACACATGCTCACTTACTTATGGATAACCAACATAACAAAAGATTCATCAATTCTGAACTGTTTTTGTTTAAAAAACATTTAAATTTATCATACAAACAATTCATAACTGACAGAATTTCGTGAACATGGCAAGATGTTAGAGATTTTCCATTTCTAACAAGGATTACTAGGTAGGACAAGATAGTACTGAATATCTTAGGTTGGGTTGGCAGGTTGGCAGAAAACTATTGTTCAGTGACATGACCTGTACATACCTATCTCAGCAAAGTGAGGGAGTGAGTTTAGTTTTACGCTGCTTTTAGCAATATTCCAGCAATATCACAGTGAGGGAAACAAGAAATGGGCTTCACACATTGTACCCCTGGGGGGGATCGAACCCAGGTCTTCAGCATGATGAGTGAACACTTTCACCACTAGGCTTCCCCACCTCCCTATCTCAGCCACGTAGAAACTCACCATCAGTCTTGCAGAAGGTGGACCCAGACTTCCCTCCCTTGGCCTCCCAGGGCTTGCAGCGACACAAAGACCTAATGAACCTGTTGAGCAGAGGACAGTCTGATGTTTGTACAACCGACTCTGGTATCAACATCACCACAACCTGTTCAACTCACTCAACACAATCATCCCCAACCTGTCATCAAACTTGTCGACACACTCATTCCCATAAGATCAACACACTTGTCAACACACTCATTCACATAAGATCAACACACTTGTCAACACACTCATTCCCACAAGATCAACACACTTGTTAACACACTCTTTTCCCATAAGATCAACACACTTGTCAACACACTCATTCACATAAGATCAACACACTTGTCAACAAACTCAATCCCACAAGATCAACACACTGGTCAACACACTCATTCACATAAGATCAACACACTTGTCAACACACTCATTCCCACAAGATCAACATACTTGTCAACACACTCTTTTCCCACAAGATCAACACCCTGGTCAACACACTCAATCCCACAAGATCAACACACTTGTCAACACACTCCAACACACTCATTCCCATAAGATCAACACACTTGTCAACACACTCCAACACACTCATTCACATAAGATCAACACACTTGTCAACACACTCCAACACACTCATTCACATAAGATCAACACACTGGTCAACACACTCATTCACATAAGATCAACACACTTGTCAACACACTCCAACACACTCATTCACATAAGATCAACACACTGGTCAACACACTCCAACACACTCATTCACATAAGATCAACACACTGGTCAACACACTCAGTCACATAAGATCAACACACTGGTCAACACACTCCAACACACTCATTCACATAAGATCAACACACTGGTCAACACACTCATTCACATAAGATCAACACACTGGTCAACACACTCCAACACACTCATTCCCATAAGATCAACACACTTGTCAACACACTCCAACACACTCATTCACATAAGATCAACACACTTGTCAACACACTCCAACACACTCATTCACATAAGATCAACACACTGGTCAACACACTCCAACACACTCATTCACATAAGATCAACACACTAGTCAACACACTCAATCACATAAGATCAACACACTTGTCAACACACTCCAACACACTCATTCACATAAGATCAACACACTGGTCAACACACTCAGTCACATAAGATCAACACACTTGTCAACACACTCCAACACACTCATTCCCATCAGATCAACACACTGGTCAACACACTCCAACACACTCATTCACATAAGATCAACACACTAGTCAACACACTCAATCACATAAGATCAACACACTTGTCAACACACTCCAACACACTCATTCACATAAGATCAACACACTGGTCAACACACTCCAACACACTCATTCCCATAAGATCAACACACTGGTCAACACGCTCAATCCCACAAGATCAACACACTTGTCAACACACTCCAACACACTCATCCCCATAAGATCAACACACTGGTCAACACACTCAATCCCATAAGATCAACACACTGGTCAACACACTCAATCCCACAAGATCAACACACTGGTCAACACACTCAATCCCACAAGATCAACACACTGGTCAACACGCTCAATCCCACAAGATCAACACACTTGTCAACACACTCCAACACACTCATTCACATAAGATCAACACACTGGTCAACACACTCCAACACACTCATTCACATAAGATCAACACACTGGTCAACACACTCAATCCCACAAGATCAACACACTGGTCAACACGCTCAATCCCACAAGATCAACACACTGGTCAACGCACTGGTCAACACACTCAATCCCACAAGATCAACACACTGGCCAACACACTCAATCCCACAAGATCAACACACTGGTCAACACGCTCAATCCCACAAGATCAACACACTTGTCAACACACTCCAACACACTCATTCACATAAGATCAACACACTGGTCAACACACTCAATCCCACAAGATCAACACACTGGTCAACACACTGGTCAACACATTCAATCCCACAAGATCAACACACTGGCCAACACACTCAATCCCACAAGATCAACACACTGGTCAACACGCTCAATCCCACAAGATCAACACACTGGTCAACACGCTCAATCCCACAAGATCAACACACTGGTCAACACACTCAATCCCACAAGATCAACACACTGGCCAACACACTCAATCCCACAAGATCAACACACTTGTCAACAAACTCCAACACACTCAATCCCACAAGATCAACACACTGGTCAACACCCACAAGATCAACACTGGCCAACACACTCAATCCCACAAGATCAACACACTTGTCAACAAACTCAACACACTCAATCCCGCCGAGGATCAACACACTGGCCAACACACTCAATCCCACAAGATCAACACACTGGCCAACACACTGCAACACACTGGTCAACTCAATCACACAAGATCAACACACTTGTCAATCCCACAAGATCAACACACTTGTCAACAAACTCCAACACACTCAATCCCACAAGATCAACACACTGGTCAACACGCTCAATCCCACAAGATCAACACACTGGCCAACACACTCAATCCCACAAGATCAACACACTTGTCAACAAACTCCAACACACTCAATCCCATAAGATCAACACACTGGCCAACACACTCAATCCCACAAGATCAACACACTGGCCAACACACTCAATCCCACAAGATCAACACACTTGTCAACACGCTCAATCCCACAAGATCAACACACTGGTCAACACACTCAATCCCACAAGATCAACACACTGGCCAACACACTCAATCCCACAAGATCAACACACTGGTCAACCCGCTCAATCCCACAAGATCAACACACTGGTCAACACACTGGTCAACACACTCAATCCCACAAGATCAACACACTGGCCAACACACTCAATCCCACAAGATCAACACACTGGTCAACACGCTCAATCCCACAAGATCAACACACTTGTCAACACACTCCAACACACTCATTCACATAAGATCAACACACTGGTCAACACACTCAATCCCACAAGATCAACACACTTGTCAACAAACTCCAACACACTCATTCCCATAAGATCAACACACTGGTCAACACACTCAATCCCACAAGATCAACACACTTGTCAACAAACTCCAACACACTCATTCACATAAGATCAACACACTGGCCACACACACTCAATCCCACAAGATCAACACACTGGTTAACACACTGGTCAACACACTCAATCCCACAAGATCAACACACTTGTCAACACACTCCAACACACTCATTCACATAAGATCAACACACTGGCCAACACACTCAATCCCACAAGATCAACACACTGGTCAACACGCTCAATCCCACAAGATCAACACACTGGTCAACACACTCAATCCCACAAGATCAACACACTGGCCAACACACTCAATCCCACAAGATCAACACACTGGTCAACACGCTCAATCCCACAAGATCAACACACACCAACACACTCATTCACATAAGATCAACACACTGGTCAACACACTCAATCCCACAAGATCAACACACTTGTCAACAAACTCATTTCCCATAAGATCAACACACTTGTCAACACACTCATTTCCCATAAGATCAACACACTTGTCAACACACTCATTCCCATAAGATCAACACACTAGTCAACACACTCATTCACATAAGATCAACACACTTGTCAACACACTCATTCCCACAAGATCAACACACTTGTTAACACACTCTTTTCCCATAAGATCAACACACTTGTCAACACACTCATTCACATAAGATCAACACACTTGTCAACAAACTCAATCCCACAAGATCAACACACTGGTCAACACACTCATTCACATAAGATCAACACACTTGTCAACACACTCATTCCCACAAGATCAACATACTTGTCAACACACTCTTTTCCCACAAGATCAACACCCTGGTCAACACACTCAATCCCACAAGATCAACACACTTGTCAACACACTCCAACACACTCATTCCCATAAGATCAACACACTTGTCAACACACTCCAACACACTCATTCACATAAGATCAACACACTTGTCAACACACTCCAACACACTCATTCACATAAGATCAACACACTGGTCAACACACTCATTCACATAAGATCAACACACTTGTCAACACACTCCAACACACTCATTCACATAAGATCAACACACTGGTCAGCACACTCCAACACACTCATTCACATAAGATCAACACACTGGTCAACACACTCAGTCACATAAGATCAACACACTGGTCAACACACTCCAACACACTCATTCACATAAGATCAACACACTGGTCAACACACTCATTCACATAAGATCAACACACTGGTCAACACACTCCAACACACTCATTCCCATAAGATCAACACACTTGTCAACACACACTCCAACACACTCATTCACATAAGATCAACACACTTGTCAACACACTCCAACACACTCATTCACATAAGATCAACACACTGGTCAACACACTCCAACACACTCATTCACATAAGATCAACACGCTAGTCAACACACTCAATCACATAAGATCAACACACTTGTCAACACACTCCAACACACTCATTCACATAAGATCAACACACTGGTCAACACACTCAGTCACATAAGATCAACACACTTGTCAACACACTCCAACACACTCATTCCCATCAGATCAACACACTGGTCAACACACTCCAACACACTCATTCACATAAGATCAACACACTAGTCAACACACTCAATCACATAAGATCAACACACTTGTCAACACACTCCAACACACTCATTCACATAAGATCAACACACTGGTCAACACACTCCAACACACTCAATCCCACAAGATCAACACACTTGTCAACACACTCCAACACACTCATCCCCATAAGATCAACACACTGGTCAACACACTCAATCCCATAAGATCAACACACTGGTCAACACACTCAATCCCACAAGATCAACACACTGGTCAACACACTCAATCCCACAAGATCAACACACTGGTCAACACGCTCAATCCCACAAGATCAACACACTTGTCAACACACTCCAACACACTCATTCACATAAGATCAACACACTGGTCAACACACTCCAACACACTCATTCACATAAGATCAACACACTGGTCAACACACTCAATCCCACAAGATCAACACACTGGTCAACACGCTCAATCCCACAAGATCAACACACTGGTCAGCGCTGGTCAACACACTCAATCCCACAAGATCAACACACTGGCCAACACTCAATCCCACAAGATCAACACACTGGTCAACACGGCTCAATCCCACAAGATCAACACACTTGTCAACACACTCCAACACACTCATTCACATAAGATCAACACACTGGTCAACACACTCAATCCCACAAGATCAACACACTGGTCAACACACTGGTCAACACATTCAATCCCACAAGATCAACACACTGGCCAACACACTCAATCCCACAAGATCAACACACTGGTCAACACGCTCAATCCCACAAGATCAACACACTGGTCAACACGCTCAATCCCACAAGATCAACACACTGGTCAACACACTCAATCCCACAAGATCAACACACTGGCCAACACACTCAATCCCACAAGATCAACACACTTGTCAACAAACTCCAACACACTCAATCCCACAAGATCAACACACTGGTCAACACGCTCAATCCCACAAGATCAACACACTGGCCAACACACTCAATCCCACAAGATCAACACACTTGTCAACAAACTCCAACACACTCAATCCCATAAGATCAACACACTGGCCAACACACTCAATCCCACAAGATCAACACACTGGCCAACACACTCAATCCCACAAGATCAACACACTTGTCAACACGCTCAATCCCACAAGATCAACACACTGGTCAACACACTCAATCCCACAAGATCAACACACTGGCCAACACACTCAATCCCACAAGATCAACACACTGGTCAACCCGCTCAATCCCACAAGATCAACACACTGGTCAACACACTGGTCAACACACTCAATCCCACAAGATCAACACACTGGTCAACACACTCAATCCCACAAGATCAACACACTGGTCAACACGCTCAATCCCACAAGATCAACACACTTGTCAACACACTCCAACACACTCATCATTCATAAGATCAACACACTGGTCAACACACTCAATCCCACAAGATCAACACACTTGTCAACAAACTCCAACACACTCATTCCCATAAGATCAACACACTGGTCAACACACTCAATCCCACAAGATCAACACACTTGTCAACAAACTCCAACACACTCATTCACATAAGATCAACACACTGGCCAACACACTCAATCCCACAAGATCAACACACTGGTTAACACACTGGTCAACACACTCAATCCCACAAGATCAACACACTTGTCAACACACTCCAACACACTCATTCACATAAGATCAACACACTGGCCAACACACTCAATCCCACAAGATCAACACACTGGTCAACACGCTCAATCCCACAAGATCAACACACTGGTCAACACACTCAATCCCACAAGATCAACACACTGGCCAACACACTCAATCCCACAAGATCAACACACTGGTCAACACGGCTCAATCCCACAAGATCAACACACACCAACACACTCTCATTCACATAAGATCAACACACTGGTCAACACACTCAATCCCACAAGATCAACACACTTGTCAACAAACTCATTTCCCATAAGATCAACACACTTGTCAACACACTCATTTCCCATAAGATCAACACACTTGTCAACACACTCATTCCCATAAGATCAACACACTTGTCAACACACTCAATCCCACAAGATCAACACACTTGTCAACACACTCATTCCCATAAGATCAACACACTAGTCAACACACTCATTCCCATAAGATCAACACACTAGTCAACACACTCTTTTCCCATAAGATCAACACACTGGTCAACACACTCATTCCCATAAGATCAACACACTAGTCAACACACTCATTCCCATAAGATCAACACACTAGTCAACACACTCATTCCCATAAGATCAACACACTAGTCAACACACTCATTCCCATAAGATCAACACACTAGTCAACACACTCATTCCCATAAGATCAACACACTAGTCAACACACTCATTCCCATAAGATCAACACACTAGTCAACACACTCTTTTCCCATAAGATCAACACACTGGTCAACACACTCAATCCCATAAGATCAACACACTAGTCAACACACTCATTCCCATAAGATCAACACACTAGTCAACACACTCATTCCCATAAGATCAACACACTAGTCAACACACTCATTCCCATAAGATCAACACACTAGTCAACACACTCTTTTCCCATAAGATCAACACACTGGTCAACACACTCATTCCCATAAGATCAACACACTAGTCAACACACTCATTCCCATAAGATCAACACACTAGTCAACACACTCATTCCCATAAGATCAACACACTAGTCAACAAACTCATTTCCCATAAGATCAACACACTTGTCAACAAACTCATTTCCCATAAGATCAACACACTTGTCAACAAACTCATTTCCCATAAGATCAACACACTTGTCAACAAACTCATTTCACATAAGATCAACACACTGGTCAACACACTCAATCCCACAAGATCAACACACTTGTCAACACACTCCAACACACTCATTCACATAAGATCAATACACTGGTCAACACACTCAATCCCACAAGATCAACACACTGGTCAACACGCTCAATCCCACAAGATCAACACACTGGTCAACACACTGGCCAACACACTCAATCCCACAAGATCAACACACTGGCCAACACACTCAATCCCACAAGATCAACACACTGGTCAACACGCTCAATCCCACAAGATCAACACACTTGTCAACACACTTGTCAACAAACTCATTTCCCATAAGATCAACACACTGGTCAACACACTCAATCCCACAAGATCAACACACTTGTCAACAAACTCATTTCCCATAAGATCAACACACTTGTCAACACACTCATTTCCCATAAGATCAACACACTAGTCAACACACTCATTCCCACAAGATCAACACACTTGTCAACACACTCAATCCCACAAGATCAACACACTGGCCAACACACTCAATCCCACAAGATCAACACACTGGTCAACCCGCTCAATCCCACAAGATCAACACACTTGTCAACAAACTCATTTCCCATAAGATCAACACACTTGTCAACACACTCATTTCCCATAAGATCAACACACTTGTCAACACACTCATTCCCATAAGATCAACACACTTGTCAACACACTCAATCCCACAAGATCAACACACTTGTCAACACACTCATTCCCATAAGATCAACACACTAGTCAACACACTCATTCCCATAAGATCAACACACTAGTCAACACACTCTTTTCCCATAAGATCAACACACTGGTCAACACACTCATTCCCATAAGATCAACACACTAGTCAACACACTCATTCCCATAAGATCAACACACTAGTCAACACACTCATTCCCATAAGATCAACACACTAGTCAACACACTCTTTTCCCATAAGATCAACACACTGGTCAACACACTCATTCCCATAAGATCAACACACTAGTCAACACACTCATTCCCATAAGATCAACACACTAGTCAACACACTCATTCCCATAAGATCAACACACTAGTCAACACACTCATTCCCATAAGATCAACACACTAGTCAACACACTCATTCCCATAAGATCAACACACTGGCCAACACACTCAATCCCACAAGATCAACACACTGGTCAACACGCTCAATCCCACAAGATCAACACACACCAACACACTCATTCACATAAGATCAACACACTGGTCAACACACTCAATCCCACAAGATCAACACACTTGTCAACACACTCATTCCCATAAGATCAACACACTTGTCAACACACTCAATCCCACAAGATCAACACACTTGTCAACACACTCATTCCCATAAGATCAACACACTAGTCAACACACTCATTCCCATAAGATCAACACACTAGTCAACACACTCTTTTCCCATAAGATCAACACACTGGTCAACACACTCATTCCCATAAGATCAACACACTAGTCAACACACTCATTCCCATAAGATCAACACACTAGTCAACACACTCATTCCCATCAGATCAACACACTAGTCAACACACTCATTCCCATAAGATCAACACACTAGTCAACACACTCATTCCCATAAGATCAACACACTAGTCAACACACTCATTCCCATAAGATCAACACACTAGTCAACACACTCTTTTCCCATAAGATCAACACACTGGTCAACACACTCAATCCCATAAGATCAACACACTAGTCAACACACTCATTCCCATAAGATCAACACACTAGTCAACACACTCATTCCCATAAGATCAACACACTAGTCAACACACTCATTCCCATAAGATCAACACACTAGTCAACACACTCTTTTCCCATAAGATCAACACACTGGTCAACACACTCATTCCCATAAGATCAACACACTAGTCAACACACTCATTCCCATAAGATCAACACACTAGTCAACACACTCATTCCCATAAGATCAACACACTAGTCAACAAACTCATTTCCCATAAGATCAACACACTTGTCAACAAACTCATTTCCCCGCAAGATCAACACACTTGTCAACAAACTCATTTCCCATAAGATCAACACACTTGTCAACAAACTCATTTCACATAAGATCAACACACTGGTCAACACACTCAATCCCACAAGATCAACACACTTGTCAACACACTCCAACACACTCATTCACATAAGATCAATACACTGGTCAACACACTCAATCCCACAAGATCAACACACTGGTCAACACGCTCAATCCCACAAGATCAACACACTGGTCAACACACTGGCCAACACACTCAATCCCACAAGATCAACACACTGGCCAACACACTCAATCCCACAAGATCAACACACTGGTCAACACGCTCAATCCCACAAGATCAACACACTTGTCAACACACTCCAACACACTCATTCACATAAGATCAACACACTGGTCAACACACTCAATCCCACAAGATCAACACACTTGTCAACAAACTCATTTCCCATAAGATCAACACACTTGTCAACACACTCATTTCCCATAAGATCAACACACTAGTCAACACACTCATTCCCACAAGATCAACACACTTGTCAACACACTCAATCCCACAAGATCAACACACTGGCCAACACACTCAATCCCACAAGATCAACACACTGGTCAACCCGCTCAATCACACAAGATCAACACACTGGTCAACACACTGGTCAACACACTCAATCCCACAAGATCAACACACTGGCCAACACACTCAATCCCACAAGATCAACACACTGGTCAACACGCTCAATCCCACAAGATCAACACACTTGTCAACACACTCCAACACACTCATTCACATAAGATCAACACACTGGTCAACACACTCAATCCCACAAGATCAACACACTTGTCAACAAACTCCAACACACTCATTCCCATAAGATCAACACACTGGTCAACACACTCAATCCCACAAGATCAACACACTTGTCAACAAACTCCAACACACTCATTCACATAAGATCAACACACTGGCCAACACACTCAATCCCACAAGATCAACACACTGGTTAACACACTGGTCAACACACTCAATCCCACAAGATCAACACACTTGTCAACACACTCCAACACACTCATTCACATAAGATCAACACACTGGCCAACACACTCAATCCCACAAGATCAACACACTGGTCAACACGCTCAATCCCACAAGATCAACACACTGGTCAACACACTCAATCCCACAAGATCAACACACTGGCCAACACACTCAATCCCACAAGATCAACACACTGGTCAACACGCTCAATCCCACAAGATCAACACACACCAACACACTCATTCACATAAGATCAACACACTGGTCAACACACTCAATCCCACAAGATCAACACACTTGTCAACAAACTCATTTCCCATAAGATCAACACACTTGTCAACACACTCATTTCCCATAAGATCAACACACTTGTCAACACACTCATTCCCATAAGATCAACACACTTGTCAACACACTCAATCCCACAAGATCAACACACTTGTCAACACACTCATTCCCATAAGATCAACACACTAGTCAACACACTCATTCCCATAAGATCAACACACTGGTCAACAATTTCATCAAAGCTTTTCCGTTCTCGCCAGGTAAAAAATATTGCAGTAAGAAGAAGACTGGTAAGATTCATACTAGAGACTTGTGTTTTCAGAAACTCTACTCACATGTCCTCCCCTGCTGAGAAGATGAGCTTACGGAGCTGGCGGAAGGGCTCGGCAAAGTAGATCTTGCAGTAAAACCTTGCCCCACTGTCGGAAAATTCTGAAACAGACAAGATGCATTGAAATGTCTTCCCATGTAAACCTCCACCTTCACACCAACACAAGCTGATCCCGGCCCAGAAAAATGGAATACTGATTCAAGCTGAGGGCAAATGTGAATAATCACATAGGTCAATGTGAGGGCAAATGTGAATAATCACATAGGTCAAAGTGAGGGCAAATGTGAATAATCACATGGTTAAATGTGAGGGCAAATGTGAATAATCACATGGGTCAATGTGAGGGCAAATGTGAATAATCACATGGTTAAATGTGAGGGCAAATGTAAATAATCACATGGGTCAATGTGAGGGCAAATGTGAATAATCACATGGGTCAATGTGAGGGCAAATGTAAATAATCACATGGGTCAATGTGAGGGCAAATGTAAATAATCACATAGGTCAATGTGAGGGCAAATGTGAATAATCACACGGGTCAATGTGAGGGCAAATGTGAATAATCACATAGGTCAATGTGAGGGCAAATGTGAATGATCACATAGGTTAGTGTGAGGTCAAATGTGAATAATCACATAGGTCAATGTGAGGGCAAATGTGAATAACTACATAGGTCAGTGTGAGGGCAAATGTGAATAATCACATAGATAAGTACGAGGGCAAATGTGAGTAATCACATAGGTTAGTGCGAGGGCAAAGGTCAGAATTAATAAAGCACAATATGAGGGCAAAAGTCAGAATTCAAGCAGTTCATTGTGAATACAAGGGTCAGTACTCACGCAGCTCGATGTGGGGGCTGATGGTCTGTTTGCTGTTGGCCTTGGACTTGTCCACCTCACTGACCGTACTGGACGTGAGAACTGAGTAGTTGTCAGGGTCCTCTGGAAACACACAACACGTGTCATTTCTTAACAAATCTTACTAACTGAGTATTTTCAAAAACATTATTTTTGAGTCAAGTTTCCTCATTCACACACATGTCCCATAACCTATGTGCAGCAACTATATGGAGGAGCTCATTGTTCACAATGAGTAATCAATCTTAATCTTTTAAATATCATCAACACAAAAAAGACACCAAATTAATCTAGCATGTGGTATCTTCTGTTCATCTAAATCGACTTTTGGTTACCAAGAAACTTCTCAATGAGAAATGTTAATGGCAGCTCAAATGTTTATCCAAAGTGTATTCATAGCTTCAGTTTCATTTAGGTATTGTTTTTTTCACTTTTATCAGACAAAAATATGAAATCTTTCTGTTCATCAAATTGCTACTGATCATACCCTTGGTTAAACTCCAAACATAGTCATATCTTGATGGACATGCTACACTGAAATCAGTAATATGTGACTGACATGTAACACAAATCTAGGACAACAGGAAGTGAACGTCATGCATGAACAGAGTTCAAGTATTTCTTGTGAAACACTCGTCAACATAACATGCCTTTCACAGGATCTATGTTTCATGTTCCCACATCTCCCTAGCCCTCGACATTGTAATTAATACCATGTGATCATTACTGGGTTGACCGATACACTGCATAATATATGCCCAAACTGGAGTTTAAGGGACATGCCTAAGAGTCAGCGCCATATCCCCCCTTTAACATGAAACGTTAAAGGTCACATGCAACCAAAAAATCAAACATAATTAAAACACAATTATCACTTATTCATGACATATAATATACATTGCTGGTTACGAAAAAATATATAAACAAAATTATAAGCGTACAATCGCAAATCGAAAGCGCAAAATTGTGTACTTCGGTTTACTTCCCAAGAAACGAAGCAGCCGGGATACCGAACCCAGTCAGAGCGGGTGGGTGTGCACTCAAGTGTAACGGCTGGTTCATTTGCAGATGCCTTCACGGCTAATTGTGTGTATACATATAGAGAGATGTTGGGTTTTGTAAATACATGCTCATTTTTTGTGTATAACATTTTGCAATCAACAGACATCATAACATGCCATGTGTTCAAATATCACACCTGCCTGTCTGTGTAATTACATAATGTGACAGAAACCGGCCATAAATCAATGCATTTTGTTTATGGTGTATAGCCTGATTGGTGTTAAGTTCAAATTGCATGTGGTCAGTGATAGCAGCTGTGTATTGAATATTGTCATTAGCAGACAGGCAGGCAGACACACAGGTGTCAATAAAACAAGACATTGAGTTTTGTCTGTGACAACGACATATCTATATTACAGTTAGAAATTCTGTCAACGCTAAATAATGACATTGCTTTTAAGTATCGAACTGAGAAAGTGTCTCGGTAAGAAGAACGTGTGGTGAAATAGACAAATGAAATTATATAAACCGTTAATTTACTGTCATAACATATAAAAAGCTCGCGCCTGTGAGATATCAACAAAACATTAGAAAAATAGCTCACACCAAAGCCTTCACCGAGTATTCACCCGACAACCCGCTTCCAAGCTGCGCGAACCTATTTAATTGCGCACGTGCTATGAGCGCAGCCCAGCTGTTGAAACCGGTTTTCCCCAGAAAAGTCTGGGGAAAATTAGTGAAACGTTTGAACTCCGATTTCGCGCGTTTTTTTTCATCGCGTTATTTTTCAACTTTATAAGTTGAATTTGCATTTTTGACGATTTGTTTCGGTATGTCCATACCAAAAGGTATCAGAATCTGCAAAGTTGTGTTTTACGTTGCATGTGACCTTTAACCAATGAAATATCCATAAACTTGTAACATCAGTGTAAGCAGCATATCAGTGTGTTGTTATGTGACATGTAACAGAGAGTGATGCTGTACAAACTAAAGCTTCTCGACAAAAGCAACAATATTGTGTTGGCCAAATGTAACTAATTGGAGAAAATTATAAAAGCATGAAATCTGATTGCATCAAGAAATATTATTGTACTGTGTTTCCATCACTGAGTTATTGCACGGCTAAATGAAAAAGGAACTGCTACTGGGAAATCACCCTGTCACTTTGCATCCTGCATGTTACATCTTTTTATTGCCAATAATTAGCAACATTTTTCAAATTTCCCGTGTCATATGAATCTGACAGTGTTATTCCTGCTTGCCAACTAAGATTGTATACAGAGCAAAGTTTGATATGTGGCCAGCCATCTGTTGGTACTCTGTACTATTATGAATGTCCTGGAAGTCAGATCACATGTCAAGCAGAAGAAGCTAGGTCTGTGGATTAAGCAAACTTTATCACATTTTTAAGTCAAGTGTGTTGTTTGCTGATTAGTGTCTACACTTCAAAGGTACAGCTACCCACATGAATATTATGCTGCATTTTAGTCGGTTGTAGGAAATAAAGTCATAGGACATAAGGTCATGGAAAAAAAGTGATAGATTTGGGTAGGACACACACACTAATCTAGCAACATTCTGAGTCGAGATTCACATCAAAGGGTGGATATCACGTCAATGTGGTTATTTTCATGTGACCTATATTATATGTAACCCTCCCTCATCTTCACCTTCATTCAGCAATATTGTGGCAATTTCAGAGTAACCTGTAAATCATTATAGGTGGGTCTTGAGTAGCCAATGGCTGACATGGGCAATGCTGTGATGGCACACAATAGACCAAGACACTGTGCCTGATCTATTTGGTGTATTGTCACATTTGGTGTATACATGTCATACTTGGTGCATAAATGTCATACTTGATGTATTAGTGTGTCATACACAGTGCATTAATCCACCATACTTGGTATATTAACGTCATACTTGGTATATAAATGTCATACTTGGTGTATTAGTGTGTCATACACAGTGCATTAATCCATCATACTTGGTATATAAATGTCATACTTGGTATATAAATGTCATACTTGGTGTATTAGTGTGTCATACACAGTGCATTAATCCATCATACTTGGTATATAAATGTCATACTTGGTATATAAATGTCATACTTGGTGTATTAGTGTGTCATACACAGTGCATTAATCCATCACACTTGGTGTATACATGTCATACTTGGTATATAAATGTCATACTTGGTATATAAATGTCATACTTGGTGTATTCGTGTGCCAAACAGTGCATTAATCCAACACACTTAGTGTATACATGTCATACTTGGTATATAAATGTCATACTTGGTGTGTTAGTGTGCCGCACACAGTGCATTAATCCATCACACTTGGTATATAAATGTCATACTTGGTGTATTCGTGTGCCAAACACAGTGCATTAATTCATCACACTTGGTATATAAATGTCATACTTGGTATATAAATGTCATACTTGGTGTGTTAGCGTGCCATACACTGTGCATTGTATAATGCAGTGTATAACTTGGAGTAATTGTGTGTCACACATAGTGTACTGTCATACCTGGAGTATAAATGTCAAACTTAGATTAATTATGTGTCATACATAGTGTATTAATGTCATATTAAATCCTTTCAAGATGGCAAACCTGGTGTACTAATGTGGTATATTAAGTACATGGTCAAACACTTTGTACAAGGTAAAACTTGGTGTGTAAAGCATCACACATGGTGGGTAATACGAGTCTTCAGGGAGGTACACAAACAGCTAGTACACGTAAATCTCCAGACTCAATAGTCCATGTCAATAGAGAGAATAAAGGAGTGCATTATCCCACTTCACTACTGCTCACGTCTCACATAGTGTTGACATATTTCCTGAATTAACTAAAATCATTTAATGTCTACAGGTGATGTTAGTAAGGATGTGGGATATATACAACATCAATGACGTAAGTAGGGATCATCATCATCATCATCATCATCATCATCACTTCATGTCCGCTTTCTCACAACTACCGAAAATATTTCAATACATGAAGGATGTAAATACAGGGACTAATTCTATCAATCATTTCAATATCAAATTGATAAATCTTTACTGTTCTATTTTATGAATTCTTAAAAAAAAGTGTTGTCAAGAAACTTTGTGCCACAACATCGAACACACAACGCAATGACATGCGAGATATGACATTACCATGTTGACATGTGAACAAGTGCCTATCACGAGCAACGTAAATTATATGGGACAAGCAAAGAGACAAACTCGGAGGGAGAACACATGCAGGGGAAAATAAAAACTATGTGCTTCTGATTTGCTTCCCCTTAAAACAAGGAAACTGACACCACCAAAAACAGACAAAATTATACCACTTTATATACCACTTTAAAAAAACAACTTTATCGGGCGAGTGAAACTAGGATTGGAGACATGACAGTTTTCCTAGGTAAAATAAAAGTCATGTCAATAATCAAGCCACATAGTTACACAGCATGTCGATGATACACATGACAATAATTTCAATCAAGGAAAATAGGACGCAATGGAAAGAAACTTTCTCAAAAAAATATGCTGTATGTAAGGAAACTGGTTCCCATCAGAAACACATGTTTCATTTCACTGTCATTTCATGCAAATACCTTCATTGCTATCTCCATCAATTTTAGGTGTGTATTTCACCGCATCAATAAATTCATTTTTTCTTGACATACAAGGACTTTGTTCCTTAGATGTTCCTCGGAAAAAAGACAAAACCCCACTTCCTGCACGTTTGCCTGAAGAAATTCCACATAAATTGTTCATGAAAAACAGTACTCATGTAAAGACATCAGACACCAACTTGCATAACGGAAACTTTTCAGTAACACTGACTGAGTTTGGTTTTACGCCGCTTTTAGCAATATTCCAGCAATATCACGGCGGGGGACACCAGAAATGGGCTTCACACATTGTGCCCATGTGGGGATTCGAACCCGGGTCTTCGGCGTGACGAGCCAACGCTTTAACCATTAGGCTACCCCACTGCCCCTTTTTCAGTAACATGAATCTAGCATGCGGACGCAAGTCAGACAGCTGGTATTTAAAACCATCTTTACAATCATAACTTCATGTTCTTTAGGTAACATACACATTACATCCAGAACAAGTTTCTCTAGAGCCTTTATAAAAATGTAATTTTCTGACTAAAATTGATATTTTATACTTATCCTGACTCATGCTAAATATGCTTGTCTCCTTCTTCTTGCGAATGATAGTGGAACACTTGAAATCCGTCGAAGTTCCCTTCTAAAAAGCGGATGTAAAATCATCACTCATCCATGAGTAGTCTCCCTTGCCTCCTTTGGCGCCCTTTTTGGTCATATGACCAGCTATGTTTGTCACTATCTCCGTTTGTATGCCCGACACCCGGATTTACATTTTCGTGTGGATTTTAGATATACTAATGTTCCATTAGTTATCTATTGCAACTCCATCTCTTGATGCGTGCATCAAGTGAAGATGTGACCCTCTTCATGTACGAGTAAGTCCTATACAAGTACAGGGTCTATCACTCATGCTAGTCTGTCCTAGACGTGTGCATGGACTTTAACTATTTGCTCTCCAGAGCGTTGGTTTTCACAAGTCACGTGATAAAAGGGTGAGATTTTTCTCAGCGCCTTTGTGGAACCGTTAGTTGTTGTGCTACAACAAGTGGCCCAAACTGGTGAATGCCTGAGATGTCTTCGGTGGCAATGTCTCTGAGGTAGTGGTTGGCAAACACAGTGTCCGATTTCCAAAAGCAGCCCTCCATTATTGTTGTAATTGAGCAGTTTCCATGCAGAGCAAGTGTAGACGCCAGGGCTCTGACTTCGTGGGGATTGGAGGGTCGTGGAAGCTCAAGTCCTGCTACCTTGTAGGCCCTTAGTATAACGGCTCTCATCCATATCGACATCGTTGTCTGTGAGACTTCCGTGGGCGTCTCAGTGGATAAGGGGATGAATAGGCGCTTGAATTTTCGTCTCCCTCTGTGAGTCATGTCTTGAGCTGAGGTGAGTAGACCGAGCATGCTTTGCCAAGCACGTAGTGTCAATGGAGAGAGCATTGCTTGAGATATCATATGTTGTATCTTGACCCAACAATCCTCTGGGACGACCGTGTGATTCTGTGGTGTGATGAGCCATATTCCCAGAAATTGAAGATCCTGTTTGGTTCCAACTCCGATTAGGAGATTACCAGCCATCTACTGCAATCATGTCCTACGTTGTAGGTAAGTGGATCTAGGAACCCTTGCCATGTCCGTCATGGAAGCGGAGAGATGATCGATTCTGGAATCATGGCTTGAAGCTTGTCTCATCAATCTTCCGGTAATATGTAATGAAGATGTTGTCACCAGAATCCGAACAATGTGCAGCGATGATGCATAATACGTCGTCTCTAGATCAGCAACAATCTATAAAGTTCTGGGACTGCCATCGATGTGAAGTCTATTTATAGTCGACTGGCTGCCGCGAGCAGAAACCATCTAACGCTTGTCGCTGCAAGTCCCCAGATGACCAATATTAAATCTGCTGACAGGGGAAGTCCTCTATGACCCGTGAAGATAGTCAAACTACGCTGTACCCTGCTAACTGAGTGTAAATGGAGCCTTTCCAACATTGAAAGAGTTGTTTACAACTGTAGACGACTTCCTGGCACGTGACTATGACCGAGTTCTGCGCAGGGCGTTGTCTCTCATGGACCAATCAGATTTCAGATGTGACGTCACCGGTGTTGCAGGTCCTCGTAGAATCTTGTGCAGTCGTTGATTCTTCATCAACACTCGGCCTTGTCCGTAACCTCTCTGTTCGGCTTGTGCCGGAGTTACAAGAGTGAACACGTGTCTAGATGGCTGAGTGCAAGCGAGCGAAAACTTCGCCGCGTAGTACCGAAGTAAGCAGACTGTTCCTTGTCTGTTGTGACTGTATTCTTCAACTTTATAATCTTTACTGCAGTCATCATCTTATACAAATGTTCTGTAAAGTTGACCGTAACCGATGTCTCGCTGAGGAACTGCGACAAAGCTGTTAACTGTCCCCTTGATATCTTGTAAGCCCATGTGATGAAAATTCATCTTCAGTGTTTCATCGGATGTTATCTGACATCGTTAGTTCAGGTGTGCGTCTCTTCCTTCAGCCACGCGTTGATCCAACATAGCCCACATCTAGTTGTAGTGTCCAGTTGCGTTATCTTCTTATCTTCCATCTTGAAGATCTATTACTGGATTCACTGATGATCTTGTAATTTCAAACCCTGATGTATCATGAAGGGCTCCATATGATGAAGGGGATATCTGCTATCCTTAAACGGCGGGACATGCTGACTCTGATTATAATCCTCCCCGTGAGTGCCTGCGCGCAGGTTGTTGAAGATCCAAGTTGGAAGATCCGTATCTGCGCAGTCTCTAGAATCCTGGAGAACGACTGGATCTACTTCTGTGTTAGAATGCTTCCTGCTGAGACGCTGAAATTGCGTGGAGGCTCCATCGTGGACTGCTAACGCTAAGCTGGTGTTCATTGAATCCTCCAGGCTTCTAACTGCTGATACTTCTGACGGTAAAGATCTTCGCGAACGTTACCGTTCGTGCATCCGAGAGAGCTTGCATGGCTAATATTCCTTCCGCAGGGTGACCATCATCGGAGGGGTCCTCTGTGAGATGTGGAGTGCCTGTGCGCAGGTTCCCGATGTGTGTCTAAGTCCGACGGTGATGATGATCCGTATCTATGATGTCTGTAGGGTTCGGGAGAACGCTTTGATCTGCCTCTATGTGGAGAATTCTTAGCGGAACCTTCAGGGACGTCTAAGGCTCAGCTGGTAGCGTTGTCCAGGCTCCTAACTTCAGGCGGGGAAGATCGTCGGATGCGTGAGCCTTCACGCAGGCTTCACTCTTCTTCCAAGTGCGTTGGAGAGGCTGCTGTATCACACAGGCTTGTAGTCATCGTAGTGGTCTTCGTAGCAGCTTTCTCCTGCGCGAAGCAACGTTCCATCATCGACATCATATGGTCTGTAAACTGTTGCATAAACAGCCCCAGGTTGAAGTTCTGCGATGTCTGTTGAGACTGCTGCAGGGTTGATGATGCTTCTGAGAACGTTGAGGCCTCTTCTAAGGTATGCTGCATTTGTGAAAAGTTGACGCTCCTGTTATCTCTGGTACCCGACGTCTACGTTTATAGAAGGTCTTCTGTCAATGTCTGCGCTGATATAGTTGTCGATGTAGCTGTTGAAGCAGGCTTCGTCTTCTTGCTGATGACTGTGGCTTGAGGTATGATGATGGGGGGATCATCATACACGTCTGCTTCTTCCAGAGGTACAATATCGGTAGTGGAGGATCTCGTCTTCTGCGTAGAGCTGTGAAGAGACTTCGACTAAGTCTTAGGAGCTGTAGACTTCTTCTTCTGCACTGAAGAAGATCTTGTCTTCTTCATCTGCGATGAGGACAGCTCCATTGACGACAATCTTTACTTATTCGAGAAGGAGTTCATCACTGGAACAGCGACCTGTCCTCGTAAACCGCTCGGCAATTCACTGGATTTACCAGACATGACTTGTGAATACCTTCTTACCCAGTCCTTTGCACGTCTATGAAGAGAAAAAAGGTAGTTATTAAATTCAAAAGTAGTTACTTTTTGACAATGATAGCTGGAAGGACATAATATATGCGGGTCAGCCACAGACAGCCGGTACCTACAACAAATATAAGTTTTCATCAATTGTAAACCAGATGAAAAACATGGCAAACAACGTATAATTTAGACATAATATCAAAACATTTGATAATATACAATCCAAAAACCATATACAGCTGCCATTTAGATGTAAAAGGTCCAAAATAGAAAAGGATAAGTGCCGTATAGGGACCCAGGTGCTCTCACAACCGTCCTCAAGGGCGAAGCAGGAGAGAGTGACCAAAAAGGGTGCCAAAGGAGGCAAGGGAGACTACTCGTGGGTGAGTGATGATTTTACGTTCGTTTTTTAGAAGGGAACTTCAACAGATTTCAAGTGTTCCACTATCATTCGCAAGAACAAGGAGACAACCATTTAGCATGAGTCAGGATAAGGAAAAATATGACAATAACTTAAACAAATGTCATCTGATACAATACAATAATCTTGAAACTAGTTGTCGGGCATGTACTGTATGTGAGGAAGTAAGAGGACAAGATTTAGTGGTACAAAGTACCAGTAAGGTCAATACACTTTTAACTTTGTATTGAAATTACCTGTGACAAAATGCTGGGTTTCCTACCTGCACCAGTGACCATAAGAACTATGTCTACCCAGCAGCCATTCCAGCAAACATTACATAAAATGAATTTTGGGAAGCCCATAAAAAGTCAAACGTTTTGGAAAAAAATGAAGGTTCCAGATATAGGTTATCACTTGCCTACAAGTGGCATGATGTGCAATGTCTTAAGTCAAGTTCAAGAATATTGCTTGTGTAATGACGTGCATGCATGCGTGTGTGTGGCTGATTGTACAAGTCCAGACTTATGCCTGTGTTTAGTGCTCTCCTACTGAGATACCATGCCAAAGTTTAACTTGTTACCCCAGGCTAGCCAGGCAGGGTAACTTGATTGAACCACTTTTAATGTCTTAAAACAACATATTCATTACGAAGTACCTGCCACCATTGTCAATGTACAAACAGTAGTACTGTACAAACTACAGTGGAAGCCCTCTAAACCGGCAGCCCTTCAATCCGGCATGCTCTCAATATCGGCACTAGAATTTGGTTCTGACAGAAGCTAGTTAATTTATGATCATTTATACGCCCTCTAATCCGGCGTCAGTCTATTCCGTATTTCGGCACAACAAAGACCGTCCAATTGACTGTTTGTAAAGTAATTAACACTCTCTAAACCGGCATCTGGTATCTCGGCTCTCCTGTTGATTGGCTGATGGCTGAACGTGTATTAACAACACAGTTGATTACCATCAGCATTAACCTCATTTATGTTGCCTGATACAAACTTTAGCATGGTTGTTTATTGTGAATACTCTTTCGTGGGGGGTCACGAAATGTTTTCCACATGACATCCTTTCTATTCTATGGAAACTAATGTCTGTGTGTTCTATTGACTTATTCTGGTATGTCAAGTTTTCAAGTTCATAGTCTACTGACAGTATGCAAATGATAACTATTGATGGCAACAATGGTATTTTAGATAAGTCATTGTTTTATTTGACCATATGGTTACCGTATGTTTTCCTTTTAGTTTAAAGATCCGCTGAATTGAAAAACCACATCTGAGACCATAGTCCCAACAACAAACTTATCATAATGTAACACAGTAAAATATAACAGTAAAATATAAAAGTATTATAATAACAGTAAATGTGAAATAATAAAATATAATAGTAAATGTAAAGTAGTAAAATACAATAGTAAATGTAAAATAGGAAAAATATAATAGTAAATGTAGAATAGTAAATGTAAAATAGTAAAATATAATAGTAAATGTAGAATAGTAAATGTAAGACAGTGATGTCCATGATGATGATGTAACAACATCATGCCAATACAGGTGGTCACATGACTCGGTACATTACTCCAGAAGACAATAACCATGAAGTATGGGAGATCAGCAGCACCACCACCTACCAGATTCCAGCACCGAGTCAACAGTTCCACCTCCCACATCACCAGACTTGGGGCCTCCTTTACTGGAGGACATACTGAAAGCAAACAGCCATGGTGTCATACAATGCTGTATACTACAGTAAAACACTTCACAGACACTGTCCTCGATGGTCTCCACACTGAACACAGCTCCACACTGTTCATGGCAGCTGCTCGAGTGAGTTTAGTTTTACACCGCTTTTAGCATTATTCCAGCAATGGGCTTCACACATTGTACCCATGTGGGGAATCGAACCCGGGTCTTTGGCGTGATGAGTGAACACTTTAACCACAAAGCTACCCCACCGCTCCTGGAAGCTCGAAGCAAGTCACACGATCGGTGTGCAATCAAGTTACATTATCAGCTCCCTGGGGAGTGTACAAGCCATGTTCTTCCAAGGTTAGCCCTCACATTACAACCTGACCCTACCATTATATGTCAACAATCAGTCTGGACCTGTGTGTCATAAGGGACTGCCCACCAAATCAGTTTACATTCCATCTCTTCATGAAGCCTGGGTTTAATACTGACATGAAAGGTGGTTTACCTACCTGCTGACCTGCTCCTTGCCAGAACCACAACAACACTGGTACTCTCTCAGTCGGACATGGTAGTCTCCGCAGCTGTGGGGGCAACCACACCAACACCTCAGACATGAACATCGAAACAAGACAACCACAAATCACAAAACTCTCAAGATTTCATCTTCAATCAGAGGACAGAGGCTGATGATGAATTCATCTTAGGCCTAATGTTTGCCCTCCTATCTAAAATGTCTTCATCAATGTGGCTTGCAAACCATTCACAGATATCTTGAAACCTTGCAGAAAACAGTGATCCCCCTTGCACTACAATCAGCTATGTTCTGTCAAGTTCCCAATACTGCATTCACAGCTATGTTTTCACATTAGGAAGAAGTTTGCTATTTCCAAGTGGTCACATGAAATTTTCTAAAAGTAGCCTTTCAGTGAGTGAGTGAGTGAGTTTTCATTTTACGCCGCTTTTATAGCAATATTCCAGCAATATCACGGTGGGGGACACCAGAAATGGGCTTCACAAGTAGCCTTTCAGTTACCGGTTGCAAGAAAAAGGAAACCTACAGAAGTGTGCATATGTCTGAAGCAAGTATTTGAGTGTCAAGGAATGTTGCCTATAGACCAACCTTAAAGCATATGCTATGACTGAGCTGGGTTCATAGTCATACACCACGACTGGGATCTTCTCACAGGGCGGCAGCAGGTAGTGTTCCGCCGGGTCGCTGTAGGTACACACAGGATATTTAGATCAGGGCAAAGTAACATGTAGCACTACTTCATCTGTGCTGTATGTTTGATTCATGGTGTATACACCTGACACTATCCACTCTTG
The DNA here is from genome assembly GCF_003918875.1 of Haliotis rubra. Taxonomy (NCBI): domain Eukaryota; kingdom Metazoa; phylum Mollusca; class Gastropoda; order Lepetellida; family Haliotidae; genus Haliotis; species Haliotis rubra. The sequence continues at coordinate 349,588 of NW_025767257.1, read as the reverse complement.
CTGCCAGGGTGAGGTCATTAAGGGAAGCTGCACCTATCATTTATGTCTCACTCCTACACAGGATCCAGGTCTTGCTTGTGTACCTTTTGTATCTGAATGATATTCACATGACTCAGTGGCATTACAGTTTGACTACAGAGGTTAAGTCTATTATATTCAAATTGTCTTCCTATCATGTGGCATAACTTACAATGGCATGGTGATAGGGGTGAAGCCGGGGGCTGACCAGAAGCCGGACATCAGTGTCCTCCTGACCATTCCCTTCTTGTCCTGCCGTCCGTCCACACTGTCTTCTGGCAAGAGCAACACATTGATGGATCTCATTAAAAACAGTCAGTACAACCACACAGCTGACTCCCAACACAAGGAGTACACAGATAAACACAGCTGGACGCCATCAGCTGTCAACAGCACTGCAATCTACTCGCTCTACACATATGATTTCTTAAAGTAATGTGTTAACATCTACTGTGTTCCACTGTAAACTATGTAATGGTTAAGTCATCCATATGGTATATCAACAAAAACTGAGCATTGAAAATTACTTTGACATAGCTGTCAACAATATATTTATACATTTTGTTATCTTACATCTTAAGGGAATGTTACTACTTTACTGTAAGTGAAAGGTTTGTGTCCAGTTGAGTACATTATGAGGGAGATACAACTGTGCATGAATATGTGCTGTACACAGACAAGCTACCATTATGAGGGAGATACAAGTGTGCATGAATATGTGCTGTACACAGACAAGCTACCATTATGAGGGAGATACAAGTGTGCATGAATACGTGCTGTACACAGACAAGTTACCATTATGAGGGAGATACAAGAGTGCATGAATACGCATGTACACAGACAAGCTACCATTATGAGGGAGATACAAGTGTGCATGAATACGTGCTGTACACAGACAAGCTACCATTATGAGGGAGATACAAGTGTGCATGAATACGTGCTGTACACAGACAAGCTACCATTATGAGGGAGATACAAGAGTGCATGAATACGTGCTGTACACAGACAAGCTACCATTATGAGGGAGATACAAGTGTGCATGAATACGTGCTGTACACAGACAAGCTACCATTATGAGGGAGATACAAGTGTGCATGAATACGTGCTGTACACAGACAAGCTACCATTATGAGGGAGATACAAGTGTGCATGAATACGTGCTGTACACAGACAAGCTACCATTATGAGGGAGATACAAGTGTGCATGAATACGTGCTGTACACAGACAAGCTACCATTATGAGGGAGATACAAGTGTGCATGAATACGTGCTGTACACAGACAAGCTACCTTCTCTCATGGCCTCCAGGTTGTTGGAGGAACCTCCTCGCTCCAGCAGCTGGGGGGACAGGGAGGATGGACCTGCAGCACAACAACGGCGAAATGGTCCACGTCAAGATAATCTCCAGTCTTAGCAAGTTGAACAGATGACTGAAGATCATAATGATTTGTCAGCACATGGCCTCTATGGAGACTCCAGGGCAGAATGAGGTCCTAAACACTGATGTTTGTCATGAGGGTAACAATGATCAGTCAGTTACAACACCTGGTGGAGTATGTACCACAGGTAGGCCATGAACACAGGTCCCGGCTGTCTTTTACAGGGGAGACTCTTTACTGCTGGTGAGTATTGGTTTTTATTCACTACAAGGCATGGGCAAAATATCAGGCTTCATATTTTTCATACGATGCCCTAGGGCAAAATATCACTTTGTCATGGTGACGTGATGTCATGAACAATGCTATGACGTCACATTTCTTCTATGATGTTGCGTTTTTCATGCAGCGGCGACGGCAGGTAGCCAGCCTATGTTTGAAAGTAGATTTGGGGTTTATTTTCCTCAATTTGACGTCTTCGGTAATAAATTAAACATTATTTTCATGCCCATATCATACTATGTTTACGACTAGGGTTACGCAATATACATTCTATTGTGGGCGTGAGGCTCCTGTATATAGAAGAAACAGAGAGCGCGAGCCTGCGAGCGATCCAATAAAAATACGAATTTAAGGTAAAAAATAAGGTTAAAATCGAATTCCTCACCTTACTTCCAGTTTAGGAAACCTAAACTGGGGATTTTAACAGCGTTCACTGACGTAAACAGAGTAAAAAGTAATCGTGTGTTGAAATTTTATTCAAATGCATGCTGGGAAAAGGAACTCTACAGTGTGGGAACACTCTGATGGTAAGTGTTTTTTGATTGGTAAGGTAAGGTAGGTAAGGCTTTTAAATAAAGGGGGGTACCCCCTTTACCCCCCCTATCTTACCTTTTTCAGCTTTAATATTGTTTAATATTTAATATTTAATATTGAACGCTGCTTCAACACAGCCTTCATTCATGGCGTGCCGTTGCTAAGGAAACAAAACGGAAGTGCGCAAAAATAAATGCTCAATCAAAATAAAAATGGCGGATAGGTATCCAGTATTCTGTAATCTTGCCAACAATAGTAATAATATAATATATCATAAAGTAAAGATAAATTTTGTAATATTAAATTATCTTTAATAATTTGGAATTAGGGAATTGTGTTGGGTCAAACATGATTACTTTTACCAGTGGTTGTTTATATTTTAGTACTCATGTCACAGAGATACATATTGATACAAACTATTTCCTTTAATTTGCTGTTAAGCTAAAGGGTCTACTACATACATAACAATCAGGTTGATGTTTCACCCTGAATTGTTTGGTATTGAACTGAAAGAAATCATATATTTCTTGCTCTTATTCCTTAAATATATTTCCGGATTTAGTTTCCCATTAACACAATATTCGCCATCTCCAATGGCAGTTTTTATCTATTTTTCTGGTTGTTATGTGTGAAGATGAAGATGACCTGTAAATTGTTAATGGAACTTTACGTCAACATGAACATCTTCTCAATGTGTTCACATGAATAGCTATGTCTTGTTTTCGTTTCTGACTTTTTCAAGACGAAAATAAACATGAAAACAAGGTTGGGGAAGAAATAGCCTAGCCAGTTGAGAATCTCCCCATTTTGATATAAGAACAAGGGTGGGAAAGAAGTAGCCTTTAAATTTGATTCAAAGGGTGGCGAAAGTTTGGCCTAGGACAAACTTTTCCCGGGGAAGATTAAAGCCTAGTGGGGGGAAGTTTGGCCTAGGCTTTATAAATCAAGCATTAACTTGATTATAAGTAGTTTTATTGTTAAAAAACTTCTTGCAATATATTGCAATACATATCGCAATATGTAATTTTTAGAATAAAATTGATATTTTATACTTATCCTGACTCATGCTCTTTTGCTTGTCTTCTTCTTCTTGCGAACATAGTGGAAACACTTGTATCTCCTTAATTGAAGCTCCCTTCAATGTAAAATCACTAATCAGTACTCACCACGAGTTGCTCCCCTTTGATCCCTTTTGGCGGGAAAGGTGTCGCCACCTCATACCTCGTGCTTCACTCTCTCCTGATTTTGCGAGCCCAACCCTTGAATTTACAGGGAAATCCAAAGTGTTATGTGGGGAGGATGGGAGGGCTGACCTCATGAGTCAGGATAAGTATAAAATATCAATTTTATTCTAAAAATTACATATTTTTCCTTATCCTGACTCATGCTCTTTTGCTTGTAGAATCCTACGGAACGGAGGAGGGAGTAACAGAATACTTTGGATTTATAATTAGTGATTTTGTATAAATATAACTGTAATAACTGGTATGGGAACTTCATGAAGGCATAGACTTAGGATATTTCCTGTATATAACCATAGGTTTTATAATGCCATAATTGTGTATTACATTGATATATATTGAAAAACCCCATTACATAAATTATATATACATAAGAGACTCTGATAGAGTCACTGTACAACTAAATATAATGTCCATATATACTTAGGGGTGAAAGACCTAAGCTGAATATATATACATAGCTCTAGAACTCCTCAGAGTTATAAGCTAACTAAATTATGTATATAATACATATTAACTTTGTGATTGTAATATTTTAACGCCTACGAGGGACTGTCAGCTGTTGAGCGAGGACCAAAGGGCCGAAATGGTGAATGCCAGAGACATCTTCTGTGGTGATATCTCTCAAGTAGTGATTCGCAAACACCATGTTCGATTTCCAAAAGCATCCTTCCATAATAGTGGTCAATGAACAGTTACCGTGCAGGGCGAGGGTGGAAGCCAGTGCCCTAATCTCATCGCGATTTGATGCTGTTGGTGGGTCCAAGCCTGCTGCCTTGTATGCCTGGCATGACAGTCCTTATCCAAATAGATATGGTAGTACGCCGAGACTTCTGTTTGATTCGTTGGCGATAAGGGGATGAATAATCTTTTGAGAAATCTTAAGCCTTGTTTTGGATCGTCAGAGGTAAACTTTGAGAGCTCTGACTGGACACAGTGACAAGTCTTGTGTATCTTGTGATCCGAGAATGGAGGATAGCGCTGGTACATGGAATAACCTGTCTGGTTGACCTGGTAGTTAATTTTTAGCGATGAAATCCCATCTTAATCCGAGGTGCTCTATGTTTTGATTGTCATCAAACTGTATCCTTTCGTAATCCAGAGCGTGAATTTCAGATATTCTTGCTGCCGTGGCTAGAGATAACAGAAATAGTGTTTTCTGTGAGAGAAATTCAAAGTTTGTCGATTCCAAGGGCTCATAAGCCTCACTTGTGAGGTGTTGTAACACTATATTCAGATCCCAAGCTGGGACGTGGAACTTCCGCTTTTGGTCCTCCAATCGGAAAGCACGTAGTAAGGCCAGTAACTCTGGAGATTTTGTCAGCTTGACACCCGTTCTCATAGTAATCACAGAGCTAAGCGTGGCAAGATATGTTGATATCGTCGAACCTCTTAAATGTTTGTTTTGCCGCAGGTAACACAAATAGTCTGCCACTTGAGGATGTGAAGCATCCCTCGCTGTAAATCCTTTATTAGCTGCATAATTTTCGAAACTGTGCCACTTGTCGTCCGCATTGTTACGAGTTGAGTGTCGTGAAGGCAAGCGTGACCGATTTTGCCGCCCTGGCAGAATATCCTCTCTTGTTTAAACACATTTGTATACAGTCCATAATGCGAAGTTGGTAAACTTCTGGGTTTCCGTGCACTTGTTTTGTGTGTGGATGTATTAACAGGTTTGAGCTTTGGGTAGCTCTAATACTGGTTGACCGATTTCTTGAATTAGACTGGGAAACCATACTCTGGCTGGCCAGTAGGGCTTAAACCAAAGTGAGTTGTAGACTCTGTGTTTGTTTGATTTTCTATAATACTTGAGGTATTATTGCTGGCGGGGAAACGCTGCGGCGCTGAGGCCTTCCCAAGATATACTTAGAGCGTCCGTTTCCCAAGCTTGTGGATCTGGGATTGGTGACACGTAATGTCGGTAACTGATTGTTGAATCTTGTGGCGAATAGATCTATTAGCGGCGCTGCTAACGGCTTGATTATCTGAGCAAATATTTCCGTATTGAGCATCCACTCTGTCGGTGATGGTAGATGAGACCGAGATAGCGCGTCTGCTAGTACATTCTTGGCTCCGGGAATGTGAACTGCTCTGATCTGTAGATTTAGATCGTGGGTTAGATCGAATAGTTGAAAGCTTAGATTCAAAAGGTTCAGTGATCTCGTTGAGCCTTGCTTGTTTACGTAGAACGCCACTGTAGAATTGTCTGTATGAATCATCAGGTGCGCATTTTGTAGAAATGTGCTCCAATGTAGAATGGCGTTGATTACAGCTTTCATCTCTAAGTTGTTTATGTGGAGTTTGCTTTCTTGTTGATTCCATATTCCGATGTCGCTTTGGTTGGCGAGATGAGCTCCCCAACCTTGAAGTGACGCTCCCACATATAGATGGGTTTTAATTCCTGCTCTGCTAAACAAATCCCTTCGCAGACATTCGATTTCTTTGTCCACCATAGTAGATGAGGTCTGAGATGTTTCGCAGACTGAATGGCTGTAAATCGTCGAGATGTGCATTGATGAAGACCTGTAAGGGACGAACTGTAACCTGCCTCTGACTGTCATGTCTTGGGCTGATGTGAGGAGACCTAGGAGGCTCTGCCATTGTCGAAGTGGTAACGGAGAGCGTAGAGCTGGTGGAATGGTCTGTTGGATCTTGATCCAACGGTCTTCTGGTACGACGATACGGTTGAGATTTGTGATAAATCGAATGCCTAGGAACTGTAGGTCTTGTGACGGTACTAGGTCCGACTTGAGTAAGTTTACTAACCATCCTAGTTGTGTTAGTAGCTTTATGATGTAATTTAACTGTAGTTTGAGATGCTGTGGATCTTGATCTACTTGTATCCCGTCGTCGAGGTAAAACGCACTGCGTAGCCCTTGATGATGAAGATAGGTGATAATCGGTTCCGTTATCCTCGTGAAAAGCCAGGGGGCTGATGATATTCCGAATGGGAGCACTTTCCACTGGTAATGTTGCCCGTCTAAGGTAAACCGTAGGTATTTCCTGGCTTTGGCGTGTCGGGATGTGCAGGTAAGCGCCCTGTAGATCGATACTGCCCATGTAGTCCATGGGGCGAATCAACTGCCGTAACTGAGGTAAATGTATCATGCGGAACTTCGGTGGTTTGCGTAGATAGTTCTTGTTGAAAAAGCTCATGTTGTAGATGAGTCTGTATTTCTCCTTGGAGTTTTTCTTGGGAACTAGGAAAACTGGGGAGTAGAAACCTGGTTCTATGTTGTCTTGGTCTAGTACTTCTATGGCCTGCTTTATTAAGAGTGATGTAACAGCCTCTCTTAACTTCGGTAGTTGTTGTGCCTGTACGTCGAACTTTAGTGGGATACGAAATCCGTGACGAAGAATGTTGGAGACATAAGGGTCTTGTAATATTCCCCAGTTTTCCCAGTAAAGTTGGAGGCGTCCACCCACTTGAGATGGTTGTACTGGAACGGCTGGGGGTGGAAGACTCCAGTCGTTCCGAACCTGTCTTTCAGCGTTTATAGTTGCGGGAACCTCTGGGTGTCCTGCCTCTTCCTGAACCTCCTCTATAGTTGCCGAATGGGCGACGAAAAGAATCTTTTCCTCTAGAGCTGGCTATCTTCCTGTCTCGTGCTCTCTGTAGGCCCGTGAATTTAGATCTTCCTGAGTATCTTTGAGAGGTCTGTCGGATGACACTGGCTAGTGTATCCATCGATTTAATCATCAGGACTTCTCTGGAATCCTTAGTGACTTCCTTGGAAACTTTGTCTATTTCTCCATTAAAGATGGATGTTGAAGACCACGGGGCTGTATACAGTGGGGCTGTAAAGTTCTCACCCCAGTTACAGGAAGCGAGGAGGCCTTGACGACGAGCTAAGGTCAGTGCTGCTGAAATAGATGTAAGATGATCTGTTAGGAACTGCTGGTCTTTCTTTGCATAAGTAAGGCAGAATAAATCATTCTATCATCCTCAGAAGTCGATCACGAAATCTGGTGATAAGAGTCTCATTGATCGCTCTAGATCTATTTAAACCAAAAACATACGCCTCGTCATGGTTTCTATCTGGACTAACTGCGATCATCAATCTTGTAATTCTTGTACTTGACATCGCTGATCAACTTATAGTTCTCGTCGATGTCCTGAGCTTTGAAGAAGGGGTCCATGTTATCGTGGAGAACTTCTTGGCATGAAAGTTTGGTAGATGTGGTGTCTGAACTTTTCGTGGGCTTTGTGGAATGCTGCATCTAGATTCTGTGGAACTGCTGCAATCGGGTCGATCGGGTGGTAGTGTGACAGCATCTGCATCGCCTTCTTTCATCAGATATGTCTGCCACATTGCCATTTTAGATGGTGATGAGAGATCTAGGTTATTGACCATCCAATACCGTATCTCAGCATCGGAGAAAATAACTCCTCCATCATCCTCTATACCATCATCATTGATGAGAGGTTGGTGCTGTTCTGGACTGCGTGCTTCTGTCTCTACGTCCGGCAATGCTTGTGCAGCTCTGTATGGTGATCTGTAAGGTGATCTACGTGGTGATGAACGAAGAGGCGATCGTCTAGGTGATCTACGTCTATGGGTTGATCTTCTCGGTGACCTGTGAGGAGAACGTTGATAGCTACACGAAGCTCTTGTGTAGTCCCTCGATGTCCTTCTAGATGATGAAGATCTGGATTCAGCTGGCCTCCGCGAATGCCTTCGCGAAGCTTCCTCTGCGTCCGGTCCAGGGGATTTACGATAAGACCTTCGCTAAGGCTTTCGTGATGTCTGATGGTCCGAGTCCACATCTTGGGATGAAGATGACGAGGGTGAAGATCTATCCCGCCTTCGCGAAGGCTGTACATCTAGGTCCTTCGTGGAGGTGGTCCGTGCCTTCCTTCGCGAAGGTGACATCGTCTTGGCTGCTACGTTGACGGGGGGTGCCTCTGGGGTGCTGTCTACGTTGGAGCCTTCGCTGGCTGCCTCGGTCCTTGCTTCTGCAGTCTATATCGGTCTTCCATCATCGCCATAATTTGCTGCATCAGGTCATCAGGGATGGTCTGCGACGATGTTGTCTCGCGCTCTTCTGCGGTGTTAATGATGGGGTCCACAGCAATAACGTCTGACATCGGTGTAGAGGCATCAGGCTGCATGAAGATCTCTGCTGAAGTCACTGTCGCTGACACCGGCCGCTTCTTGTGCCGTATGTCGGGGATGATAATCGGCTGGTCATCGTAGAGGCCCCTTTCTTCGGCTGGAACGATCTCGGCTGAGAAAGTTCTCGCTGTCTTCGTAGACTTCCCTTTGGATGTCGACGCTGCCCTGGGGGTACGAAGTCTGCGTTGAGAAGACGTCGAGGCCCTCTTGGACTTTATCTGCGATGACGGGATGTCTGGGGAGGCCGGCCGCTTCTTAGAGGTGACGGACTGCGTCCCACGTCCCTCTTCCGATGGGGTCTCTAGCAGAACACCAGACGGTAGGGGGTCGATCGCCAGCAGCTGACTAGATGGAGTATCTGGAGTATCAGCCATATTTAGCCCTTGTTTGCGTGACCTATCTGCAGCACGTCTTAAGACGCAAAGATAGTATTTATTAAATGCAGAATTAGATAAATTAATGCAATAACTGCAACGTGAATCAAACGCACACGGCGTAGAACAACTAGGGCATATTACATGCGGATCTGAGGCAGAAAAACGTAATCTACAAATAGTACAGATTTTCATCAACGTAATACTAGCTGAACAATCACGAATACACGTGAATAAACAGTAGAAATACGATAAATAATCAATACAAATTGCTGAAGGATACTAGCTATACCTCTATAGTACACTATAGGAGGTAAAAAACTAAGAAAAATCAAAGGATATGTTGTGTAAGGAGACACAGGCGCTCTCACATCCTGCTCACTGGGCAAAGAAGGAGAGAGTGAAGCACGAGGTATGAGGTGGCGACACCTTTCCCGCCAAAAGGGATCAAAGGGGAGCAACTCGTGGTGAGTACTGATTAGTGATTTTACATTGAAGGGAGCTTCAATTAAGGAGATACAAGTGTTTCCACTATGTTCGCAAGAAGAAGAAGACAAGCAAAAGAGCATGAGTCAGGATAAGGAAAAATATATGCTTTCGTATAGCAATATATCGCAATATAAAATTCTCTGCAATACCCAGCCCTATTTACGACACTCGTGCCTAAATATCGGTATATCCCTCGCTCTCACCCAGGAAATACTAACATTTAGTACTCGTGTCACAAACATAGTATGACACTGGCACTGATATATAGAGATTATTTACCTTGTGTGTTTCCATATTATTAATATCATATATTAGGAATAAATATTGTATTATGCGAGCCTTTGGCATAATAAAAATAATAAAAATTGTATTATGCAAGCCTTTGGCGAGCATAATACATAATTTTTTATTCTTAACATATGATATTAATGATACGGAAACAAACGAGGTTAATAATCTCTTTATCATATAATGTCATTCTTAACATTACTCTAAAAAAAGAAGCAAATCGTACGTGAATTTATATGAAGGGTATCGAGCATTCACTTAAGAATACTTAGCGGTACACCAAGGTGAAGGTCGTTCATGACGGCGGTATATGGTTGTGACTAGTTGCTAATACAATGCAAACAAAACTCATGCTTAAAATGAGATCTTTCTGTCTAAAAGGAACAACAAAACAGGGCAGGGTTTTCCTGTCAGTGATATCACCGCATCAATATCAGTTTCTGATACCTGATGGAATCAATTGATCGTCTGCATTGTGATCGATAGATCGAAATCCTTGATTGGTACCTTTCTTAGACGATTGCCTTTCAGTCGTGCTTCATAATCCGTACCTTCAATGTGAACGAAGTACTCCATTTCATGTTTTCCAAAGTCAATTACTGCAGTAATGACTCCAGAACCTCAGTCATCAATTCTTACAGAATCACCAATTTTGAGAATGGGGGAGGCCATGTTTGTTTACTAACAATGTAAACTCGTGACGACGTCATCAATGAATTGTTAAATGTTTAAGGATTCGCATGGCGTGTATGGAGTTTTGTGAAAGTAGTTCATGGATTGACGGAATTTGCATAGTTATCAGATTTGGATACCAAGTTTATCAGATTGCTTTATTGCACCGACAACAACCTCCATTAGATGATAAAATATCCTCTATACATACTGGGTAGTCTGCCTGCTTGTCTTCTAAAGGGGAGGTCTGACTACTGTCTGATTTAGGGGATACAACCTATTAGAAGGGAGTCTGTTGTCTTACACTGCCTGAAACTAACCTCCACTGTCCCCTTCTGGAACATCGATGTTGGGTGAGTCAGTTTCCTTCCTACTGTGTAACAACCTCTCTTCATATCGTGGGGAGGATCGGTCAAGCTGAAAGTAAAGCATAAGTGATCAAGTCTCTTGGCATCCACACAAGCTCAGCATTGAGTGCTAGACCTTACTCGGAATTATCTGGTTGGTGAAACAGATTACCTGTGTTGCAAAAATATTGCCAAAACCTTTATTTGCATGAACACACTGTCCTCAACCCTGAAGAGAATATAGTCCCTTCAGTCATCTCACTTCATGTCCATTTGACTCCCCTGTTCCCAGTCTCACCTCATCTGCAGACACAGACAAGTTGTCCCTGTCCTTCTTGGAGCCACTGGCCTGCAGCTTGTATTTCTTCTGCTGATGTGTCAGGAATTCCTGAATTCTGCACAAAAACGCCAACAATACAAAGTGAAACTTACACTAAATGACAAGACATAAATTTATCATTCACCCCCAACATGTTTATAATGCTACTTATTTCCAAATTAAATTTATCAATAAGAAACACGAATTTTGCTGCAATATTGATGATAGAACTGGAGTATATAGTGTGATCTTGACGGCAGTACTGACACGATAATGTGATGTAGATGGCAGTACAGGCAATATATTGTGATGTAGATGGCAGTACTGGTAATATACTGTGATGTAGATGGCAGTACTGGTAATATACTGTGATGTAGATGGCAGTACAGGCAATATATTGTGATGTAGATGGCAGTACTGGTAATATACTGTGATGTAGATGGCAGTACTGGTGATATACTTTGATATAGATGGCAGTACTGGTAATATATTGTGATGTAGATGACAGTACTGGTAATATAATGTGATGTAGATGGCAGTACTGGTAATATACTGTGATGTAGATGACAGTACAGGTAATATACTGTGATGTAGATGACAGTACAGGTAATATACTGTGATGTAGATGGCAGTACTGGTAATATATTGTGATGTAGATGACAGTACTGGTAATATACTGTGATGTAGATGGCAGTACTGGTAATATATTGTGATGTAGATGGCAGTACTGGTAATATACTGTGATGTAGATGGCAGTACTGGTAATATATTGTGATGTAGATGACAGTACTGGTAATATGCTGTGATGTAGATGGCAGTACTGGTAATATATTGTGATGTAGATGACAGTACTGGTAATATACTGTGATGTAGATGGCAGTACTGGTAATATACTGTGATGTAGATGGCAGTACTTAATATATTGATGATGTAGATGGCAGTACTGGTAATATATACTGTGATGTAGATGACAGTACTGGTAATATATTGTGATGTAGATGACAGTACTGGTAATATGCTGTGATGTAGATGGCAGTACTGGTATTATACATGATGTAGATGACAGTACTGGTAATATACTGTGATGTAGATGGCAGTACTGGTAATTTACTGTGATGTAGATGGCAGTACTGGTAATATATTGTGATGTAGATGGCAGTACTAGTAATATACTGTGATGTAGATGACAGTACTGGTAATATACTGTGATGTAGATGGCAGTACTAGTAATATACTGTGATGTAGATGGCAGTACTAGTAATATACTGTGATGTAGATGGCAGTACTGGTAATATACTGTGATGTAGATGACAGTACTGGTAATATACTGTGATGTAGATGACAGTACTGGTAATATACTGTGATGTAGATGGCAGTACTGGTAATATATTGTGATGTAGATGGCAGTACTGGTAATATACTGTGATGTAGATGACAGTACTAGTAATATATTGTGATGTAGATGGCAGTACTAGTAATATACTGTGATGTAGATGGCAGTACTGGTAATATATTGTGATGTAGATGGCAGTACTGGTAATATACTGTGATGTAGATGGCAGTACTGGTAATATACTGTGATGTAGATGGCAGTACTGGTAATATACTGTGATGTAGATGACAGTACTGGTAATATACTGTGATGTAGATGGCAGTACTGGTAATATATATAATGATGTAGATGGCAGTACTGGTAATATACTGTGATGTAGATGGCAGTACTGGTAATATATTGTGATGTAGATGGCAGTACTGGTAATATACTGTGATGTAGATGGCAGTACTGGTAATATATTGTGATGTAGATGGCAGTACTGGTAATATACTGTGATGTAGATGGCAGTACTGGTAATATATTGTGATGTAGATGGCAGTACTGGTAATATATTGTGATGTAGATGGCAGTACTGGTAATATATTGTGATGTAGATGGCAGTACTGGTAATATACTGTGATGTAGATGGCAGTACTGGTAATATACTGATGATGTAGATGGCAGTACTGGTAATATACTGTGATGTAGATGGCAGTACTGGTAATATACTGTGATGTAGATGGCAGTACTGGTAATATACTGTGATGTAGATGGCAGTACTGGTAATATACTGTGATGTAGATGATGTGATGTACTGGCAGTACTGGTAATATACTGTGATGTAGATGGCAGTACTGGTAATATATTACTGGTAATGATGTAGATGGCAGTACTGGTAATATACTGTGATGTAGATGGCAGTACTGGTAATATATTGTGATGTAGATGGCAGTACTGGTAATATACTGTGATGTAGATGGCAGTACTGGTAATATACTGTGATGTAGATGGCAGTACTGGTAATATATTGTGATGTAGATGGCAGTACTGGTAATATATTAATGATGTAGATGGCAGTACTGGTAATGTATATACTGTGATGTAGATGGCAGTACTGGTAATATATTGTGATGTAGATGGCAGTGTGATATACTGTGATGTATGGCAGTACTGGTAATATACTGTGATGTAGATGGCAGTACTGGTAATATATTGTGATGTAGATGGCAGTACTGGTAATATACTGTGATGTAGATGGCAGTACTGGTAATATATTGTGATGTAGATGGCAGTACTGGTAATATACTGTGATGTAGATGACAGTACTGGTAATATATTGAGATGTAGATGGCAGTACTGGTAATATACTGTGATGTAGATGGCAGTACTGGTAATATATTGTGATGTAGATGGCAGTACTGGTAATATACTGTGATGTAGATGGCAGTACTGGTAATATACTGTGATGTAGATGGCAGTACTGGTAATATACTGTGATGTAGATGGCAGTACTGGTAATATACTGTGATGTAGATGGCAGTACTGGTAATATACTGTGATGTAGATGGCAGTACTGGTAATATATTGTGATGTAGATGGCAGTACTGGTAATATACTGTGATGTAGATGGCAGTACTGGTAATATATTGTGATGTAGATGGCAGTACTGGTAATATACTGTGATGTAGATGGCAGTACTGGTAATATATATGTAGATGATGTACTGGTAATATATGGCAGTGTGATGTAGATGGCAGTACTGGTAATATACTGGTAATATGATGTAGATGGCAGTACTGGTAATATACTGTGATGTAGATGGCAGTGATGTAGATGGCAGTACTGGTAATATATTGTGATGTAGATGGCAGTACTGGTAATATACTAATGATGTAGATGCTTGAGTACTGGTAATATATTGTGATGTAGATGGCAGTTACTGGTAATATACTATGATGTAGATGGCAGTACTGGTAATATACTGTGATGTAGATGGCAGTACTGGGTAATATATACTAATGATGTAGATGGCAGTACTGGTAATGTAATATATTGTGATGTAGATGGCAGTACTGGTAATATACTGTGATGTAGATGGCAGTGTAGATGGATCCCGACAGGACTGAGACTAATCAGGACAGTGACCATCACACCAGGACAATCAGGACCACAGTGACCTATAGACCATAATCAGACAGATGACAGACCAGACCACCAGGATGTAGAACACACAGGATGACACCAGGACAGGACAGACACAGGATGGAGACCAGACAGACACAGACAGACACCAGGGACACAGACACAGATGACACAGACACCAGGACACAGACAGACACACCAGGACAGAGGACACAGACAGACACAGATGAGACACACAGGACACTGAGACAGACAGAGACAGACAGAGGACAGGACACAGGAGACAGACACACAGGACACAGACACAGGACACAGACACCAGAGACACACACACACAGGACACACACACAGACACACACACTGTAGGACACACACAGACAGAGGACACAGACAGACACAGACGAGATGACACACACAGACACAGACAGACAGGACAGAGACACCAGGACAGACACACACAGAGGACACAGACAGACACACACAGACAGACACAGGACACACACACATGGACACACACACAGGACAGACACACACAGACAACACACACAGACAGACACACAGGACAGGACACAGACACAGACACAGGACACAGATGACACCACGACAGACACAGAGGACACACAGACACAGATGTAGACACAGGACAGACACAGGACAGAGACAGAGACACACAGACACAGACACACACAGAGGCAGACAGGACACAGACACAGACACCAGACACAGACATAGACGATGTAGACACAGACAGACACAGACCAGAAGGACACAGAGACAGATGACAGACATGGACACAGACATGACAGACACAGACACAACGGACAGGACAGATGACAATGGACACAGATGACAGCACAGTACGGAGACAGATGACACAGACACAGAGACAGACGACAATGGACAATAGACAGACAGACAAGGACTGGAATAGCACACAGACAGATGGAATAGAAGAAAGGATGATAGACACACAAGGAAGAGAAGGAGGATGGTGAATGGATAGGACAGATGGTGGAATATGGATGTAGATGAGGGAATATATAGATGTAGATGGAAAATAGAATAGATGTAGATGAAAATATAATGGATGGAATGGACCGGAATAATGGATGGAATGATAAAATAATATATAGAAATAATATAATGGATGGTGCACAGAATAACAGGATGAATATACTGTGACAAATAGAAAACATAAATGTACTTGACATAGATGGCATACAGATGTAGATGACACTGAAAATATAATATAATGATGTAGATGGTAAAAATAATATAAAATATGGATATAGACAGGATAGAATGGATAGATGGAATAATGTGGATGTAGATGACATAGATGTAAGATGGTAATAATGGAAGATGGAAAAGAGACAGATGGTGCACAGAAGAGACAGATGTAGGAATGGAAAATAGCACAGGATGTAGATGAAGAACACAGGAATAATGGATATAATAGATAAAGATGGTAGAATAGATGACTGCACACAGATGTAGATGACAGTACTGGAAAATATAGACAGATGGAGTGGAAGATACAGACGGTGAAAATACACAAAGATGATATACTAGACAGATGTAGGATGGTGGACAGAGAAAGATAGATGACAAGATGTAGATGGACAGAATATAGATGACAGTACTAAAGAATATAGATGTAGATGGAAAATAATATACTGTGATGTAGATGGTGGAATAGACGTAGATGGTGAAATGGAATATAACAGAAGTAGAATATATGTAGATGGTACTGGTAATATACTGATGGATGGAAATATATAGATGTAGTAGATGGATAGAAGGACACTAAAAGATGGATGGTACACAGAATGTATGGATACAGGAATATAAACAGATGTAGAATGGAATATACTGAGATGTAGATGGAAAATAGCACAGATGTGGATGGAATAATATGTAAGATGGTGAAATGAGCCAGATGGAGATGGTAGTGGAATAGATGTAGATGGTGGAATATAACAGATGTAGATGGTAGTACAGGCACGGACAGGATGTAGATGGAAAATTAAAGAATAGACAGAATGGACAGGAATGGACAGATGTGGATGGTACAGTAATGGAAGAATGGATACTAGTGATAACAGGATGGATGGACAGGATATAATGGATATAGATGGTGGCACATAGATGGATGGTAATAGGTAATGGAATGGATGTAGATGGTGGTAACATAATGGATACTGTGAATGGAAGGAAGGCAGCAACAATGGTAATATACATGGAAGATGATAGGATATGCAGCACTGGTGGAATATAATAGGGATGCAGATGGTAATGGAGACGTAGACACAGCAACATTATCATGTACACAGCATCCATACATGTAGACAGATGACAGCATGGTAGTAACATATCAGATGATAGATGGCAGCACCGCACACATCAGATCCATGATGGACACAGCACCGAGGAAGGATAATATACCAGACGTAGATGGCAAACTGGAGACATATCAGATTATAGATGACAAGACCGAGATCATAATAATCAGATGGCAGGACTGATGACACAATCATTGAGACAGACGTAGACAGCATCCATAACATAATCAGACAGACAATCATAACATATCAGACACAGCACTGAGACACCAGACAGATGGCAGCACCGAGAACATATCAGACAGATGCAGCAATCAATCAGACGTAGATGCACAGCACCATAATCATTAACTCAGGATGTAGACACACAGGAACATAATGACAGACAGCAATTGGGAACATGACGTAGATCATAATCAGACGTAGACACAGCACAGGAACATAATCAGATGTAGATGACAGCAACTGGGAACATACCAGGATGTAGACAGCACAGGCAATCTATCAGACAGATGGCAGCACCACACTATAATCAGGATGTAGGATGGCAGCACAGGCACCCCATTGTGACAGATGGCAGTGACCACACATATCTGTGATGTAGACACAGCACTGGTGACACTTGACATAGACACAACTGGCACATATTTGTGATGTAGACGGCAGCACAGGCAATGAATCCTGGATGTAGACAGACCAGCATGAATCAGGATGGAATCCCGACCAGGACAGGACTGAGACAGGACAAGACAGGATGGAGACCAGACACAGAGACACCAGGACAGAGACAGACCAGACAGATGACATGAATCAGACAGATGGAGACAGACAGACACACAGCACAGAACACACACTGATGTAGACGACCAGACCAGGACCAGGATAGAGACAGACAGACCAGCACAGACACAGATGGATGACCAGACACAGACAGAGACACAGAGACACAGACAGGACCACAGAGGACCAGACAGACACAGGATGGAGACACAGACACAGACACACACACGGACAGACACAGATGTAGCACACACAGATGTAGATAAAAATCACACAGACAGAGACTGACAACACAGACACATGTAGAGACACAGGATAGACACACACAGACACAGATGTAGACACACACAAGGACACTGTGACAGACACAGACACAGGACTGACACACAGATGACAAGGACACAGACAGCACACACAGATAGACGACACACAGACACGACAGCACGACACACACACACAGACAGGACCAGACACACACAGACACACAAGATGGAGACCAGGACACAGGACACACAGACACACACACACAGGATGGAGACCACAGAGACCAGGATATGGACATAGAGACAGACAGACAACACACACAGAGGACACACAGGACAGAACACACACACAGGATGGACACCAGGATGGAATCACCAGGACACACTTGACACAGGACCAGACAGATGACCAGACACAGACAGACAGACAGATGACACCAGGACCAGGATGACACATAGAACACACACAGAAAGACACTGAGACAGAGACAGACAGGACCAGAGACCACAGGACAGGACACAGACAGACCACACACAGGACTGACAGACAGAATCAGGAATCACAGGACACCAGACACAGGAGGCACCAAGACACAGACAGACAGACCAGGACCAAGGCACGAGACAGGACACAGACACGACACAGGACACAATGGATGACGACACAGCACAGGACCAGACAACGGACAGCACCAGACACAGATGGCACCAAGGACACGGAGACCACACACAATGGACAGACGACAGCACACAGCACAGGACAGACAATGACCACACAGACAACACCACACCAAGGACAGGACCACAACGGACAGACGAGACAGACAGAACGCACCAGGACAGAGACACCGACACAGGACCAGACAGGATGGCACCAGCACACAGACCACAGACAGCACCAGACACAGACACCAGACAGACGGCACCACACACAGGAAGACACAGACACACAGCACACAGATGGCACACACACAGGCCACAGGCACACAGACAGATGCACACACACAGGCATGGTACTGGCACAGCCAGACCATGACCAGACCGACCACATCACACACCAGCACACAGTGGACACAGTACCAAGCACCACACACAATATACACAGCACCACACCCACATCACAATATATTACCAGTACTGCCATCTACATCACAATATATTACCAGTACTGCCATCTATCTACATCACAGAATATCTACATTCCAGTACTGCCATCTATCATCTATCACAATATAATACCAGTACTGCCATCTACATCACAATATATTACCAGTACTGCCATCTACATCTCAATATATTACCAGTACTGCCATCTACATCACAATATATTACCAGTACTGCCATCTACATCACAATATATTACCAGTACTGCCATCTACATCACAATATATTACCAGTACTGCCATCTACATCACAGTGTATTACCAGTACTGCCATCTACATCACGGTATTGTATATTACCATTAGTATTACTGCCATCTACATCTGCAATATATTACCAGTACTGCCATCTATATCAAAGTATATTACCAGTACTGCCATCTACATCACAGTGTATTCCCAGTACTGCCATCTACATCACAGTGTATTACCAGTACTGCCATCTACATCGTTAGGATGAGAAAGCCACAATAACTCGGTGCGCCTAGTGGCTGCAAGAGTTGTATACTCCCCAGGGAGTTGAGATTGATAATACGATGTGCTGTTGAGATTGACATCCAATGATCGAGGGAAAAAATACCAGCGCCTTGAGCATGCACTAGTTGCGTGGATATGTGCGCTATATAAATATCCTATAATAAAATAAATAATAAATGTAGATGGCAGTACTGGCAATATACTGTGATGTAGATGGCAGTACTGGGACTATAGTGTGAGGTGGGTATTTGCTTACTTGGTGTTCCAGCGTACCACAGCCTCAGCCACCAGTCTCTTCAACTTGATCAGGTCATCGTGTATCTCAAGGAACACTGGCTTAAACTCAGTACCTTGGTGAAGAAATAACTTCCAAATGAGGTCACTTTGTGTACCTTTGTTTAACTTTGTTAAAAGATAGCAACCATCTGTCTGCCCCTAGATGTGGAACAGTGAATATTCCATGCAGTATCATGGAACCATAATTATCATTCCCAATAATTCAAAGAACACTACTTAGCTCTACCAGAAATCCTACATTACACAATTAATATCTTCAGATTTTCAACATAAGTTTTACATTGTGAAATAACCAGTACCAGTTAAGATATAATAGTGTATCTCGTTCCTTAGGCTCTTGTGCTTGTGAGAGGCAGGAAAACGTCACTTCTTTCAAACATCAGCAAGGCAGTTGGGTCACCTTGTGGTTAAAGCATTTGGTCTTCATGGTGAAGACCCGGGTCTTCCCACATGGATACAAAGCGTGAAGCCCATTTGTTTTGTTCGTGCCATGATATTGCTGGAACACAGCTGGGTGTTCTAGTGGTTGCAATAGCTGTAGTATTAATACTGATTATAACTACAGTTTGATACTACAATAAACAAAAACTCTTTTATATCACAGTCAGAGTCAGGGATCTTCTGTTACTTTGATGCATTACCCAAATCTTTACAATTTCTACCAACCTAAGCTGTCCCCACCTTTTCCTGTTGCAATGATGTTACCTGCATCCATTTTCTACCATTGCATCTACTCAAGGCTGTCATCATCTCTACTGCCTCTACCCACCCGAGCCGTCCCTAACTTCCCACTTCTCTACACACCTGAGCCGTCCCTCCACTTCCTACCACTTCCCTACCCACCCGAGCCGTCGCTTCATCCTCCTACTGCTCCCCAACGCATTTGAATTCTGTCCCCACTTCCCACTTCTCACCCATTTGAGCCTGTCCCTCATTACCCACTACTCTACCCACCTGAGCTGTCCCCCAATCTCACCGCTCTACCCATTTGTGCTGTGCCCCTACTTCCCCACTTCTCTACCCACCTGAGCTGTCCCCCACTTCCTACTGCACCCACCCGAGCCAAACCCCCACTTCCTACTGCTCTACCCACCTGAGCTGTAATTCCCACTTCCTACCGCCCCTCTACTCCACCCGAGTTGTCATCCTTATTCCTTATTCTCTACCCACCTGATTCAGTCCTCCAACTCCACCCTGTTCCCTACCTTAACCCCAGCTGTCGTCCCCACTCCCTACCGTTCTCACCAATCTGTTTCGTCCCCCACTTCCTACTTCTCTACCCACCCTCAGCTGTACCACCACTTCCCCACTGCTCTACCCACCTGAGCTGTCCCCCACCTCCTACTTCTCTACTCCACCCCAGCTGTACCCCACCTCCTACCGTTCCCCACCAATTTGAGCTGTCCCCCTACTTCTAACGACCCTTGTCCCCACTTACTGTTTCACCCACCTCAGCTAACCACTTCCCACCACCTTCGTCCTACTGCTCTTCCACCCACCCCAGTTAATTCCCCCTTCACTTCCTACTACACTTTAATCCCACCTACCTGATCAGTCCCCAATCCAACTTAACTCACTTAATTAACGCTCTACCCACCTCCAGCCTAATTTAACCCACTGTTCATCGCACTTAGCACCTTTACCCACCTGAGTCCTGCAACTTCACTGTTCTAACACCTTTTCAATTGCTCTACCTTACCTTTATCTAACTTATCAGTCCCCACTTCCCTTAACTGCACTAATTTACCCTCAGCTTTAATTTATCCCCTGATGAAACCGACCTTCTACTGCTCAACCTCAATCACCATCATCCTCAGCTACCCCTTCTACCTTTCTCTTATCTGCTCTACCCACCCTGATCAGTCCTCAGCTACCCCTAATCCTTTAATCTTCTACCTTCTACTTAACCCCAGCTCCGACCTTCTACCCACCTCAGCATCCCAGCTGTAATCCCCACCTTCTACTACTCGAAGCACTTAACTTCACCCACGATCTGATCAGTCCTCCATTAATTCAACGATCCTTAGCTTAATCGACTGCTCTCAGCCCTTCCGACCACCTCAGCTAATTTATCTTAATTTCCCACCTTCTACTGCAACCTCTACCCACCTCGACCTTCTACTGCTACCCCACCCTTCTACTACACTATCCACCTGATCAGTCCTCCCCAACTTCTACTGCTCTACTCCACCTCAGCTACCTCCAACTCTATTGCCTTTACTCCACCTGAGCTGTCCCACCTTCTATTGCCTCTACACACGACCTGATCAGTCCCCCACTTCCTATCTACCACCCTTTCACCCTTGTCTCAGCTACCCTTTCACCCGCCTTCTGCATCAATTTGATCGCCTCTTCTACCCACCCTTAGCTACCCCACCTTCTCACTGCCTCTACCCACCTGATCAGTCCTCCTTCTACTTCTACTGCTCTACCCAATCTTCAGCTTCACCCCTTACCTTCCACTTCTCTACGAACCTCCAGCTAATCTCTAATCTTCTACTGTTCTAATCACCCCAGCCACCCGACCTACGTTCCAATTCCACCTTCCTACTGCTTCACCCAATCTCAGCTTACCCCACTTCATTCTACTGCTCTGTCCTCCACCACTGTTTCACCTAATTCCAGTTTCTAATCTTTACCTTCTATCGCATCTAATCGAGCTTTGTCCCCACCTTCGGTTGTTCTATCGCGACCTGACTGCACTTAATTTCCTACTTCTATTGCACCTACCCACCCTGTTTCATCGCCACCATCGCACCAGCTTCTTAATTTCGGCCGTTTCACCACCTCAGCGTCCTCCATCTTCTACTGCCTCCACCCACCCTCAGCTAATTCTACCCCATTGCCCTTCTACTACACTCACCCACTGGATCAGTCACCGCCACCTTCTACTGTTCTTTCACCCACCCTCAGCCACCACCACCTTCTACCGCTCTTTCTACCCACCCTACTGAAGCTAATCGCACCAGCAATTTAATCTTCTACTTTTAATCTACTCCACCTGGATCTCCGCCTACATCCACGATCATCATACCTTAACTTTACCGTTTAGCTAATTCCGACCTTCTACTGTTCTTAATCGACTCCACCGACCTCAGCTCGACCCCACCTTCTACTGCTCTACCCACCTCTAAGCAGTCTAACCTTCGTTTGCCGCACTCAGCACTACCCACTGTTCTGCCCACTTTAGCCACCGACTTTATTGTTTTAACGACCCTCAGCTACCCCACCTTCTACCTTGCCTCTTACCCACCTTAATTCTATCGTTTCATCAATTCGAAGCTTCAATTCCATCTTACCCACCTGCTCTACCCCACTTTACCTTTCATTCCACCCCTTTACTGTTCTACTCCACCCCAGCTACCCCACCTTCACTGTTGCTCTACCCACCTGATCAGTCCTCCAACTTCTACCGTTTCCACCCACCTCAGCTAATTCTGCAATTCTTCTACTCAGCTCTACCCACCTCAGCTTAATTTAATTCCCACCTTCTACCTGACGTCTACCCACCTTCATCAGTACCCCACCTTGCTACTGACTTCTACTGCGTCTTCACCTCAGCATACTCCCACTCTACGTCTACTGCTCTCTAGCATCCACTTTACTGTAGCTACCCCCACCTTTCTACTAATCCTGCACTCCACCTGATCAGTCAGTCCTCCAACTTCTACTGCTCTACCCACCTCGTGCTACCCTCACCTTTCTATTGTTTCCCCATCGCACTTTAAGCTGTCCCAGCTTTATTGTTCTTACCACCTTGATCGTCCAATTCCCCACTAATGCACCTTTAAGCTACATCTTTACCCACCGCATTGCTTCCTACCGACTTCTACTGCTCTTCCCACCTGTTCCCATCCAGCTACTCCCACCTTCTACTGCTCTACCCACCTGAAGCAATCCCCACCTTCTCACTGCTCTACCCAATTTCAGCTACACCTAACCTCTAGCACTACCCACCTTCTACTGCCACCTTCTATTGCCACCCACCTGATCAGTCACCCTTAATCTTCTACTGCTCTCTCACCCACCTGATCAGCCACCCCACCTTCTATCGCCTGCTCTCACCCACCCCAGTTACACTCCCACCTTCTACTGCATCTACCCACCTCAGCTAGTCCCACCTTCTACCACACTGCACCCACCTGATCAGTTCCCACCTTCTACCGCACTACCCACCCTCAGCCAATTCCACCTTCTACTGCTCTACCCACCTCAGCTACCCCACCTTCTACTGCGTTCTACCCACCTCATCAGCCACCACATCTTCTACTGCTCTACCCACCTCAGCCACCCCACCTTCTACTGCTCTACCCACCTTTTCAGCTACCCCAATCTTCTACTGCACTACCCACCTGATCAGTCCCCCACTTCCTACTACACCTTACCCATCCTTAGCCGATACCCTACCTTTAATCGTTCTACTCTACCACCTCACGATCAGCCTCCCCAATCTTCTACCGTTCTACCCAATCTCCAGCCAGCCACCTTCTACCACCTCTCTGATCCCCACCTTCTACTACCCATCCATCTTCTACCCACCTTCTCAACACCACCCACCCTGCCACCCCACCTTTCTACTGCTCTACCCACCCCTCAATTCCTACTCCCACCTTCTACCGCACCACCCACCTCAGCCACCCCACCTTCTACCGCTCAATTCACCTAATCTGATCACCCCCAATCCCACCAGCCACCCCATTCTGCTACCGCTCCACCCTCAGCTACCCCACCCCTAGCTCTACCCACCTCTAGCCAATTCCCACCTTCTATTGCTCTACCCACCTGATCAGTCCCCCACCTTCTACTACACGCACCCACCCGCCATCTCCACCCTAATCTTCTACTGTTTCTACCCACTTCAGCTACCCCAACTTCTACTTCACCACACCCTCAGCTACCCTGATCTCCCATTGTTCCCCACCCACCTCAGCTACCCCCACTTCTACTGTTCTTAACGACACCACCCACCTGTTAGCAATCCACCCCACTTTCTACTGTTCTAACCACCTCTCAGCTACCCCACCTTCTACTTCTACTCTGCGCACCCACCTCGACCAGTCCTCCACCACTCTACTGCTCTACCCACCCTCAGCTACCTAATTCCATCTTCTATTGCCCTACCCACCTCAGCCAATACCCACCTTCTACTCCTTAACCTTCTACCGTTTCAGCCACCCCACCGACCTTATACTGCCTACCCACCCTCAGCTACCCTTAATCTGCACTGTTTCACCCACGTCCTCCACCTGATCAGTCCCCCACCCTTTCAGCACTCACACTACCACGACCCTCAGCCACCCCACCTTCTATTTCACCCACCTGCTCCCCACCCACACCCAGCCTCACCCCACCTTCTACCGCTCTCACCCACCTGATCAGTCCTCCAACTTCACCGCCCTACCCACCCCAGCCACCCCACCTTCATTGCCTCTGCAACCCCAGCCACCCCCACCTTCTACACACTACCCACCTGATCAGTCCCCCACTTCTACCGCTTCTACACACCCCAGCCAGTCCCCACCTCTACCGTTTCACCCACCTCAGCTAACCCAATTTCTACTGCGTTTACCCACCCAATCAGCTCCACCCCACCTCTACTACACTACCCACCCTCAGCTACCCCCACCTTCTACTCTACCGCCCTACCCACCTTCAGCTACCTCTAATCTTCTCTACTAACACCACCTGCCTCTACCCACCCCACCTTTCAGCTAACCCAGCATCGAACCTCTATTGCTCTACCCACCTGATCAGTCCTCCAACTTCTACCACCCACCTCACCACCCACCCTTCCACCCCACCTTCTACCGCTCTTACCCACCTCAGCCCACCCACCCTGTCTCCACCTTAATCTACCGTTTCTGCTCTTACCCAATTACCCCAGCTACACCCACCCCAGCCAATCCTCTACTACCCACCTCTACCAATCTCTACTTTCACACCCTCACCTGAGCAGTCCTCCAACTTCTACCGTTCTACCCACCCTCAGCTACCCCGTCACCACCTCAGCCAATTCCACCAATCTTCTGTACTTTCACCTCACCTTATCAGTAACTTCTACTAACCCAGCCACCCCACCTCTATTGCCCTCTACCCACTCTTAACCCACCTTCTATTGATCAGTCCTCCAACTCTCTACTTCACACCACCCACCCCAGCTTACCCCCACCTTCTGCTACTCACTCTCTACCCACCTCAGCTACCCCACCTTCTACTGCTCTACCCACCCCCCACCTTTCTACTGCACCCACCTCAGTTACCCCACCTTCTACTGCTCTACCCACCCCCCACCTTCTACCGCTACACCCAACCTCACCTCCATCCCAGTCCCCACCTTCTACTACCCTACCCACCCTTCAGCCCCCCACCTTCTACTGCTCTACCCTCAGCTACCCCACCTTCTACTCTTCTCTGTCTCTATCCCACCTTCACCTTCCAGCTACCCCACCTTCTACTGCTCTACCCACCTCAGCTACCCCCACCTTTCTACTCTTCTACCCACCTCAATTTACTACAGTCCTACCCACTTCTACTACTCCCCATCTTTCTACTCTTATACCCACCTCATCACCCCCACCTTCTATTGTTTCTCCCACCCACCCTCAGCTACCCCAATCTTATTGCCCACCCACCTGCTACCCCACCTTCTACCCACCCACCCTGATCAGTCCCCACTTCCTACCACACTACCCACCTCCACCCCACCTTCTACTGCTCTACCCACCTCAGCTACCCCACCTTCTACTGTTTCTACCCACCTGATCAGTCCTCCAACTTCTACCGCTCTCTCACCCACCCTCAGCTACCCCACCTTTCATTGCTCTACCCACCCTCAGCTACCCCACCTTCTACAACACTACCCACCTGATCAGTCCCCCACTTCTACCACACTACCCACCCTCAGCCAATCCTTAATCTTCTACTGCTCTACCCACCCCAGCTACCCCACCTTTCTACTGATCTACCCACCCTCAGCTACCCCATCTCTACTGTTCTACCCACCTCAGCTACCCCACCTTCTACTGCTCTACCCACCTCAGCCACCCCACCTTCTACTGCTCTTCCCACCTCAGCTACCCCACCTTCTACAACACTACCCACCTGATCAGTCCCCCACTTTCTACTACACTACCCATCTCAGTTACCCCACCTTCTACTGCTCTAACCACATCAGCTACCCCACCTTCTACTGCTCTACCCACCTGATCAGTCCTCCAACTTCTACTGCTCTACCCACCTCAGCTACCCCACCTTCTATTGCTCTACCCACCTCACCTACCCCACCTTCTACAACACTACCCACCTGATCAGTCCCCCACTTCTACTACACTACCCACCTCAGCTACCCCACCTTCTACTGCTCTACCCACCTCAGCTACCCCACCTTCTACTGCTCTACCCACCTCAGCCACCCCACCTTCTACTGCTCTACCCACCTCAGCTACCCCACCTTCTACTACACTACCCACCTGATCAGTCCTCCAACTTCTACTGCTCTACCCACCTCAGCTACCCCACCTTCTACTGCTCTACCCACCTCAGCTACCCCACCTTCTACTACACTACTCACCTGATCAGTCCTCCAACTTCTACTGCTCTACCCACCTCAGCTACCTCACCTTCTATTGCTCTACCCACCTCAGCTGTCCCACCTTCTATTGCTCTACGCACCTGATCAGTCCCCACTTCCTACTACACTACCCACCTCAGCTACCCCACCTTCTACTGCTCTACCCACCTCAGCCACCCCACCTTCTACTGCTCTACCCACCTCAGCCACCCCACCTTCTACTGCTCTACCCACCTCAGCTACCCCACCTTCTACTACACTACCCACCTGATCAGTCCTCTACCTTCTACTGCTCTACCCACCTCAGCTACCCCACCTTCTATTGCTCTACCCACCTGAGCTGTCCCACCTTCTATTGCTCTACCCACCTGAGCTGTCCCCGTCTCCACCTAGTTCCTGCAGTTTCTGCTGCACATCCTGTGCCAGATCTCGCAGCCTTGACTTCTCAGACTGTTGCTCTGTGACAAACTCTGACACAGCCCGGGCTGTAGATTCACTCTGTGTTTCATTTCGGAGCTTCATCGTACACTCCAGAATAGTACTGTATTTCTCCATACCTCTGAAGAATGATGATCAGATTTTACCTCAAAGCTGTGATACACAATAAATAATATTTGTCTAGTAGTACCCCTGAAAGAGGAAGTGTACAGTCAGAATTGATAATTGTAACTACTGATTGTATATTTGAAATACTCATCCTATGTCACGTTATGCTCTTTCACTTGTTTTTATGACCTTGGAGTTGAACAACCTGAAACAAACTTCTCAGCTTACGCCTCACACGAACACATCCAAGCTCCAACTATTGCTGCCAGTCACTAAAGCTCATGCAAAGCGTGCAACTTGCTCTGATCGACCATGTGACTCCCAACTATCTTCACTCTCTTGACTAAGTGCCAGAACCATCCAAATATTCTGCAAGGTCTTTTACACTCTAAGGTCTTTTACACTCCCAAGGTCGTAAAAACAAGAACCTCATAACATAAGACAGGATTTTTAAAATTCAGCTTTAAATATATCACCTTTTTTTGGTAAAATATACGTTTATTTCTCACATATAAAACAGAATGGGGAGGGAATATTTTTCAAAATCAAAGTGAGGGTTAAAGAGGATGTACATATATATCTCCCGCTGGCATGCAGAGCATTAAAACAGCTGACTGCAAACTAAGACACAAGAACCAAATGCCTGTACATCATCTGGTGAAATGGGTCAAATAATTGTGTTATCTCATTTAATTACTACAAGCATGTATTTTCCAGTGTATGTTGACAAATGTTTACATGTAAACACTGTACAGCAGTCATGTCTGTATATACAGTACTTACCTGTTGGTGATGCTACGCACAACATCCTTGAGTTTGTCCACACTGGCAGGTGTCTGATGGAGGGTCACTATGACAGGAGGTAAAGCAAGTTCCCTCAGCAACAGATCAGAGTACCTGGAAACAAGTACTGTAATGTGTTAACCACAGTCAAATATACCCTGATAGTTCTATCAGCAACAGATCAGAGTACCTGGAAACAAGTACTGTAATGTGTTAACCACAGTCAAATATACCCTGATAGTTCTATCAGCAACAGATCAGAGTACCTGGAAACAAGTACTGTAATGTGTTAACACAATTAAATATACCCTGATAGTTCCCTCAGCAACAGATCAGAGTACCTGGAAACAAGTACTGTAATGTGTTAACCACAGTCAAATATACCCTGATAGTTCTATCAGCAACAGATCAGAGTACCTGGAAACAAGTACTGTAATGTGCTAACCACAGTCAAATATACCCTGATAGTTCTATCAGCAACAGATCAGAGTGCCTGGAAACAAGTACTGTAATGTGTTAACACAATTAAATATACCCTGATAGTTCCCTCAGCAACAGATCAGAGTACCTGGAAACAAGTACTGTAATGTGTTAACCACAGTCAAATATACCCTGATAGTTCTATCAGCAACAGATCAGAGTACCTGGAAACAGGTACTGTAATGTGTTAACACAATTAAATATACCCTGATAGTTCTATCAGCAACAGATCAGAGTACCTGGAAACAGGTACTGTAATGTGTTAACACAATTAAATATACCCTGATAGTTCTATCAGCAACAGATCAGAGTACCTGGAAACAAGTACTGTAATGTGTTAACACAATTAAATATACCCTGATAGTTCTATCAGCAACAGATCAGAGTACCTGGAAACAGGTACTGTAATGTGTTAACACAATTAAATATACCCTGAAGTTCTACAACAGTCAAAGTATACACAAGTACTGTAATGTGTTCTATCAAATATACAATAGATCTATCAGCAACAGATCAGAGTACCTGGTAACAAGTAATGTGTGTTAACACAATTAAATATACCCTGATAGTTCTATCAGCAACAGATCAGAGTACCTGGAAACAAGTAATGTGTTAACACAATTAAATGATAGTAACAGATCAGATTGGAAACAAAATATACCCTGATATCAGTTCTATCAGCAACAGATCAGAGTACCTGGAAACAAGTACTACTGTAAATGTGTTAACCACAGTCAAATATACCCTGATAGTTCTATCAGCAACAGATCAGAGTACCTGGAAACAAGTACTGTAATGTGTCAAATATACCCTGATAGTTCTATCAGCAACAATCAGAGTACCTGGAAACATACCCTGTGTTAACCAGTTCTATACCCTGATAGTTCATCACAGATCAGAGTACCTGGAAACAAGAAACAATGTGTTAACCACAGTCAAATATACCCTGATAGTTCTATCAGCAACAGATCAGATACCTGGAAACAAAGTACTGTAATGTGTTAACTGTCAAATATACCCGACATAGTTCTATCAGCAACAGATCAGAGTACCTGGAAACAAGTACTGTAACAGTGTTAACCACAGTCAAATATGATAGTTCTATCAGCAACAGATCAAGTACCTGGAAACAAGTATAATGTGTTAACACAATTAAATATACCCTGATAGTTCTATCAGCAACAGATCAGAGTACCTGGAAACAAGTACTGTAATGTGTTAACCACAGTCAAATATACCCTGATAGTTCTATCAGCAACAGATCAGAGTACCTGGAAACAAGTACTGTAATGTGTTAACCACAGTCAAATATACCCTGATAGTTCTATCAGCAACAGATCAGAGTACCTGGAAACAAGTACTGTAACGTGTTAACCACAGTCAAATATACCCTGATAGTTCTATCAGCAACAGATCAGAGTACCTGGAAACAAGTACTGTAATGTGTTAACCACAGTCAAATATACCCTGATAGTTCTATCAGCAACAGATCAGAGTACCTGGAAACAAGTACTGTAATGTGTTAACCACAGTCAAATATACCCTGATAGTTCTATCAGCAACAGATCAGAGTACCTGGAAACAGGTACTGTAATGTGTTAACCACAGTCAAATATACCCTGATAGTTCTATCAGCAACAGATCAGAGTACCTGGAAACAAGTACTGTAATGTGTTAACCACAATTAAATATACCCTGATAGTTCTATCAGCAACAGATCAGAGTACCTGGAAACAAGTACTGTAATGTGTTAACCACAGTCAAATATACCCTGATAGTTCTATCAGCAACAGATCAGAGTACCTGGAAACAAGTACTGTACCTGGAAACAAGTATGTGTTAACACAATTAAATATACCCTGATAGTTCTATCAGCAACAGATCAGAGTACCTGGAAACAGGTACTGTAATGTGTTAACCACAGTCAAATATACCCTGATAGTTCTATCAGCAACAGATCAGAGTACCTGGAAACAAGTACTGTAATGTGTTAACACAATTAAATATACCCTGATAGTTCTATCAGCAACAGATCAGAGTACCTGAAAACAAGTACTGTAATGTGTTAACACAGTCAAATATACCCTGATAGTTCTATCAGCAACAGATCAGAGTACCTGGAAACAAGTACTGTAATGTGCTAACCACAGTCAAATATACACTGACAGTTCTATCAGCAACAGATCAGAGTACCTGGAAACAAGTACTGTAATGTGTTAACACAATTAAATATACCCTGATAGTTCTATCAGCAACAGATCAGTACATCCAGGAACAAGTACTGTAATGTGTTAACACAATTAAATATACCCTGATAGTTCTATCAGCAACAGATCAGAGTACCTGGAAACAGGTACTGTAACGTGTTAACACAATTAAATATACCCTGATAGTTCTATCAGCAACAGATCAGAGTACCTGGAAACAAGTACTGTAATGTGTTAACCACAGTCAAATATACCCTGATAGTTCTATCAGCAACAGATCAGAGTACCTGGAAACAAGTACTGTAATGTGTTAACCCAATTAAATATACCCTGATAGTTCTATCAGCAACAGATCAGTACATCCGGAAACAAGTACTGTAATGTGTTAACACAATTAAATATACCCTGATAGTTCTATCAGCAACAGATGAGAGTACCTGGAAACAAGTACTGTAATGTGTTAACACAATTAAATATACCCTGATAGTTCTATCAGCAACAGATCAGAGTACCTGGAAACAAGTACTGTAATGTGCTAACCACAGTCAATTATACCCTGATAGTTCTATCAGCAACAGATCAGAGTACCTGGAAACAAGTACTGTAATGTGTTAACACAATTAAACATACCCTGATAGTTCTATCAGCAACAGATCAGAGTACCTGGAAACAAGTACTGTAATGTGTTAACCACAGTCAAATATACCCTGATAGTTCTATCAGCAACAGATCAGAGTACCTGGAAACAGGTACTGTAACGTGTTAACACAATTAAATATACCCTGATAGTTCTATCAGCAACAGATCAGAGTACCTGGAAACAGGTACTGTAATGTGTTAACCACAGTCAAATATACCCTGATAGTTCTATTCTGAGAATCTACCAACAAACGCTGATGTGCTGTGTGCGCTACCTGAATGATGCCACCATGTTGTTGTAGCCGAAGTACTGGTTGTGGTCCTGATGCAGGGAGTGAGTACACGGCTCCGCACTGGCCCGTCCCGTCTGCAAAACTGCACACCATGGAAGCGCAACTCCAAGTACTTGGCAAAGGATAGGTTCCAGGTATCCACGGTGATAGGGACAACTGGAGTCACCTACATAGACAATGAACAACAATCACAGATGACTCATTGGATATGCATGAAGACACACACCTGCTTACACCACAACACTACTACAGGACACACACCTGCTTACACCACAACACCACAACAGGACACACACCTGCTTACACCACAACACTACTACAGGACACACACCTGCTTACACCACAACACTACTACAGGACACACACCTGCTTACACAACACCACAACAGGACACACACCTGCTTACACCACAACACTACTACAGGACACACACCTGCTTACACCACAACACTACTACAGGACACACACCTGCTTACACCACAACACTACTACAGGACACACACCTGTTTACACCACAACAGGACACACACCTGCTTACACCACAACACCACAACAGGACACACACCTGCTTACACCACAACACTACTACAGGACACACACCTGCTTACACCACAACACTACTACAGGACACACACCTGTTTACACCACAACACTACTACAGGACACACACCTGCTTACACCACAACACTACTACAGGACACACACCTGCTTACACCACAACACTACTACAGGACACACACCTGCTTACACCACAACACTTCAACAGGACACACACCTGCTTACACCACAACACTACTACAGGACACACACCTGCTTACACCACAACACTACTACAGGACACACACCTGCTTACACCACAACACCACAACAGGACACACACCTGCTTACACCACAACACTACTACAGGACACACACCTGCTTACACCACAACACTACTACAGGACACACACCTGCTTACACCACAACACTACTACAGGACACACACCTGCTTACACCACAACACTAATACAGGACACACACCTGCTTACACCACAACACCACAACAGGGCACACACCTGCTTACACCACAACACTACTACAGGACACACACCTGCTTACACCACAACACTACTACAGGACACACACCTGCTTACACCACAACACCACAACAGGACACACACCTGTTTACACCACAACACTACTACAGGACACACACCTGCTTACACCACAACACTACTACAGGACAAACACCTGCTTACACCACAACACTACTACAGGACATACACCTGCTTACAACACAACACTACTACAGGACACACACCTGCTTACACCACAACACTACTACAGGACACACACCTGCTTACACCTCAACACTACTACAGGACACACACCTGCTTACACCACAACACTACTACAGGACACACACCTGCTCACACCTCAACACTACTACAGGACACACACCTGCTTACACCACAACACTACTACAGGACACACACCTGTTTACACCTCAACACTACTACAGGACACACACCTGCTTACACCACAACACTACTACAGGACACACACCTGCTCACACCTCAACACTACTACAGGACACACACCTGCTTACACCACAACACTACTACAGGACACACACCTGTTTACACCGGCAGCACCAGCTCCACATCAAGATATTGTTCTGGCCACCAGCAATCACTGAGTCCAGTTTTTTCAAGACGACGTTGAGGTAGCCCTTGTCATGAGCAAATCGGCGTATGTGATGAATCATGGGCGTGTCACATGACACAGATGGACAGGAGTAGGATTTCCTGAAGTAAGGTAGTTTGGAGTGAGTGAGTGACAGAGTGTGTGTGGTAAACCCACAGAAATGCTTCCAGTGATAATCAACAGTACATGTGTTGACAGTGTCGGAGTATAAGTATCTGGGAACCTTCATTGACTCTAAGCTGAACTGGAACTCTAACACTAAAGCCCTATACAAAAAGTGTCAACAACGTCTTCATCTCATGCATAAACTGAGATCTTTTAATGTTAACCCATTTGTGATGTCATCTTTTTATGCAGCATTTATTCAGAGTATTTTAACATTTTACTTCCATTGTTGATACGGGTCTCTCTCAGTTCATCTCAAATCTAAAATAGACAAAATTGTTAACACTAACAAGTAAAATCGCTGGAGTCGGATTTGAATGTTTATCATCAAGTATGAGCGGCAAATCGTGAATCAAGCTGTCAAAATTATATCTGACCCTACTCACTACTTAAATTCGGAATACAACCTCTTCCCTTCAGGCCGCCACTACAAAGTTTCAATTGTGAAAATTAAGAGAACCCGTACATCCTTTATTCCAAGTACCATATCTCTCTTAAAGGTCACATGCACTGTAAAACACAACTTTGCAGATTCTGATACCTTTTGGTATGGACTTACCGAAACAAATCATCAAAAATGCAAATTCAACTTAAAAAGTTGAAAAAAAACCGCGATGAAAAAAACCGCTCGAAATCAGATTTCAAACGATTCACTAATTCTCCCCCGCGTGCGCAGTGAAATAGGTTCGCGCAACTTGGAAGCGGGCTGTCCGGTGAATACTCGGTGAAGGCTTTGGTGTGAGCTATTTTCCTAATGTTTTGTTGATATCTCACAGGCGCGAGCTTTTTATATGTTATGACAGTAAATTAACTGTTTATATCATTTCATTTGTCTATTTCACCACACGTTCTTCTTACCGAGTCACTTTCTCAGTTCGATACTTAAAAGCAATGTCATTATTTAGCTTTGACAGAATTTCTAACTGTGATATAGATATGTCGTTGTCACAGACAAAACTCAATGTCTTGTTTTATTGACAACCGTGTGTCTGCCTGCCTGTCTGCTAATGACAATATTCAATACACAGCTGCTATCACTGACCACATGCAATTTGAACTTAACACCAATCAGGCTATACACCATAAACAAAACGCAATGATTTATGTTATGATGTCTGTTGATTGCAAAATGTTATACACAAAAAATGAGCATGTATTTACAAAACCCAACATCTCTATATATATGCACACACAATGAGCCGTGAGGGCATCTGCAAATGAACCAGCCGTTACACTTGAGTGCACACCCACCCGCTCTGACTGGGTTCGGTATCCCGGCTGCTTCGTTTCTTGGGAAGTAAACCCAAGTACACAATATTGCACTTTTGATTTGCGATTGTACGCTTATAATTTTGTTTACATGTTTTTTCATAACCAGCAATGTATATTATATGTCATGAATAAGTGATACTTGTGTTTTAATTATTTTTGATTTTTTGGTTGCATGTGACCTTTAAACAAATGTGAAGATACCTAAATCAACGAATTTATGTAAATATGTTTTGTATCTCTCTAATGTGTCAGTAGCTCTGCTGATGTAACACAAATTCCTGAAAAGGCATTAAAGTATTATTCTATTCTATTCTATTCTATTCTATTCTATTCTATTCTATTCTATTCTATTCTATTCTATTCTATTCTATCACAGCTCAGCTGGTAATGCACAGAACTATGTGGGTAGCTATGATGGTACCTGTCTAGATCTGCCTAACAACATCTCCAGCTGTCAAGGTAACAATGATACAATGATGCACAATCAACCAAGTCTCCAAGCATCCACTTGAACTACTTTAGTCACTTCTTCAGACAAGCAGTGAAGAGCTGAGAATCTATAACACAGATTCAGCAGCAGCTCATCGTGTTGAACAGCTGACTCACCTGAAACAGTATCGTTCGAGGAAGCCTCCTAGCGTTATATCGTTGTTACCGTAGAACTCCATCTTTACAACCCTGCAATGGACATATTGGCAGGTCATATAAAGATTTTGAATGTGACCTACATTGTGAGCAACTGAAACAGAATCACACTGAGAGGTTCAAACTCAGTAGTTCAAAACATAGCAAATCTCCACCAATTTTCACCTGTCAGTGTGACCAAACATTCCTGAAAAAAATGCTTATAAACATGGTAAATTACTCGTATCAGTATTTTCCACCATTCCTGAACTAGGCTGGAATTTCTGAGTTAATAATGAAATAATGAGTATATGCATCGTCTAATCAAAATCACATAACTAAGACATCCTGTGCAGATGACTGTCAATTGCAGGTTCTGCCAAGGATGAAATCTTCATAAATAGAGAAATCAGTGGACAAGTGGTAAAACCTACCATGGGTAGACACAAGGGTTGGGGTGATTGGCTGACTTATGAGAGTAGCTACTGAAGAGAACGGCCATCTTCTGGTGGTTAGCTGGGTCGAGACAGTCAATCTGTAACCACAGAAGGTACTAACAATATCAATCTCTAATAAACATAGGTTTAACCAAAGCTACTGACCTTTCCATGCAAGTAAACAGTAATTAGCTGGTTCAGTCATTAAGGTATGAGAAAAGCAAGATGGATCCAAAATTCTTCAACCAGCTTACAGCTTCCAACTGTGTCAAATGTTTTCACAGCTTACCTTCTTCTCCCAGAGAACTCCAGGTTTGTTTTTCTCATTTTCTGATTGTTCATCAAAGACTGCTTTACGCATCACATCTCTTTGTAAATCAACACGAGGATCAAGGGGAGGTAATACATTTATCCTTCCACCACGAGCTCGGAAATCAGCCAGTAGAGCCTGCAAATTAAAGTATATCTGTAACTGAAAGACCACCTCCGTGGTGTAGTGGTTAGAGCGTCCGCTCAGAGAGGGGAAGGTGGATGGTTCGATCCCCGACCGTGTCATACCAAAAGACGTTAAAATATGGTATTTGATGGTCCCTGCCTGGTGCTTGGCATTAATGGGTACAACAAGGACTGGTCGGCTCGGAGTCAGTATAATGTGTTTGTGTGGGGTATTCATGCTTCACTGTGGCATGGTATCTCAGTGGGCTAGCACGATAAAACCAGCTTTAGTCTGGGCTAGTACAAGCAGCCACCCATACACATACACACGCATGCATGTCGTCATATGAGCAAAATATTCTCAAGCACAACGTTAAACCCAGATTACATTCAGGATCAAGGAGTGAGTGAGTGAGTTTAGTTTACGCCGCACTCAGCAATATTCCAGCTAAATGGCAGCGGTCTGTAAATAATCGACTCTGGGCCGGACAATCCAGTGATCAACAGCATCAGCATCGATCTGCGCAATTGGAAACCGATGACATGTCTCAACCAAGTCAGCAGGCCTTACCACCCATTCCCGTTAGTCGCCTCTTACGACAAGCATGGGTTACTAAAGGCCATTATTCTAACCCGGACCTTCACAGGTTTCAGGATCAAGGAGATTATATATGTACATATTCATTATATAAATGAGTGTGACAGATGCAGTTATAAAAAATATAAAAGGTCTTCTTTACATCGAAAAGTCATATTTAATATAAAAACAGAAATCAGTATTTCACTCCTATGATAAATGTAAACCAATATTTTATGGGCCTTGGATGACGGAACTACTTTTGCCAATAGTTACCGCCCTCAGAAGTTGTCTCCCTTGGTTTGTCTGCTGACAACTGCCAGTGACACAGGGCAAGAACAGCTTGTATATCTAGCAGGCATTGTAAAGGCATTTGGCACATATGCCAGGAATATATGATGAGGTCAAACGCTTCCTTTCACTTTTATGCTACAAAACACTGACATCATGCTGTCTGTAGTGTTCTTATTTGACTTTCATTCAACAAACATCAAACTAAGCCAGCCATTGATCTTTGCCATGATTGCCGAGGTGTTGTTTAAATGTATTAATGAATGCCTCTGGGGCACCATAAAACAAAGCTTTGAACTTGTTATTCAAGTTTCTTGTTCTTCCAAAAACAGAACATCAGTGACAAATATTAAAAGTTAAAAACCTTACTCTGGCTCCCGACTAGACACCAACCTGTGTGGAGTTTTCATGTAATGGTGCTGTAAGCTGCTGCAAGATGAACGGATGAGCTTCGGTAATGTGAATGTTGGACTTGGGAGCATAGTGACTGGAGTAGTCGCTGTCATAATACTTCGACCTTGACCTTTGTCCTTGTTCACCTTCAAACAACTGTGACCAATAGATATCCTCTGGTAGGTATTTCCTCAATTCACACTTAGACCCATGTGCAGTTTCCAAATATGGAACTTTATATTTGTGATATGGTGATATTGACAAAACTAAACCTATCAAGGCTTTTTTAAACAGCCATTGTTTAGTCTGCTTGTGTTCCTGGAAGGACACTTTGCTGTCAAATATAGACTCATCTTTGCTGGTCTGATAACTGTGGAGTGGGTCACTCAAATCTGTCAACTCAGTCCTCTCCACTGACTGACGTTTACAGGAATCTTTACTCACACGCTTTGAATCAGAATCTTTTTCCGCTGAATGACCTTTCCTCAACACAACTTCCGAATTTTCTTCTTTTCCTTCATTCAACTTTACAGTTGATCTAGCACATTCACCAATGGCACAATTTTCTACATTTTTCCCCCCACGTTTTCCTTCCCCATCAATAATATGTTGATCTTGAGTTGGTTTGTCACCAGCCACTGACTGTGTGTTTTCCTCTTTGTCTTTCACCTTCTCTTGTGCAGTCTCCGTCTGCACTGGTTCTCGGATTGTTTGAGCAAGGTCAAAGTCATCCTGTGCCTGTATTTCGTCAGGGTTAGGTGGTGGAAGAGCAAATTCATCCATACAGTATGATATCTCCAGCAGAGAGTTGTAGGAGGTGTAGCTCATTATCTTCACGACCTCCTTCACCTGTAGCGGAATGAAGTAATCATGTACATGCATGAGTGAGTGAGTGAGTTTAGTTTTATGCCACACTCAGCAATATTCCAGCTATATGGCAGCGGTCTGTAAATAATCAAGTCTGGACCAGACAATCCAGTGATCAACAGCATCAGCATCGATCTACGCTATTTTGGGAACCGATGACATGTGTCAACCAAGTCAGCGAGCCTGACTGGGTTACTGAAGATCAATATTTTAACCCAGACCTTCACAGGTCGTACATGCATGTACAGTGCATAAAACACTTTATCAACACCAGAAGTATCATGGTTGTCGGCTCTAACTAAACCTAGAAACTACACTAATTTGGCTTTAAGAAAGGTTATAACAGTCGTTTAGCTTCTTATTCTAAGTTGCTCCAGCAAATTATTCAAATAAGAGTGAGTTACCTTCCTGAGTTCGTTTGTGGTGCCCCCTCTAAGACAGATGGTACAGCCCAGGTGTGTGGCACAGCCATCCATCACCACAACAGTCTTCAGGTCACCTGCAAATATGTCATGCTTAGACTGTTGCATAATGTATCAGAGACTTGAAGAAAACATCTGTGGTCATTTAACCAAAAGTGAAACCAGGGTGTTAAAGAAGACTATGTGAATGCTTCAGCAAACATTTCTCATCATATGTCAGTGAGTCAGTTACCATGGTTACTAGGTAAAATGATATAAACTATGATAGTAGCCATAGACATGAAAAAAGAGTTTTTATAAAATTACAGGCCAAATGAATGTAGCTTTCTCAAATGAGAGGTTTCAAATTCATTTTGATTTTCAAATTCAGACAGGTACTTTTTCTAATCCTCCACCAAAAATTGTAAGTTCATAAAATCTATAACCAAAAAGACCATGTCCACATCTGAAGTGTTTCCATTGTAAGAGTCGTGTGAAACTGTATGATATACCATTAGGCAGTAGATAGGGCTGGCACTTGAAGGAATGACAGAAGCCCAGCTTGGGACGGCTCACAAGTCCATCTATAGATGGCACAATGTCTGCCTGGGTGACCCGAGCCACTCTCTCCATCACAGACTGCAACACATCAACACAGGAGGGTAATATCCAAGATTATATAATTCTACACTGAATATCTAATAGAACCATGACTACAATCATTCTAGTTTTTATTATATGCTAAATTTGATTGATAGATGAAATGTGGGTGTCCCATGCTGACTTTAACAGAGTGCCACATTTTTATGTTGACATATTGGAGCTCATTGTCATGTTGGGTTCACTGTGCAGGGGTGGAATCAAAGACATACACAAGAAAGTTCACAAAAACAATGTTATTAAATACAAGATTTACTACTTCTCAGTGTTTACACCAGTTCATGCATGATGGTGTCTTTTGTCTTAGTAACTTGTCAAGTAATCTTCTGATTAGAAGTACAACACTGCTCATCCATAGAGTGAAGGTGCCCTGTAGAGTAACAGATATTGCACCGAAACACAGCACAAATCTGTTCAAAGGACCACCTCTCTCACAACACTTGAACCCATACAATTTGTCAGTGACCTGGCATATCTCATTTCGAATATGCTAATAATATTCTATTGAACTAAATGTTTCATGATTTACAAGTTTCCCATGTATCTAATTCTACTAACTATAAGAGTCCAAATCAGCCATAACATACCTATACCAATACTGACGTGAGGAACCGACCACAACCACGCTATCTACTAGATCTTCATGACAATGACACTTGATCATTAAATAAAGTAAGAATAAGGAATCTCCTGACTGAACGGTTTTGCCACCTACCTGTTTGACATTGAAGACCAAGGTGATGCCAACCTCCAGGAGGAATTCCTGCGCCAGTCTCGACACCGACTTCTCCACGATCAGCACACTGGGACGGAAAGCTGCAATCTTTGCAACACTGTTCTTCAGGAACTCCCTCTCCTACAAGTACCACACACAGCTGTAACACGTCAACACCCAGCATGGTACAAGTACCACACAGAGCTGTAACAAGTCAATACTCTGGATGGTACAAGTACCACACACAGCTGTAACAAGTCAACACCCAGCATGGTACAAGTACCACACACACTTGGAACAAGTCAACACCCAGAATGGTACAAGTACCACACGCAGCTGTAACAAGTCATCACTCTGAATGGAACAAGTACCACACACAGCTGTAACAAGTCATCACTCTGCATGGTACAAGTACCACACACAGCTGTAACAAGTCAACATCCAGTATGGTACAAGTACCACACACAGCTGTAACAAGTCATCACTCTGCATGGTACAAGTACCACACACAGCTGTAACAAGTCAACATCCAGTATGGTACAAGTACCACACACAGCTGTAACAAGTCAACATCCAGTATGGTACAAGTACCACACACAGCTGTAACAAGTCAACATCCAGTATGGTACAAGTACCACACACAGCTGTAACAAGTCACCACTGCATGGTACAAGTACCACACACAGCTGTAACGAGTCAACATCCAGTATGGTACAAGTACCACACACAGCTGTAACAAGTCAACACTGCATGGTACAAGTACCACACACAGCTGTAACGAGTCAACACTCTGCATAGTACAAGTACCACACACAGCTGTAACAAGTCAACATCCAGTATGGTACAAGTACCACACACAGCTGTAACAAATCATCACTCTGAATGGTACAAGTACCACACACAGCTGTAACAAGTCAACACTGCATGGTACAAGTACCACACACAGCTGTAACGAGTCAACACTCTGCATAGTACAAGTACCACACACAGCTGTAACAAGTCAACACCCTGCATGGTACAAGTACCACAAACAGCTGTAGCAAGTCTACACCAGCTGGGAGAACAACATGACAAAGAGTCTGACCTGCAGTATCTGAGGTTTTAGGGGTGACAACTTGTATATTTCTAATACGCCATACTACAAGTCAGCTGCTGGAGTCTGACCTGCAGTATCTGAGGTTTTAGGGGTGAACAACATGACAAAGAGTCTGACCTGCAGTATCTGAGGTTTTAGGGGTGACAACTTGTATATTTCTAATACTCCATACTACAAGTCAGCTGGCATACTACAAGACCTGCAGCTGGGTTTTAGGGGTGACAACTTGTATATTTCTAATACTCCATACTACAAGTCAGCTGGGAGAACAACATGACAAAGAGTCTGACCTGCAGTATCTGAGGTTTTAGGGGTGACAACTTGTATATTTCTAATACTCCATACTACAAGTCAGCTGGGAGAACAACATGACAAAGAGTCTGACCTGCAGTATCTGAGGTTTTAGGGGTGACAACTTGTATATTTCTAATACTCCATACTACAAGTCAGCTGGGAGAACAACATGACAAAGAGTCTGACCTGCAGTATCTGAGGTTCTAGGGGAGACAACTGGTATATTTCTAATACTCCATACTACAAGTCAGCTGGGAGAACAACATGACAAAGAGTCTGACCTGCAGTATCTGAGGTTTTAGGGGTGACAACTTGTATATTTCTAATACTCCATACTACAAGTCAGCTGGCAGAACAACATGACAAAGAGTCTGACCTGCAGTATCTGAGGTTTATATTTCTAATACTCCATACTACAAGTCAGCTGGCAGAACAACATGGGAACAACATGACAAAGAGTCTGACAATCTTGTGACAACTATTTCTAATACTCCATACTACAAGTCAGCTGGGAGAACAACATGACAAAGAGTCTGACCTGCAGTATCTGAGGTTTTAGGGGTGACAACTTGTATATTTCTAATACTCCATACTACAAGTCAGCTGGGAGAACAACATGACAAAGAGTCTGACCTGCAGTATCTGAGGTTTTAGGGGTGACAACTTGTATATTTCTAATACTCCATACTACAAGTCAGCTGGGAGAACAACATGACAAAGAGTCTGACCTGCAGTATCTGAGGTTCTAGGGGAGACAACTGGTATATTTCTAATACTAGTACTCCATACTACAAGCAGAGACCATATACTAGTAATAGAGGGACGGCCCTCTAGCCAGTGCGCAAAACCATCAGCGCTACGGCTTGTACTGCGCAGCCTATCCGGAAGCTGGCGAAAACGTGTGTTGACTTCAGTCATCGATTTCGCGTATTTTCATTGCAAAGGTAAGATTTGATTTTTTTCATGTATTCTCATGCATATACTTACATTTGCAACAGTGCATTAGAGGTGTATTAGGGGTGCTAAAGCATATATTTGTCTTTGTATTTGATGAATACTGTCATGTGTGCTCGTCGTTCTGTGAGAACAATGGCGGAGGTGTAAAATCGGCAAAAGTCCCGATTTTGATTTTCAATAACGGATACTAATTCTCAATGCAAATCCTTAGTTACCGGGTGTAATGAAAGAAAATAAGATAAAGATTTGTATAGGGGCATTTATAAGTCTGTGGCGTTCAAGGCCATTCCTTATTTTGGCTCGTGCAATGTGATGAAATATGATGTTTTCCTCAAATATTTTACTCCACAACACTTGATTTTCGCACGCTTTCACAAGAACAGCTTATTACTAGCATGTTTAAAATAAACATGTGAACATTCACGGCGATTTCCTCTTTTGCGTGGTACACTTTTTATATGGCTAAGATCGGTATTTTATTTTTATGATTTTTGGCGTAAACCCATATTTGCGTCCAGATACTGAACATTTCAATTATCATGTAGCAGACGACATAACATTCATTTTGTTCATTAATATAACGTGAATATATATTTAAATCATTCTACAAAAGTCTCATTCACCTAATCGTTTGAAAAAAGTACATATTTCCATTATTGTTCATTTTGATGATTATATTTTGGAAAAGGTCCTTATTTATCATGTAACAATTCATATATTTTTCTGTTATCATTATTCTTCCTACTGAAGTTAGAGTTATATTGCTATATATTATTATATTATTATACAGTACCAGCAGCCTGACTTTATGCAACAATGAATCAACATTTTATTTATATCATTACACTATTTATATAATAAATTATCATTTGTTTGGCAGATGCCCAGGAAAAGAAAGTTTTCATCGGCAGTCACTGGAAGGGCTACTCAAAGTGGGGTCCGAGACAACAAGGTGTCAGTTCTTCCTCTCTCTCTGACATTCTTATTCATCAGTTCAATCAACTGTTCTCGACGATTGCAGGTAAGTAATAATGGAAGTAAGAAATTCACAAATGATGTCTTTGAAAAAATGAGTAATTTTGTGTTGATATTTTGTAGTTATTGGTACTTGTATATCTGGTACCTGCAGAAATAAGTTTAAAATATCAAAGCAATTGTATAATCAAATATTAATATTGTTTCTTTTCTTATGTAAAAACAACGGTATAGTGTAAATTATTAAATACAATATTCCCATCTTGAGTAAGTAACTAGACCTTGTTTGAAAGAGCATTGGCAACCAACTATTGCATAATTTTAACAACTATTTAGAACACTTCAAATTTATTTTTTTAATATTAATATTGTGTAACTCCATTTTCAGTTCAAGAGATGCACTGTGGGACAAAGCATGGAAGTCATTCTTCATTGACCTCACCGATGAACCCACAGATACCCCATGCCTGGAAGAAGCGACAGATTCTGATGGTTGTTCGGCTGATGAATTCTTTGGGTTTATTTTACACAATTCACCAGTATCATCCGGACAACAATGTAGATGAATTTGTTAATGGCATCCTGCGATACCAGCAATATTTAACATTAAAAAAGGAGCTGTTTCAGCATGTAGATGAGCTTGGCAATTTTACAATTGCAAGAAACAAGCGTGAAAACATTACTATTGTGCAGTTTTATGACTGACGTAGGCTCAGTCCAGCTTTCAGTAGTCATCAAGCCATCCTTTACATCAGCAATATATGCACATCGACGTGACTTTGGCCCAA
This sequence comes from Haliotis rubra, assembly GCF_003918875.1. NCBI lineage: Eukaryota > Metazoa > Mollusca > Gastropoda > Lepetellida > Haliotidae > Haliotis > Haliotis rubra. The sequence goes on along the minus strand of NW_025767257.1, from coordinate 304,603 downwards.
ATCATGAATTCTGGATTGGTTTACCTGCATTTTTCTCCACTCTAAGAGTTATGAAGAAACTTTTATCAAAACTGTCTACATATCATGTTTGCGTTGGCAATTATGAAGACAGATTTGCAGACTTGATTCCAGTTGGTGCAGGCATAAGTGAAGGAGCTATTTCAACAATATCTGCCTAATAATTTAACATGTAATAAAGTACATGAGTAGAAATTATGGAAATTAAAATCCAATGTACAGTTCACTTCATGGATATCTAAAATATCTGTTAATGAAGTTATAATAAGATTGTGTTCAGATTTGTATGATTTTATGTTTTACATTCACAATCAGTCCTAAATGGACAACATTACTATGCAGGTTGTGTTGCAAGAAGTTTATAAGTTATCATCTTCCCTTATTTTATCATGACTACAATTAATATATTTTTCTGTTATCATTATTCTTCCTAATGAAGTTTGATTATGAGTTTACCTGGGCTTAGACAGTACCTACAGCCTGTCTTATGCAACAACAAAAATGAAAAATGAACTCATTATTCAACATTATATTTATACCATAAAATTATCATTTGTTTTGTAGATGCCCAGGAAAAAGAAAGTTTTCATCGGAAGGGCTACTCAAAGAGCCTACTATTAAGTACAATATTCCCATCTTGATTAAGTAGATATACCTTGTTTGAAAGAGCATTGGCAACCAACTATTGCATAATTTTAATTTCAAATTCAGTTTAGAGTTTATTTGCAACATTGAAATTCACATTTACTGTGTTTTTAATGAAAGAATATCTAAATGGTTGAATTTAGTAATACATGATTGTACATATAGATCTATGGTCCTATTCTACAATAAATACATTGTACATATAAGAACGTGTGATGTTGTGTTTTAATGTTATTGGTTGCATTTTCTTGCCAAGTTAAAGTTGACACTTTGCTGAAATTTTTTAATTGATAGGGTAATGTAGTACAGCCCATTTAACACATATATTTCATGGGCTCTCGAGGCAAGTGACTTTAGTATTTAGTGGCTTCCCTTTGAAAAAAAACAACAAGTGTCTCCATACGGCCCAAAGCATAATCACTGCTAGCCCCAAACTGGCATTATAAAAACATTAACGCTCTTGGAAAATGTGAAATCGTGTTTCGTTGGGACTATAAACTTTATAATAAACACCAGTCAGTCACAGGCCCTCGTGTCTTTCCGAGGATTCATGATTTTAATAATATTGTTTTTGAGATGACACCCCGACTCGAAATGCTTCACAGTACAATACATAATGACAAGGCCAGACACTTCTAGGGTGCACCCTACCCGACTGCGTTGCCGATCGCTACGCTACCATCGCATGCAATCGATTAAAACTTTATGTAAACATCGAGCAACACTCATGACACCTACCAATTCTTTATTGTTATTTCTGCAAGTCGATTGAAAACCAACTTTGACTCTCAACTAAACGATCTTGACACAAATGGATGACGATAGGTCCGCACACAAAAGGGGTGTGGTCGAAGCAAGTCCTCTGATTGGCTAACGCTTGCAAATCTGCACATTCTTTATAAATTCGCGGGAATTTTTACTTTCATCGACTGCTTGACCACACCCTCGTTTTGTGCCAACGAATACTTGCAAGTAAATCTTGAGATTAGCCATGTGATGATACGTTTAGCGAGCATTGGGGAAATTGGCAACTGTAATGTTAAAACTGCCTTTACCTGACTGGGTTAGTTTGATTTTTGTATTTTTGGTTTATATTCTCTGTCCTGTCGTAGTCTGTGAATTCTCCAAGTAAGTATCGAGGTCCAAGTCGGAATCATCCCAGTGAATGAATTAAGTCGTCCATGGCCATGCCGAATGTTGAAACAAATATTCCAGGCTTATGACGACACGCATTTCGCGAATGATACATGTTCTGCGAAGTTGTCAGTAGACATGTGCAAATGAGAGATAGGATAAAAATTAAGATTATTGTAATCAGTTTAATGGAGCTGTCCATGTAATGCTTAACTGTCAAACGCAGCCGGTGAAATCCCGCTAAGGGAATGAACTCTCGGCCCGGATATTACGCAATATTGTTTACGTGGTTACCAGAGTGCTCATTTGCGAATGTCTGCGCATTTGTTGCGCATGTGTACCGGTAGAGGGAAGTTAGCAGCAGGGTGTCGATGTGTATCAGTTACATGCCAGGCTGTAGCGCTGATGGTTAGTGATATACTGTTGGGGAGGGCCGTCCCTCTATTATATGGTCTCTGCTACAAGTCAGCTGGCAGAACAACATGACAAATAGTCTGACCTGCAGTATCTGAGGTTCCAGGGAGGAGAACTTGTTTTCCACTCTCTGGTACTCGATGGCTCCCTTCAGGAGGAGGATCTGGGGGTTTGGAATCTGCTGCTGCATCTTCTTGTGGGCGATGTTCTTGGTAAACACTACACCATGCAGCATGAACGTGTCCTGTTTAAGATCCCCAGGAATCTGAAGCAGAAATTTCTTGTAATGTGCATAAAGTTGTTTCTTGTGCACCATATTCACAAGTTCCTTGACCATTATACAGTGAGAGTTACATAAATATGATTAGTGAACAGCATTTAGAAGTGATACATATAAGAGGTGAGAATTTATAGATGTCAACTTCTTTATGACAAGGAACGCATTGTTTCAGAGTATATTCCTCATTCACCTGCTGAGAGAGTAAGAAAATACTCCTCATAATAAACCTTTTAAATGTGATCATGTATATCAGTGTGAAAAATAGGACAGAAAACCTAGAAATCTTCGGAGTCACTATGATGTATCAATACATCACTTGCAGGCCACACTTTAGTCTTCAGTAAAAATGTGAACAAACACGATACAACCTTCATCCTTGGCAACTTATATCCACAGAGGCTGAATTAGTTAGATGAGTCGTACATCTTCATCTATTATGAAAGACACATGGCAAATTTACTGAAAATGAAAGTAAGAAAACCTGTTACCACATAACAACATACAGCTCAGTGTTGACAATGGCAGAACCTGCTGTATGTGTTCTCACCTTCTTGATGTGGATGTACTTCCTTATGTCGGGGTCATCTCCCTCAGCCTGGACATCCGGGCGCACGAAGCGACTGACCTGGAGGATGATGTACGAGATGACCTGCTGCCAGCCCAGGGACAGTCCATGGTGACTAAGCAACTGCTTCAACAGAGCTTCCCACATCTCCGTGTGTGCCTTGCTGGATACAGACAGGACAGGGTTATCACATCAGCCCCATAAACACACAATACACCAGCCTGGTGATGTCAGGGTGAAGTCATCTACAGAAGTCTTGACTCTCACATTTTAGCAGATAACTCACATAGATTACTGCTGAGGTTAATCATGAGTTCTATGCTCAACTTCTTGGGCAGTATTCAACCCCAGCTACCTAAGATGTGCTATAAGGTTAACAGTCATCTCATCCTATTGGGTAGTACCGGTTGTACAAAGCCAGAATAACTTGTCTAAGGATTATATCACATCCTGACACAACACTTATCCCTGAGTTGAAAGCAAGGACTGAGATCTGCAGCATTAATAACCAGAGACAATTAGATTAGTCCTTGCTAACTGAACATCCCTTTCACTAGTCGCTGATAACTTGTCTCAACCAGATGCTAGCATTTAAAGTTCCCAGAATCCAGTTCCCAGTAGATATCTGATATATGAGACCTGGAGGATCAGGATCTCAAGTTGGTCGAAAAGCAACACATTGCACTAAACAATACCTCAGAATATTTACAAACAATGACAGAATGAGACACAAGAGAAATATCCGGCAAACACTGAGCAGTAGCACGTCATGTTCCAAATGCATGAGCATGAAAACACTGACAAGAGTTGGGGAGTCTCTGTATCAACAAGAGCTTAACAATTAGTCAAGATTGCTTATGACATCCTTACTCACCAAGAGTAACAGTACCAACCTGAGACGTTCATAAGCCAGTTTCTCTCCATTTTCTTCCCTGAGCTGGTCAGCGTTCCTCCATCCGTGGGGACAGGTGATAGTGTCAGCTGAGGCAGGGATGGACTTCCCCACAAACAGGGAACCTGGCACACACACAGACAGTTAGTGACAGGAACTCATATTGTCAATGCGGATGATGCAGGTCTAATTACGAGGAATACCACGTTATTTTAGAAGACCAATATAGATGAGAGGATGATGGGGTGCTACAGTCAGCAACAGGGTGTCCTTGGGTTACAGGCTGAATGGTTTGTACACATGACCCAAGTTCAATGACTTGTGTATGAAGAAATACATTTGTGTGTCATTTAAAGTAACACAACTGCTCAGTAAGATAGTCAGATTGTTCAAGAAGTATATACTGACTGACTGAGTTTGGTTTTACGCCGCTTTTAGCAATATTCAAGCAACATCATGGCAGGTCAAGAAGTATATAATATAATCAGTTTCTCATATATGCTAATAGGCAACCACATCAGCCATTACCCCCATCGCAATATTAAAGATCTCAAGATTAACCACATATCCAAGAGATCTTCCATTCCATGAGCTTTATGCCTTTTCCAGTACAAATTAGTCTGAAAGGACAGCAATCCCAGGTATCAATACTTCCAAGATACGCCAGGATGTCCTATTACAGGCATGATATCAACGTCTGTACTTCAGTTTCCACAGATACCTTTGAGAAAGTCATCTGACAGCCCAGTGCTTGGTAGAGGTTCATCTGACGACCCGTCTCGGGCCACGGCTGCTACTACAACAAACATGGAAGTGTGTCATGAAACATGCTGTAACAAATTGATTTCAGAATTTTCATGCTGACACAAAATCTTGTAAGTTTTAAAGTTATGAAGGACAACTTACATTTTGACAGGTCATTGGGCACACTACCGCTGTCTGAGCGTTCACTGACATAGAAGATGGCTCGAGAGCCAGACTCAGAAGAAATGCTTTTCCTCTGGTCAGAGTCAGTTGTGCTTGACCGCTGGTCCTCCCCCACGGATGCTGAAAAGAGGTGAACTATGATCATTAGGCTGTCTAAGGGCATATTTAGGCCAAACAGATATGGAAACAAATAGGTCAAAATAACATACAAAATGGAATATTTTCATCAATAATTGTAAAATCTAGGTCCACCTACAGTCATCCCTGTCTATGGACTCGATCTCCTTGAACCACAGCGGTTCACTGCTGGCAGCTGTCTCCCCGACAGTGGTCTGACTCTGGGCTTGGAGTGTGGAATCCACCAGGCCTGCATGTTCCCCTGGCTTGTACAGGCAGAAGTCATCCTGGAACACCAGCAGCTGACTGGATACAGGCTCCAGGTAGTTGGCAAACACCAGGGCTTGACCAATAGCCACTGCCTGGTCCCTGGAAGCAGCATGGCAGAGTTGCTGTCTTTACCAAACTTAATTGATCAATGTAAGAATCAAACATTACATTAAAAATATAGGAGTGTTGACTTTTATCCTGCCTTGCTTGGATATATTCCATTTCGCATATCTCACTTTAATAAACACAAAATAAAGTAAAAACACCAATATGTAAATTAAATCATGAATATTTTATTCTAGTGATCATGAAGAATGAGCTGAGTTCATGAAGGAATATGTTTCAATTCATTGAATACCAAAATGAATCATAACAGCCCAAATATACACCACAAACGCTTGAGTCAGTTGAGCAGTCTGCTTCCCTGTAACAAGTCAGGGCAGGGTCTGTGACCTCTGGACAATGGTCAAACTTGACGAATGTGTAATAGCATGGTATGAGAACCATGAGCCACCCCCATTCTGGACCTCAGTAACGGAAACTGACAGAATCTATGGTGTGGTGATGACATGCAGGCATACTGCTAGCTATTCTCATTTCCCAGCAGAGAGTGCATTCCAATAACATTGGATCTTTAGCAAAGTATCAATGGGTTCCTAAATTTCTGACTAAGGTAAAGAATGTCTTGAGATAATCAAGATCTGCCTGATGCTGATCCATAGAGGATTTCGCAACAATATGTGATCACACTTCCAGTCCAAACAACAAAGCAGCCCGAACAGTGGAAGCATCATCACCACCACCACCAAAGCAAACACTGGCCCACGAGAGGAAGGTCATTGTGCTACAGCAGAACTCTAACCATATCTCAGGGATCGAGAGAAAGGATGCAAAGATTGGCTATAACTACCTTTACAAAGTGGTAAACACAATCACCGCTAGGCTACACTAATACCTCTACGAGATGGAAGAAGATTACAAACCTGTTAGCAGCCTTGTCATTTGTGAGAAGCCAGTTGACAAGTTCTTTACCCACAATACATTTGTGATATGTCCGAAGACGAACTCGGTGACTCTGCATTTCTACACCACTCACAAGGTCGTTCATCTGTCGCCATAATTCACGTAACTGTATAGAGTCCTGGGAAAACATGGTAGCAGTCAGCAAACAAACATGTGCGTAATGTTCAAAACTAAATATTCTCATAGCGTCGATTCAACAAGATTAGAATACTGAATGAAATTTTGAAAAGTACTACTGCAGTTCACCCATGCCTGTAGTTTGCACCTGACCTGGATGAGTATCTTGCTCTCTCGCAGAAGGGATTCTTGTATGGAGAAGTCTGCCTGTGGAGTCAGGTCGAAGGGAACGTTCTTCTGTACACAAGCTGTCCCTGTATCCTGGGGGCTCACAGATCTACATAAAAACATGCATAGGAGTAATATTTCACAGAAGGCAACAAGAATAAACTTCAAAAACAGATATGGTCACTCATTCCAGAGACACCAGAACACACAGGCAATCATTATGGAGTACTAGAACACCAGGCAATCATTATGGAGTATTAGAACACCAGGCAATCATTATGGAGTACTAGAACACCAGGCACTCATTATGGAGTACTAGAACACCAGGCACTCATTATAGAGTACTAGAAATCCCAGATGCTCATTATGGAGTACTAGAACACCAGACGCTCATTATGAAGTACTAGAAAACCAGGCAAACATTATGGAGTACTAGAAAACCCACACACTCATTATAGAGTACTAGAACACCAGGCAAACATTATGGAGTACTAGAACACCAGGCAAACATTATGGAGTACTAGAAAACCCAGACGCTCATTATGAAGTACTAGAAAACCCAGACGCTCATTATAGACTACTAGAACACCAGGCACTCATTATGAAGTACTAGAACACAAGGCAATCATTATGTAGTACTAGAACACCAGGCAATCATTATAGAGTACTAGAAATCCCAGACGCTCATTATGGAGTACTAGAACACCAGGCAATCATTATAGAGTACTAAAACACCAGGCAATCATTATAGAGTACTAGAACACCAGGAAATCATTATAGAGTACTAGAACACCAGGCAAACATTATAGAGTACTAGAACACCCAGGCACTCATTATGGAGTACTAGAACACCAGGCAATCATTATAGAGTACTAGAAAACCAGGCAATCATTATAGAGTACTAGAAAACCCAAATGCTAATTATGGAGTACAAGAACACCAGGAACTCATTATGAAGTACTAAAACACCAGACGCTCATTATAGAGTACTAGAACACCAGACGCTCATTATAGAGTACTAGAACACCAGACGCTCATTATAGAGTACTAGAACACCAGACGCTCATTATAGAGTACTAGAACACCAGACGCTCATTATAGAGTACTAGAACACCAGACTCTCATTATAGAGTTCTAGAACACCAGACGCTCATTATGGAGTACTGGAATGCCAGGCAAACATTATGAAGTACTAGAACACCCAGGCACTCATTATGAAGTACTAAAACACCCAGGCAAACATAATGGAGTACTAGAACACCAGGCACTCATTATGGAGTACAAGAACACCCAGGCAAACATGATGCAGTACTAGAACACCAGACGCTCATTATAGAGTACTACAAAAGCCAGACGCTCATTATTAAGTACTAGAACACCAGGCAAACATTATGGAGTACTAGAACACCAGGCAAACATTATGGAGTACTAGAAAACCCAGACGCTCATTTTGAAGTACTAGAACACCAGGTAAACATTATGGAGTACTAGAAAACCCAGACGCTCATTATGAAGTACTAGAACACCAGACAAACATTATGGAGTACTAGAAAACTCAGATGCTCATTATGAAGTACTAGAAAACCAGGCAAACATTATGGAGTACTAGAAAACCCAGACACTCATTATAGAGTACTAGAACACCAGACGCTCATTATAGAGTACTAGAACACCAGACGCTCATTATAGAGTACTAGAACACCAGACGCTCATTATAGAGTACTAGAACACCAGACGCTCATTATAGAGTACTAGAACACCAGACGTTCATTATGGAGTACTAGAACACCAGGCAAACATTATGAAGTAATAGAACACCAGGAACTCATTATTAAGTACTAAAACACCCAGGCAAACATTATGGAGTACTAGAACACCAGGCACTCATTATGGAGTACAAGAACACCCAGGCAAACATTATGGAGTACTAGAACACCAGACGCTCAATATAGAGTACTAGAACACCAGACGCTCATTATAGAGTACTAGAACACCAGACACTCATTATAGAGTACTAGAAAAACCAGACGCTCATTATGAAGTACTAGAACACCAGGCAAACATTATGGAGTACTAGAACACCAGACGCTCATTATAGAGTACTAGAACACCAGACGCTCATTAAAGAGTACTAGAACACCAGACGCTCATTATAGAGTACTAGAAAACCCAGACGCTCATTATGAAGTACTAGAACACCAGGCAAACATTATGGAATACTAGAACACCAGGCAAACATTATGGAGTACTAGAAAACCCAGACGCTCATTATGAAGTACTAGAAAACCCAGACGCTCATTATAGAGTACTAGAACACCAGGCACTCATTATGAAGTACTAAAACACAAGGCAATCATTATGTAGTACTAGAACACCAGGCAATCATTATAGAGTACTAGAAAACCAGGCAATCATTATAGAGTACTAGAAATACCAGACGCTCATTATGGAGTACTAGAACACCAGGCAATCATTATAGAGTACTAAAACACCAGGCAATCATTATAGAGTACTAGAACACCAGGAAATCATTATAGAGTACTAGAACACCAGGCAAAAATTATAGAGTACTAGAACACCCAGGCACTCATTATGGAGTACTAGAACACCAGGCAATCATTATAGAGTACTAGAAAACCAGGCAATCATTATAGAGTACTAGAAAACCCAGATGCTAATTATGGAGCACAAGAACACCAGGAACTCATTATGAAGTACTAAAACACCAGACGCTCATTATAGAGTACTAGAACACCAGACGCTCATTATAGAGTACTAGAACACCAGACGCTCATTATAGAGTACTAGAACACCAGACGCTCATTATAGAGTACTAGAACACCAGACGCTCATTTTAGAGTACTAGAACACCAGACGCTCATTATGGAGTACTAGAACGTCAGGCAAACATTATGGAGTACTAGAACAACAGGCAAACATTATGGAGTACTAGAAAACCCAGACGCTCATTTTGAAGTACTAGAACACCAGGTAAACATTATGGAGTACTAGAAAACCCAGACGCTCATTATGAAGTACTAGAACACCAGACAAACATTATGGAGTACTAGAAAACCCAGACACTCATTATAGAGTACTAGAACACCAGGCAAACATTATAGAGTACTAGAACACCAGATGCTCATTATACAGTACTAGAACACCAGACGCTCATTATAGAGTACTAGAAATCCCAGACGCTCATTATAGAGTACTAGAAAACCCAGACGCTCATTATAGAGTACTAGAACACCAGGCAAACATTATGAAGTACTAGAACACACAGGCACTCATTATGGAGTACTAGAAAACCAGGCAATCATTATAGAGTACTAGAAAACCCAGACGCTCATTATAGAGTACTAGAACACCAGGCAATCATTATAGAGTACTAGAAAACCCAGACGCTCATTATAGAGTACTAGAACACCAGACGCTCATTATAGAGTACTAGAAAACCCAGACGCTCATTATAGAGTACTAGAACACCAGGCAATCATTATAGAGTACTAGAACACCAGGCAATCATTATAGAGTACTAGAAAACCAGGCAATCATTATAGAGTACTAGAAAACCCAGATGCTAATTATGGAGCACAAGAACACCAGGAACTCATTATGAAGTACTAAAACACCAGACGCTCATTATAGAGTACTAGAACACCAGACGCTCATTATAGAGTACTAGAACACCAGACACTCATTATAGAGTACTAGAACACCAGGCAAACATTATAGAGTACTAGAACACCAGACGCTCATTATAGAGTACTAGAACACCAGACGCTCATTATAGAGTACTCGAACACCAGACGCTCATTATAGAGTACTCGAACACCAGACGTTCATTATGGAGTACTAGAACACCAGGCAAACATTATGAAGTAATAGAACACCCAGGCACTCATTATGAAGTACTAAAACACCCAGGCAAACATTATGGAGTACTAGAACACCAGACGCTCATTATAGAATACTAGAACACCAGACGCTCATTATAGAGTACTAGAAAACCAGGCACTCAATAATGGAGTACAAGAACATCCAGGCAATCATTATGGAGTACTAAAACACCAAGACACTCATTATGAAGTACTAGAACACCACGTACTCATTCTGGAGTACTAGAACACCAGGTACTCATTCTGGAGTACTAGAACACCCAGACACTCATTATTATTATTATTATATGATATTTATGTAGCGCACATATCCAGGCAACTAGTGCTTGCTCAAGGTGCTGGTATATTTTACTTCGATCACTGGATGTCAATCTCAAGGGCATATCTTATTAATCTCAACTCCCTGGGGAGTATACAACTCTTGCAGCCACTAGGCGCAGTTATTGTGGCTTTCTCATCCTAACGAGGTACCCATTCACAGCTGGGTGGACTGGGACACACATAGTCACAGTACTTTGTCCAAGTTCACTGCACGTTGCTGTATCCGCAAGTAGGTGTTTGCACATATTCATGTGGCCACCATCTGGTCATATACCAACAGATTCGTGGGTATTTTTAAGAGCACAAGGTTGTGTACTGTACACTAAGGGTTGTTACAACACTGAAGGAGTCTGCACACAAAGTTGACCCCAAGGTTTTCACACCCGGTCACAGGTGGGCTCGATCCCGACACCACAACCTAGCCTGGCGCCCTAGCCAGCTCGCCCACCACGCCCCCAAAGAACACCAGGCACTCATTATGAAGTACTAGAACACCAGGCACTCATTATGGAGTACTAGAACACCAGGAACTCATTAACATGTGCCACGATGTATGATAACACACAGAACATGTGCCACATTGTATTATCACAAACAGAACATGTGCCATGCTGTATGATCACAAACAGAACATGTTCCATGTTGTATGATCACAAACAGAACATGTGCCACATTGTATTATCACAAACAGAACATGTGCCATGCTGTATGATCACACACAGAACATGTGCCTCACTGTATGATCACAAACAGTACATGTGCCACATTGTATTATCACAAACACAACATGTTCCATGTTGTATGATCACACACAGAACATGTGCCTCACTGTATGATCACAAACAGAACATGTGCCATGCTGTATGATCACAAACAGAACATGTTCCATGTTGTATGATCACAAACAGTACATGTGCCACATTGTATTATCACAAACAGAACATGTGCCATGCTGTATGATCACAAACAGTACATGTGCCACATTGTATTATCACAAACAGAACATGTGCCATGCTGTATGATCACAAACAGAACATGTGCCTCACTGTATGATCACAAACAGTACATGTGCCATGCTGTATGATCACAAACAGAACATGTGCCACATTGTATTATCACAAACAGAATGTGCCACATTGTATTATCACAAACAGAACATGTGCGATGCTGTATTATCACAAACAGAACATGTGCCATGCTGTATGATCACAAACAGAACATGTTCCATGCTGTATGATCACAAACAGAACATGTGCCAAATTGTATTATCACAAACAGAACATGTGCCACATTGTATTATCACAAACAGAACATGTTCCATGCTGTATGATCACAAACAGAACATGTGCCAAATTGTATTATCACAAACAGAACATGTGCCACATTGTATTATCACAAACAGAACATGTGCCCCACTGTATGATCACAAACAGAACATGTGCCAAATTGTATTATCACAAACAGAACATGTGCCTCACTGTATGATCACAAACAGTACATGTGCCTCACTGTATGATCACACACAGAACATGTGCCGTGCTGTATGATCACACACAGAACATGTGCCAAATTGTATTATCACAAACAGAACATGTGCCAAATTGTATTATCACAAACAGAACATGTGCCTCACTGTATGATCACACACAGAACATGTGCCATGCTGTATGATCACACACAGAACATGTGCCAAATTGTATTATCACAAACAGAACATGTGCCATGCTGTATGATCACACACAGAACATGTGCCTCACTGTATGATCACAAACAGTACATGTGCCATGCTGTATGATCACAAACAGAACATGTGCCACATTGTATTATCACAAACAGAATGTGCCACATTGTATTATCACAAACAGAACATGCGCCATGCTGTATGATCACACACAGAATGTGTGCCATGCTGTATGATCAAAAACAGAACATGTGCCACATTGTATGATCACAAACAGAATGTGCCACATTGTATTATCACAAACAGAACATGCGCCATGCTGTATGATCACAAACAGAACAAGTCCCACATTGTATTATCACAAAAAGAACATGTGCCATGCTGTATGATCACAAACAGAACATGTTCGATGTTGTATGATCACAAACAGAACATGTGCCACATTGTATTATCACACACAGAACATGTGCCATGCTGTCTCGTCACACACAGAATGTGCCACGATGTATAATCACAAACAGAACATGTGCCATGCTGTACGATCACGCACAGAACATGTGCCACATTGGATGATCACAAACAGTACATGTGCCATGCTGTATGATCACAAACAGAACATGTGCCATGCTGTATGATCACAAACAGAACATGTGCGATGCTGTATGATCACAAACAGAACATGTGCCACATTGTATTATCACAAACAGAACATGTGCCACATTGTTGAATCACAAACAGAACATGTGCCACGCTGTTGAATCACAAACAGAACATGTGTCCCGCTGTATGATCACAAACAGAACATGTGCCACATTGTATGATCACAAACAGAACGCGCCATGCTGTATGATCACAAACAGAACATGTGCCACGCTGTTCTATCACAAACAGTACATGTGCCACACTGTTGTATCACAAACAAAACATGTGCCATGCAGTATGATCACAAACAGAACATGTGCCACTTTGTATGACCACAAACAGAATGTGCCACATTGTATGATCACAAACAGAATGTGCCATACTGTATGATCACAAACAGAACATGTGCATACCCTGTCTGAGGACTGTCCTCCCTGATGCTGGAGATACGACGTAGGTTGGGACTCCAGATTCCAAGATCCTGGAAGCTACCCGACTCAAAGTCTATGGACAGGCTCCTCAAGTCTTCCCTTGACACCTTGACATCTCCACCTTGGTCAGATTGCTGGGCGTAGCGAAGAACCACCTTACAACAGTAGATGCAGACTCCGGATACCACCTGCAACACACACATCTCCTTACTGTAACCAGAACTGGGCTACACATAGATCATGGGTCCCAGATAAATCCCTCACTTTAATCAGGGTGCTGTTGTACAAAGCGACTTTAAAGCTAAGGTCATCGTAACTCGTATACATTAACATAGACTTACGACTGTAGTAGCGCGCTAAGGTGATCGTAACTCCTATACATTAACATAGACTTACGACAGTAGTAGCACTAAGGTTGTGCCAGGATAAGTACCCAACATGCAGCACACAGAAGGTGGTTCACCAAACATTATAATCCTGAACTAATGGGAAAAAGACCCTGAATTTCTTAAAATCTCTTGGTTCTGAATCTTCTCTATAGCAACACACCAGATTAACATTAACCTGTAGAGGTTTTCAATTCTTTGAAGAGAGTCGTCATTGGGGTACATATATGCATTTTCTGCGCTGAAAATGTCCTGTGACAGTTGTATCAATGTTTTAATCAAAATATTGTACAATAAATAAAATCTTTTTTTATCTATTATACAGCCCCCACCCTGTGGAGTTACCTCCCTGCTACGCATGCGCAGCCAACCAGGTAAGCACCTAGGACCGTATCATCATTCCTTCTGCTGAATACATCAGTGAACAGAATTGCGGGGAGGCGGGCGGCCCTACCCCAAGGACGACTCTCTTCAAAGAATTGAAAACCTTTACAGGTTTGTTTAATTCTTTTTTCATAGAGATCGTCCTTGGGATACATATATGCATAAACACAGACTCCCAAAGACCGGAGGCCAGGGAGGAGGGAATTCTGTCAAAGTACACATGAATAGCGATCGTTAAGAATAATGTAACAGACGCCACAATACTCACCTGTCACGTGTCCCGGAGCTTCTGCGAGAGGCATGATGGGAGGGTAACCGACAGGGAGGAAAAGTACTGAGAGTCGACCTCGTAGGTTAAGCATAGCAAGTTCGCACACAGTGCAAAAGTAAACAACCCCACCCACCTCATGGTCTATTAGAGAGCACTGTAGGGGGGAAAAACCAACTCACAACTGACCATAATCTCCGGAGAGAATCGAAAGGAGTTAGATCACACAACAGCGGACATATCAATACTGGAGAGTACAGAACGGCCAAAGCGCGCACGATCACGTGAATGTGTATCGAGCTGATAGTGCCTGATAAAAGTGCTAGGCCGGCTCCAAATAGCGGCAGAGCAGATCTCTTCAATGGGTAGTGCCGATGCAAAAGCTTTTGACTTGGCTACTGCCCTGACCTTCAACCCCTCAGGGGGAGGCTTGCCCTTAGCCTGATAAGCAGCACAAATGACCGAAACAAGCCAGCGAGACAGGGTCTGTTTGCTCGCCGGCACCCCAGCATTCCCGCCACCGTAACAGCAGAACAGATGGGTACCCGTACAGATCCCCTGTGTTCGTTTGATATAGACCTTGAGAGTCTTTCGGACATCCAACGGGTGAGTGCTCGTAGGAGAGGTCCCCGATGAGGAAGGCTGGGTAAGAGTAGGAAGTTCGATAGGAGCTGTCACATGGGAAGCGTGATCGACCTTCGGGCAGTAAGTATTCGGGAGGCGATCACAATTATGAGAAAAACCGACTGCAAAAGTCTTATAACTGTTCTGTTCAAGGACAAATAAAGACCATACATACAGGTTGGGGAGTCTCAGACATTATTCTCTTTATCGTAGAAGACAAGGTATTCAGCTTTGCACCTCGACACATCTGTACAGTGGAGTGACAGCAGAAGGAATGATGATACGGGCCTAGGGGCTTACCTGGTTGGCTGTGCATGCGTAGCAGGGAGGTAACTCCACGGGATGGGGGCCGTATAACAGATAAAAAAGAATTCATTTAATGTACAATATTTTTATTAAAACATTGATACAACTGTCACAGGACATTTTCAGCGCAGAAAATGCATATATGTACCCCAAGGACGATCTCTATGAAAAAGAATGATGTGTTGAGACAACCTGCCTTTGTATCCAATGATCTTCCCAGGAAGTTCCTGGTTACAACACTTGCTACAGAAGATCTGTCCGCAGATCCTGCAGTGATGGCGGCGGCGGAATGTGGTGAACTTGTCCCCGCAATCATAACACTCCTTACAGCTGCTGTCTGGCATCCAGTACTGCTTGAAGTCACTGTCTTTGTAAGTCTGTAGAGTCTGTTGGGGAGACAGGTTCATCAGTATCTCGTCAGCTGAGAACTCAACATATCACATATGAAGATACGATTGACTGAAAACAAGAGTCATCAGAAGATGACATATCCCCCCGGCCCCCACATCTTTGAAAGAACAAATCATCTGACAGTTACTTAAATTCCAGCTTGATTTTAGACTAAGTGCAAATCGTTTCCATGGAAATCATGTAAATAATAAATGACAAAAATCTGCAAATAGCAAAAGGCACCACTTCAAGATCTGCCTCACAGTTTTACTGAAAGATATTAGGAAGTTTTCCAGTTGTGCTCCGGAAACGAAACCCACCCCTTCCTTTTGAGACTAAGTGCGAATCATTTCCATGGAAACCGAGAAAATAATAAATCACAAATATCTGCAAATAGCAAAAGGCACCACTTTGGGATCTGCCTCACATATCTGCCAAGTTTTGCTGAAAGATATTGAGAAGTTTTCCAGTTGTGCTCCGGAAAAGAAGCCCACCCCTCCCTTTTGGGACTAAGTCTAAATCGCTTCATATCTATGAAATTTTTAGAGTAAAATTAATATTTTATACTTATCCTGACTCATGCTTATTGCTTGTCTTCTTCTTCTTGCAAAATGAACCTAGTGGAACATTCGTGTATCTCCCAATTGAAGTTCCCTTCAATAAAAATCACTCATTAGTACTCACCACGAGTTACCTCCCTTCCACAAGCCTAGTGGAACGAGGAAGCCACCTGAACCCATGTGCCTCACTCTCTCCCTTTTTGTTTTGAGCCCGACACTTTATTTTTCGAAGAAATCCAAAGTGTTTAGTGGGGAGGACGGAGGGAGCTTACCTCATGAGTCAGGATAAGTATAAAATATTAATTTTACTCTAAAAATTTCATATTTTTCCTTATCCTGACTCATGCTTATTGCTTGTAGAATCCGACGGAACAGGAGGTGGGATTATATATACTTTGGATTTTAATAATTAGTGATTTGAACTGAGATGATTGTAATAACCCTATGGGAACTTCATAAAGGCACTGAACTGAAGAATTCCTGCTGTTAACTTATCAGCTGCCATATAAAGGTTATTACAATTTAGTGAAGATAATAAAAGTATATACAACATTAAGGTAAGCTGAAGCCATTAATGTGATAGTATAAACTTCTGAGAGTTTATAGTGAATACTTTTATAATGAACCAAAGTATTAAGCTTACAATATGCATATATATAAGCTATAATAGTACTGTGCTTAAGATATAATATAACTTAAGCTGTATAATAGTAACCAACTACTTAGAGTTTGTTAACTAATACATGTTATGAATTGAACATATGACTGAGCTTAAGGATTGATAACTTAAGCTGAACATATATATAATAGCAGAACTCCTAGGAGTTGTAAGCATATATATAGTATGATATAGAACCATAGTACTGAGCTTAAGATAATAAATTAAACTTAAGCAAAAATATATAGATAGCATGTAGCTATTAGTACTGTTATCAGATAAGTATAAAATCTGTAAGATAGACTTATCTTCTCCGTGGAACTGTCAACTGTTGAGCGAGGACCATGGGACCGAAATGGTGGATACCTGAGACGTCCTTGGTGGTGATATCTCTCAGATAGTGGTTGGCAAACACCATATCGGATCTCAAAAAACATCCCTCCATAATGGTATTCAACGAGCAATTTCCATGTAGAGCGAGAGTTGAGGCTAGCGCTCTAATTTCGTGAGGATTAGAAGCTCTTGGAGGGTCGAGTCCTGCAGCCTTGTAGGCTCGTAGTATGACAGTTCTGATCCAAATAGAAATCGTAGTACGCGACACTTCTGTCTGCGAAGCGGTGGATATAGGGATAAACAATCTTTTGAATTTCCCTCTACTTTGCTTGGATCGTTGGAGATATATTTTCAGTGCACGTACAGGGCAAAGTGATAGGTCCATCGTATCATGCGGTCCAAGTATGGATGAGAGAGCTGGGACATGGAACAATCTGTCTGGTTGACCTGGCAGTTGATTTTTCGCTATAAAGTCCCAGCGAAGTCCCAGATGAGCGATGTTATGAGTATCATCAAAGCGTGTTCTCTCGTAATCCAAAGCGTGAATCTCAGACATCCTGGCGGCAGTAGCTAATGCTAACAGGAATAAGGTTTTGTGGGTCAGTGATTCAAACGAAGCAGATAACAATGGCTCATAAGCCTCACTTGTGAGGTGTTGGAGTACTATATTTAGATCCCAGGCTGGAGCTTAAAACTTCCGTTTCTGATCCTCCAATCGGAATGCTCGTAACAAAGCGAGTAACTCCGGTGTTTTAGTCAACTTGACGCCCGTTCTCATAGTTATGACAGAACTTATGGCTGCAAGATAAGTGGACAAGGTTGAGCCTTTTAGATTCTTAGTTTGACGTAGATAACATAAGAAATCTGCCACTTGAGGATGTGTAGCATATCTGGCTGAAAATCCTTTCTTAGCAGCATAATTGACAAAGCTGTGCCATTTGTCATCGTACAAGTTACGAGTTGAGTTACGTAGTGCAAGCGTGACCGCTTTAGCCGCTCTGGCAGAATAACCTCTCTTATTCAAACATGCCTTGATACAATCCACACGTGAAGTTGGTATGCTTCTGGTGTCTTGTGCACTTGTTTGGTGTGCGGATGTATCAATAGATTGGTGCGCAGTGGGAGCTGAAGTACTGGTTTTCCGATTCCTAGCATGAGATCTGGAAACCACGTTCCTCGCAGGCCAGTAAGGCGAGACCAAAATGAGATCGAGGCTCTTCGTTTGACTGATTTTCTGTAAGACTTGTGGGATTAACGCAGGAGGCGGGAAAGCGTACGCGTTGAGTCCCTCCCACGATATGCTTAGTGCGTCCGTTGCCCATGCTAGTGGGTCTGGCACTGGCGATACGAAGGTTGTCAGTTGTTTGTTGAATCGAGTGGCAAATAGGTCTATTAAGGGAGATCCTATTTCCATGATTATTTGATTGAATATCTCTGTGTGGAGCATCCATTCTGTCGCGACGGTTGGTGTGGCCGAGAGAGAGCGTCTGCTAAAACATTCTTTGCTCCTGTAATGTGGCAAGCTCTGACATGTATGTTTAGATTGTCGACTAAATCGAACAGTCTGAAACATCGAGTGAGTAGATTCAGTGATCTTGTTGAACCTTGTTTGTTCACATAAAACGCCACTGTTGAATTGTCTGTGTGAATCATCAACTGAGCGTTCTGTAGTAGGTTGCTCCAGTGACTTATGGCGTTTATGACTGCTTGCATCTCTAGCAGATTTATGTGACATTTGCTCTCTTGATTGCTCCATAGGCCTGACGCTGTCCTGCCGGCAAGGTGGGCTCCCCAACCTTTTAGTGACGCGTCTACGTAGAGATGTGTTTTCGATTCCGGCTCTACTAAGGAGACGCCTGCGCAAACATTCAATCTCTTGGTCCACCAGAGTAGATGTGGTTTGACGTAATCTGGTAGACTGAATGGTAGAGGGTCCTCGAGATGAGCATTGATGAGGACTTGTAATGGACGTAATTGAAGCCTGCCTCTGAGTGTCAAGTCTTGAGCTGATGTGAGTAGTCCCAATAGGCTCTGCCACTGTCGTAGTGGTAACGGAGAGAGTAGGGCTTGGGGAATCAGTTGTTGGATCTTGATCCATCTGTCCTCCGGGACTACTAAACGATTCTGAGCTGTAAGGAATCGTATACCTAGAAAATGCAGATCCTGCGTTGGTTCTAGGTCCGACTTGAGTAGATTTACTAACCAACCTAATTGAGTTAGTAACTTGATTATAAAGTTCAGCTGTAGTCTGAGACGCTGTGGATCTGGATCCACTTGTATACCGTCGTCTAGGTAAAATGCGCTCCGCAGACCTTGACGATGTAGGTATGAGACAATAGGCTTGGTTACTCTTGTGAATACCCAAGGGGCTGAAGTGATTCCGAAGGGAAGTACCTTCCATTGGTAATGTTTGCCGTCTAGGATAAATCTTAGATATTTCCTTGAGCTGGGATGAATGGGAATGTGTAGATATGCGTCTTGCAAATCTATGCTGGCCATGTAATCTAGTGGACGAATTAATTGCCGAAGTTGTGGTAAATGTATCATGCGAAACGTTGGTGGTTTGCATAGATATTCTCTGTTGAAGGTGCTCATGTTGTAAATGAGACGATACTTCTCCTTGGAATTCTTTTTCGGCACTAGGAAAACTGGGGAGTAGAAACCTGGTACGATGTTTCGTTGATCCAGAACTTCTAAGGCCTGTTTGTTTAGCAGAGACTGTACTGTTTCTCTTAACATAGGTAGTTGTGCCGGTTGAACGTTGAACCTTGGCGGGGTGACTGTTAACGGCGGCTTGGTCTTGAGTTGTATAAGATATCCGTGCTGTAGGATGTTGGATACATAAGGATCTTGTAGTATTCCCCAGTTTTCCCAGTGTAGTTGAAGACGTCCACCCACTTGAGAAGGTTGTACTGGAACGACTGGGGGTGGAAGACTCCAGTCGTTCCGAACCTGACTTTCATCGTTTAAATCCACGGGCACCTCTGGATGATCTGCCTCTAGCTGATCCTCCTCTAAATTTGCTGTATGGGCGATGAAAAGAATCCTTGGGATTATTAGCTGCAGCTAGTTTCTTGTCCCGTGCTCTCTGTAGCCCTGAGAACTTAGACTTGCCCGAGTATCTCTGTGCTGACTGTTTAAAGACGTTCGCTAAGGTATCCATGGAATCTTTAGATACTTCTTTGGAGACCTTGTTTATCTTGCCACCAAACAGTAAGGGCGATGACCATGGAGC
Organism: Haliotis rubra; assembly: GCF_003918875.1. Classification (NCBI taxonomy): domain Eukaryota; kingdom Metazoa; phylum Mollusca; class Gastropoda; order Lepetellida; family Haliotidae; genus Haliotis; species Haliotis rubra. The sequence goes on along the minus strand of NW_025767257.1, from coordinate 283,912 downwards.
TGTGTAAAGAGGCTCTGTGAATTGCTTATTCCAAGAGCAGGAGGCTAGTAATCCTTGCCGACGAGTCATGGTAGTAGTTTCAGTAAGCGCTGAAAGGTGCTCTGTAAGAAATTGGTGGTCTTTTTTCTGCATGAGTAGAGCTGAGTAGATCATTCTGTCTTCCTCGTCTGTAGAATTCTTGAACTTGGTGATGAGAGTCTCATTAATAGTCCTAGATCTATTTAATCCGAAGAACATCCTTCTGGAAATGGTATCTAATTGGGCCAGTTTGCGATCGTCTACTCTGTAACTTCTGGACTTGGTATCAGTGATAAGTTTAAAGTTGTCATCAATATCCTGGGCCTTGAAAAAGGGTTCCATATTATGTCCAGCAAATTTCTTGGCATTGAAGACCGGTAAATGAGTAGATTGGGCTTTAGAGGATTTGGAGCAGGCTGTATCTAGTTTAGCTGGTACGGCTGCAATTGGGTCAATAGGAGGTAAGGTGATATAATCTACATCATCATCCTTCATCAAGTCTGAGTTGCATCCTCGTTCTTTGATGGGGAGGCAAGTTGTAATTCATTCACCATCCAATATCTTATCTCAGCATCTGAGAAAATGATACCATCCTCCTCTTCTGACGTATGGTCATATGTCAGAGTCCTAGATCTATGGGAAGATCTATGAGAGGACTGTGGAGAACGGACTGACGAGTGGCTAGTGTACGGAGACCTTGGAGAAGACATCCTTCGCGAAGGCTGGGGGCTTCGCGAACGGTGAGGGCTTCGCAAACGCTGTGGGCTTCTCGAACACTGGGGGCTTCGCGAACGCTGGGGGCTTCGCGAAGCTCTTCTAGGCGAGGTAGAAATGGAACCACTTAGCCTTCAGCGTCCTTCGCTAATGTCTCGAGTCAGTGTCGAATCGACATGTGGCTTGCTTTAGCTTAACGACCTCTGTGAATTACAAGGTGAGTGCTCGGCGAAGCGCTCCTTCTCCGCGAAGCCTCTCGCAATAGGTGAGGCTCTAGCACCTTCGCGGAGGTGGCCTGGGACTTCCTATGCAAAGAGCTCGCTCCGGGCTGGGATGCCCTTCGCAGCGGAGGCGTCCTGTGGGCTCTGGGGCCCTACGCGAAGCCAAGGCGGGCTCTGGGGCCCTGTATGACTTAAAATGGGTTGGGCTCTGGGGCCCGTGGCTCTGGGGCCTCTGTAAACCGTAACGGTCTTCCATCAGCCTCATGATTTGGTTGACCAGGTCGTCTGAGGCGGTCTGCACTGATGATGAGGGTTGTCTCTCTGCGAAGGTGATGGGACCCTCAGTCAAAACTTCTGGTGACAGCGTAGGCATCTCCGGTTGTGTGCTAATCTGCGCTGAGGTGACAGTCGCAGATACAGGACGTTTCTTGTGACAAACCTCTGGAATGATAATCGGAATGTCATCATCATATAAGGCTAATTCTGTGACTGGTAAAATATCAGAGGCAAAATTATTAGATTTTGTAGATTTCCCTTTTGACGTAGTTGTAGACCTGGGTGTACGAAGCGTACGAGATGATATGGACGCTTTGCTAGTCTTAGACTGAGAAGACGACAGATCTTGAGATGCAGGTCGCTTCTTGGACATAGCGAAACTCAGGCATGCCACCAGCCGGTGGCGGGTCGTCAGTCAACAGTTGACAGGGAACATTAATTTGTGATCTATTAGCCATGACTGAAATTTGTTTGCGAGATTCATCTGCCTTCCGTCTAAAAACGGAACATAAATATTTATCAAAGGCAGAAATTGGTAAATTAATACAAAATTTACAACGAGAAACAAATGAACATGGAGTAATGCAAATAGGGCATTTTAAATGTGGATCAGTAGCAGAGTAACGTAGTTTACAATCTGTGCAGATTCTCATTAACGTAAACTACTGAACAAACACGGCGAACCGTGAATAAACAGCAGAAACACGATTAATAATCAATGCAAAATTGAATAAGGATACTAGTAACACCTCTATACTAAGTATAAGAGGTACTAAACTAAATATAAATAAAGGATATAGTGTGTTGGGAGACACAGGCGCTCTCACGTCCAGCTCACTGGACGAAGAAGGAGAGAGTGAGGCACATGGGTTCAGGTGGCGCCCTCGTTCCCGCGCTTGTGGAAGGGAGGAAACTCGTGGTGAGTACTAATGAGTGATTTTTATTGAAGGGAACTTCAATTGGGAGATACACGTGTTCCACTAGGTTCGCAAGAAGACGAAGACAAGCAATAAGCATGAGTCAGGATAAGCAAAAATTTGATATTTTATACTTATCCTGACTCATGCTTAATTGCTTGTAGAATCCGACGGAAACGGTGGTGGGTCAAGCCACTCTGGATTCTCTGCTGATTTACGTCCTTATACCCCCTTGGGAACTTCTAATGGCATTTGTCCTTTCTTCCAGCTTCCTCTGATGAGTGTGGGGGGACCACAACTTGTCAGATTTATCCTGGAAATCTTCTCTTGACATTCTGTGTGGATTTATACAACTCCATCTCTTGATGCTTGCATCAAGTGGAGAAGTGACCCTACTTCGTGTACAAGTAAGTCCTTACAAGTACAGGGTACATCACTCATGCTAGTCTGTCCTAGACGTGCGCATGGACTTTAAAACCGTACTCTGTTGAGTGTTGGCTTTTGCAAGTCACGTGACCAAGGGGTGAGATTTATCTCAGCGTCTTTGAGGTACCGTCAATTCTTGAGGTACCGTCAATTCTTGTGCTACAACAAGGGGCCCAAACTGGTGTATGCCGGAGACGTCCTCTGTAGCCATGTCTCTGAGGTAGTCGTTGGCAAATACCGTCTCCGATCTCCAAAAGCAGCCCTCCATTATTGTTGATATCGAGCAGTTTCTGTGCAGAGCTAGTGTGGATGCCAGTGCTCTGACTCCATGAGGATTGGAGACTCGTGGAGGATCAAGTCCTGCTGCTTTGTAGGCTTTCAATATGACGGCTCTCATCCATATTGATATAGTTGTACGTGAGACTTCTGTAGGTGTCTCCGTAGATAAAGGGATGAAAAGGCGCTTGAATTTTCGTCTCCTCAATTTAGATCTCTGTAGATATATTTTCAATGCTCTGACTGGACACAAGGATCGTTCTTGCGTATCCTGTGGTCCTAATATCGACGAAAGTGCTGGGATATGGAATTGTCTGTCTGGTTGACCGGGCAGTTGATTCTTTGCTATAAAATCCCATCTTAGTCCCAGATGCACTGTGTCACGATGCGTGTCAAATCGTGTTCGCTCGCCCGAAGTCTAGAGCATGAATTTCTGACATCCTTGCCGCTGTAGCTAAGGCTATGAGGAACAGTGTTTTATGAGTTAATTTCTCATATGATATCCTTTCTAGTGGTTTGTAATCTTCACTGGTAAGATGTTGTAGAACCACATTGAGATCCCAAGCGGGCTCCTTGAATTTTCTTTGTTGGTCTTCCAACTTGAATGAGCGTAGTAGTGCCAGTATCTCTGGTACTTTGGTCAGTTTTATACTCGTTTTCATCGTGATAACTGAGCTCAAGGCTGCTAGGTATGTAGAGAGTGTAGATCCCTTCAATCGTTTTGTCTGTCTAAGATGACAAAGATATTCCGCCACTTGAGGATGTGTTGCTTCCATTGCAGTGAAGCCTTTATTCCGGCGTATTTCTCAAAACTTTGCCACTTGTCATCATACAAGCTACGGGTTAACCTACGTGAAGGCAAAAGTTACTGCTTTGGCCGCTCTGGTGGAATATCCTCTTTCCTCAAGCAAGTCGTGATACGCCCATGTGTGTAGTTGAAACATAGTTGGGTTTCTGTGTGCTTGCTTGGTGTGTGGATGAATCAGTAGATTTGGCCACTTTGGAAGTTGTAGGATTGGATTTCCTATTTCTTGTATGAGGTTGGGGAACCACTCTCTCTGCTGGCCAGTAAGGCGCGACAAAAAAATCAGTTGTAACTTGTTTGTCATTTTGATTTTCTGTAATACCTTCGGTATTAGTGCTGGTGGAGGAACGCGTGCAGCCGCTTAGTCCTTCCCACGATATGCTCAAGGCCCGCTGCCCATGCTTGCGGATCTGGGACCGGAGAGACAAATGTTGGTAGTTGTTTGTTGTACTTGGTTGCGAACAAATCTACCAGTGGGGATCCTACTGTCCGAATGATGTCCTTGAATGCCTCTGGATGTAACATCCACTCCGTCGGTGACGGATTCATAGGACGGGATAGGGCGCCTGCTATCACATTTCTGGCCCGGAATGTGTGACGCTTTTATGTCGATGTTCAGGTTGTCTACTATGCTGAATAGTTGAAAGCTGAGGTCCAACATGCTCCTTGACCTTGTTGACCCTTGTTTGTTGATGTAGAACGCCACTGTGGAGTTGTCCGTATGGATCATCAGTTGAGCGTTCCTTAATATGCTGGACCAGTGTAGTAAGGCGTTTATGACTGCTTTCAACTCTAGCATGTTGATGTGTAGTTTTTGTTCCTGATTCGACCACTTCCCCGATGCCACTTTGTTGTTTAAGTGAGCTCCCCATCCTTGGTGGGACGCATCTGCGTAGAGATGAGTGTTGGATCCCGGCTCTGCTAAGTAGGTTCCTGCGCAGACATTCGACTTCTGTGTCCACCATAATATGTATGGTTTCAGTTCGTTCAGTAGGACGAATGGATCCAGGCTGTCTAGATGATTGTTCACAAACACTTGTAGAGGGCGCAAAAGTAATCTGCCTCTGCGTGTCATATCTTGCGCTGACGTGAGGAGACCGAGTAGACTCTGCCACTCTCGTAGTGGTAATGGAGAGAGTAGTGTTTGTGATATCATCTGTTGTATCTTGGTCCAATGGTCCTCCGGGACTAGTAGTCGATTCGTTGAAGTGACGATTCGTATTCCTAGGAATTTTAGATCCTGTGTAGGCTCCAATTCCGATTTGAGATGATTTACTAACCATCCTAGTTGAGTGAGCTTGATCGTAAATGTCAGTTGCTGTCTGAGTAGATTGGGATCTTGATGAGCTTGAATCCCGTCGTTGAGGTAAAACGAACTGCGTAGACTTTGATGATGTAGGTAACTGACGATGGGCTTTGTCACTCGAGTAAACAACCAGGGGGCCGACGATATTCCAAACGGTAGTTCCCTCCACTGGTAGTGACGTCCGTTGAACAGGAATCGTAGGTATTTCCTTGAGTCCTGATGTATTGGGATGTGAAGATATGCATCCTGTAGATCTATGCTGGTTAGATAATCTGACGGACGGATAATCTGTTTGAGTTGTGGAAGATGTACCATTTTGAATCTTGCGGCTTTCTTAGATAATCCTGGTTGAGGTGCAAGGAAACTCAACTGAAATATTCTCAACATCTGCAGGGGTTCGACAAGGCTGCATTCTCAGCCCAGTGTTATTTATATTATATATAAATGAACTTGTAACAGCCATGTATAGATCGTGTACAAGTGGAATATTCGTCACCCAAGATATTGAAGACTTGATGCTCCTACTTTTTGCGGATGACGTTGCGGTATTTTCATTTACTATCATCGGCTTACAGAGACAGCTAAACACACTGGAATCCTACTGCTCAGAATCAGGACTACAACTGAATTTTAACAAATCCAAGATTATAGTTTTTAGAAATGGTGGAAAACTGGCACAGAATGAAAAATGGACTTATAAAGGACTGTCTATCGAAACCGTCACCTATTACAAATACCTTGGACTTATCTTCTCATCAATGACTGGTATGGACAAAAGCATGTGACACTCTCGCACAACAAGCTAGTAAAGCATGCCTCGCAATAAATAGATTCCTACAGAAAAATAAAGAAGTAACGTTTTCAACTGCATGTTCGATATTCGACACTAAAGTTTTACCAATACTCCTCTATGGAGCAGAAGTGTGGGGATGCAAGTATTCAGCTTCAATTGAAAAAGTTCAGTTAAACTACTTTAAACACCTTCTCAAAGTTGGAAAATTTGCTTCAAACAAGGCAATTCTTGGCGACACTGGAAGACATTTGATTTATATATCAACACAAGTAAAGGCCATCAAGTACTGGATAAAAGTTCTACTGAATGACAACCGATCGCCACGCACACCAGTGTTACCAATGCTTAAATCACTGATGATGTAGGAAAAAGAAACTGGACCTCTAATATTAGAGAAACATTGTCCAAGATAGGATTCTCACATGTATGGATCGCACAGGATGTCGGAGATGTAAATAATTTCTTATCATGTTTAAAACAGCTACAAAGATATATCACACCAAAACTGGCATTATGAGATAAACAGTTCAAGTTTCCTTACCCACTCACGCTTCTTTCAAGTTTTCACTGGAAAGAGAATCATATATCACTTAACATGAGGAACAAACAACTAATAAGAGTCTACTTCAAATTTAGAGCTTCGCTAACAAACTTTAAGATAAACAAGCTAAGAACCAATAAAGACACAACGGCAATCAACCCCATCTGTGAACTTTGTAATCATAACCTTAATGAAGATGAGAACCATGTATTTTTTGTTTGTGATAAGTATAATCAAGCCAGAACTCTATATCTACAGAAGCTACAATCAGTCTACAGAGGCCCACTTACCATTCAGGCAATTTTTAGTCACAAAATAGTAATGTACAGCATCTAACAGCTATCTATCTCAATGAGATATTCAAAATAAGATCAATATGAAACTCAAATGTTTATGATCACGTGTAATCTAAATTGTATATGTCAACTGTATCATAGGCCTTATGGCCCAAATACTACTGAATAAACTTCTCTCTCTCTCTCCTGGTTGAACTTTTTCATGTTGTAAACCAGGCGGAACTTTTCCTTGGATTTTTTCTTTGGAACCAGAAAAATTGGGGAGTAGAAACCTGGTGTGACGATTTTTATTTCTTCGACTGCCTTCTTGTCGAGTAGAGTTGTAATGGCATCGAGTAGTTTCTCCTTCTGATCGGCAGCATAGTTGTACATCTGAGGAGTGCTTGTTAAAGGTGGAACTGCTTGCAGTTCTATCTTGTATCCTCTGTGTAGTATCTGGGATACATAATCGTCTTGTAGAATTCCCCAATTCTTCCAGTAAAGTTGAAGGCGTCCACCCACTGGATTTGCAGTCTGCGCAGATAGGCCGTCTGACTGTGTTGATATAGTTGCAGACGTCAGTGTAGAAAAAGACCTCGTCTTCTTTCTCGCCGGTACTTTAGGGATGAGGATCGGCGGCTCATTGTAAACGTCTGCTTCGTCCGATGGGTTGATATCTGTGGCGAAGGACCTCGTCTTCTTCGCTGCCCCCACTGACGTCTTGACTGTAGACTTGTCTGAAGACGGCTTAATCTTCGCAGCAGATGGCGTCCTGGTCTTCTTAGACTGCGACGAGGATTGTTGAGTCAAAGACGATCTTTTCCTAAGGCCGGAACCCTCATTTCTCTGCTCTGCAGACGTCACCGGCAGCACACTGGAATGATGTACCTCGACAGACAACAACCCACGGTTATTAACGCATTCACCCTGTTGGGACATGACTTGTAACTGCCGTCTCAATTTGTCCTTGGCACGTCTATGAACAGAATATAAATAATTACAAAATTCAATTTGAGATAAATGCTGACAAAGTTTACAGCGGAGGCTGGAAGAACATATAGAAGTGCAGTTAGGACATAGTAAATGCGGATCAGCAGCCCACAATCGAAACCTGCAAGAAATGCAAGTCTTCATGAAATGTAAACAAGTCTAGACATGTTGTAAACAACGTGAAAAACGGACAAATTTAGAATAAATTTCAACCCATATTGTTTCTTAAATCCTTGATAAAGCCCTTATACAGCCTAATTTAGTATAAAAGCCTAAAAATTCAAAGGATATATGCCGTATAGGGGACCCAGACGCTCTCACAACCGTCCACTAGGGCGAAGAAGGAGAGAGTGACAAGCATGGCTGATCATGTGACCTTTTTCGCGCCAAAAGATGGGCACAAGGGAGGCAACTGGGGTGAGTGATTTTATGTCCACATTTTTTTAAGGGAGTTTCAAAAGGGGATTCAAGTGTTCCACTATAGTTCGCAAGAAGAAGAAGACAAGCAATTAAGCATGAGTCAGGATAAATAAAAATTGTATATTTATAATACTTATTTTATCTCACAGTATTCACTTCTCTCTCTTACTCCGACCATGGAGTGGAAACGTGCTGTGAGCAGGGTTGGACAAAGTTTCTGGCCACTCTTCAACCTCTCGCCCGAACACCCCTCACCGCATCCCATTCATGGACACTTCAGCAGTCCCTGGAAGGCATGCAGGGCGCTCAGGCCGGTCACATGACACCCGTCTCGTCATTCTCTTTCTTGTCGCACATGAGTGTGGGCGTGTATGAGCTCTGTCTCTGTTTGCTGCTCTGCTTCGCTACATTATGGGGAAAAGTAATCGTTCCTCTAGGAAGAGGAAATATTGTGATAGATGCAAGAAAAACTTTTCTGTAGTTGATCCCCATTCGCTATGCGTTGATTGTATTCATCTGTGACGACTTTGCAGTCGGAAACAGAAAAGTAGCAGACAGAGACCAGAGGAGACTTCAGAGGGTCCCTCGACTTCCAAGAAATGCTAGGGGCTCAACTCTGCTTACAGCACGTTTCCACTCCATGGTCTAAGTAAGAGAGAGAAGTGCATAACATGTGTTAGGATAAATTTAAAATTTGTTTTGTCAGATGTTTGTCATTCTTCACACCAAGATATTGGTCTCTTACATTGCTACGCCTATCCAGTATGTTGCCAAGACGACTGAGCACATTTGATAATGTCCGCTTCTGTACATGGTCTTCTACAGCCTGACCCTCAGAACTCTCTTCTGATTGGCTACTGCTGTCCTCATTCCCTGCAAAATGAACAATATTCATTGTATTCAATAGAGCATAGATTCTTACTTGTATATTCTCTAACCAGTACCACTTAACAAACACTGCTGCAAACATAATTAATCAAATGATAATTGGCTAAATTCACAACAAAGAATGTCAATCACTATTAATGAGTTTAGGAATGATCAATTATTTTATCCTCATTAAATTTTTAAAGTATTAGGTAGTGATAATATTTAGGCAAAAACAACAGAATGAGAAGTCAGAAAATAAACAACAGTTTACCAACACCTGACACAGGTGCTGCTTGTTACCCTTAGCTGTTCCCAGGTTCCCTGCACCAGCAGATGAAGTTGAAGGGAAGATGGCTTCATCAGACACTCCAGAAGTCAGTGACACTTTAGAGGGAACCCGCTGCGATATCGGTATCGGCATGGAACCATTTCTCTCTACTGACGTCTCTCTGGATGAAGCTCTACTACCTGGTGTAGATGATCCACTGGAATTGTCCGAGTCATCTGGGACAAGAGAAAGAAGAATTAGAATTTCTGTTAATAAGAGTCATAAATGAATCAGTGAATGTTGTTCAACTATTGTCAGCTGTCACCAATTATCCAGTAACATAAGCACATAAATAATCATTTTTGTATATGGCTATGCAGTGACGGAAACAGAAAGCTTAAGTGGTTCTCACAATCTGATCTTCTCGTGTCTACTCTAACAACAAGTATTGGATTGTAAAAATTGAAAACAAAAGACATGCTTTTCCCATAGGACTTGGCAGGAATCTTTGTACATTGACATACATGATATGGGAAGAGTGAGCTTAGTTTTACACCACACTCAGCAATATTCCAGCTATATGGCGGAGGTTTATAAATAATCGAGTCTGGACCAGACAATCCAGTGATCAACAGCATGAGCATCGATCTATTCAGATACAATGACATGTGTCAACCAAGTCAACGAACCTGAAAACTCAATCCTGTTAGTTGCCTCTTACGACAAGCATGGGTACTGAAGATCAATTCTAAAACCTATTTAGAAAAACATTGTTACAACTGTCACAGGACATTTTCAGCAGCATAAAATGCATACACATATCCAAAGGAAGATCTCTTCTGAAAGAGAATGGGCAGTTTGGTGGCCTGAGATAGATGCATCTGTGATGCCACCAGACATAGCAGCAGCCCGACATTCACATGATACAAAGGATGATGAATGAGTGAGTGAGGGAGTTTAGTTTTACGCGGCACTCAGCAATATTCCAGCTATATGGCAGCGGTCTGTAAAAAACCGAGTCTGGACCAGACAATCCAGTGATCAACAGCTTGAGCATCAACCTGTGCAATTGGGAACCAATGATATGTGTCAACCAAGCCAGCAAGCCTAACCACCCGATCCTGTTAGTCGCCTCTTACGACAAGCATGGGTTACTGAAGGTTCATTCTAACCCGGACCTTCACGGGTTGGATGGTGTATGAACCAGTGGATGACATATTAACATATTCATGAAAAGGTAAGGACTGAACATATACTGTAAATCTCTACATCATATTCACACCTCTTGTTCGTTTGAGGAGTCGAGTAAAGAAGTTCCCTGCTGGCCTGACTTCTGAACTGAGCGGGCCAAATTCTGTGAGGCCAGTTGAAATATCTGAAGGCTTTCTTGTCCCCATCCTCTCCAAAACCTCCTCCACAAGATGCTCGTGCACTACAGGCACAACAGCACCTCCGCTCTCATTGCTGTCAGGATAAACAAACCTAAACAGAAGAGAAATCTATCATAGCATACTTTAATACTCCTTAACTCACTTAAAAAGGCTTAGATAAAGGATTCCTTAGCCTTCTATAAGCATACACAGTAAGTTCTTGGTGCCTTGAATATTGAGCAATCAATCAAATATATATATATATATAGTATGGAAACCTTTTGTAACCAATGTTATTCAGAATTAACAGTTGTTGCACATTAACAAGTGAGGTGGCAGGAATTGTTTTAAGCCGCCATATTACAGACATAATTAAGATTGGATCACATTCAGGATTGTTGTATCAATATCAGGAGATTTTTCAAAGAGAGGCAGCTACTGTATGTGGTATAGTCAAGACATTTCGACCATCACATATGATAGGGTTATCAATGAAAATGTAATTGTACAGAAAGCAGCCAAATGTTGGAGAGTTCCCATAACAACATTCAACCCGAGTCATCAGAAGATGTCCAAATCGTTTCCATGGAAATCAAGAGAAATATAAATGCCAAAAATCTGTAAATAGCAAAAGGCACCATTTCAAAATTTGCCTAATATATCTGCCAAGTTCTGCTGAAAGATACTGAACGCTTTTCGAGTGCACTGGAAATGAAGCCCACCCCTCCCTTTTGGGACTAAGTCCTAATCGTTTCCATTGAAACCAGGGAAAATAAATATGCCAAAAATCTGCCAAATAGCAAAAGGCACCACTTTGGTATCTGCCTCACATATCTGCCAAGTTTTGCTGAAAGATATTAAGAAGTTTTCCAGTTGTGCTCCGGAAATGAAACCCATCCTCCCTTTTTGAGACTAAGTCCGAATCGCTTCCATGGAAACAAAATAAAATATAAATGCCAAAAATCTGTAAACAGCAAAAGGCACCACTTCAAGGTCTGTCTCATATATCTCCCAAGTTTTGCTGAAAGATATTTAAGAAGTTTTCGAGTTGTGCTCCGGAAACGAAGCCCACCCCTCCCTTTTGGGACTAAGTCCGAATCATTTCCATGGAAACCGGGAAAAATATAAATGCCAAAAATCAGCAAATAGCAAAAGTTTTGTTGAAAAATATTGAATGGTTTTTTAGTTATGATCTGGAAACAAAATGATTATGGACGGATACATGCCCACCCCTCCCTCCCAAAAGATTTTTGGCATATTTATTTTCCCTGGTTTCAATGGAAACGATTAGGACTTATTCCCAAAAGGGAGGGGTGGGCATATATCCGTCCATAATCATTTGGGGGGATAAAAAGACTGTTAGAGATTGTGTTAACATTGACACTATTAACATGATTAACAAACAATGCTTCAGACAAGAATGAGAGTCAGTACTTGTTGAACACATCAACATCATGAACAAAATTTATACAGATGTAGCAGTATGTTTGTAAATAGTATATTGTTAGATTATAAAAGCATCATCACAGTAAACTTATATGAAGTAAATTAATTACCTAAGCCTAAATATTTAACATTTATTTTCCTTAAATAATGGTGTTAACTTCAGCACTTGCACAAATCTACTAACTCATAGGTAAGCTTTGATCGTTCAGCCTTTTCTTTCAGAAATGACTTATTTCCAAAAATGCACAAGTCAAATTCCCACTAACTTACGATTCTCACGTGCCATTGCATGAAAAATAATGCTTATAAAAAAACAAGAAAACCAAGTCATCAATATCCCCCGCAATGGCAAAATACTCTTCATGATTATGTCTACGAGTTATGATTATGTCAAGTATTTAGGTGTGTACATAGAAAAGTAGAAGGAGAGTATTGAAAGGTTTTGAAAGTTCTGCTCCAGAAAGGAGCACTATCACCAATTTCAGTCTAAGTCAAACTTGTTGCCATGGAAATGCCAAAAATATTTTATTCAGAAATCCAAAACTACTAAAAGGAACAAGTACACCACCAGATCTATCTATGTGCCAAGTTTGGTGAAGAAATAGTGAACAGTTTTAGAGTTCTGCTCTGGAAAAGAGCACAACCACCAATTTCAGTCTAAGTCAAACTTGTTGCCAAGGAAACACCAAAAATATTTCATTCAGAATTCATAACTACCAAAAGGCACCAGTACACAACCAGATCTATGTATGTGCCAAGTTTGGTGAAGAAACATTGAACGGTTTAAGAGTTCTGCTCCGGAAAAAAGCACTACCACTAATTTCAGTTTTAGTCAAACTTGTTGCCATGGAAATGACAAAAATATTTTATTCAGAATTCCAAAACTACCAAAAGGCACCAGTACACCGCCAGACCAATCTATGTGCCAAGTTTGGTGAAGAAATAGTGAACGGTTTTAGAGTTCTGCTCCGGAAAAGAGCACTACCACTAGTATCAGTCTAAGCCGAACTTGTTGCCATGGAAATGCCAAAAATATTTTATTCAGAAATCCAAAACTACTAAAAGGAACAAGTACACCACCAGATCTATCTATGTGCCAAGTTTGGTGAAGAAATAGTGAACAGTTTTAGAGTTCTGCTCTGGAAAAGAGCACAACCACCAATTTCAGTCTAAGTCAAACTTGTTGCCAAGGAAACACCAAAAATATTTCATTCAGAATTCATAACTACCAAAAGGCACCAGTACACAACCAGATCTATGTATGTGCCAAGTTTGGTGAAGAAACATTGAACGGTTTAAGAGTTCTGCTCCGGAAAAAAGCACTACCACTAATTTCAGTTTTAGTCAAACTTGTTGCCATGGAAATGACAAAAATATTTTATTCAGAATTCCAAAACTACCAAAAGGCACCAGTACACCGCCAGACCAATCTATGTGCCAAGTTTGGTGAAGAAATAGTGAACGGTTTTAGAGTTCTGCTCCCGGAAAAGAGCACTACCACTAGTATCAGTCTAAGCCGAACTTGTTGCCATGGAAATGCCAAAAATATTTTATTCAGAATTCCAAAACTACCAAAAGGTACCAGTACACCACCAGATCCATGTATGTGCCAAGTTGGGTGAAGACATATTGAACGGTTTTAGAGTTCTGCTCCAGAAAAGACAAATGTGCACGTACGGACGCACGGATGGAGTCCATTTTAATACACACCCACCCACACACCCACCCCCCGCGTTGCGGGGGATAAAAAGTGTAACATGTTTTATCTAAAGGGATTTGAGAAAGTGTATATAGAAATGAACTGTAATCTTAAAAGTATTATAAGTAATGTTATCTTGTGTCTATGTACTGCCTATTCCTTTGATGTTTAAGATTAAATCATGTATGTTTTAGGGCAGATCTGGACTACCATTCTTTCCAATTAATCCTTTGAACCCAACAAGTACTCCCCCTTGTCTTTGTAAGGATTAGAGTAGTGCTGGTACACAGATACAATTGACAAGCCAACCTCTACTCTCTTAACTCTAATTTTCTATCATGTTGGAAAGTGGTTCAGGTACAGAAACATAGAAAGAGATTAGGCACATGGCAAGCAGATAGCTATTGCTTCCAACAGTCCAAACTGTTCACAAAGCATAACTTCTACAAGGCCACAACAAATCTACAACCTTCATAATTAAAGTCTTTAAATGGATGTCCTTACAATGAAGCACATATCATCTCTCACACACAATCCATCATTTTGGATAGTTTTCATCCTCTGTGCAATTGTCATGTTTCTTCTGGGTTTGTTCATTAGATATCACCATATGGTTTTCGTTACAGTAATTGCATAGGCGCCTGACTCTGATATATTTATAAGTATGACCTATATATATAAGATATAAGATATATATAGGTCATACTTATAAATATATCAGAGTCGGGGCGCCTATGAGTAAATGCAGGCATCCACAATGTAATGTGTTATTTCATATTTACATCGCCATCAAAAACTGGTGATACCACTCTCTGATTACAATTAGCTTGGGTAGGCCTAGATGAAAATAATACTATTTAGGTTTCACACAAAGTGTAAACTGTATTATTTTTGTTTGGCTACATTATAACCTGTCAAATACTTCTAGCGGTAAGAGTTCCTCCCGTTCCCCCATCCCAAATAGATCTAATATGTATAAATATTCTAGAATTACAAACATAACTTAACACAACAATTACTAGAGAACTCACAAAATGATTAAAAGTCCAAAATTTAAGTGAGGGCTAGGTTTAGGTTTAGGTTTAGGTTTAGGGTTAGGTTTAGGTTTAGGGTTAGGTTTAGGGTTAGGGGTGTATGTTGACAGATCTGTAAGCGCTCTTTAAGTCCACTTTTGCTAGGTAACTGCCTGTCTTGATTATTTTGAGGGCATGTCTCAGGTCCATATACTCACACTGACAATCTACCATATAACTGTTCATACCTGTATTGTGCGGAACACTTCCATCGTGTATCAAACGAACATTACCATTGTCTTTAGGGATGGCACCCAAAGGGCTCACAATTGTGGGTTTGGAATTGGATATCACATAATTACCCAATGACAATTCTTCTTTAATCTGTTTTTCCGTTTCCTGACAATTTGTTAAAGCTGATTTATGATAATATGTAAACACTTGGCGTAAGGGAACGTTTTTAACTTCCGCTAATTTAAATCCATATTTCACACCTGACAAAATATATTCTCTATATGGGTCATCTTGTGGTAACATACTATTCCAAGCCTCATAATTTAGAGTGTTTATTGGGTTTGGTGAAAGTTTTTTTGATTCATGGTCAGCACTCCTACCCTCTGAATGACCACTGCTGTGGCCAGGAAGACATCTGAAAATAGGAGCACCTGCATTGTGTTGGTGGGCAGAATGACCTGTCATTTGACAGATACTGCATACATGTGCCAGTCTGCACCACTCCCCTTGCATACAACGACTGTAGTTGAATCGTCGACAAATTTCTCTACCGTCATTTGTGAACGGAACATGTGATCTCTGACGTCGATTTGTGTTGCTGTCACGTGCACGGTCCACTTGTTTCATAGCCCTCTCCATGCTTGAATTTTGTTTTGGCCGTAACTGAAAGT
This sequence comes from Haliotis rubra, assembly GCF_003918875.1. Lineage (NCBI taxonomy): Eukaryota > Metazoa > Mollusca > Gastropoda > Lepetellida > Haliotidae > Haliotis > Haliotis rubra. The sequence continues at coordinate 268,363 of NW_025767257.1, read as the reverse complement.
CACGTATTTCTTGATAAGGTGCTCCCCACTGAAATCCTTCAGCATATTGTCTCTCACGGTACTCATTATCATACAAAAGTACTCTGGCCCACTCGTACTTTGATGCTAATTGTGAGATGTCCTGCATGTATTTCAGGTACCCCATAACACCGGGCATGTCAAGTTCAGTGGCGTTTATCATGTCCTTTAGCACACCAATACTGGCGTAGGTCCACCTTTCTGGGGACAAGTTAGACAACTGACCCAAACACCTGATTCTTTGATGTTGTCAAGGCCTAATATAATGCCATTGCCAATACAAGCAGCTTTTCTGTCAATACTATCGAGGGAATCTACCCATGAGTAGTCCGTTAATTTCCTTAGTTTAGTATTCTTCTTACCCGAAACAGGTTCTGAAGCATGTGTATCGCCTGCACCCTGAGCCGCTTGACTGCCGTCGGCATCTCGCTGGCCGCCATTTTGTTTAGCTGCACCGCGTTGCCGCGTAGATTTACTAACATCCAACTCTTGTCTAAGGCGCTCCACTTCCTTCGCCAGAGTAACACGCTTAGCTTCCAACCTGAGACGTTTCATTTCTGTTTCTAATTCGCACATTCCGCTTCGAGGGCGTGTGTGCTCCGTTCCATGTCGTTGGCTGATGCATGATGCAATGGCGGGCTACCAGACGACATGGTTTGCCGAATCTGCGGTGAGAGAATGTCAGAAGACGTCCGTGGAGAAGGTTTTAGCGACTCGAGGGCTTCCAGCATCTTTAGTCCAGCTTTCTGGCATTTCGGTTTCACGTCGGTTTGCTCTGAAACCTCTCTTGATGACATTTTCAATACAAGTTATCACTGCTCCGTGATGTTGAAAGCCTGACGCCATGCGGGCGCTGATGCTAATATAAGGGAGATAACTGCAGCGACACTGTTGTAGAGGCAAGGGACGCTACTCGTACCATACCGTAATCAAAATCTATTTTACTCTGTAAAATATGACATTTACATCGCCATCAAAAACTGGTGACACCACTCTCTGATTACAATTAGCTTGGGTAGGCCTAGATGAAAATAATACTATTTAGGTTTCACACAAAGTGTAAACTGTATTATTTTTGTTTGGCTATATTATAACCTGTCAAATACTTCTAGCGGTAAGAGTTCCTCCCGTTCCCCCATCCCAAATAGATCTAATATGTATAAATATTCTAGAATTATAAACATAACTTAACACAACAATTACTAGAGAACTCACAAAATGATTAAAAGTCCAAAATTTAAGTGAGGGCTAGGTTTAGGGTTAGGGTTAGGGTTAGGGTTAGGTTTAGGTTTAGGGTTAGGTTTAGGGTTAGGGTTAGGGTTAGGGTTAGGTTTAGAGTTTGGTTTAGAGTTGGGGGAACGGAAGGAACTCTTTCCCTTCTAGCGTGAGTAGACCTTAAAGCAAGAAATGACACATCCGCAGAAAGGACAAGAATTAGTGGGTGGGTGGATGAGTGAGTGCATGGGATTGTGGTGAGTGAGTGAGTAAGTGACAAAGTGAGTGTCATACTGTCAATACTTCAACTTGAAGTTGAACGTTGTATGAGCAGTATGTCAGCCATACAAAGATCAGAGATTAGGTAATGAACAAATAAGCATGCGGCATTTAAACTGTCGTCTGGCCAAAATAATGAGGATCGAACTTACAGTCTATCTCGTCTATATTTACTTACGGTGACGATCATCCATGTTTACATTTACTTCCGGTACCTGAATCTCGTGATATACAAGATTATTTTCGAACAAAATAAGTCGGTCAGGACGTATATTTCAGTTGTAATTGGGAATATGTATTTTCAACCTATGTTAACAGTTCTGGTATTCAGTTCTGGTTTATGTTCAATACCATACGAAACTAACAAAGCTAACACTTCCGGTATTTCATGGCAGACGAAAATAATATTGAAGAAATAGAAAATAACAAATTTGGGGGTCCAGCATCTTATTGTAAATTGTCATTCGTCAGACTCAAGTTGCAGGGCTTGCCTTACGATTGTTTTGTATATTTCACACAGATATAAGTTTTTCTGTTGATGACGTATCAACCTAAGTTTGGCAACAGATGCCTGATGATGTTGCACAATTGAAGCAAGAGTGTTGAGAAGACAACGGAAGCAAGCAGCGAGAATTCAGAGATCCGCGTGAAGGTATATATTACTTTAGCTTCTCAACGTGGTGTCTGATTCGTGATATCTTTTAAATGTGTGAAAAATACTCAGTATAATAGGGTAACGAATAATACTGAGGCTAAGTTTACTTAGACTGGGGTCGTTTTCGGCACCCTAAACAAAGTCAAAATACATCTAAACGTACTCGGAACAGTAAACGGCAGACGAGTCCATATTCCTCAACCAGATCATGTTATAGTTCCCGTTCGTCTTAAAATTATTACTAGTGTATCACGAACTATTCATCAAAGTATATTCTCGTTTCTTATATCGAATGCAAATATTATGGTTCCAACTAAGAAATCGAATCGACGCGTCCTAGGGTACACGCGTTTCTGTATCCTGAATTGCTTGGGTACGTTTCTGTAGTACCCATCAACGCCTTGACTGTTACTGCATGTTACCACCCTGCAATTAATGAAAACAGTGAGCATTATGTACATACGAAAGCTATTTACCTTGTATTCTGTGTTTTCGGACACTTAAGAGACATTCCTTGCTATCTTTAAAATAAAATAGTATCTATCATGAATTTGGTACTACATGTATAGCTGTTTCCAATATAAGATGAGATAAGATAATTCTTTATTGTCCCAATGGAAATTTGTTTTGCATCATACGTTCTCCAGTTTCACAGTCTTTCATAAAGCAGCCATACATAACATTGCAATTGGTAATCATGAAACTATTGTTTAAAATAATCAGGATATAAATACATCAATTTAGTACACAAACATAGATATTGAATAGAATTTGGACAATTAAAAGACAAGTCATTCACTGAATTTGTTGTTAATGCATCTAATACTAGCTGGAACAAATGAATGGCGAACCCTGTTTGTTCTAATAGTCGGCTTATGCAGCCTGCGTCCAGAAGGTAATGATGAATATTCAGAAAAGAGTGTGAGTAGGATCACTTAAAATTTTGTTTGCCTTTTCTGAAATTTGCTGCTCATAACAACTGCCGATACTTTTGATAGGAAACCCAATAATTTTAGATGCAGTGTTTATGATTTTGAGAGTTTGTTTTTATTCTGGACAGACAGGTTCCCGAACCAACTCAAGAAATTAAAGGTTATGACACTTTGAATAAAGGTTTTGTAAAATAACATGATAGTTTGGTCGATTTTAAAATGTTTCAACTTCCACAAAAAATCCAAGCGTTGTATTTTCTCAGTGTTTTCGTTCCAATGGAGAATTGGCCTTCTGTATCACAGTATGCTTTGGTACTTGAGGTAATTGCCTGCTAAAGCTGGGATGGATAACACCAGTACCTCGGTCAGTGCTGCAGTTACCAGTACCTGGTCCTTGTATAACTAACCATGCTAGTGAATTTTGTACATTAAGTGTAGAAATTTTTCAAAAGATCTTTGTATGTCATACATGAGCTTCATGATGGTTAGTCTGTGGTGCCAAAATGATCATTAGGGTATTTCGTGTTGTATGATATCTAACCAGGCATATATGCTAAGATGAGAATATGATGTTTTCTTACAAGTTGTCAATGCCACTAAAATTCAGATTACTAGACCATTGGGGCATTTTGCTTTTGGGACATATTATTACATTGTTGAGAGTGTTGAGCATATCACATTACCAAACACTGCTTTGGACATCAGGTGCCATGATTGACCTTTTCAAAGGGAAGTAACCTAGGGTCATGGACAATAGAAAACATGGTAGCTGGGAATCATATTTCTTCCCTTCCAATCCCTATCCCATGCTCTTTACAAATTTAATGCAGTTTCCTAAAGCACCTGTTTATGTTTTTTGGTTCACAGTCAAACCATGGATGACTACTTTACAGAACGTCAGTTAAAGCTGATCCGTGATAAGTTGAATGCAGAGAAGATCAAGCTATGGTTGGCCCCATATACTTCGGAATCAGGAGAAAAAGGGGATGTTCCAAAGGTTAGAAAATTCTTTCAACTGGTCAACAGTTCATCCCAATCAATGGCTCAGACTGCAACTGTAGGCACGAGTCTGAGACTGGAGTCTGATAAGTTTACGTCAGTCCAAGGTTACATGGAAAACATGTATCAGCTGAATATGCAGATCTCAGTAAAGGATAAACATGCCAAGCTCAGTAAAGGATAAACATGCCAAGCTCAGTAAAGGATGAACATGCCAAGCTCAGTAGTTGAACATACCGATCTCAGAAGTTGAACATGCCAATCTCAGTAAAGGTTGAACATGCCTGTCTCAGTAAAGGATGAACATACTATTGTGTGTGGTACATCTATTGTTTGTGGTACATTATGTAACAGTTGGAGGCAGGTGATTTATGTTACTACATAAATATCAACTTATTTTATTTGATCTATATTGTAGGAACTGATTGACAGATATGCCAAAGATCTGGGACTTGCAGATACCGAAGTTGTTGAGTTGTTGGAATCTCTCAGACAACGTGCTCTTCAAAAACTTGCTGAACGAGACAAATTTCAGAAGGAAGGCATAGCGACTTTGAAAATGATTGTCACTGGCTGCCAAACAGAAGAGGTATGGGAAAGAGGATCCTTCTAGAATATGTAATATTCTGTATTGTTGAAAAAATGTTGTTTTTCCGTAAATACTAATGCCTCAATTTTATAAATTTGATACTCAGTTTTAATATCTATCTATTTTAACAGCCATTAAATGGTTTGTGTTTAGTGGGTTTTTTTTATGTATTAACAGTTTGGTATTCAAGTTTGACTTAGTTTTTTATTCAATCATGTTTTCCCTTCATATGATGATTGGACTAATGTTCTTGTGTCCTATTACATTTTATTTTCTACAGTATCCACATATTTATCAAGCTCCTGAAAAACTTCATCTGTTCATATGTCGATTTGCAGGGTTTGAGGAAGCAAGCTTATACAACAGAAATCCAATTAAGTTCTGATGGATCTGAGTTGCGGAAGAAGGTGGCACAAAAGTCCAGTGTTCCTATTGACCAGATCAAGCTCATCACCTGTGGTCGTGTCATTAAAGATAACGCTTCCTTACAAGAACAGAATGTTAAGGTGTGTACATGACATGGCAAAACTAATTTACCAAGGCATTAGGGCTGGGATGGGTAGGAAAAAATGGAATCGAGTACCCGCATGTACTTACTCGAATCGGAATCGAGTACCCTGAAATGTAAGGAATAAAACGCTTCTGTCAACTTTCTGAATATCCAATCACGAGTTGACAGAAATTTTGATAGAAAAACTTGAAATGATGTCAATAAGACACTGAAACTGAACATAGGATATTTATTTTACGTCTGTTTAACCAATATAGAGAGTAACACCATTGCCGCTGTTACTGTAACTTGACTCCTCACTGCTCATGCTCAGATATATTACAGTCGTTAATAATAACCTCCATTAATCGAACAATGCCAATGATGCAAATGTGTGTTAAGTCAATAATGAAAAAGACAATTTATTGTCTGCCCTTGCCATTACAGAGTTCTCTCCTTTTCCCGGTACTTGATTCCTAGAAATAGGACTCAATTCCAGCTGTACCCGACCCGGATTCGAGTACCCGTCCCAGCCCTACTAGGCATGAAAATGCAAGATTTTCTCAAGTGATGTGTTCCTAACACTTTTTAATGTAGAAATTCAGTAATGCTGTCTGCTGGGTATAACAGTTTCTGTCTCACAGAAAAAGTTTACTCTGTTTCAGTCATACATGTTTTCTTCATCAGAATGGATCCAAGGTGATGGCAGTGCGGCTATCTGTTGCTGAGGCAGAGGCACACAGGCAACAGAAGCAGGCCTCTAATGTTGCCAGAACGCGGGAAGCAGCAGAACTTCTCACATCCAAGATAGACTCGGGTTTGTCAAGTATATTGCTATTCTGCTGATGTTGTTGATGTTATGCTAATTTCTATGTAGACTTCTGTTAGTATTGGTACTGGGAAGATTTTATTTTATCATGTGCAGTTATATGTCTTCTGGGGTATTCTAATTTTGGATTGACCACAAGCTTTGTGACATCACCTTGGAGCAAGTGAGAAAGCTCTTTCCATTTGCACAAGTGAGGATGAGAAGAAAGAATGAGCTACAAGGAATTACTGTATATATTAGTCATAGATCGCCAGTGAGCCATTGTGTGAAATTGATGTTTTTTGTAGTATATTTGTTTCACTCTCAATTATACAAAAACAACATACAAACTGTAAGAAAGGTAGTTGTTTATGTATTCATTAACGATAACAATTGTATTTTGAAAAATGCCAGGTAAAAGAATGTTTGTTGAAGTGGGTGACACTAGTTTATGTAACATTACCACATTGATGGATGTACATGAATATTAATCAAGTTGCCGTTATTTATACATAAATCAGAATCCAGAATTATGTGATGTCTCATTCCATATCAGCACATGGATAATAGAATGAAATAATGAATGAAAAGTAATACCAGTAACAAATGAAAAGCTGAGTTATTTTCAGACAAATTGTAATCCCCAAGAGCATTACCTGACATTTAATCCTCAATCTGGCTTTAAATGTTGCAGAAGAAGATGACTTTGACATCCAAATTGCTGACCAGTCTGGGAAACCATTACAGCTGCCTCTGGAAGAGAAGAAGGTTTGTCAACAACCCTCTTGTGTATTTTGCCATATCATTTGAAAATAGTTTTCTGATATTGAACTGATATTGAAGTTATGTTAGACTAAACATTTAGCATGTATAATTGTTGATGGCATCACAAGGCTATTTCGCACTAGTCTACACAAGTCTACCATGTATCAGATGTATTGTTACATCATGTTTACTGCTTCACAAGTGTTTGTTGAGCATTATAATGTCCTAAAAATGATTGTGACATCATTGCTTTGCCTTTAATTTTATCTTGCTTATTAGTTACAAGCAACATTCTGAGGTGAATATTTGTAGGTGAGAACTCAGAAGTGTGTATATGTTAAAGTTACAATACACTTTGTCACTTCATTCTCATTTCGATCAACTTGACCAAATGACCAGTTATTGCTGTTGGAATGAGTTAATATATAATAGCATGCAGTGACCCTTTTTTTCCTGTACAAATCCAAGTGTCAGTATTATTGCTTATTTTACTTTTCAATCTTTGATGATGTTTACAGAGAATATTAGTCGTGTTGGCCTCGTTCATACAATGTTGTCTTGCTGTAGGCCCTGACCCTTGCTATGACACTGCATGAGAAGGGGCGTGCATCACTGAAGAATAAGGAGGTATCTCAAGCTTTGTTGTTGTTCCTGGAAGCTGACACTGAGTTTAGGTAAGTACCGGTAAACAAAGGCTTCATAGTTTCATACATTTGTTTACATGACCATTGAAGAAAATCTGGTGTACCATATGTTGGAAAAAGAGTCCACTCACATGTCTGAGTAGATATGTTACAGATGTGTGACATATATAATATTGGTAGGAGTATAAGTAAGAGTGCATGGAGTCATCCCACAGATGACATGCAGTGTACATGCCACAAACATGCCAGTTTATGTCCCCTCTGAGAGTGGTCTAGTTGTATTGTGTGTCTACTGCAGCAAGTGCAAGGCTGAACTACTGAATGCTGTTGACAACTATGCTGTACTGTGTCTGGATATCGTGTGGTGCTATCTCTGTCTCAAGAATGTGGATCAGCTTCCTGATGCAGGTACAAAATGTCATATCAGTTAAACCTTTGCAATGCAACTATAATACAGTCAGAGCTACAGATAACTTTTTGGGTCATTGAGTTATGTACTCGCTCGTGTTCATCTCGACTGGGTATCCTAATTTTCCTTTGAGTAAGCAAACAAATTGTACCCACCTTACTCAAACACATTTGGGTATTTTGCCATTAATTGTAAAAATATAATAAAATTTAAATGTTGGTTTACGTATGTGTTATTTATATTGATCTGTAAAATGATAAACGATAAGAAAGACTACAAGTTGCCAAGTTCATGTGCTGAAATAGAACCTCTCAGTATGCCTCAGTTATTTTATTTAACCACCGGTACACTAGTGAAGATTTGACATTTTGGTGTGTATGCATGTAAGATCAAATTTATTGAGTATTTTCAAAACTTCAAGCGTACTTGTACGCAATAGACTTAGTAGGAATTGAGTTTTCACATAAATATCTTGCGTAATTTACGCAGATAGGCAGCTTATCTGTACCTCTGATACAGGTCAAGATGAATGCACATCTTTAATAATCCCTCTGAACTGTTGTGTTTTACGAGAGATTTTTACAACCATTAAATGTGATGTGTTTTGTCATGCTGCTTTGCTTTCATCTTGTTCCTTTCTAGAATGGAGACTTGAACAGAGTGAAAAATGTTTCCTCCGAAGTTATGGTGCTAATAATGAGCGTCTGACAGCAGTGAAGGTACATGAGAATCAGCATAATTAATCATTCACAGCACACTTCTCAGTTTTAGTTAAAAATGTAAGTGAAAAGCCAGAAGGCTAATCCACAGAATGGAATTTCCATGGAAGAAAAATTAAACGGTTAAACAGTCTGCTATAGTCACCCTTTTGTAAGTCCAGTATATCTCCCCGTGCTGTTGTCAGTTTCCATCCATTTCTGAATAGTTCTCCCTCCACATAATGCTGTAGAAAGCCAAGTACCATGGGGTATGCAGTTCAGCCTTTTCAGGGGTGGAAATAACTTTAAAATTGATAGTGTACAGTGGCACATGTAAAGTCACTTGCCCTGATAATTTTTCCACTATAAGGATTATTTTCTTGCTGATTTTTAAATAAACAACATACTTAACATTGGAAAGTCAACTGGACACCAGTACAATGTGATATACAAATTTGCTTGCCCGACAGAGAAAAACACTGGACTCAGACGTCAGGCAATGGGTTATTTCCACCCCTGCTTTTGATGAAACCTGACACCATGTGTGTTCTTGCATCCTTCCAGTAGGGCTGTGCAATATTACCAGTAAACTGGTATATACTGGAACAGTATCTCGCGATACTGTTCAGATTCAGTGATCTATATTGGGCCATCCATAGTTAGCTCCCTTTGAATTATTTGCCCTTGATTTCCATTGCAACAAAATGTGCTCTAAAAGTGCCATTTATTTATTTTATTTCTGTTGGTTTCATGTAACATTTTACAAGTGGAAGTATCTTTATTAGTGGCTCCAAAAGAGCCAAATATTCTGCCAAGTTATGTGAGTTTGAATTGTTTCATAAAGGACATTTTGGAGGAATTAAGTGGCCTCAATGGACTAATTTGTTATTTGGACTGAGTGACCATTTCACATTATGTTTTTTTTTGTTAGTCTTATAAATTTTGTAGGACTGTATAATGACATTCTAGTCAAGGATCATTGGAGGTGACATGAGATTTTAAGCTCAAATATAATTCACCTAAATCATGTTTTTGTGTCATGTTGCAATAGTTCATGTCAACACAAGACATGTTTATATTGCAGCTGAATCTGAATCGCTGACATACCGTAACAATTACATACTGCATTGAAGTGCATTCTGTTGAAGCTGGCCATGTTTAATTGATCTGTAAACCATTGTCATACAACCACACACAAGGGGGAGCCTGAAAGTATGGTGTAACTAAGAAGATGTTGCACACACAGAGCTATTATGAATACACTTGGGCAGAAACCTTCCTGTCAATATATATGTATTGCAATATGAAACTCAAGGCAATATCCAGTCCTACCTTCCAGTAGGTGACATAGGATGTTTGTTCTAATTAAAGCTGGCACTGGTGTTGTACTTGGTGTCCGTTGATATGAGAAACAGGTATGGCAGAGGTGATTCCTGATGTTTCCAGCTTGTGTGAATCATATGACTGATATGATCGACACTGTGGCTCCCGTGTGGAGTAATGCTCTGGCCTTGACTCCCTCAATCATGATGTCTACTTCATTGGCATTTCCTACAAGTCTATCTGGTATATCTCTTTTCCTTTCTCTGGGGCGCTCAAAAATGCCTACAGGCTGCCCCTGCCAATAGGCCTTAGCAAGTTTAAAGCGCTACCTCATCTGAGGCAAGTATGCTGAGTGTGGCCGACTAATCCACATCTCCAACAAGTGAGTCCAGTCCTCCTCTGTTCTATAGTCCATATGACTTGTCCTTCAGTCCACTGTGGCCTATAAGTGTTGTAGTTGGCTTTATCTGACTAGCTACTGTGAGAATGTGGAGCCAGCAAAGGGAGGTAATACATGCATCTAGGGTATAGTGAAGATTTATCGGAACATATACATATATCCACATCTCCAACAAGTGAGTCCAGTCCTCCTGTTCTATAGTCCATATGACTTGTCCTTCAGTCCACGGTGGCCTATAAGTGTTGTAGTTGGCTTTATCTGACTGGCTACTGTGAGAATGTGGAGCCAGCAAAGGGAGGTAATACATGCATCTAGGGTATAGTGAAGATTTATCGGAACATATACATATATCGGGTGATACAGGATCAGACAATCACAAACCCAAACAAAATCACATGCACAAATACAAACAAGATGCAATATTCACAAAAGAACTCCAGTACTCAGTGAGGATCAACGACCAAAGAGGAATTGACTGCAAAATACTTCACATTCCTGAACTTACCAAATATATTGAAAAGAAATGACTTAAATAATGACACCTAATTATAGTTAGGTTTAAACTAACACAATTTATTACAGTCACTCAGTAACTAACTTATCTATGACATGTCAAGTTTTATTTCACATGTGAAGTGTAATCACATCTTTGTTACAACTAAGACATGATAAAGTTTATTGTACAATGAACAAGCACTTACAGTTTTTACTTGTCACTGTCTGACATTTCATATTCAAGGTAGTAATTACATTATACCATAGTAGACAAAGTACAGTATATGACTCTGACAGATATGGAGGCAGCACTACTCCATGACAAATGTGTAAGTGTACACAAACAATGATCATGAGTCCAGTCAGAAGTCAGTGGTAGCTGACGCACAAAGTTAGACGTGTTTACATGACCACGATTACAATATCACAATGTGACAAGTAGAGCTCTATAATAACACGTAAGCGAATATAACTGATCTCAGTGATGTGGCTCCTCACTCAGTCTCAAGTCAAGCTCCTCACTGGAGGCTCCATTTTGTAGAAGGGTAAGGGGTGGTACTCTTGAATGAAAACCAATGCCTGCTGAGGTGTGAGCTGGGACTTGTGCCACAAGTTTGTTACTCAACTATATATGTTTTGTTTTCACCCTGTAACATGATAAAAAAACAATCAATAAAACAGTTGTATCACATCTACATGTATAATTGTCTAGGACCATGCACGTTACAGTTACATGTGATTATATCTGTCACAATATACTCAATGTGATAAATATTACTTATACTGCATCAGTTCCAGTGATATGTAATAAATGCTGTTCACAAAAAGGATTATGTAGATTATACAGCAGCAAAATATTACAATTATAATCATGACACACCACACATTTGTGGCTTGTGGCAATAATATACATGAAATATAAACACAGTAAAAGGATAAATATCTACCAAATATATAGTACTCAGGTGAGTGAGCATCGTCTACCTTAACTGATGGTCAAACAGCATGTCCCATCTGTAAGTAATATTACAGGAATGATTTCCGTCCATAACCCCCATTTTTCTTTTATCATTCTGTGCCTAAGAATAGATGGTTTTTATCAAAAACCTAACCCTAAACATAAACATAACCCTAAACCGTAAACCCTCGAAATAATCCTAATAAATAGTATACATTTCAAGCGGGGGGTACAGGCAGAACTCTTACCATATAACATACCATTAAAGGGCCACTGATCCAGAGCGATATATGTTTCAAATTACGAAACCTAGCTGCAAACTCGTCAGCCCCTGCTCCCTCGACCGTGACGGACACGGGGACTGGGCTACTGTCCACCTTGGCAGAATTTCTTCAACCTACTCAGTGGGACATTAGGAAGGGTAGATGCCCATCAGATGCCGTTATTTGAAAATATCCCCTACAGTTCTTGTCTGATTGTAATAAAGTATCCCAGCAGTGTGGGCTTTTTCAGATTTTCAAATGTTTGGATGGTATAGTGTCTGATCCATTTTTTTTTCCTATTTCTGTGTTTTTTACCTCAATATTTAATCATGTAAAAATATGATGTCTATTACGTATGCTATGATATAAAAAAACACATTTGATATATTTGAATCCATAAACTAAACAACCCCACTTTGCCGTTGCTAAAAAAATCTGAAATTTTACTAAGGTATATACAGTTTTTAACTAAGTACACAGCAAATGCTTATATATGTTTCTTATGTAACAATAAAGTTCGATCCGTTCTAATCCTCAAAACAGTATCGGCCCATAAGTTGTTGTTTTTTCAGACATTCAGACATTTAAACTTGCATGCAATACAGCGATTACTACTCTCTTGCTAACATATGGTATATTTGGGATTACGCTTTCTTAGTAAAGTACAAATTCTAGTACTTTTGGAGTTGAGCCCCATCCAGGATTCAAACTCACCCTCAGAGTCAGGCACTTAATCGCAGGCACACAAAGTCAGCTGCCTAACCCGCTCAGCTACCTCGACTTCCACAAAAATGGAAGTCGGACAACTGGTAGTCTAGACTGCGGGCTTTGTGTACCCCTCTGATAAGTGTTAATTGGCACGGCTCCCACGGCCGAAAGCTATGATTACACAATGCCATTAAGAAAGTGGTCAAATGTAACATATGTTATATTTGGGATTACACTTTCTTAGTATCAGAGGGGTACACAAAGCCCGCAGTCTAGACTACCAGTTGTCAGACTTCCGTTTTTGTGGAAGTCGCGGTTGCTCAGCGGGTTAGGCGGCTGACTTTTAGTGCTGGCAATTAGGTGCCTGACTCTGAGGGTGTGAGTTCAAATCCCGGATGGGGCTAGAATTTGTACTTTACTAAGAAAGTGTAATCCCAAATATAACATTGGTTAAATTTGACCACTTTCTAAATGGCATTGTGTAATCATACTCTCTTGCTGTAACCCTTGTTCGGTGGCAAACCTACACATGTTATTTGTCATCATTCACTTCATGGTCAGTTAATGAATTTATAACAGGTATAATTAGTGATAACACCACTCAGATTACTCGACAAAGGTTCCCATTTGGCATTTCTTGTGTCTGGAGTAAATACTCATCATTATAAATTGAGGTCTGATGTGGCAAATGCATTACATCTTATGTAATACGCACATGGAAGTGCAGCAAGAGGAATTATCAGCTTCAGTTTCAAAACAGACATTGATCAAAGGATTAACCGATAACACGCTGATTGATTAATTGCTTTTATCCTGCACAGTGGATTTTACAAAAGGTGTTTATGTATGTTGATTTACTAATCCATACTGAATACACCTTGTCGTAAAGTCTCTTTGTAAAAACAAAGTCCTTCCTTCAAGGGATTAACCACCAATACATTGACTGATTGGTCATTATTGGCTACTTAATTACTTTTTTAAAGAATGGCGGACATCATGCAATTAGTTGCCAGGTGTGCTATCTGGAGTGACCAATGGGATACACCAATGTGAAAAACCTGAAACGATATCTCACTTTTTCGCATATTAGACTGTTAAGAGACACATGACATGGAACAGGATTCTTTGTCAGCTGCAGATGAATGGCATCTCATTCCTTTTTGTGGATATTGATGGATACATTTCCTGAAAAAGGTAATAGCCTGATATTGTTGCTATAACGTTGGTGTGTTTTAATTTTAATATTTGCATTTTGTTTTAATTTATTTGTTATGGCATTCAACAGAATCATTTTATTTTTTTTGACGTGAAGTGTAATGAGACAGACACCATACACTCGGTCGCACTTAGGGCGTGTGTGTGAAATATGATTCACGTTGGCAATCTATAAGATGTCTAGATATTACAGTCATGTTATAAATTCACTAAGTATAGGCAGATTGTGTGTATTTTATTAAATTTCAAACTGCATACAAATATGACAATAAACTAATTAGGATTATAAAACTAAATATAAAGATGTACATTGACTTAGTTACATGTATTTCAGTCCTAACATTTTTTACCACTGGCAGATGGTTAAACTTAAAATGTTTTCATTTGTTATCACAACAATGCAATTTAATACAACATTCAGATTGACTAGTAGTTAACCCAAGCTCACTACTCTCCCCAAGACTCTCCATGTACTTAGTTAGCCTTACTTTCAAACAATGCTATTATATCAGGCTTCTCACCAAATTCAAGGTCAAACTATTTTTTTAAATCAAATTCTACATCCATTTACGTTAACATTTTTATAAAGTCAACATTACTATGAAATCAAAATTTTACATCAAAATCAGCATTTTTATTAAAGTGAATATTTTGGTTTTTAAGAAACCAAATTATTCACCACAGTCTACATAATTTTACAACAAAATCAAGATTATCGAGTGAAAAAGATTTCATCTTTGTTGATCAGTCTACGCTTAGGTAAGAGTTCCTCCCGTTCCCCATCCCAAATAATATTTATAAATATATAGAGAATCTCACCCAAGTGTCTTCTGATATCAATTATATCAACACGAGTTGATAAAGTTACAAATATCCGAGGCTTGCCGAGGATATTTTTACTTTTATCAACGAGTGTTGATATATATGATATCAGAAGACACGAGGGTGAGATTCTATTTATCATCCAAAATCACTCTTCATTAATTTTCAATGAAAAATGTACATCTCTGAACATGGTGCTGCCATTAGACTTGCAGTGCAGCGATGTCATAGCATTGTGACATCATCAAGTACATGACGTCATAGCATTGTCAGGGCATTGTACAAAATCTACTGTCAAAACGATATCTCCTAGGAGATATCGTTTGATCTCACACAAAGCGATATCTCCTGTGGAACACAGTTTTGGATGATAAACTAAATTATTAACAAAACTTAACACAAAAATTACTAGAGAACTCACAAAATGACTAAAAGTCCAATATTTAAGTTAGGGTTAGGTTTAGTGTTAAGTTTTAGGTTTAGAGTTAGGTTTAGGGGTGGGGGAACGGAAGGAACTCTTTCCCTATGGTTATACTATCAGTTTCGCATGAGGGTGGTGCAGCAGCGGTAACAAACCAGTCATGAATTCTGGGATATCATCCGGGTACTCACTGGAGAAAATCAATAAAAAAAGCAACAACCAGGCCACGGAAATTGTTCTGGATCAGTGGCCCTTTAAGTATATTGTGCTTACCTATTCTGTCATAATGAAACATATATCACTCTATAAAACAAACCTGCATGATTAATATGTGAGATCCTTACAAATATATACAATAAACAGTTATGAAAATAATATATGATTTCAAATGTCACAAACATTCAAAGATGGCTGCTGAGCAGGCACAAATGCTTATGTGTCACTTGCAAGAAACGTTGCTACAAGCTGCATGGGAGGTCTGTCTTCCACATGCACATGCAACTTGTGTTTAGGTGTTTGAATCAAACAAGGTGCTGGTGTGTTTCAGCACCCTTGTTTTTTGTTGTTTTTGACAATGTTTCATTTCACTCAAACTTAACGAATATTGAATCAGATAGCATGTTCCAACATGTCGTTTAAAGTGCCCATTAGGCACACAAAAAGATGCATTTACCTTAGAGTATAAATGACCTCACCACATGTAAGTTTATATATGTCTATCAAATTTTAGGATGTTCCCATACTTTTTGTTTGTAGTATATGTTACTAGTAAACTTATCATAATAATGCTGATGTAGTAAACATGAAATCATATCTATAATCATTATTCAACACTAATCTCAAAATACATTTATACCTTCAAATCACAATAATTTAACCTAAGCAAGAATGGTGTTTATAATATAACTATACTTAACAAATATTAGATCCTACATAATATGTGTTATAACTAACCTTGAACAGAGTGTAGTTGTAGACCAAAAGGAGAAATCAGACGTCCATCAAAATGTCACATCATATGTTTCAGGTACCTTTCTCGTGCGGCTGTATGTGGTAGACTCATTTAAAATGTGCTCATGCTAGTGAAGAAAAATAGACAACGTTAAACTGACCAATAAGAGATCATGGAATAGCTTGCCCTCTGAGTGAGGAACAAAAGAACACCCTTCTCTCCCACAATAGAACCCAGGTTCAGCTTGGGACAATCAAGTTGGAGACAAATACCATACATGATCAAATAAAAAGCTAATCCAATAAAACTACCACAACCAAACTGTTTAAAAACAATACCGTATTTACATAAATAAACATAGGTAATGTTAAAATATGACACTGACACAAGTATATCTACCCATGCTGTAGGTACCCTGTTGTAAGTCAAGTATATCTCCCCATGCTGTAGTCACCCTGTTGTAAGTCCAGTATATCTCCCCATGCTGTTGTCACCCTGTTGTGAGTCCAGTATATCTCCCCATGCTGTTGTCACCCTGTTGTAAGTCCAGTATATCTCCCCATGCTGTGGGTCACCCTGTTGTAAGTCCAGTATATCTCCCCATGCTGTTGTCACCCTGTTGTAAGTCCAGTATATCTCACCATGCTGTAGTCACCCTGTTGTGAGTCCAGTATATCTCCCCATGCTGTTGTCACCCTGTTGTGAGTCCAGTATATCTCCCCATGCTGTAGTCACCCTGTTGTAAGTCCAGTATATCTCCCCATGCTGTAGTCACCCTGTTGTGAGTCCAGTATATCTCCCCATGCTGTAGTCACCCTGTTGTAAGTCCAGTATATCTCCCCATGCTGTAGTCACCCTGTTGTAAGTCCAGTATATCTCCCCATGCTGTAGTCACCCTGTTGTGAGTCCAGTATATCTCCCCATGCTGTAGTCACCCTGTTGTAAGTCCAGTATATCTCCCCATGCTGTAGTCACCCTGTTGTAAGTCCAGTACCGGTATATCTCCCCATGCTGTAGTCACCCTGTTGTAAGTCCAGTATATCTCCCCATGCTGTTGTCACCCAGTTGTAAGTCCAGTATATCTCCCTATGCTGTAGTCACCCTGTTGTGAGTCCAGTATATCTCCCAATGCTGCAGTCACCCTGTTGTAAATCCAGTATATCTCCCCATGCTGTTGTCACCCTGTTGTAAGTCCAGTATATCTGCCCATGCTGGTGTCACCCTGTTGTAAGTCCAGTATATCTCCCCATGCTGTAGTCACCCTGTTGTAAGTCCAGTACCGGTATATCTCCCCATGCTGTAGTCACCCTGTTGTAAGTCCAGTATATCTCCCCATGCTGTTGTCACCCTGTTGTAAGTCCAGTATATCTCCCCATGCTGTGGGTCACCCTGTTGTGAGTCCAGTATATCTCCCAATGCTGTTGTCACCCTGTTGTAAGTCCAGTATATCTCCCCATGCTGTTGTCACCCTGTTGTAAGTCCAGTATATCTCCCAAGCTGTTGTCACCCTGTTGTAAGTCCAGTTTATCTCCCCATGCTGTTGTCACCCTGTTGTGAGTCCAGTATATCTCCCCATGCTGTTGTCACCCTGTTATCCCCCTGGCATGTAATATAGTCAAAGCCTCGTCTGTCTGTCTGTCTGTCTGTCCGTCCGTAATTATTTTGTTTCTGGAGCATAACTCAAAAACGGTTCAATATTTTTTCCAAAAAACTGGTACATATATATCAAACAGAACCTAAAGTGGTGCCTTTTGCTATTTACAGATTTTTGTCATTTATATTCTCGGTTTCCATGGAAATGAGTCGGACTTAGTCTCAAAAGGTAGGGGTGGGCTTCGTTTCCGAAAATCGTTCAATATCTTTCAACAGAACTTAGCAGATATATGAGATATACCCTGAAGTGGTACCTTTTCCTATTTGCAGATTTTTGGCATTTATATTTTTCATGATTTCCATGGAAACGATTCGGATTTAGTCTTAAAGAATCAAGATGGACTTTAAGTATCTGTCAGATGATCTGTTCTTTCAAGTATGCAGGGGCCAGGGGGATTTGTCATCTTCTGATGACTGTTGTTGTGTATAACTGCAGGGTGGGACAGGGAGTGAACAAGCCCAGGCCTTGTTCATGAGGCTCCATCTCCTGCAAGGAGTCATGGCCTTCCACCAACATCGAGTCAAGGTTGCAGCCGAACTCTTAAACCAGGTAATATAGCTTTAGTTCTGCTTTATTCAGTTTACATTACTGTTGGATTTTCTACACTCAATATTACAATGGGAATTCTCTATTGAAGTGCTGATATATACGTGCCACAGGGTTTTAGATCCTAAAACTCACCACTTCTGATCAATAATTGCCCAGGTAACGGATTGTTTCCCTCCTAAATAATCACATGTGCTGTGGTATTATGGAGTATCTTTTGTGTCTAAGATCTTTCTTGCTATTACATACTTGTCTGTTACAGGCTGAAAAAGAGTTGAAGTCTTTACAAGTGGATGAAAATCTCATCACTGAAGGTGAATATAACTAAAGTCACTCAAATTATTTTATAGAGGGTGGAGTTGATCATTGAACTGATAGTGATATTCATGGTTGTAAGATTGGGCTCAGTATTCCTCTGATGTATACTTGCATTAAATCAGAATGTTATAGGCTTCCCCAAAACAGGAAGTGTTGGACGATCCTCCAGTTGCAAGACATTTTTGTTTCAGTGATGACTTTTGGCTTCAAGGAGAAGGAATCTCGACTTGCTCTCAGGGCATGTAAAGGGGATGTCCAGCAAGCCGTGGACCACATCATCAACAGGAGGAAGGTACATTCAGTTTAACAGAGTGTCAATCCTGAAGAATTTGTAACAAAGCATGACATCCAGAGTGATCAAATTGATCTCTAAGTTTGAGATCTTATATCTGAAGATTCTTTGGTATTTTGACTTTTTTAATTTCACTATTGCATCCACAAATGAAAAGACCTGGATCAGTTTTGAATTGTGCAATGATAACAGTAGATATAAGAGATAACATATGACAGTTTGTCTTCTTCAGGAGAAGAAAGATATGAATATGAAGCTGAATCAAGAAAGGAAAGAAAGGATGAGAGCCAAAAAGTTTGGGAAAACTGCAAGTGGGGAGTGGTCAGTACTGGTCAATTACTGGAGTCAGTAAACGATATGGAACGATATGTCTCTAATCTGGTATGTTTCATGCAATACGTACAGATTAATGCTTGACCTTAGAAACCAGGCATGAAATTCCAGGTGTCCTTCTTGTAGCTCTCATGGAAAAACTTACAAGTCTTTATGTTCCCTACATACAAGCACTACAGGATCATCCTCTTCCACTAAACAACTTGATCCCTAAAGTGATCGACAGTTGTTAGATTTTAACCTTCCATCTTTGTCATGGTTGACTACATCTTTCATGATACAGTCTCAACTGAGGTCAACCTTAACTTATGATTTACTGTCATTTGTTTAACACAGGAGTATTCGTGAAACATGTATTTCTATTTATATACATGTATAAGGGTTCATGAATAAACTATTTTGATTCAGTCGTAGGTTTGTTTTAAACAGTACATCAAGTGATGATTTCAGCAGACATATGATGTACAAACACACAAAGTTAACAACTTTTGGAATCTGGTGTAATTAAGATGACCTTATTCCAGCGTTTAAAATTCCTGCCTGCCCGACGGTCTATTTTCATCTCGGACGGTCATATTTCGAAAGTAGCCTGTCCGGTGGTCTGGTAGATGTTTTTACCCCAAACAGTAAATATTTCATAATATCAGACAGGTTCTCTTGCCATCAGTTTGAGGTTTTTAAGATATTATAATAATTATGTTAAACTATTTACGATTGGACAGTTCATTTTACAATAACCAATCACAACACATGTACTTTCAGTTTACCTAAACTCGGAGCATTGCCTGTTAGTGCTATGTTGTTCATTGCGATGCCTACATACAGTAAAGTATTCAGAAACCTGATTATTTTTTTTCATTGTTGAAAACTGGACAGGCAAGTTTGTATCCGGACTGGTAAGTTTTTAAAGTTACCAGTCCGGCTGTCTGGCTTGGAATTTTGGGAGTTTTAAACACTGCTTATTCTAACCCAAATGGTTATGATTACTTTAGCAGAGGTTGTTTTGTGGAAGGGGCCAAGGATGCTATGTAAGTTTCAGATGCGGCATTATTGCATTAAGCGTGTGATGTAAAATATGATGTCACAATGGCAATACTTCAGCCTTTTGAGCAGCTCTTGTGAGGGACAGTTGTGTTCACAACAGTAGTGGAAGGATCAGCTTACCTCGAAGTCATGTCTAGCCTCCTGTGTAATAACAGACATTAGACATTCTTCATTTCCACTGACCATCTAAGGGTTGAGTTTCATGTTTGTACTCATTTGTCAAAGGATAATAGTCACAACTGTATTAAATTGTGATTTTATTGATGAGATTGAAGTATGTAATATTGATGTTTACACAGGCTGAACATGCAAAACATGGACATGTTGGTTGGTATGGGGTTTGGCACTGGTGCTGCTGCGGAGGCTCTCAAACAGGGTAATAATGATGTCAACATGGCTCTGGAGGTGAGTCCTTACACTACACTCAGCTTACACATCTTCCTTGACATAACACTGAAATTGTGCTCATAAATATGAATATGGAAAATAAAAGCTGATTTTCTTTTATATGAAATGCATATATCACTTTAAAGACAGCACATTATATATATTTGGGGAGGGTCACTTTGTAGACAATTTCTTGGGTAAGTAGATCTTGTATCATGATATGTACATACAAACATATATCTATCACTTATATCAAAAGAATTGAATGTGTTGATGATAATTTGTCATGTTTCTGCTCTAAAGATTCTACAGACTCATCCAGAGCTGTTTGAAATAACTGACCCAGAGGACGAGTGGGAGGATGTGGATGTCACAGACGATATGTTGGCTCAGGTAACTAGTCTAGGTGTAGCTGGTACAACAGAGTATACTTGTATGTTGACCACCAGAGGCATGTTGGCTCAGGTAACTAGTCTAGGTGTAGCTGGTACAACAGAGTATACTTGTATGTTGACCACCAGAGGCATGTTGGCTCAGGTAACTAGTCTAGGTGTAGCTGGTACAACAGAGTATACTTGTATGTTGACCACCAGAGGCATGTTGGCTCAGGTAACTAGTCTACGTGTAGCTGGTACAACAGAGTATACTTGTATGTTGACCACCAGAGGCATGTTGGCTCAGGTAACTAGTCTAGGTGTAGCTGGTACAACAGAGTTTACTTGTACGTTGACCACCAGAGGCATGTTGGCTCAGGTAACTAGTCTAGGTGTAGCTGGTACAACAGAGTTTACTTGTATGTTGACCACCAGAGGCATGTTGGCTCAGGTAACTAGTCTAGGTGTAGCTGGTACAACAGAGTATACTTGTATGTTGACCACCAGAGGCATGTTGGCTCAGGTAACTAGTCTACGTGTAGCTGGTACAACAGAGTATACTTGTATGTTGACCACCAGAGGCATGTTGGCTCAGGTAACTAGTCTAGGTGTAGCTGGTACAACAGAGTATACTTGTATGTTGACCACCAGAGGCATGTTGGCTCAGGTAACTAGTCTATGTGTAGCTGGTACAACAGAGTATACTTGTATGTTGACCACCAGAGGCATGTTGGCTCAGGAAACTAGTCTAGGTGTAGCTGGTACAACAGAGTATACTTGTATGTTGACCACCAGAGGCATGTTGGCCCCCAGTAACTAGTCTACGTGTAGCTGGTACAACAGAGTATATTTGTATGTTGACCACCACAGACATGTTGGCTCAGGTAACTAGTCTACGTGTAGCTGGTACAACAGAGTATATTTGTATGTTGACCACCACAGACATGTTGGCTCAGGTAACTAGTCTACGTGTAGCTGGTACAACAGAGTATACTTGTATGTTGACCACCAGAGGCATGTTGGCTCAGGAAACTAGTCTAGGTGTAACTGGTACAACAGAGTATATTTGTATGTTGACCACCAGAGGCATGTTGGCTCAGGTAACTAGTCTATGTGTAGCTGGTACAACAGAGTATATTTGTATGTTGACCACCAGAGGCATGTTGGCTCAGGTAACTAGTCTACGTGTAGCTGGTACAACAGAGTATATTTGTATGTTGACCGCCAGAGGCATGTTGGCTCAGGTAACTAGTCTACGTGTAGCTGGTACAACAGAGTATACTTGTATGTCATCTCAGAGAGCTAGTGAGTAATAGTTCATGCAGATCTCAGTATTCCTGGTAACAAAATTGGGATCCCAGGGAGATGTTTGTTCTTGTAGAGTGCAATGATGAAACTGTAAACCTCTGATCATTTATGGATGATCCTTACATAGTTCTATATGTATTTTGTATTTATTGATGATGTCTTCTTTATGGCCCGGAAGTTTAATGTCAAAGCATTCACAGTTCATATGTAGCTTTCCTGTTTCTACTCAAGTGGATCATTCTCAGCCCCCAGTGATTGCAATTGATGTTTTTTCAAGTGATAAAATTGCAGACACCTTTTCCAGCTAACAGCCTTGGGTTTTGAGTTGGAGATGGGCCGTCGATCACTGCTGAAACACAAAGGGGATGTTGAGAAGGCTGTTGATGACCTTATCAGATCTGGGGGCTTTATAGCCCCCAAGGCCTCCAAGCCAGGTACCACATGCTTGTAGAATAAGAAGTTCTTGTCATTAGTCACAGAAGAATATTCAGGGTCACCACGAGAAACACTTGATAGATTCTTAGGAAAGCAAATAAAATATGTTGATGATTTTGAAGGGGGCCATGAAAACAATTATGTAATGTAAATAGATAGGTTTGTAGTCACTAAGTGAACTATTAAGGCATTGCAGTTTTTGGATGACATGTTAAATATATCAATAGCTGACATTGTTGTGACACTAAACTTTCACTGGTTTCACTTATGTAATGATTGTTAAATTACTGATATTCACTCATATCTAATAATTCATCATTGAATTGATTGTGGAAAATACATACAGTACAACAAGAAATTATTGAGAATTTAAAGATTGTAAAAAATTTTTATTTCTTTCACTCATTACTCACGTATTAAATGTGAATATTAGCAGAACATAACTCCAGATTCAAAGACAGGTGAACAGTTAGTATTTTGTCAAGTCACCATGGGCAGCAATGCAGGCTTCAATGCGGCAGGGCATACTACTGATCAAAGAAGTTAGAATGTCGTGGTCCATGCTGTCCCAATATCGGACCACCTCTTCTTTCATTTCAGCAATATTTGTCAGATTTTTCGTATTGACACTTTCCTTCATAAGTCCCCAAACATTTTCCATTGGATTTAGGTCAGGGATATAGCTTGGCCAATCTAATAATGTCATATTTTGGGTCTGAAACCAGGCCTGTGAATGCTTTGAACGATGTTTTGTGTCATTGTCCTGCTGGGAAAATCAAAAAATTTCCATAGAACACGTAAGAAGATGGAAGTAAATGTCCCTCGAGAATATCTGTGTACCGCTCACTGTTCATATTCCCTTCAAATACACAGAGGGGCGTTGCCCCTAACACAGATATGCCACCCTACACAGTGTCTTCATTATGGGAAGGTAGATTAACTCATAAAACCAACACTGGGGACTTCTTTGAGAGACATTTGTTTTCCTTCATCACTGGGTCTCACCTGTTTTGATTTTGTTTGCCATTAAAACTGGTCATACAACTTGTACTTATCTAAACCCGAGACTCCATGCTTCAGGTCCTTCCAGGAACAGAGAGAATCCTCAAGAAAAGAAGGAGATGGAAGCTCTGGACAATCTGATGTCTGACATTTCCAGGGACGAGGAGGACTACCTTGACCTCACATTGAAAGAGGAATCTGAGATTCTCTGTGAATACAAAACCATGCTTGCCAGTCTGGATGTGTCATAGATACATATCTGGGACACATATATGTGACAAGTCATTTACAAAATTTGTTTGTATTCATTCTAAAGTTGCATTATTTAAAAACCTTAATTGAATTAGGCCGAATTAGTTTGAAATTATTAAATATCAAGAATGTGAAGAGGTGGCATGATCTTCCATGGCCTTCCTGAATGGGGTGATTAGAACAAAAGGTTAATCATCGGCTTATGTTTTGTGATTAATTTGTCAGGAACTTACAACTCTCTGCACAGTACAAGCAAAGCCAAGGGTACTGACTGGATCTAAATGAAAAGTGATTCTTAATTCAGCTTACAGTTTCTTGACTTTTATTTGCAAGACTACTGGCAGTCATCAGAAACCAGACCAACATGGTTGAGCTTGATTTGTGATGTATTTTCAGTATGGGTGCATGATCAAATGAAAAGGCAGCTATTCCTACTTGACAGTTGAACATTTAATCATTCAATCCTTCAATCAGAAGAAAAAATGTGTGATGATAGTTTGGGAAGGTGGTAGTTTCAATAAATCAGTTTCTGATCCATATGGTTCAAGATTTGGTGTCTGTATTCACTAGAACAATTCCCAACTTGATCCATATGGTTCAAGAATTGGTGTCTGTATTCACTAGAACAATTCCCAGCTTTTGTTTCATAAAACAGTACAAACTTGTGTAATGACCTCCATCACGAAGTCCATGATCTGAACATCAGTAAACATCAATGATGACATTAGGTTCAATATTAAGGTGTCCAGGACCCAAATGTGAAAATATAGAAAATAAAGATAAAGCCCTATATGTACAGAAGTATGTATCTGTATTGAACAAACTTTATGGATAACAACTTCTTCTTGTATGTTTTCAAAGTTTCTTCAATATTGTACTTCCCAACTTTTGCCACTCAAAGACGTATGTTTCTGGTTGTGAAACCATGGAACCATTTATGTGTATTATTGAGTTTCTGACTATTGCGTTACTAAGCCAATTGAAATTCCCAGCAATCAATAAATTCATTGGAACAGAGTTATACATACATCAGGCCACGATATTTCAAATATAGTGTGGTTGGTTTGTTTATTGGTTGTGGATGTGACATGTTTGGGATATACAACGAACCATGATTCTACATGGTTTGTGCCGATTGATTGGACAGTAAGTTTCCAGATATCATGCATACATGTACCTACAAATTGTGTTTCTCATATTTAAACTGTGACCATTTGATTTCACAAACAATTTTATTTCTTGTTTGGAAAATTTAAATGCCTATAAGTATCATCCTTTTGACAACAAGACCATTTAGAAAGACTTCCTGCAGGGATTTTCTAAGGTTGGTTTGTATGTGACGCACAATGTATTAATGTACCTATGCAAATGTCTTACATCTTAATGTATTTTTGTTTATACCTCTGTCCAGAATAGTTGATAGGAGCATATTGATAATAAAACAGACACACCTGATAAATTGTTTTTGTTCTTTTGCTTTTAGCGCTCAAGGACCAAAGATAAGATGAATGGCAATATGTCAGTTAAATGTTACCAACATGTACATTCTTTCTGTACATTGATAAAAACATTCCAGAACGTCACTGAGGGCAAAATCCTCTACATCCTCTGCACATCTGAGATAAATTTTTATCTAACATTATATACCGTTTCCATGTTTTCTTTTCTCAATCTCTATTCAAAGAAAGTCAAATGTTCATTGTTTGTATCAACATTATTTTGTATATACTTTCATTGACATCAAAGAGTTCTATAAACAGCAATAGATATACAAGTAAAAACATATACATACTAACAAGACAAGGAGGAGATAACACTTGTGAATGAAGCATTGAAATACTATTTAAGTTTCATAGGTTTTCACTTCTAGATAACATAAACTGCGTCCTGTTGATAGGTGATTTTAGCTGTCCAGATATACACCATTTTAGGCGCCACGTCGGATCTCGGGGCGTGATGTACAGCAATCAATGTTGGACATTGCAGGAGACACAAACAGCACACAGATTCATGCCAATCTCACCGGGAAACGGAATCTTTTCGACATTGTCCTCACGACTAACCCATCAATAGGGAAGTCAAGGTGGTAACATGTGGGTGCATCTATACATGACACAGCGTTGGCCGATTTCCACACATCTCCTCAGGGTCATAACATAATCATTCCAAAGAGTGTTATAAGTTCTCATAGATGTACTGTGCCAGCATTCAGGAGGACAAGATAAGACTTTGATATTATGACGATTGACGGAGATTGGTGTACAAGCACTAAAGTGATATAGATTCAGTTTAAAACAAGTCTAACAGCATAAACAGACTAACATATTCTATCTTAGATGCTGAAACATTAGTGTCTCTGTCTGGTTCAACAGAAACTTCTTCGTCTTAAAGCACGACTATATATACAAGCACAGAAAAATCATACCTGGTCAGATTATAGATTCTCCCTGATAGGAAGAGCAGAGTGGTCTCACATTAACTGGTGTGTTTTTTTAAAATGGCACATCATAGAAGGTAATGTTGAACATTACTTAATCAAAAATAAAGCAAACATTTTGGTTTAGCGGTTCAGTTCTGTGTTTATCTGGGGCAAGCGCACCGGTTTACCAAGAATGACTAAGCTTGTCCAAGACACCATCAATAGCTGAACCCTATGATATTAAGTTAGCACAAAATCCAGCCACGGTGTCCTCACATACACACAGTGTTCCTTTCACGCCATCGCCAACGAGCCTGGCTGACTGTAGACAGCAATCTGACTGTACTCTGAATCTTGCCGTCAGTTAAAAGATTGGACCCATCACAGTTGTCATTGATATTATCTGACCATAGACAGAAGCTATGTAGTTAATGTGGAAGTATCTAGCTGGGATTTTACGAACATGGTACTTAAACATGTTCCTGTTAGAAATAGCCGTGGTCATAGATGGTCCATCAGTTTTCAAACCTAGCCATTAAATTGACCCAGAATGAACCCAAGAGGCATTTCCTATTTCTATACTTCCCTTCAAAAGTTTAGACTCACTACATGTTACGGATACATATGGTTACATCGAAGATTGATTTTGGGGAACCAACTGCAAACCTTATGCAGATGAATTGCACGAGGATCATGCATCAAACTGCTGAAAAGCATGTTCAAATATCGCGCATGTGAACAGCTGCGGTTTGGTGTAAAGTTTTGTTAAGATTTGCCAATTTTCACTGATTTTGATATTCATTGAACTCCTGACAATAATCATGTCAACGTTACGAATTTGTTTTACAATACATCAGTTCATGTGTAAACACTATGGCTCTTCTCCTTCTTATGTCTTCACTTCTCAACCAACTGTCTTGTAAATTTGGTGAACACACGTGAAGCTGATGTCAAACCAAAGGGAGGCACATGGAATTTGAAGGTGTCCTGTCTGAGCAAACCACGAGAATTAATATACAGTATGCGGGGTAACAATGTCACTGTTCGTGTCAGTCATGCAGTCATTTACTCATTCCTCCTAATTTCACACAACACTTACAGTTTTCCCAGGAATTATTGAGAAAATCTCTGTTTCCTAATACTGATAATAGAACTATAAAATAGGTGTTACATTATGTAGTAGGGTACTCAATATGGGAGGCAACTCTTGTAGACTTAAGAATGAATAACCAAAGAGGACTTAGAAATATTGAGGATATGAAGAAAGAGTGAATAAGTGAGTTTAGTTTTACACAGCACTCAGCAATATTCCAGCTATATGGCGGCGGTCTGTAAATAATCGAGTCTGGACCAGCCAATCCAGTGATCAACAGCATGAGCATCGATCTGCGCAAATCGGAACCAATGACATGCGTCAACCAAGTCAGCGAGCCTAACCACCCTATCCCGTAAGTCGCCTCTTACACAAGCATGGGTTACTGAAGATTCACCTTCACGGGTATATGAAGAAAGAAGTGGTCGAATATTGGAATATGCTGTCACACGATTTCCTACAAACTTTGATCGGTAGTGTACCTACTGTCCACCCCCGCAGTTTATTGGTCAATATCTATTGGTGTCAGGTTGTCACCATATCCTAGCAACCTCGGAACAACCTGTTGTTTTCAGACGTTTATTGCGCTTCAGGAGCCTTGCAGTTTCTGAAATGATTGAAGTTACATAGTTCTTTGATTTTGGATAGTTAAATGGACTTGACTGAGTGATCAACATTTTCTTCTTTGAAATTGTGTTGAATCTCATTGGTTGGTTCAGTACTCAAAGAAGCTGAACTTTGGAGTTCATAACCATGAACGAAGCTCAAAGGCTTGCCACTTCCCCCATCCTAAGGATGATATATACCCAATATCATCTTATCACACGTCTAGTTTTAAGCCTTGCCATTTCAAGCCAACACTTCCTGGGTCAGTCCCAGTGTTACCCTTGTAGATCAGAGAATAAACTGAATGTAATGTTTGTATAGCGAGTTTTTCTTTTTAGACAGATTCACAGTACTTAGCTGTTTTGAATATTTGGAGAACTTGAAAATGGCTGATTAAATATGATACGTTTTGATTGAATGAACTGATCCAAGCCAAGATTGTTCAAACCGTGACAGCCCCAGCAACAAACCTCCCTTTGCGTAGGCCTTTACATGATGTATGTTTCATGTATCAAATGTAGTACTCAGGTGCCATTCCCTGTATACATGTAGTTGTGTTTAGGTTGTGCATCTCGCCATATCTGCAGTTTGGTGATTCCAAGGACACCAAATAAAAACAGTTGCCAGTGTCCTTCATTTATAGCAAGTTTGCTATTATATATAACCAGTTTAAAATGTAAAATTGTATGCATGTGTTGAAACAGTCAAAGACAATAGTACATGTTAATGAACTGAAGTTCAAACACGTGGACAATAAGCAGCGAGATCACCTCAATCTGAGAGTATCTCACCAAAGCTGGAAAGCCCAGAAATCATCAGAACAAATTCTGTCCCCAAATACCCCCGACTCTCAATAGCCTGCCACCGTCATCTCATACTCTGGACGGTTGCAAGGTGAAGACCGTTCTACTTATTTCCTGTTCCTTTGCCAAATGTACAGGGCGTTGAGTAGGATATTTACAGCTCGCTCCACGTTGGATAGCTCTATGACCATCCAATGGACAATGGTCTCCTACTCAAAGAAGGCCTTCAACAACCCTAGCGCAAATAAGTCATGGATTATAGTCCTTGAGGGTGAAGATCACGACAGCATATGGTCTCACGTACATGGTATATGGTCCAGTATGCGATCCCTGTAGCGCACAGACTTGTCACTTGTGTTCGCTGACTTGGTTAACACATGTCCCAAATACGTAGGTCGATGATCACTGGATTGTCTGGTGTAGATTCGATGATTATTTACGGAACGCCACCATATAGTTGGAATATTGCTGAGTGCGGCGTAAAACTAAACTCACACGCACTCGTGGACACAAAGATCGGTTGTTATACCTTACTGATCCCACTCCCAGTCATGATTGCGCCCTTTCCGAAGAAGTCATGCTCGTCCACGTTGGAAATGTTTCTCCTCGTCTGCGCTACACTGGTGCGCGACAATCTGTGATTCCAGGTAGTCTCTGGATTCATCAGCGGAATGTATTAAATCCCAGTCCACTTCCGTCCAAATGACGTAACACAGAGAGGGTACAGGCAAGTTCAGTTGTTTCAGTCCTCAAAAGCAATGTTGTTGTGCTCTTATTCTGAACAATTCGGTCATGATCACTGCTACAATACTAATGTTCATTTGTATGATTATTTTAACCCTTCGGAAACATACATTCATTTTAGATATGGCAGACAGACAGACAGACAGACAGACAGAAACAGTTTATTATAGTGTCACATGTTAAACATCAAATTATGATGAGCAATTAAAATAATGTTTAACATCCGGCCATATCCTGGCTTATGAGACACTAGCATTTAAAACATATTTATAACACATAGGTAAAAAAATAAAGGTGTGGTATAAAACGGGTAAAATAATACCCGAGAAAGGAATATAGGGGGTGTGGCGGGAGTTAAATGAATATTTGTTAAGTATGTTGACAAAATCAAGTTGCTTGCCGATTTTCAGAACAGTGTTAAAAAACGATTTTTTCCTTCTTTGTAACTTCTAAATTCCTGCATGGTAATCCGTTAGTCTCATTTCTGTTCATATTCAGAAACCATCTAAAAGCTTAGACTGCCATCCCATTTCTCCTCGAACAGGGCAGTTTGATGTACAACGTGAAACTCCCAGGAGGAATCTGCAAGCTCTGTTCTGTATATTTCTCGGTGACTGTAAAGACCCTGTATTGGAGCTCCATAGAACAGAATGGGCGGTACAGTAGTTTCATAAAGTTTAGTGAAAACGTCATAAGCCATGTCCCCACATCTGTAATACTTAGTTATCATTGAGGTTAGTGCAGGTCCAGCACTCGTGGCGATTTCCTTTACCGTATACTTCATGTTAAGGTGATATGCAGTTCGATCAAAACCAAGCATTATATGCAATATGTTACTGACATTGAGTAATGTGAAGTTTCAGTAAACTGTTATAGCATGTTAACTTGGAAAATCAATTGATTTCAGTGGATATCAGTTGTAAGATGTGCAAGTTTGGACAAGTACCTTATGGTTCATGGTAACATATTGAATAAAACAGGGTGTAGTGATTCTTTTCCTATGTGTATATCTTTTGCACACATTTAGGACGAGATGTGTGCCAGTCGGTATTGTACAAGTCAAATGCGTTTGGAATTCATCTAGCAAAGGCGAATTTGGGGCCAATTCCGTTTCTGTATGACACGCTTGTCATCAAATCCAACTTCATGCCCGTTACCTTGAACAGTTGTGTTGATGGGTCCCTTTTCGTGGACGATTTCAATATTTCATGTCGTGGTAAAAACATGCACGCAATAGAAAGGCAGCAACAACTCTGCCTTAACAAAATCCAAATATGGGCCAATGAGAATGGCATTAAGTTTTCAAAATCCAAAACAAATTGTATTCACTTTTGTCGTAAATACAAACCACACAAGGATCCAGACCTATCTTTAGATGGTACTCCAATCAAGGTAGTAGAAGAGGCCAATATTCGACCGTCACCTGACATTCTTACCACACATAAAAATATTTGAAAACCATTTGCTTGAAGGTTCTGGACTTACTAAAAGTCGTTTCAAATACAGAGTGGGGAGGGGATCAGACTACCCTCTTCACTTGTACAGATCTTTGGTTCGCTCTAAACTAGACTACGGCTCCATTGTTTATGGTTGAGCCTGCAAAAGCAATTTAGAAAAATGAGATTCTATCGACCACCAAGGCCTGAGGCTCTGCCTGGGAGCTTTTAGGACCTCTCCGGTAGACAGTCTATATGCAGAGGCTAACGAACCTTCCCTAGAACAACGCCGCATTAAACTTTCACTGCAATATGTCACTAAATTACATTCAAATCAGTCCAATCCAGCATACAAGTGTGTTTTCAAAACTTGTTTCCTAAACTGCCAAGCCTGGTTCCACCACTTGGAATCAGAATTCAACCACACATACCTGCAGCTAAAATTGATCTCAATATGATAGCACCTTACCGACCCCTGTCTTCACCACCCTGGCAGATGGTGAAACCACAGGTCGATCCTACCCTCACTAAACTAAAAAAGTCTGAAACAAATCCGTTGGTGTTCCAGCAGGAATACAACCAGTTACCCATAGATCCACTTTCACAGACGGATCCAAGGATTTTTGACTCTGCACTTACAATGCTTATTAATGCAGACTTGTTCTCGTCACTATATGGCTGGAATAATGCCGATGTGACAAAGCCCAACTCAACTCAACTCAACATGCACAACATGAATTCACTTTGACCACATGGTACGGTGACGGTAACTCCCATACCTTAACATAGACTTAAGGTAGTCTTAGCACTAAGGTGACCGTAACCCCCATACATTAACATAGACTTAAGGTAGTCTTAGCACTAAGGTGACCGTAACCCCCATACATTAACATAGACTTAAGGTAGTCTTAGCACTAAGGTGACCGTAACTCCCATACATTAACATAGACTTAGGTAGTCTTAGCACTAAGGTGACCGTAACTCCCATACATTAACATAGACTTAGGTAGTCTTAGCACTAAGGTGACCGTAACTCCCATACATTAACATAGACTTAGGTAGTCTTAGCACTAAGGTGACCGTAACTCCCATACATTAACATAGACTTAAGGTAGTCTTAGCACTAAGGTGACCGTAACTCCCATACATTAACATAGACTTAGGTAGTCTTAGCACTAAGGTGACCGTAACTCCCATACATTAACATAGACTTAGGTAGTCTTAGCACTAAGGTGACCGTAACTCCCATACATTAACATAGACTTAGGTAGTCTTAGCACTAAGGTGACCGTAACTCCCATACATTAACATAGACTTAGGTAGTCTTAGCACTAAGGTGACCGTAACTCCCATACATTAACATACACTTAAGGTAGTCTTGGCGCTAAGGTTGTTTTTTTACAACAGCACCCTGATCTTAATGGATGTTGTGATACATTTGATCAATAAATGTGCAGGGATTAATTATGCCATTTTGACAAACATGCCTGTGCATTCAACTGCACTGTGTAATAGTGTTGGGAATTGGATAAAATCTCATAATTGATGATTGGTTCATTACAACCGATCAATCATCGAAAATAATTGGTCAACATCATTTATCAAATTTTTCTGGTTATGTTTGTTACTGCATAAAAAACAAAGAAAAAACATGTAGTTCTTATGAGTCTTTTTGCAAATTCCACAAAATGCATGTGCAAATTTAACATCTTTAAAGGATGACTAGTATGTTCGGAACATAAATTTCCTGGAGTCTTTAAAGATAAATTCAATCCTGACTTGGAACGAGCTTGTAATGTTTATGACATGTAACAGACAAAACCAACCTTGTGAAAAATATTGTTAATGCAAACAAGTGTTCCAGAATTGTTTGTGTTCGATTATGAGAAAACATGATCGATTGCTTGGTCGTTTAGTCACTGCGACCAATCTTCGATTATTTCAATTAATCGGACCACCACTACTGTGTAAAGCAGCCAACATTAAACCTTGGATAAATCTTTTCTTCAGCTGAAATTGTATAGAAGATTCTGAAAGCTACACAGAATGTTTTACATGCCTTTATTGCACAACGACATGTACACAGTATATAACAGACAGATCTAGAGAGGTGGAAGTTGGCAGGCAGATCTCTCCTAGTAGTGGACAGTCGTACGCACGTACGTGGACTAGCATGTAATGGTAACCACAACCTAGAACGTTAGTGACCCTACTGAAGCAGCAGTAGTACAAAAGGCTGGGTTGCTTCTGCAATCACCACCGATACCTTCCTTTCAACTTCCTTCATGCTTGCCTGACATAACGGGAAACAATCATCCTCCTGTTAGACAAAATCATGTTTATTCCATGCAGCATCATAATTTCTTGCTTCAACAGTTTTGTAACATATATGGAGATGATATTGCCTCTAGGATTTCATACAAATTTGTAACATGTCAAGTGACAAGTAAAGTGGAAAAACGTTCCTGCTTAATAATGCTTACAAATAAAACTGGCCATTGGAAGAAGAATGTCTATATAATACTTCAGTTGTCACTCCAACTTGCTTCAGTTCTCCAAAAGCAGGCCACACCCAACCCTTCCCACCTCACCCGGTATCCCTCACCTCAATATCATTTTGATTAAATACACATAATCCAACTCTACACCTAAGCAGACCTTTTCCAAGATATTCTGAAATGGTCATTGTGCAAGCATAAGGTATTTGTCGTAAAAGTGACTTTATTGTGTTCACATAAGCAATGGTCTTAACTTAGAGAAGAAGCATTTGACACCTACCTACTGTTGAAGTTACCAAGCACTAACATACAAGCCAGGAACATTGACAAGCCCCCAAACCCTATAGCAGCCTGCTCACATGGCAAACGTACTTGTGTTCTCAACAACCTTAATCAGCAGTTAATCGGGGTCAGTTTCCCCGGTATTTATTTCTCAGAAAATAACGTCACAAAATAAAAGTACTGGTAGAACAAAATTCATAACACTTCGTGAAAGGTCACTCTGCCATCTGATGTCAAGTGTTCTGTTACTGGGAAAGTTCTCAAGAGCTCTAAATATCAAGTTCAAAGGGTTACAAACTGTATAAAGCTCAGTTTTTCCTAAGCAACTCTTTGGTTATTGTGATGTGAGTACAATCCTTGCAACCCTCATGTTATACACCTAATGATAAATGAAAGAACACA
Organism: Haliotis rubra; assembly: GCF_003918875.1. NCBI lineage: Eukaryota > Metazoa > Mollusca > Gastropoda > Lepetellida > Haliotidae > Haliotis > Haliotis rubra. The sequence continues at coordinate 234,077 of NW_025767257.1, read as the reverse complement.
AGATTTGTCAGGGACACAACTGCAAAAATATTGTGTTTTTACAGGTGGTTTTGAAAGTTCCATGATCATGAGTGAAGGTCTGAATATGAACATCTCTAATAAAATATTGAACACAAGACCGGATTTCCTATCACTGTTAGGATATGTTGGATGTTTGATGGTGTTTCATCTTCTAGTCATATCAAACAAAAATACTAGGGAATCTTTGTTTAAGGATAAGAATAGGTGTGAAAAAGACACACACATATTTTTTATACTTTTGAAACTTGATAAGCATAGAGACATATAATTTGTTTCTCATTACTGCGTAGACAAAGCATTGTATTCCATGGTAAGATGACATGAAACATAGGAGCACCAAAACAAGCTAGCCTTTGCTCTTCACAAATTACACTTAGCAGCATTAATGTACAACCTAGTCAGCATGCATGGGAACATACTGTGAACGACCTTTGTATCTAATGGCAACAATAAAATAATCACAACAATATTACAAAGATTGCATCTAAACAAAGCTAGTATATATGTATACAGGAGTTGTTTATAAACAATATAAATAGATGTATAATGATATTTGATCCAGTGCTATGAAAAATAATAATAAAACCAGAGCAAATTCTCAATCAGAGTGATGAAAGACATTATCAGCTCTTCAACGAATTGCCTTTGATCATTATTGACTATCAAAGTAGATTATCTCAGAATAATTTACTGTAGTCTTTCAGAATACAAAAACATTCTGTAAACATGTCAGATTTGTCATGTTTCTGGATTGGTTGAATGTTTCCCCATTATATGGGACAACATTGACAGGAGGGGTTAGATATTCATGTATTATAAGTATATAAATTAACACTGGTAATAACCAAATGAAGTATCTTTTCAGCCTCAAATTTCTTTTATCTAGTCAAATGTATAATCAAACTTGATGAAAAACAACAGTAAGACAAATGACATAAGACAACAGCAGTTCATAGTATACTGTTGTAAACAGTGTGGAGGTGATAATTCTGCAACAATACTGAGATAACTCACCTTGTAATCTTCCAGTTTTCATTTAACAGCCACTAGCTTATTCAAAAGGCTGAGAAATAACAGTTGCGTTTCTCAGGCAAACACCACTGATTGAAAACATATTTGTGTTCTGTTCTTAGACAAAAGAAAATACAATACTGACACTCAGATATCAACAAGAGACATCAAAATTTCAAAAGTAATTTCCTGAGAACTGTTTGTTTTCATTTCTGCAGCCTTTGCCTGTTTGCGTTTCCATAAAATATACATCAAGTGATCACAATGATCAACACATGTGCCTTGTCTGGCATTACTTCACACAAATACAGTACAAGGTGAACAAATACGAGTATATTTCCTATTGCCTAAAGACCTCATACCAATGGATCATTTTTCATAATATGTTTAGCAACATCAAAACATTTGATTAAAATAAAACTATTCATCTTGATCAAAACCATTCTATCACAAAAACCACACTTACAATTTGATTAGAATCAAGTTAATAACCTGTGACTAGTGTTCCATTTTGGCAAGCAGATGAATTTGCCACAAGTCAAATGCTGCAACATGCCATCTGGGAGATGTGTGTTCTTGTTATAAAATGCAATTTGCCTTTCAAACATTGACACTACAAAAATAAACTACATCACATTATTTTCAGGATCAATAAATGCAATGTCCATTTAACAATAAATTGCTATGTTTGTAAGTATCTGACTTTGAAAAATAAAATTTCACTGATGTAAATTATCGGTTCCTCTGAAATGTACAAGGCATCAAAGATTCCACAAACTACCATAAACATACAGGAATTGAACATGTCATCGAGATATATGCAAAAACAAATGGAGTTATTATGTGCTTAATCATAGTATGACTTGAGTTACGTCCCTTTGACCACAAACCAGCCACCACACTAAAAGTACCAGTTTGGGGTATTTTGTACTTTTATGAAGACTAGGTATTGCCATTTAGAGTCACAATATTCCAACTGCATAAATTATTGACAATGCCAACCTAAAAAGATGATGTGGTACATGTAGTAGAGTGTGGAATCGTTGACAGCCTAGAATAGGCTTAAGTACAAAGTGCTGTTTGGTCCATCTATCTAAATGCTTTGAAATGTTTCGACAACAATGAATATGTACACAATGAAACAACCAAATAAACAGTTTCACACTATAACAATTGAAAACTAACATTCAGTCAGTTTAACAAAAATACAGAAACACACCCTTTGTCAACTGAAGGCTGAATAGGAAAAACAATACATGACTAAGGGGCTGATCCTCATTGAGACATACTTGTTCAATATATACAACATCGGTACTGTGACACAGTGGAAACATAGGAAGACATTAACTTGATCATGTGGGCCTTCAGTGGTACATGTACAGTAAAAACAGAATTGCAGTAACAATTGATTCTGGGGTGGGATTGTAAGCATTATTGCACATAGCAGTAATTCCATGACACAGGCATTAACTTGTTCAGTTACATTGGGGTATAGTTACTATTGTTCAACATCTCAAAATGGAAACATTTCGCATTTGTCCTACAATTGACAAAGGGCATGGTTTACTCAGGACTCAATGGACTGGCAATACAACAGGGGAAAAAACATTGACAAAAATAATAGTCTCTTTCATAAATATTGAGATTCAGCCTGTCTATAGGGCAAGACTAGAACACTGACAACACAAGACACTGGTAATCACCACAGCAATATTGGTAGAATATTTCATCTGAAATGGCAACAAGAATTATTGCAAATGCAAATGGGAGCTATATGTGTTTGTATATATATATATATATACTTGAAAACTTCCACAGTGAGTACAGCTTACAGCATCTATCACAATGGAATTGCCCTAAGTCATCAGATGGTGATGCAGTCTGACACTCATGACTTTACAAGAAGCACGAATGAAGTTAAAATAAATATATGTTCATTAGGAACATTGCTGCCTCAACAATGACTTCTTCATTAAACTGTTTTGTGAAAACTGCACAATGGTATTATTCCAGCCCAGTTCAGTATCCTGATTATCAACACTGCTATTTCACCATTCAGGCTTGTTGGGAGCTACCATTGGTTCAGCACATTGGCTAACCTACAGCTTTTTCAAACAACCTTCTCAGAAAGTTTTATGAAAGACTCAACACGATAAATGTAACTTAAATGCTCAGTCACTAACTCAGATATTGTCCTCCTACTTTTTCATCAGACAAACAGAAACAAATCAATACCTATCAATTCCATTATCAAAATAACTTTTATATATGGTCTGCTGCCATAAACATGAAACAGTATCAGTGGAGGATTTGATGAAAACATGACAGTGGCAATGAACAGAGAACAAACATACAACACTTGAGAATACCCTGTATATATCTACTAGTGATAAAGTCATGAGTGCCTTGGACAACCACTTAGGCAGAAACAGTTTCCACTATGGATTCCTTGATGATTTCACCAAAGTTGTCGCTGCCCTTTTTGTCATGTTTCTGAGACAAAGTGTGGTTTTCTTGGATATCTTTCTCAGTTGCTGCTGGAGTGCTGCTGACTTTCTCTGCAGAGAGTGACAAAGATGTGTTGCTTACACTGCCTGTCATACAGATGTCAGGACCTGACCCTACAGAGGAATTGTCATCTCCAGAGGAGGAACCAAGAGCACTGTCATATGCCAGATTCGAGTCCAGGGTTGATCGTTGGTCAACAAAATCTGGGTATGATGGTTCTGAGAGGTTAGGGGACTGGCCAAGGATTGCAGACTGAGAACTGTCTGAATCCAAACTGAAGTCAGTATAGATATGGGCTGCTGCTCTGCTGGCAGTAGTGACATTGCTTACATACCCTGCATCATGCCGAGCCATGTGAGATGAAATCAGGGGGCACTTTTGTGCCAACTGGTCTCTGGTAGTGGTTGTCATGGTTGCGTATGTGGACACATCTACTTCTTTAGATATTGGTGGCACAGAACCTAGATGTTTTTCAGCAGTGTCACTATGGTTTTGAGGCTGTCTATGCCAATTACCTTTGGTTTGTAAGTTGGGGTTTGAAGAAGCATTGAGGGGATTCAACATATCAGATATTGGCTGCAACTTGTACATGTGGTTTGAGGAATTGTTCAGATCCATGTATTTCTCCCGGCTTTGATTTTTGGGCACAAACGTCCTTGCTTTTGACACTGAGCAGAATTCCTGATTTGTTTCTTCATCCACTGTGCCTATAGCAGTGAGGTTTTGATATGACTTTGGATAATCTGTTCCCTCGACAGAATTGTCACTAGAGCACTCACTGGCCTCAGAATAGCTCTCTTCCTGCTTACTAAAGTGAAAGAAGTTTGTAGTGTTTTCTGCATGATAAACTTCCTCATCACTATCATTGAACAACATAACACGAGGCAGTGGACTCCCATTGGTCTGAGTGTGTTGCTGTGGCTGCTGCTGTTGAATGTGATTGGAGGAAGTAAATGTCTGCTGTGGCAGGAGTGACCTCTGCTGAGCATACCTAACCTCTTGCATCATAGCATTACACATCTCACTGTTCTGGCAGTCCCGACAACTGCCTTTCTCGTTGCTGTTGAACTGAGTCCAGTCAATACTATCATTAGAAGATGACATTCCGTTCATACTATTTGACCCCTCTCGAGAGCAGTGACCTTTAACACTTGATTCACATTCCTTCTTTTCTAACTCTAGACGCATGAGTGTGTGGATGAAATGAGTTCTTACACGGATTGGATTAAATTCAATTCTCCCTGCCACATTTCCACAGCCATCTTTACTGCATCCACATGGAAAGGATAGCCGATCAACCTGACACTGAATACCAGCCAGACTACATGCACATTTCTCAGGATCGCAAAACACTTTACAATCACACCCACAAACTTCTCTTGATACTCGGATCTCCCTACACTCATCCTTCTCCAGATTTTCAATCTTTTTCACTCCTGATGTGCGAAGCATGTTCCTTCGCTGTCGAATGGGCACAGGCTGCAGAAAATAGTAGTCATCAAATTCACTGTCCGACTCACTCCCTGATGAAACTTCACCATCTTCCAGCATAACTGTACTCAACAGCGGGCTAGGAAACAACTTGCCCTGGCGCCTCTGTTCCGCAATAATCACACGATGGATTCGCTTTTGTTCTTTGGCATAATCTCTTAAGCTGAACTTCTCAACAAAATTGTGTTTGTTGGCCATACCTGACGAAAAACACAAAAACTTTGTCTCAATATGATCATGATGAGTGAGTTTAGTTTTAGGCGGCACTCAGAAATATTCCAGCTACATGGCGGTGGTCTGTAAATAATGGAGTCTGGACCAGACAATCCAGAGATCAACAGCATGGGCATTGATCTACGCAATAGGGATACGATGACATGTGTCAAACAAGTCAGCGAGCCTGACCACCTGATCCTGTTAGTCGCCTCTTACAACAAGCATGGGTTACTGAAGATCAATTCTAACCCGGATCTTCACGGGTCAATACAATCATAATTCATTTCAAAGGACAATAAATTATTTCATGTCTAGCAAACCTCAATAAGAACTAACAAAATCAGTTAGTTTCAAATTCTTAACTCTCTACCCCAATGGATGAAGTTTTCTTTTTGGACACACATTTTTAGTTGTTTTGTTTGTTGTTGTTTAATGCCGCCATCAGCAGTATGCCAGCTACATGGCTGCGGTCGCCATCAGCAGTATTCCAGCTACATGGCTGCGGTCAGTAAATAACTGAGTTTGGACCAGGCAATCCAGTGGTCAACAGCATGAGCATCGATCTACGCAATTAGGATAGGATATGTGTCAACCAAGTTAGCAAATTGGACCACCCGATCCCGTTAGTCACCTCTTACGACAAGCATTGGTTATTGAAGACCAATTCTAAAAGGTCCAAAAAGTTAACGTTGTGTGAGAATTGTGCTCGTGCGGCACTGAATTTACCTACGGCTATGGAATTACACAGATATATAGAATATTAAATTTCCTATCCGAAGATGCAAATTCAAGTACAAATACATAGATGTGTTTGAAAAGTAGACATTGTCAAATGTTGTCAGCAATATTGTTATGCATTAATAACATAGTAAATTTCTCCACTTTTTATCGTAAACCAAAATAACCACAGTGCAATTATTTGTTTTATGTTGCATCTTTAGGGAAACTGAGTGAATAAAATACTGTCTGATATCTGAACAACTTAATATATGAAATGGATTTGTATGCTTATGTATAACTATATACATTCAATGTTTAAAAATGGCTTACGATAAATGACAAAAATTGATTTTCCTCTCTGACATAAAATGACGACAGTGAGGTCACACATAAAGATAGGGGGTGCATAACTCTGCTATACTTAATTGGAGTGTAGATGTAGTTTGACTAATGTTGGACCATTATTAACAGAGCAGCAGCTTTATCTTCAACTGTAATCATATTACTGAAACAATGACTCCACTTTACTTATGTCATGGGTGTACATGCATTTCCTAGTGTCAGAGAGAGACCACATTGCTGTGTAGATTAGTAGATATTTCACCTAAATGTCGTTCAAGGTATACAAAACCTCAGTTTGTCAGTCAGAATTTGACACTCTTTTGGCAGAGCATGAAATAACTGATTTAGCATTTGAGTAACGCCCTGAATAGGTAAACAATATGACAGTTTTACCATGTATCTCAATGTGGTCAACACACACTTGTTCGGTTTCAGTTTCATGTAAACAAAAGATTGTATCTGTCCCTCTGGCATCCAGAGGGTTAACTGATTCAATAATGCTTTGTCTTCATGTTTTGTCGAAGTGACTGTCAGTTCAACACAAGCTGTACAGCAGTACTGCTCACTCACTCACCTAAAGTAGATCCCCCTTCACTGGGAACACATGTGAAGCCCTGCATCCTGGGGAAGTAGAACACTGTGACCCCTTGGAAGGCCACTGCCTTCTTTGTCCGCTTTGTGGATTCTAAACACAATTATACATCTATGAATAAACACAATAAATCACACAAAACAATAGTAAATCCCTGCATCCATTTACAGCAATGCTGAAAATTGGTTAGAACCCTGAAAATATTCTACTTTATTTCTCAGACCCGGCTTGGCATGTGGCCATTGAGATGACAATTCACCAGTATTGTCAGTTCGATTCCTGTCACCTATATTCTCCATTAGAAAACAGTTCGGTTTCGTGGCTGTCAGACTGAAGAACTTTATTGACATTGTGCAAAACAACAAAAGAAATTGACAACCTACAACCAGCCTTGACTAGGCAAAGTTTTCAGCTATATCACAATTTGCATACAACAGTCATCAACAAGAAAAGCTTTGATCTCCAGAGAAGCAGCTCTCATCCAATGAAAATCTTTTTACTTCTGTTGACTGCATTTGACAAATGTGCAAGAGTTACTTCCCTTCTATTGATTAATCAGTATGTTGATATTGGCAATTTATTACTGAAGAAATATCTTTTTTTAATCAATTTATATTAAAATCTGGGAAAAATCAGTTTGGTTGACCCATAATACAAGAAATGAAATTTGTCTGGCTTAAATAAAATGAAATCATCTTAGATTTATGATGAATGAAATCTTGTTTGTGAATAGTGTAACAGCAAACTATAATTCATGCCTACATTTCTTATTTTCCAAAATATTAAGTTCATGAGACCTTTAGGGGCAAGGTTAGGAAGCAAGTGCAATGCAAAGTTTCTTTGGAAATGTAATTTAGGAGTTTGCAAGTATTTGCTAAAACAAAAGCATTTACATCATTACCATTCACAAGTGCCGGGTGCCATTTAAGAGGAATCCATGGAAGAAGAATATCAAAGCTTAGACTACAACAGCCACCCACCCAATTTTCTATGTTACTTTTTAAAATATATTTCACGCAATGTATTCATAGCCCTTTAGTTTGTGGCTAGTTGATATTCCTGGGGAATAGTATAAATTTCTCCCACTGTTTTAACAGTTAATTAAAAGGGCATTTTATGATTAGCCAGGCAAGATTTTGAGCTTAGTTCTATCCCAATTTACAAGGACAGCACATAATTAATTAATACGGAAAGTGCACTGTGAAGGGGGACAACAAATGGGCTTCACAACTTGTACCCGTGTGGGGAGCCGAATGCCCACAGACGCTTTAACCACTAGGCTACTGATGGGTGAAGGGTATTCCTAACATATCTTAAGTTAACTACGGTCAGTTTTTAAATTTCAAATTATTATTAATTTATACGGATTCAAAATTGCTATCAATTGAACATTTGTTTTCAATGGATATTTTCAGTTTGGATGCTATGCTAAGCCAGTGAACAAACACAGTTTTCATTCATCTGTGGTTCATTTTGGAAGCTAGACTTGAGTTGCACAAAGACACATAAATGCATACTAAAACATGTTCTGAAAAGCATGCTTGATAGCCATTTCAACTGAAAACTAAAGCAAGTTCTAATGAAATGAAGAACAAATAATAACAAAATTCTGTATGTCATTAACATGATAAGTATTAGCATGGTTAGATTTTATAAAAAAACAAACCCAAAACCCTTATGATATGCTTTCAACTTGCATACAAATGACAAAACAGAACGAAGAAATAAGTACAGATGTAATGAAATTAAGAAGTGGGTCAGGATTTGGCTCTCACTTCCTTTATTGGCCGTACCTTTCTTGGTTGTGACATCTGTGCTGCCATCAGTGCCCACGCTGCAGCTACTGTTGCTGTCATCAGTCTCGGATGTACGCGGTGGTGAGGACGACGTGCACGCCACTGCCGACGTCTCCAATTCCTCTAGCTTCCTCTTGGGCATGTTGGGACAGGTGTTAGCCCTGCTGGTACTGGCTGTCAGAGTTTCTCTGGGGCATGGTCTGAAGAAACAAACTACTGTCAGAGACAATCTCTCATCACCCCCACCTGGTCAGTTTAGTCAACTACTGATCACCAATGAAACGCAGATATATGAACTTATTTCATAAATTTGCTACCAATATGTTCAGTGTTTGACACTGATCCATTATCCAAATATTAGTACACCTATCTGGTGCACAGAATAGCCACTGGTCTGATTTTGAACACTACTGTTTGTTGTTCTTGTCAACAATCATACACGTAAATATTTTCTGTTTTTAATCGTCTTAAATGCAAATACATTTATAGTGCTTTCAAAAAAGTTTCGGAGATGATTCAACAACATACTGTCACTGGCCACCAGTCATTTGCATAGTCGACTAAAAAGATATATTTAATAATATAGCATACAACTTCTCTGATAAAATGTATTTTATCACCAAAATAGGTTGGTGAGCAATTCTTTTTGAAACAGTTTCAAAGAACAAATATCCATTATCTTGAAAATCAAAATTACAGAAACATTCTTCCAAATATTTTGGAAGCATAAAAGATATAAAATCAATATTCATTAACAGCAGTTCCACCACTTTTTAAGCCAGAATTTACCTGATTCACAGAAAAAGTTAACAAATAATAAACCTTGTTCAGTACTATTAGTATGTGATTAATACACACATCTGTGTGTAAAGTTAACCAGGTGTCATGCGTAATGAACACTTTTACTTGATCACTTTCAAATCCCTATTCTCAGCGTGTCAAGAAGATCATTTAACTTGTCTCAAGTTCACCTCAAGCAATCATTCAAAATTAGGGAAAGCAATTACCCACTTAGCAGACCAGAAAAAGCCTGTCTCTCCTGCCTGGAGAAATAGCACATAACATGCAATCACAGACTGATTCCCCAGCTTCTTCATAAGTCGATTAAATAATGACAAATATTGATAAGTGTTTCACCACCCTTCAGCTGTTTTGCAAGCCCCTAACGTGACAAAAGCTTTGTCGACAGATCACGCTAATTGACTCGGCCAAGAAGCGGAGATTAGATCAACCTACAACCTGCTTGTAATATTTAAACCAATGAGAATTAATTAACGGCAAAACACAGCGGCGGCAATGAACTTACCCACGTCGGGACTCTTGTATTAAACAAAATCAACACCGAAGTGCTCGAAATCGCAGCTTACTACACAAGTCTCTTAATCACACCGCTGTCTTTTTTCCTAGCGGCTTTCTACCGAGCAAGTCCATCTGCCCGTAGTCTTAAACTCCAGTATTTACAGGCAGTCTTGCTGGTTTCCATGGCAACGCATCCCATTCCACTATAATTTGACAGACTCGACTAGCTAGCCTCATTCAGCAGAGTCAGAAAATCAATACTGGCTCCCTGTCAGGGACTTTGTAGGGAGGAATGATCAATATTTATAGCCTGTTTCTATTTCTTCAATTAACTGGGGACTACCAACTTTCACAATGGACAAAAATTAATTTAATGACTTTGCTAGCAGAAATATGTCACCTCCCAGTTTCAGCAATCGTGTACTGAAATTACGACATTATAAATTTGAAATAAATACTTTAAGTTCTCATCTCCTCCCAAGTGAAATCTGATGAAGTTTTAAAGAACTTTAGACAAGCTTGATATAAGTAACATCCTTTTCACACTTGAATTCATAAATGTAATTTTGACGAATACTGACAACTTAAAATATTTTAGAAAATCCTTTTAGGGAGTAGACATCACTGCAGGCATGTAGTTTTCGTCTTGGTAATCAGAAGGATAAAGTCTGTTTCCATCAGTGAGAGCATAAATCGTGTCATCCAGAAGAGTGGGCAGCACTTCCAAATCCAATTACACCGACCAGGTCTGCCCTGACCAAACCTCGCACACAACCCATTGTCATACCAACACAATATTCACTGGAACATCTGATGGGGGATTTCTCAGTATCATTTTAAGCCTGGCAGTGTCAAGCCAGCCATAGTTTAATCACAGATTCATCTCTATCAACACACCATGCAATTAAGTCTTAACTGACAATACAATAGACAGTGCAACAAGAGATGACTAGTATAGTGTTCACACATAAAAACTGAACATCAAATCATATTTCAGTATGTATAGTAATGACATTATCAAACACATGTTTGAAACAAAGTCCTTGTGATGACAATATACTGGTTGAAAGAAGGCATGTCATGTGATATTACAAGAAAAAAGATATACCAGGATCACCTTTAAATAGGGGTGGGTATTGCAGAGAATTTTCATATTGCGATATATTGAGATGCGGAAGCATATATTGCGATATGTATTGCAATATATTGCAAGGATTATGTTTTTAACAAAAACTACTTATAATCGAGTTAATGCTTGATTATAAAGCAAAAACACAACAAAATCACTATGATTGATTAACCTTTTATAAAAACTCTTAATCATGACAAAATAAAAATTGAAGTAACATTTGGCACTAATGAAACAGGGAAAAGAACAATTAAAAAAACAGAAATATCCGAAGATTTCCGAGCGTTACGAAGTTTTCCGAATGCATGTCAAAATACCGGTTTTCGATCAGCGTATCGCAATACGTATCGTTTTCATGTCTGAACCGGTAAATACCGGTGTATTTCCTCATGAACACAGTACCATATTCACCATAATAAATGCCCTGAAGGATTAGAAAATGGACAAAGGTTGTTAACATACAAAAGTTCAGTTTACTCCACATAAGCAGTTCAAACATCTTTCATACTAGTTATACTGCAATTACAAACCCCTTCTAAACTTGTTTTTCAATAACAAAAAAAAAGCTGTAATATGCACAAAACATACAGATTCTGGAACAACATGTAATTAAATATGTTTCAAACAAATAATTCATAATAGCATATCTTAATACACTGTAGTTTTCCTGCAGTGAATGAATCTGGGTCTTGTTGTAACTATGGAAGGCACCCATAGAATGTACACCATTTCTTGCCAGTTTGTTCAGACACCAGTCACAAGATCACTTTAACCATTGGTCAATGTGAGTCAAGTTTATGACTGTCTACATCACTGTAACTAGGCACAAAGACAATTTGTTTTGGAAATGTTGGAATATGAATAACGTATCGAAATGGTAACATCAATCTCTCCCAAACTCGGTACATTTCATGGCAGGTGTCAGATGTAATAAGATGACCATATTGTTAGTTGATTGACATTCCAGCCAACCAATGATCAGAATATTAAAACTAATCAATGACAGCTTGGGGATTGTCATACTGTAAGCAAATTGAATCAGTACATGTTCTTGCTTGTAAATGCTTTTTGGGTTTAAAGTCTGCAACTTCTAATCATGTAGTGCGAGGAGAATGTGGTAGATACTCACTCTGTATAGATAGAAGTCTACAACCCGCCAGCCCCAGTGTCCGACTGTATATTTCACAATGACTTTGATTGAAGTTGTTATATGTGACATGTGACATGTGACAATCTTTGCTGTTTACAAATATTATGTTTGTTAATAATTTCAATGCCAATTATAAGAAATGTTAAATCTGAAATGTGTGTTTAATTTTATTCTATGGGTCCTGTGAATTTTCAATGGGTCAGACAGACATCTGAAACTTACAGGACCCAGTGTCCTGTTACTTTGAAACACCAGAGCTCCACATAAGATTTAGCTCATGTGGGTACTGTACCCACTGTATTTTTTGGGAGTGGGTATTATGAATGTTGAATGGGTATTTCATTTTCCGTTACCCACAGCTTTCAAATATGTGCATATTTCAGTCATTTTACTCACCTAAGTATTATGTCATTGAGTAAGTTTACTAAACAAGTATGTTCTGCCTTATGTCATACCTAATCAAAACTAACTTAAATATAATGGAAATGATTTCATAAAAAATCACTCATCCTATACTGACAGTTCAACACTTGTCATATACTAACAGTACAGCTTGATAGCAATCGATGTCTTTTTCATTACGCAAGCAATTTTTATAAATATATTCCGTACGCATTTGTTTCAAACTTTTTGCGCATCTAACATTTTAAATGCGTAATTGGTACGCAACAATTATTTTTCAACGTGTAAATGGAAATTTTCTATGCATATTTTACCCGGATATGCAGCTTATCTGGGCCTCTGAACACCATTCGTGAACACTGTATAACCGCTTATAAAGACTGTGTAAAATAGTGGTTAAAGTTACTTAATATGCCAGATTACCAATTTCCACAAAAATGGTTATTATATGTTGTTGCAATTGTCAGTTAATGTATGAACATGGTTTCGGTTATATTTGGGAAAGATAAAAAGTAGATTGTGCTGAAGCTTTTCTTTCAGTTTGTTTTCCGGTTTGAAATGTTCATTTGAACAAGAATGGCATACATGTTTGGTTAATTTTTCTCATTTTAACTCGCATATGCTTTACAATCAACCTTTTGAATCAGAATTTTATCTTTCACAGAGCTCCACATAAGATTTAGCTCATGTGGGTACTGTACCCACTGTATTTTTTTGGGAGTGGGTATTATGAATGTTGAGTGGGTATTTCATTTTCCGTTACCCACTACTTTCAAATATGTGTGTATTTCAGTCATTTTACTCACCTAAGTATATGTCATTGAGTAAGTTTACTAAGCAGGTATGTGTGTTCTGCCTTATGTCATACCTAATCAAAACCAACTTAAATATAATGGAAATGATTTCATAAAAAAATCATTCATCCTATACTGACAGTACAACACTTGTCCTATACTAACAGTACAGCTTGATAGCAATCGATGTCTTTTTCTTTACACAAGCAATTTTTATAAATATATTCCGTACGCATTTGTTTTAAACTTTTTGCGTTTCTAACATTTTAAATGCGTAATTGGTACGCAACAATTATTTTTTCAATGCGTAATTGGACATTTTATATGTGTATTTTACCCGGGATACGCAGCTTATCTGGGCCTGTTTCATTAATTACAGTACATAAATTTCGATTTGCACTTGCAAAATTTCGTTCACATTCTTTAGCCATTGAGAGAGATAGATATCTTAATGTACCAAGGAATGAAAGAATATACATATTGAGACAGAATATCATATTTTATTGATCTGTACAGTCTTTGATAATCCATGTCAACGATACATAGCCAAGAAATATTATGAAGGTCCTACTGTGACAAAACATAACATGCTCGTGTCTTCTAACCAAACCATCTGTTAGAAATTTAGACTGTTTCATTTACCATGCCTCGCAGTTAAGACATGCTATAGTAAAGTGAACTACCTCATGTACATCTCTGTAATACCTACATCTATATACTTATGTGTAATGGACCAATTAATGTTGGCCCACATCTGTACTGAAATAAAAAAAGAACTGACAGCTTGTACACATTGGGCTACCATGCCACAGAGCCAACCATGTCACCAAGCCTGAAGAAACCATTTTGTCTTCTTTTGATGGACCAATACAACCCATGCATTACCATGAACACTACATTTTTCTCAAAACAGCAGAAACTGACAATGAGATATAGAAAACCAGCATGTTACGGCTGCAATACAGTGTTTATTAGCTAAAAGGAACATAAATGATATTCCTGCTATGTAGGATGACTTTTCGAAGTGACAGACAATCTGTGTATGCCAGCTGCTAAATTGAAAGTGTTTACACAGAAAATCATAACTACTTACGTTTTACTATCGTCCAGCAGTTTTTTTCTCCAATTTTCATCGAACATTCACTTGTACAGTGAGTGAGTGAGTTTGGGTTTACGTCGCTTTTAGCAATATTCCAGCAATATCACGGCAGGGGACAACAGAAATGGGCTTCACACATTGTACCCATGTGGAGAATCGAACCAAAGTCTTAGGAGTGACGAGCGAACGCCTTAACCACTAGGCTGCCCCACCGCCCCTTCACTTGTACAGACAATACGTGCATGTTAGTAGTTACATGCATAGATACATGGTACTTGCAAATAACTAGCACATAACTAGAAAAAAATTCAATTACAATAGTAACAAAAATGTTAAAAAATAAATAAAAAAACATAAAAATCACCAGTCAAAGTAATATGATTGTGGCTCCCACAATAGAATGCCTGGGGTAACCCTGACTTGATAATAATATAAAGATTTTGTCTTCATACTGAACAGTCAGTGTTGACACTGAGCACATTGAACCATATCAGAGTTACATTTGGACAGGCGAAACTACGTTTGGGAGTACAAGTCGTCCTCTTTTTCACTTGCATCTGAACTAGCCTTTGATATTCCTTAGGTTTATATTTGCAATATCATCACTTGAATGCAAAAACATTTGTGTAAAAGTGATATACCAATGTACCATGCCTTACATTGATTTCAAGTTGTCAACTTTGAATGAACCTTTCCACCTCACTTTAAAGTTTCTACACCACGTCAGCAGTCATTACTATTAAGTTTTGTCAATACAGACTAGGAGTGGTTTGAATGTTAACTGTCACACTTTTCCAAAGGAATGGCAAAGTTATCTCCCTTGAATTGTTCACTATTTCTACATTTCTTGTCATACTGAATGCATACCTATCAACAAACATTTCATATGCTTCAGGAAATACTAGAATGTGTATTAAAACAAATAAAAAAGATTGGAAACTGATAACCTTAAAATAATGTTTAGAATTAAGTCAGCTGCTAATGTACTAACTGATGCAGCGTTAGATCTCCAGAACTATATTTATGTACCCTTCAACTTCTGAAATTGTATCATGAAGTTATTACAAAAGCTTGACCTTCATCTTATATTTTGAAGACTGATCAGTCAACGTGGCTTCACTGATACTAAAATATATACATGGAAAGAATGGGGCCACCTGACAAGCTAATACATTTGCCATAATAACATTGAGTCTTGGAGTCACAATTAAGATGATTTTTTTTCCTTTTGACTGAGTGAAGGCCTAAGTAAATATCTACTAAGACGTCTACTAATGTTTTGAATGCCTATCTGATTACTAAGTAACCTTGTGCATCTTGCATCATGACACAAGAGTCAATCTATATTTCCTCACTACATGTGAAAATATGCTGTCTCTTTGGCTGGTTCAAGTATGCAAATTATGTGAAATCCGGGACTGCATGTACTTTGCAGAAAAGCTATACTAACAGCTGCTACATGGTCGACAATGAGTGTTTCTATTGCTATTGCATGCACATCTGATGTTCTAAAACATGTTTAAGATGCTATTTTTCAGCATAGTAAATTCATAATGTATGCAGTATGCTCTATTCTTATGAAATTATCCATCCATAACATGTCATCTGTTAAAAGCAGTTGTAAGCATTTATTTGCCACGTTTGCCCCCTGCCAGCTATCGTTTGATATACTACTAACATTTGAGCAAAATTGAAAAAGAACAATGGTTATCTCTTGTGACTGAATAAGAAAACAATTCTCTGCAAGGGTGATGTGATACTTGCTGACCTTGTATATATGTAATATACTTGATTTTGCCTGCACACGAAGGGGTGACAAGTACTTGTTGTCCCCAGTCAATAACTGACAACATGTCATGTCATAGGTGAGCATGAATCAGGTATACTATGTAGCAGGTTGAGTCCTGCTTAAGTAGGACATTGGTAATAGAACAGAAATTTATATCAGAATTATTCAGTTTTGCATAAATTCATAAGGTCAAAAGACAAAAAATCATGAACATGACATGTTTTGTGCTAATATGTATGAACAGCTCATGCTAAATTTCTAGCAATAAACATCCTACAATCACCTGCAACTGTCCAGTGTGTTAAAGCTTCATTCTGCACCTAATAAATATCCTGGACTGATTTCGTAACAAATAGTACAGATAGATTCGTTTCAACTAATTTGAGTATGATTTTCCCATGACACTGTCCTTATATCATAATGAAGGTATATCATTTCAAAGTAATGGGATTGGATATGAATCAAATCAAATCAAATCATATCTTACTCATCTACAAACAAATTCTGTGGGATGACAATAAATGGGTCCTCCGTAATTTCCTCCATTTAAATACCACAAACACACAGCAGTGTTCAAAATACGAAAGCCAGCATATATCTTGGGGTCTGACATATTTTTATATATTGGTGATTAGATACTAATCAGAGCTTCCTTAAACTTACCGGTACTACTTGTATGACTGTAGGATTTTGATTTGGTACACTACTAAGTTGCAATGGTGCCAGCCATAACAGAATGAACACTGAGCCTCCAATACATGCCAGCCCTTAACAGATGCCGAGTCAACAATCTGACTGAAATTCTAAACACCCAGATGACTAATAATTTAAATGGGGGTTGTTGGAACTGAATGTATATGTCAGGGTACAGATTGCGATCAGTCTCTACTGGTAGAATCTCCGATCCTACTAGTAGAGATTGCAATCGGAGTCTCTATCAGTAGAAACTCTAATTATATTGAATAACCTATACAATCGCAATCTCTACCAGTAGAAGCTCAAATCTGATCCTACTAGTAGAGATTGCAATCTATATTTAGAAAAT
The DNA here is from genome assembly GCF_003918875.1 of Haliotis rubra. Taxonomy (NCBI): domain Eukaryota; kingdom Metazoa; phylum Mollusca; class Gastropoda; order Lepetellida; family Haliotidae; genus Haliotis; species Haliotis rubra. Next base: position 216,673 of record NW_025767257.1, on the reverse strand, counting down.
ACAAAATGTATTTTCATATATTGTAGAATGACATCTTCCATTGAAAAGTGCACACTGTTTGTATAACTTGTTTACAAACAAAATGAAAATAAAAAATTGTTACTTCGTTTTCATTTATGATTGTTATTGTAAATAAATGTTACTCTAAAATTAAAGGGTCACTGATCCAGAGCGATTATTGTTTCCAGCCAACAGTCTAATTACGAAACCTAGCTGCAAACTGGTCAGCCCCTGCTCCCTCGACCGTGACGGACACAGGGACTGGGCTACTGCTCACCTTGGCAGAATTTCTTCAACCTACTCAGTGGGACATTAGGAAGGATGGATGCCCATCACATGCCGTCATTTGAAAATATCCCCTACAGTTCTAGTCTGATTGTAATAAAGTATCCCAGCAGTGTAGGCTTTTGCAGATTTTCAGATTTTGGGATGGTATAGTGACTGATCCAATTTGATCCTATTTCTGTGTTTTTTACCTCAATATTTAATCATGTAAAAATATGATGTCTATTATGTATGCTATGATATCAAAAACACACATTTCATATACTAGTATTTGAATCCATAAACTAAATAACCCCACTTTGCCATTGCAAAATAAATCTGAAATTTTACTTAGGTACATAGGTATATACAGTTTTAAACTAAGTACACAGCACATGCTTACATATAATGTAACAATGAAGTTCTGTTCGTATCCTCAAAACAGTGTCTGCCCATCAGTTTTTTTTCAGGCAATTGAACTTGCATGCAATACAGCGATTACTACTCTCTTGCTGTAACCCTTGTTTGGTGGTAAACCTACACGTTATTTGTCACCATTCACTTCGTGGTCAGTTAATGAATTTATAACAGGTATAATTAGTAACTTGGCATTTCTTGTGTCTGGAGTAAATACTCACCATTATAAATTGAGGTCTGATGTGGCAAATGTTTTACATCTTATGTAATATGCGCAGATTGTTACATTTCCAGAAAGCTATTGTTTATCGTTTGTTAATATCATGTTTTTCTCTGTACGATTATTATATCTATAATATATCTGTATTCCGGAGCGGTATTCATATAAGCACCATACTGCTTGTTTACCAATCCGGTTCCTCTTTTGGAAATAAATATGTTTAAACCATATGCGCATGAAAGTGCAGTAAGAGGAATTATCAGCTGAGTTACAAAACAAACATCGATCAAAGGATTAACCGATAACACGCTGATTGATTAATTGCTTTTATCTTACACAGCGGATTTGTCAAAAGGTGTTCATGTATGTAGATTTACTAATCCATACTGAATACACCCTGTCGTAAAGTCTCTTTGTAAAAACAACGTCCTTCCTTCAAAGGATTAACCACCAATACATTGATTGATTGCTCATTATTGGCTACTAAATTACTTTTTTAAAGAATGGCGGACATCATGCAATTAGTTGCCAGGTGTGCTATCTGGAGTGACCAATGGGACCATACACCAATGTGAAAAACCTGAATCGATAGATCACTTTTTCGCATATTAGACTGTTAAAAGACAAATGGCATGGAACAGGATTCTTTGTCAGCTGCAGATGAATGGCATCTCATTCCTTTATGTGGATATTGATGGATACATTTCCCAAACAAGGTAATAGCCTGATATTGTTGCTATAACTTTAGTCTGTTTTAATTTTAATATTTGCATTTTGTTTTTATTTATTTGTTATGGCATTCAACAGAATCATTTTTTTGCTGTGAAGTGTAATGAGACAGGCAACATACACTAAGTCGCACTTAGGGTGTGTGTGTGAAATATGATACACGTTGGCAATCTATAAAATGTCTAGATATTGCAATCATGTTAAGTATAAGCATTTTTTACCACTGGCTGATGGTTAAACTTAAAATGTTTTCATTTGTTATCAAAATAATGCCATTTAATACAACATTCAGATTCTACCAGATCACAATCTCTACCCTGACATATACATATAGAAACATCAGTACTGTAGATAAACTATGTTCATATTGTATTGTGTCATAGTTCTAACCAACCACCCCAGGGGCGGATACAGCTTTTTGAGAAAGGTGTGTTGGGTGTGTGTGTGCACACTAATGAGAAAAGGAGGGGTGCACACAAAAGGGGGAAAGGAAAAACATCCCCTCTGAATCTGCCTATGTGACCCCCATCTAAATATGGGTATATATGTTCCATTTCACTGGTCTTGTCACAAGGACAGAACTAGGACAACATAAGTCAAACTATCCCAGGCATAGGCAACATGTTCTTTAATGCTAAAACATGGGAAAGGGGAAATTTGTATTGGCTATTAGACTGGTGGTAAGTTCTCACCCTGTTGATATGTAGGTTACCTCAACAAAGCCATAACATTAGTTAATCTGTAGTAACATGAATTGGGTACATAAATCCAATTTGGGAATTCTTACTGACTTGGGGCCAGTGAAAGTTGGTGAGAATTATATTGTAACTGAAATAATGTTATGAATAAGTTTCCTTCATAAAGATATATTCAGCTTTTACTATTAACATTAACTTTAATACTATGTAATCTGTGCCGAAGTCTACACAGATTTTGCTTAAACAATGAAGGAATTATGCATCTTTTCATCGGCTAGTCCTATCGTCATAATATCAGAGAGTGATGTTCCTCTCAGCATGACCCTTTGAGAATATTATCCACAGAAAACAAACACGACAAAATCAACTCACACCAAAATGAAAATTAGACAACTCTCATGACAAAAAAGAACTGTCTCCAACAAGATAATGCTTGCACTAAAGCTAAAATGAATCAGATACAATAAGACCATATATGTCCATCATTTTGCTACACTAAATGTACAGCCACCGTAGGTATATAAGTTAGTGTGTGAGCATGGTTTTAATCCACATATGACAAAATCCCACCGATGTCATGCCAGGCCACACCAGAAATGGGTTTCACATTTGTACGAGGTAGGGATTTGAACCCGGGTTGAGGTTACAAGTAAACACTAACAATTAGGCTGTCCCATATTGGTATAGCAATCAAAATTGACCCAAATATACCAGCTTGGACATCTAAAAACAATCAGTCTTACCAATCTGTAATAACATAAGCCATCATTTTCAGTTTATCTCCCCCTTCACTAATCTGCCAGGTGCACTGATCCCATCAGTAAAACCATAAACAGACAATATGTTGTAGGTGCCATACGAACAGTACATGTTACTGAGAGACAAATTAATAGGTTAACCTGTGCAGTCTTCACCAATATCAGTACATTCAAGCAGGTGTATGGGCAATATATCTTTTCTTGTGAAGACTGATATATTCTATGTCCTGAAATGTGATTTAGTGATGTGTCAGGGATGACCACAACTGCTTATATTGCAACAGTAAAGCATCTAATGGGCTTCAAAGGCAAGGTAGTGAAATCAGTTCGACTGTTCCTTCTGGATTGCTTCTAATTTTTAGGCTAATTGCAGGCATTTCAATAGTTTTAACCCGAAATAGGAATGTCTTCTGTAGTGTTGGGCAGTCAGTTAATTTAAACATAGCACCAGAACGGAGTAGGTATGCCACTAAACCAGGGAGACAAAAATGTTTGGACATTGTGACACAATGCCAACAAATTATTACATTAATTACATAAGATAATATTCGACATAAAGAGAGATGGAATCACTGAAATCTATTTTGGTATTTGTGAAATAGAAGGCTAGTGCACTGTGCAAAAACTATATTGCAAGGATGACAGTGGTTTAAGGTGTTTATTGCAAATTCAAGATGAGAATAAGACCTACATTTGCCAGCATGTCGTGAATTAAATGACTTGTGGGTTTTTGTAATGACATGTATCATAAAAATTACCCTTGACATAATGAAATCTGCAGACAATTCTAACTCCTGTCCTGGCTGACAACACAATAACCTATACGTACATTAAATACACATTTAAGGATCCTTACTAGTGATTGAGTGAGTTTAGTTTTATGCCGCTTTTTAGCAATATTCCAGCAATATCACGGCAGGGGGAGAACAGAAATGGGCTTCACACACTGTGCCCATGTGGGGAATCAACCTGGGTCTTCGGCATGACGAGCGGATGCTTTAACCACTAGGCTACCCCACTGCCCCCGGATCCTTACTAACCACATTTATTTTTGTTGAAAACCTCAAAGGACTTATATCTCACAATTACTATACAGTTTGCATTGGCAGTGACATGCATGTGTATCCATGTTTAAACGCTCCACTCAGCAATATTCCAACTAATTGACAGTAGAGACAGGACCAAACAATCCATGGCTGATACAATGAGCATCTATCCACTGTATCAGAGGATGATTACAAAATCAACAAGCCTCATCGCACAATCCATTTAGCTGCCTCTCCTGGCCAGCATGGGCTGCCGGGAACCTGTTCAACACTGAATCCCTGCAAGGTCTGATAGGTAAAACTCATTTTGAATTTCATTCAACTATAGCCTTTTGTGTTTCAATTATCCATGATTTTTCCCAAACAAACAATTCTTTAACAGCATTTTTCTCTCGCTACTTCAACAGATGTCTGCACAAAAAATGTCAAAATAGTAATATAATAATCATATTTGATGTTTTTGCATTACACATGCATGACTTTTGAGCAGTCAACATTAGCATGTTCTATTATACACTTTAGTAAACGTATTACACACACACACACACACACACACATACCATTCAACATTTAGTAATAGTAATAGTCCGCTTATATGGCACTTACCGGTATATCCAGGCACATTACCTGCTCATGGTGCTATAAGCATTTACTATCCCCAGTCATAACAAACTATCATACTTTCCAATACTTTTTCAACTCCCTGGGGATTATTCAGCTATGCTGCCTGTTAGTGTTAGGCGCAATTAACTAAGCACTCACATTGCTAGCACATCCTCACGGGTACCCATTTTACAGCTGGGTGAACTGAAACAATGTGGATTTAAGTATCTTGTCCAAGGACACTTCGCAAATGTGCCCACCTCAGGACCCGAACCTAGGTGTCTCCACAGGGGATCGAACCTGGGCCTTCAGCGTGATGGCAAGACGCCTTACCACTGCACTATTGTGCTCCTTTGAACCATGCATATACATAGATTGTGTTTATTGGGAAGGGGGTAAGTGCGTCTTAGTTAGGGCTGGCTACAAATATCAATAATCAGAAATATCACTGATGGGAAGAATTATTTATGATTATCAACAATAAAACTGTGTCATCATTAATATCTATGTAAAAATAGTTTTTAAATTTACACACACAACACACAAAGTTATGGCTTAATTCATGGGTCAGTTATCTTTAGAAAGCTGTTTTGTTAATAATACTTGCAAAACGTGTTCCCACTCACAAGTGACATGACATATGTTTTGGGATTTATTTCACTTTATTTTGCACTATAGTTTCGCTAAAAGTTACTTCTCCAACTTTTATTGATAATCGATGGATGTTAAGTTATCGATCTCTATAGATCATGCCTACACAAGACTAGCCACACCAAGCCTTATTAAAATATTTGTAAGAAAATCAAATGTGATTATTGACATTATATTTCACTCAAACTGATAAATGATCAAAAAACTTAATACTACTTCAGAGGAAAGTTCTAAAGCATTGTTGAAGATAAGTCAAAGTGGAAAGATACTGCCAGCTTTGTAAATGAACAGATTGCACACATTATGAACATCTGTACCATACAAATCTTTTAGAATGATGTCTTGTTTGATGGGAAAATGTAATTTACTACTATTTTAAGTGCACAGTCTTAAAATAATTTGATTAGCACCTATAATAACGCAATACAACATTTATCGAGTTATTGGACACATTTAATGTGATAAAATAATTTGGATAAATGGTATATTTCAAACTATGACCTGTATGTATATTTCAATTTAGCAACAGAATTGTTGGATGGTAAATTTGAAATATTATTTCTAATGAAATCACATAAAAGAAAATGTTGGTGTGAAAGCTCTATACTATTATATGCTTTATTCCATTAACAACCACAGCGAAACATAAGCTAGTTTTGGATATTCAGTTGGAAAAGAGCTTTCATGAAAGAAGATGCAATAGAGGACCACTAGCTTGGCAGAGTGTGTCATGTCATAAGTTGTCGCATTACACATGGATGAAACGATTCCAACATCATATTATTTCACAAGGGAAGTATTCATATTTCTGACAAAAAGATTGACCACTGAACAGAAGCCATGAACACCTGACCAAATTTTTAAGGATCTAGTTCATAGGTGATCATGTTGTCCAACTGGAAAAGTAAGAAATGTTTTCTGGTACCAGATCTATTTGTTTTAACATTTATCACTTGCTCATGCAAATGCATTGAAATTAATTTCTCATCAGTTGATTTTGTTTCACTTTGCTTATTGATGACAGTAACCCAGCCCAATACAATATATTGACGGCTTTGACATGAGACTCGGAGCTGTCAGATTTAGTTCAGAATGATTCAATTCTTATTCACTAGAAGACACTGTTCTAATCATTATGATATGTATTACAAGTTTAAGCAGGAAATTTAAGATGACTATGAACGGACAGCTTTGTAAAAACATGTAAACAAAGACCGAAAGACAAACACCTTGCAAATGTCAACATTACAAAGTTATGAATCTCTACCTGACCATGCTATCCTGCTATGTTAACAAAGGATCGACAAAACGTCAGTTGTTTACCAAAGGATACGAGCATTACCACCGACCATTTCAATACCCAGCAATTGCAATAACCAAATCACTCCAAACATGTGATGTTCCCGAGACAATTGATGGTGAGAATTTCGTTAAAATGAGGGAAAATTCCATCATAGATTTGACTGTGAAAAAGTTTATGCATGTGAAAATGCGAGATCATCAAATCCCGATTCATACTTACATTAGGAGCTTTCAGTGAGATATAACACGTGTTGTTGATGACAGCAGCCGACACAAAGCGTCTTTAATTGTCCCCCTTACCATTCATGAGCCGGGCCAGTTTAATACGGATGAATTAATAGCCTAACTCTTGATAAATCTACGTGACCTTCCACAACTCAATATGCATCTGGCTTCCTCGCCCATGCGTATTCATCCCCGACAAGAAAATAGTTCCGTTTGTCGGTTACTATAAACTTGAATCTGCATGTGAATTCAAGGGAAGGGGAACAGTTATAGAACAATTATATTCTCCTACCCAAATTTAGCTGTAAAGACAATTGTTTATTGACAAACTAATTTACATTGGAATTATTCCGCGGAACATTGTCTCTACCATCCTAAAAATGTTGACGTCATAGACTAAGTCATGTCCGCTTTCTTCACGCCTTTTAGGGAGGCCGAGTTCATTTTCTCTTGTGGGGGTGTACCACGTAAAATACCATTATAACCTGTCTTATATTCCACAAACACACATTTCTTATTCGACAATATACATTTGTAGTACATTAGACTACCAAACGTATGAAATGCCCATACACGAAACGAGAAAATACAAATTCTTCGTGCACGCTTTATGACAGGTTACCCAGAAGAAAGGTAAAGTCGGAGGTTAAAGGTTAAGTCTTGTTTTGTTTGTTCCACCACGTGGTTTCGTTTACTTTTTGACAGCGTGAAAACTTTCATAGCAGAAGTAACCATGCTATGTGTTAATTGCCAGGATCACTGAAATGAAAGGTATTGTGCTATACTGGTCGTATGGTGATTAGCTATCGTGCGTTATTGTTTATACCGTAACGGTCAATTCGCGCCAAAACATTTGTTTACAGACTGTCAGAAGTATATACTATTGATATCACATCATACATGTCAGTATGGGGTCACCGTAATATTTCCTTGTTATGGTTTTATATTTTGACGAGTGTCTTTTTACAGGAATAATTCCTCAGAAGGGCTTACTGTTTTCAATCCCACATGTCTTCAGTGGCAATAACTATTACATATTCTGAAACAATATCTGTAGATATTTTACTGTCTCTGATATGCAACTTCAGGAATATTCTTCTGAACTATTTAGATAATCTCATTACAAAATAAATAATGTAGGTTTAGTTTTAGTGTCATGTATGGTGAAGTATCAATTGTAAGTCTTTGCATGCATTCATTTTTTTTTGTTCAGTGTGATGAAACTGTTAATTTCCACTTTAAAGTTAAACCTTTGGTTTACATATACAGCAAACTTTAAACAAAATCCACAATCATGAAATATAATGGAATAGTTTCTGGTATCGAAATATTATTAGTGAGTGAGTGAGTTTAGTTTTACACCGCTTGTAGCAATATATTCCAGCAATATCATGGCGGGGGACACCAGAAATGTCTTCGGCATGAATAGCGAATGCTTTACCACTAGGCTACCCAAAAGCCCGAAATATCATAAGTGCACATGCATGTGTGTACTGTAGGCACCGAAATGGATTTACTGTCTGACTGGGAAATTGGAACTAAGTTCTGCTTGCTTAAAATTAACTCATGGTCACTGAATACATGTTTTAGTGGATATCAGATAGTCAAATTGGACAGTTTTGCCACTACAGTGTCAGGATGCACCACATTATCTCACAGTCCCAGAGCCATATTATTTTCCATAGGCTGATCATCCAGAGAGGGATGCGCAACCCTACTTTTGTCCTGAAAGTTTATTAAATGACCATTGAAACTATTGTGACACCCCCCCCACCCCACCCCCACCACCTCTCAAAAGCTGTAGCCACCCCTGTTTCTCTTCCTCCCAAAAGTCTGGATTTTTATCTTGTTCAGGAATCTCAGTCTCACATCTCAGTGAGGCTCCTTGTCAATTTTAATGGAGTTATTTGTTTCTTTGAGAGCTATATTTTTTCAGACGCTAAACATATTAGTCTGCCAGAGGAACCAACCAATTTTTAGCAGATATAGCATTTTTTTAATGTGTTCAGAATATTATGTATAAGTTTTGAGTAAACATCAAGTATCACTGCTGGAGAGTGACTATGTTGCTGATGCTCACTGTCTGGTACAGGAAGATGGATTTAAAAAATCAGGAAATTGATCACAATGGTCATGGTGATGCATGTGAAATGTTCCTGAAAGAGATAATCACAGCGAGAACAGTGTTGTTGGGGGGAAAAACATATTTTTGCTTCTAGTATTCAATAGAAAATTAAGAAAGTCCTTACTATAACCACACATAACCCAGATGAAAAATGAGATGAAATTGCTCTAAAGAGGTTTTGGTTTGGTCACACACAGGTAAACTGTAGCACAAATAGGGTTGCGGAACAGAGAGAAAATTGACCAGGCTTAATTCCTATAAGAAAAGCAAGATTTATGGATGTCAACACTTCTTTATTGTGAATAACACAACACAGGCTTCCTATATGCGAGAGAAACGAGCAAAGGTTGGCAACATACTTCCCTCGCTTCGCTTCGAAAAATATTTTTAATATCAAAATAAAATATCGCCACCATCAAAGGTAGACACCCATTTCCTCACAGGGTTGTGCTCTCAGATTTCCAACCTCATATTTAATAATTACTCATGTAAAATATATTTCGTTCAACATTTTAAGTGCCTGGCATATCAAATCGTTCTTTGCCTCTATTACCCCTGCCAGCATCAGGTTCAATGGCGAGAAGGAACAAGTGAGTGAGTGAGTTATGTTTTACGTCGCTTTTAGCAATATTCCAGCGATATCACGGCGGGGGAAACCAGAAATGGGCTTCACTCATTGTACTCATGTGGGTAAGGAACAAGAATATGCAGAAATTAAAAACAAATATCATGTTGCCTAATTTTACCATTAAACTGTTGAAGATTATTAACTCATCTGCCGTCATTATTGTTAGAATTTTGTAACATTTGTTATATAAAAACACTTCTGACATGAATGAAAGCAAGGGAGGTAACTCTGCAAGTAGTTATCTTTGCAGGAAATACAAACCTGGAAATATTTGTTGTCTTTGCTGATGATACTGGAATATTCTCAAGTACTGTAAAAGTTAATAGATCAATTAGAATTATACTGTAATATTTGGAAGCTCATTGTTTATATAGAAAAAACTAACGTTGTCATGTTGCAGGGCTCCAGATAAGCATTGGGGGTGAGAGTGTACTTACACATCATATTGCAAGTGGAGGTGTACTGAGAATATTGAAGGAGTACTGACATGTTTTTGTGTGAGCGAGTTGGTGATGTGGTTTGTCTGGACGATTCATTGATCTATATTTCTAACCATGTATTTGTATTTGAAGACGCGTGAGAAATAACTGAGCGACCGTGTGATGCGCGAAATGTCAGGTCCTACTGGATATAAATAGCAACAGTGTAGTTTTTAGCCAATCGAAAAATAGTGACGCATATCGTTGCATGGCAACGCAAGTGATTCCTACTGTCAGGGATTTCCTCATGTGTCAAATCGTGTTTCGCAAAAGAAACTTGACAAGTATTTATCCGAAATAGATTTTCATTTGCACGGAAATTAAATGTTAGACATACATAGGTATTTATGTGCGTACATGATACGCTTGAAATCTTATATTATGTTGTACTTAATTGATTTTGAGGCGTACATTACGCCTGTACGCCCCTTATCTGTAGCCCTGCGTTGAGTAAGGGCAGTAAACTGGCACATAAGGAAATATTGTGTTTCAAATGTAAAACATAAGATACACTTACTTGAAATATTTGGGTGTTACACTTTCAGATAAGTTGTCTTGGAAACACCAAAACATCAATGCAGTGAGGGAAGGGAAGAAGGTTGTGTCTGCTCTGTTATATAATTTCCAAAATGCACATGACATTTTTTGTGATTTTGTTAAGTAGATTTCACAAGTTCTTTATTTGAGGGTGGCGATAGGGTAGCATAGTGATTAAAGTGTTCGCTTGTCATGCCAAAGACCCGGGTTCGATTCCCCACATGGGTACAATGTGTGAAGCCCATTTCTGGTGTCCCCCACCATGAAATTGCTGGAATATTGCTAAAAGCCCCGTTAAACCATACTCATTTATTCTTTATTTGAGTGTGGAGCTTGGGTTTTTATTAATATTTACCGAATCAGTTTGTCTTGATGCATGAAAAAGATTTCGAGATTTATTATGTGAAGTACTTTCTTTGTTAATGTTGTTACGATTACGTCTGGAATAATCAGTGTGGAACCAAAACATCAAGATGCAGTTGTAGTGTCACTAGACAAACTATTGCTGATATTTATATCCATTCATGGACTTGTTCATTCATCCAGTAAATGTTTCTACTATGGCTTATGTAAATGATTATCTATTGACCGCTATTTAAAGAATCTAAACTTGTGAAAGTTTAGAACATGAAATCTTCCATCTGATGTAACAGGGGTGGAAATAACTTTCAAATTGCTAGTGTACTCCGGTACAGTGGCACATGTAAAATCACTTGCCCTGATAATTTTTCCACTATACCGGCCGTTTTCTTGTTGATATTTTAAATAAACAACATAATTAACATTGGAAAGTCAACAGTGTGCACAGTGTGATATACAAATTTGCTTGCCCGACAGAAAAAAAACACTGGACTCGGACGTCGGGCAATGGGTTATTTCCACCCCTGAATGTACCTGTAGTTCACATATATTAATGATTGAACTAAAGGGGCACAATAATATACCAAGAAACAGTGTCGTAAACTCCCCAAAATTTCAGCTAGAAAACTGGTCTGGTATAACTCTCAAAAGTTACCAGACCGGTTGGAAAGTTGCCAGTCCAGTATTTTCTGGAATAATAAGAGGAGGTAACTGTTTAATGTCAGGTTATTGTCACAATAACACACATTTTCAAATCTGTTTCAGTCAAGGCTTTAGTCATTATATATACATTACAAAATTACACGGATTTAACAGCCAGACCATCGGGCGTGCAACTTTTTTAAAACTGACCGTCCTGTCGCAAAACAGACCGTCCCGGACAGTCTGGCAGGTAGGAGTTTGCAACGTTGCAAGAAATAACAGAGTGCACAATATAGTTCAAGTTCAGAGGAGGATGGATATAACCTTTTTGTGAAATATGATAAATATAATAACATGAAAAAAATATTACTAAAATGGCGTTATTTTCTTCATCAAAATGTAGGTAAACCTTTTTTGCTGGATGTAATCAGTCGCCACAAATGTTGTTTGTAACTTGTCAATCTGTATTTATTGTGCCATGTGAATCAGGAAGTGATGTAGGTGTACAACTTCTGTGCATACTCATTGCATTACATGAACTGTGGGCCTGTAACCATTCGGTATTGCACTGACTGAAATATGAAGTTATCTGTTAATTTCAAAATAAATCTTTTTCTTTATAAAACTTCAAATTTTCATTCTAATGACATTTTCTGTAGTTTGAATTCCATGATCGCTTAGTTTGGAATATTATAGAAATATTTTGTATTATTTTATTTATTTAACACATTTCATTGATGTCAGGGCTCCAGATAAGGGCCGTATCGGCGTATGTACGGATATAAAATAAGCACGATACGGTAGGAAATAATTTAGAAAACGTAGCAGATACGTACCACAGCAATGGTGTACGGTCTTAGAATCATTTACCGATGTATTTATCTGAAAGGGTCTTGTTTTATTGTTTATTGACCTGTTTACACAAGAGTAGCAATGTTGTGGTGCATATATGAAACGAAACACAAGATTACTGATACTCCATTAAATTCCATTCAGTGCTCTAAATGTACTCTTATTGTTTTCGAGTACTCCTATATAGAAAACATGAGTACGTACTTCTGATCATGAAAACGTATTTGGAGCCCTGCCTAGGTTGTTACTAATTGTTCCAACCTGTCAGTTACTATTGATCAAGTTTCTACAAAATGCATAACAGGTAACACTGAAGTAAACTTTTATCTCTAAATGTACACTTGTCATATCTGTGGTAATGGGCACACAGGGCTCTTGGATTAGAAAACTGGACAGATGGAATGCTTGTTAAAACCACACAAGACAATGTCAGAGGCAGGTAATAGCAAATTTCCGAGTTAGTCATTATTGAAACTAATAACTTCTGAATTATAGTGTTGATGCAATAGCAAATTTCCGAGTTAGTATGTAGGTTTCAACAACAGGTGCTTGTCATTTGAGGTGACTAAATGGAAGAGGTAGTCAGGCCCTGTGGTTTATTGACTTTACCATATCTCACTTCTTTTTGTTGATGCTCATGATATCAACCGCTGGAGTGTGTGGCCCAGATTAGATTATTTAGTACTTACAAACTGCTTTCAGATAGTTGAAATATTTCTGAGTATTCCCTTAAACAACAAACATCCAACCAGTATTACTGAGAAAGTATTTGAATGTCAAGGTTGACCAAGTTTGCAGCAACTTGTGGATGTGTTATTGGCATGTTCAACCTTTGACTACATATCCAGTGTTTGCCATACCACAGAAAACCTGCGTATCTGACGCGCAAATTATCTCAAATATGCAGTGAATTTAGAAGCTTGCATCATTGTTGACACAATGCTACTGGACCCTTAGTCCAGATAATTTTAACTTTTAAAACTAAATGTTTGCCAGTTAACTGCTCTGTGCTGATTAAATACTTTACCTGCCTTACCTTGTTTTTTGTCGTTATGAAACAATCACAGTTGATGTCTTGATGAAAGTTTCAAACTGAAGCTGACTCCCAAAAACATGTCCATGACTCCCTCTCATGACACCAGGGAGTCATGATGACCTCTAAATTGTTACGCCTTGGGCAAACACTGTACTATGTTTCCCACCTTCAGATAATTTGTGTACATTTAACGACCCCTACTGCCCCTATATGCAAAATATTGTGGACTTTCTGTACACTTCCCAATTTCCAAGACAGTTCTCTGTTAATGTATTGGTTTGTAATGGTATATTGCATGTAATATCACTGAAATATTACTGGAATAAAGCACTGTTCCACTGTATACTTTCGAAATGTGTAATTTAGAAGAGGTAATAAACCATACCAAGACAACATGTCAGTATGAGTCAATCCATCAATACTGGAAGACATCAACATTGTAGTGCCCAGGCATTACCAATCTGTCCACCAATACTGGAAGACATCAACATTGTAGTGCCCGGGCATTACCTATCTGTCCACCAATACTGGAAGACATCAACATTGTAGTGCCCGGGCATTACCTATCTGTCCACCAATACTGGAAGACATCAACATTGTAGGGCCCGGGCATTACCTATCTGTCCACCAATACTGGAAGACATCAACATTGTAGTGCCCGGGCATTACCTATCTGTCCACCAATACTGGAAGACATCAACATTGTAGGGCCCGGGCATTACCTATCTGTCCACCAATACTGGAAGACATCAACATTGTAGTGCCCGGGCATTACTTATCTGTCCACCAATACTGGAAGACATCAACATTGTAGTGCCCGGGCATAACCTATCTGTCCACCAATACTGGAAGACATCAACATTGTAGTGCCCGGGCATTACTATCTGTCCACCAATACTGGAAGACATCAACACTGTAGTGCCCGGGTATTACCTATCTGTCCACCAATACTGGAAGACATCAACATTGTAGTGCCCGGGCATTACCTATCTGTCCACCAATACTGGAAGACATCAACACTGTAGTGCCCCGGCATTTCCTATCTGTCCACCAATACTGGAAGACATCAACATTGTAGTGCCCGGGCATTACCTATCTGTCCACCAATACTGGAAGACATCAACATTGTAGTGCCTGGGCATTACCTATCTGTCCACCGATACTGGAAGACATCAACATTGTAGTGCCCGAGCATTACCTATCTGTCCACCAATACTGGAAGACATCAACATTGTAGTGCCCGGGCATTACCTATCTGTCCACCGATACTGGAAGACATCAACATTGTAGTGCCCGGGCATTACCTATCTGTCCACCAATACTGGAAGACATCAACATTGTAGTGCCCGGGCATTGCTTATCTGTCCACCAATATTGGAAGACATCAACATTGTAGTGCCCGAGCAATACCTATCTGTCCACCAATACTGGAAGACATCAACATTGTAGTGCACGGGCATTGCTTATCTGTCCACCAATACTGGAAGACATCAACATTGTAGTGCCCGGGCATTACTATCTGTCCACCAATACTGGAAGACATCAGCATTGTAGTGCCCGGACATTACTTATCTGTCCACCAATACTGGAAGACATCAACACTGTAGTGCCCGGGCATTACCTATCTGTCCACCAATACTGGAAGACATCAACATTGTAGTGCCCGGGCATTACTTATCTGTCCACCAATACTGGAAGACATCAACATTGTAGTGCCCGGCATTACCTATCTGTCCACCAATACTGGAAGACATCAACATTGTAGTGCCCGGCATTACCTATCTGTCCACCAATACTGGAAGACATCAACACTGTAGTGCCCGGCATTACCTATCTGTCCACCAATACTGGAAGACATCAACATTGTAGTGCCCGGCATTACCTGTACTGGAAGACATCAACACTGTAGTGCCCGGCATTTCTATCTGTCCACCAATACTGGAAGACATCAACATTGTAGTGCCCGGGCATTACCTATCTGTCCACCAATACTGGAAGACATCAACATTGTAGTGCCTGGGCATTACCTATCTGTCCACCGATACTGGAAGACATCAACATTGTAGTGCCCGAACATTACCTATCTGTCCACCAATACTGGAAGACATCAACATTGTAGTGCCCGGGCATTACCTATCTGTCCACCGATACTGGAAGACATCAACATTGTAGTGCCCGGGCATTACCTATCTGTCCACCAATACTGGAAGACATCAACATTGTAGTGCCCGGGCATTGCTTATCTGTCCACCAATATTGGAAGACATCAACATTGTAGTGCCCGAGCAATACCTATCTGTCCACCAATACTGGAAGACATCAACATTGTAGTGCACGGGCATTGCTTATCTGTCCACCAATACTGGAAGACATCAACATTGTAGTGCCCGGGCATTACTATCTGTCCACCAATACTGGAAGACATCAGCATTGTAGTGCCCGGACATTACTTATCTGTCCACCAATACTGGAAGACATCAACACTGTAGTGCCCGGGCATTACCTATCTGTCCACCAATACTGGAAGACATCAACATTGTAGTGCCCGGGCATTACCTATCTGTCCACCAATACTGGAAGACATCAACACTGTAGTGCCCGGGCATTACCTATCTGTCCACCAATACTGGAAGACATCAACATTGTAGTGCCCGGGCATTACCTATCTGTCCACCAATACTGGAAGACATCAACATTGTAGTGCCCGGGCATTACCTATCTGTCCACCAATACTGGAAGACATCAACATTGTAGTGCCTGGGCATTACCTATTTGTCCACCGATACTGGAAGACATCAACATTGTAGTGCCCGGGCATTACCTATCTGTCCACCGATACTGGAAGACATCAACATTGTAGTGCCCGGGCATTACCTATCTGTCCACCGATACTGGAAGACATCAACATTGTAGTGCCCGGGCATTACCTATCTGTCCACCAATACTGGAAGACATCAACATTGTAGTGCCCGGGCATTGCTTATCTGTCCACCAATACTGGAAGACATCAACATTGTAGTGCACGGGCATTACCTATCTGTCCACCAATACTGGAAGACATCAACACTGTAGTGCCCGGACATTACTTATCTGTCCATCAATACTGGCAGACACCACCACTGCAGTGCCCGAGCATTACTTATTTGTCCACCAATACTGGAAGACATCAACATTGTAGTGCCCGGGCATTACCTATCTGTCCACCAATACTGGAAGACATCGTCATTGTAGTGCCCGGGCATTACCTATCTGTCCACCGATACTGGAAGACATCAACATTGTAGTGCCCGGACATTACCTATCTGTCCACCAATACTGGAAGACATCGTCATTGTAGCGGCCGGGCATTACCAGTCTGGACATTTACTTGCTTTGTTTTTGTTCATATGACAGATAGCCCTGACAGGGTGTGTGATTGACAGACAACAGATATCAAAACCCTGTACATCTCTGATTGCAGACAGCATTAGCCTGGTACTTTGCCAGAATTACACATGTACATTTCAAATAACATGATTGATTGAGGTACACTTGCAAATGGCATGCATCTTTTTATTTTACAACAAGAGCATCTCGGCGTCCTGGCTGAAGTTAAATAATCAATGGGATTTTTTTGGGCCAGTCGTCTGACTGTCAAGACCATCTTTGTGGTATTGATCTGTTTGCGGCAACTTGCACATCTCATGTGAGTATTGATTACTGGGCTCGGGTAGTCATATCTTCCATCAGCTGATGCTAACGTGAGGCCAGATTAAACATGATTCACTTTTAAAGCAACATTACCTGAACATGGAATGTTAATAAAGCACAGTGGGCATCCATGATCATTTTGGACAAGGACTAAGTTTCTACACCATCAATAATTGTGAATATGTATATCATGCTTCAGTTGCCAAAAGAATCCATGTTAAAGGCTCCAGTGGATCTCTTCACAGGAAGGGGACATTACATATTTGGGGGTCCTCAAGAAACATGTAGTTATTCACTGGTCTGATGAAATATATTTAGTTTTGTTTTATTTAAAAAAAAATTCAATTCTGTGTTAGGATTACACTTATCCATTGCTTCCCAAGAAAAAAAGCAACTTCATCAGAACTTACAGCCATTCAATCTGCAAATAGGTGACATGTGTCACTGCAGCCTTTGGCAGTAAGCTGAATAACTTTCACCAGAGCTAAGGTAAATGAATCTTGGTCTACAGTGCTAATAATTGTCTACATTCCACTGGTCAAATCTCAGTAGACAGTAGAAGTTTTTAGTATTATGAAAGATGGTGTTTGTGAGTATAGCAGGTATTGTTTGTGAGTATAGGTAGGTATTTTTAGAGGGATGGTGTTCGTGAGTATAGCAGGTATTATTAGAGGGATGGTGTTCGTGAGTGTAGCAGGTATTATTAGAGGGATGGTGTTCGTGAGTATAGCAGGTATTAGAGGGATGGTGTTCGTGAGTATAGCAGGTATTATTAGAGGTGAGGTGAGGTGAAATTGAGTTTAACGTTGTGTTTGAGAATATTTCGCTCATATGACGACGTGCATGCTTGTGTATGTGTATGTGTATGTGCGGCTGCTTGTACTATCCCAGACTTAAGTTGGTTTTATAGTGCTAGCCCACTGAGATACGGTATTATTAGAGGGATGGTGTTTGTGAGTATAGCGGAGATGCCATCCTCAATGATTTTATTTTAGTCGCTACCATTGCCAATACCATTGCACTATGCCAATACCATTTGCACTATAAATTCTACAAGATTTGAGAGAAAATTCATTAAAATTTGGATATATATACTCCTCACAAAAAGTTAAGCAACACACATTTTTAGTCTCATTACCAGCTTTCGAAATACCTGCCTGCCCGACTGCCCGGGATGGGTTATTTTCAACACAAACTGCAAGATTCTCAATTCACCTGCCTCACGGTTGGGTTAAAATGTAAACATGTTTATTAGTATATTTTTGGGGGGAGGGGGGGTTGGTGGCAGGTAAGTTTTGGTCAGGGCTAGCAAGTTTTACATCTAACCAGCCCTGTGGTCTGGCTGAAAGTTTTGTGAGTTTCATACCCTGTCATTACATTTTCATTTATTGAAATTTCAAATCATGGAATGATGCAATAGAAATGGGGGAAATGTATGTACACATGATTAACAAAATGAAATGAAATGGTATTGAGCAATAATAGACTTACAAATCATCAAAAGCATGTGCCCGCGAAACAGTCGTGCAAAATGTGCTGCACTGATGGAGCAAAATGTTAACAGTAAAGTTCAAGTCAGTTTTGGACAGTGAAACAGTGTTCAGTATGACCACCATGAGCACGAATGCAAGCTTGTACATGTCTTTGCATTGACCAAATGAGCCTTTAAGTTGCTGTTGTGGAACGTGCCATTCTCTCTGTAATGCCTGCTCAAGTTGATCCAGAGTCTGGGGCGAACATGGAGACCGTAAACACGACTTCCAATAATGTCCCAAGCATGTGGAATGGGATTAAGATCAGGTGACCTTGCAGGCCAGTCCGTATGTGTGATGTTGTTGATCTAAACAACATCATTAACAACTCTTTCTCGGGATTGTCATCCATGGACGCGCATAATTATCCATGAAAATGAAGTTAGGACCCGCTTGTTGTACCAGAGGAATGATTACAGGTGATTTACTGGTAGGTTTTAACCGATCAAAGCGCATGGGTGAAGTGTGGAACACATGCATTCCACAGGTTTTGCATGTTGTTTCTGAGGGTGGTTGTGTTCAGGTAATGTAGTCAATGTTATCAGGTAAGTCAATTTGACAGTCACTAAAGGTTCTGTATTCTTCGAATATTAACCTTTCAGTAACATGTCGGCGAAAAACGCTATCGAGATTGATAAAGATATTACACTGAACATACTTGTTGCTTAATTTTTTGTGAGGAGTATAGACAAAAACATATATTTTCGTCGATTAAATACATTTTCCGGACTTTTTTATTATATTATAGGATATTTATATAGCGCACATATCCACGCAACTAGTGCATGCTCAAGGCGCAAGTATTTTTTTTTTTCCCTCAGTCATTGGATGTAAATCTCTACGGCACATCGCATTATCAATCTCAACTCCCTGGGGAGTATACAACTCTTGCAGACACTAGGCGCACCGAGTTATTGTGGCTTTCACTTACCTTCCATTCATCAAATTTTATGACATATTTGAACTGGAATCATAGCAAGTAACAAACGTAATTTTAGCGAAATTCTCTATCAGAAATCTGAAGCTGAATTCAATGCCTTTCCGATTTGACCCAGTTATAGTGTACCGGCGGAAATTAAGATCCTATGGGAATGATTTAACCATGTGACTGTTCCTTTCATTCGATGATACAAAACCGGTTTACGTGTTTCATTGGCCATTAAGCTTGTAGTAATAAAATGAATTCAGTTTTGTTTGCCTTGTGCAGACGATACAGTATCGCGAAACTGTCAAAATGGCCTGCTGCTTGAACGCTTCAATTAAGTATAAGTCATGAGTGGACCAAGCGCACCCAATAAGAGTGAGATTAAATACGCAATGTTTTCTGGAGAGTTATCCCAAACATTCAGAAGGTACTGTTGAGGTCACATGATGTTTAGTGTAATAGACAGCTTTTTATATACTGATTAGCCCACTAATGAAGCTGTATCAGGCTTTTACTGATGTTTCTTTGGAGGACCACAGACATCAGATGGGTTATCCTGTTGTTTTAGCCAGCATTTTATATTGAGTGAGTTTAGTTTTACACAGCATTCAGCAATATTCCAGTTATATGGATTATATAAATAATCGAGTCTGGACCAGACAATCCAGTGATCAACAGCATGAGCATTGATCTATGTACTTGGGATACGATGACATGTGTCAACCAAGTCAGCTCGCTGACTACCCGATCCCGTTAGTCGCCTCGTTGGAGGTGTATTGGGTGCTTTGGGAACAAGCTGATTTTTTTTAGTTTCAACTTTTAGTATTATTATTATTATTATTATTTTCAACTTCAAATTTGTAATGAACGAAACTAACATATTTTCTCAAATAATGACACTTAGCTTCAAATCAGAGCTAAATGTAGCGATAGCTGTCAGTATAGATCATATGTGTATCATTATTAACTAACTTGATCAATTATCGAGAAGTAACTTTGAGCAAAAATGATGATAAAAAGTATTCAACATATTTCACTTTGCTTGTGAGTGGTGACATATTTCTGTGTGGATTACTAACAAAAATGTGACCTGAACATAATTTAAATGAGGTGAACAAAGATGTTGTGTATTGTGTGAGTGAATTATAATTATTTTCATCAAAATAGTCTTTATCTACAATATTATCGACGCATACATTCTCAGGTCGATAATCGTTACCAATTTTTCCAATGTTGATATTTCCTATTCTCGATCTGTTTAGCAAGCTCTATATAATACTAGCTAAAGGGGTTCAGTACCACAAACTTGCTGTTGAAGCCAGCTACAGAGGATCAGGTCATCACTGTGTGTGAACAATGGGTATTGTCATGTTGTTCCAGCCTGGATGTTGCTGGAATATTGAACACTGTGACATGCACTCACTCACTCACTCACTTAACTTGCATGATGTTTTACGATATAATGTTACTAGACTGTTTGAAACCAAGAGCTTGTGTGTTTACCAGTGTTTCACTGACTTGTTTCTTACAATACATGTTTTGCCTCACTTCAGTTGATGAAAGGTTTAGTTTTTTTTATGATAAACATACTTTACCAGTGAGATATAAACCCACAAAGCCCTTTCCAAAACCTACCATCCTCAGCAAAAGTGACACTCACATACCTGAACTAAGTCCTTACGTTAAATCTAATGGTGAATATACCAATGGAATGGGATGTGCTTTAGTCTCTCTAGCACTTTGTACATTAACACACATATTAACGTGTTTGTGTAATTTGATGGCTTTTTTTAGTAATAAAAAAGTTGTTGGAAATTAAAGTTGTCTTTGGTAGGACTTTATATGGATAATGTTTTGGTTTGTGGTTCATAATCATGCATTGGTTTGACCTGTAGCAATAGATATATGCCCCAGGACAAGCATTTCTTAGCTGTATGAAAGATTTCTGACAAAACAGTTTAGTTTCAAATTCATTAGGGATACATTCTAGGAATTCATTTTCTTTCAGCAGCCTCCATACTAGAGTAATTAACAGAAGTGGTGAACTCCCAACATCTGCTGTATACAGACAAACTGTGATAAAACTTAATGTAGTTCAAAGCTGCACACTCACTCATCGGCACAATAGTATGATCTGGGCCCCATTCCTCAAAGCAATCGTAGCGCTACGACTGTCGTAAGTCTATGTTAAAGTATGGGAGTTACGATCATCTTAGCGCTACGATCGCTTTGAGGAATGGGGCCCTGGGAAGGTCTAAGTGCATTTGACATGTTTTAAATGCTAACAACAATAATAATAATATATAAGTAATCATCTTGCCTACTGGTCAGTGTGCCATGTTTAGGATTGATGTAGCAGCGCCTTCCATGCATCATATTATCTTCAGTCACAATATGCCAGCCTAGAATATCAACTCACATCACAATATTTGTCACAAGTCAATACATTTTGTGATTTACATCACTTGGGACTGAGCTTCACTTGCCTGGGAAATTGTCAGCTCGGGTTTTTGCCCAAAAAATTATATTTTGAAAATCATTACAGCCTTGTTCATGTTAAAACGGCAATTGATACATGTGATACAAGAGTGGATGTATTGTGTATCGTCAGTTAGACTTGTGATGTGTAGAGGAATGGTCACAGCAGTATTGCCGTTGTTCACTGTCATGGTTGGTTGTTGCTATTCCCCAGAGTAGTATTGTGGCAATGATTGGTGTAAGCAGCATACAGCTTTTGGAACTTTGTGTAACAGTGTTGGTATCAGGTGACTATAACATGTTATTCCCACACTGCATGTTGATGTTGCAGAGAAAGTCAAGAAGAAGATCCGCTTCCTGGCATCAACCCTCACTAAGATTACTGAGGGTGATGAGACTGAAGCCAGTAAGAAGTCCCTCAGGCGGGCACCTCAGGTGGGCAACAGAGGTGAACAGCAACGAAAACGGGCACCTGCTACCAGGTCAGACAAACTCAGGCCACCTCCACAAGGGGGTACTCAGAGTAAGGGAAAACAACTCACAGCCTCTAAGAAATCTGTTCGTGAGAATGCCAAACAGAAATTAGTAAAAAGAAAACAATACAATGCTGAAGCCAACAGCACTAAAACTTCTAATTCTACCAGAACTCCAGAACCAAAGCAAGAAACCAGTAATAGTGGAGACAAAAAGAACATTGCAAAGATGAGATTGCCAGACCACAAGACGACTGCTCAGTCAACAGTGCAGAAATATGAAAGGGAAAGTCCTACTAGTAGTAGTGTTGTCAAGAAGACCCCTGTGTCCCCAAACAAGGTGTCTGATAAGGATAGGAATACTGCTGGGTTGGCTAAATGGCAGAAAATGACAAAACTTCCACAAATTCCCCCTTTTCGGAAGAGATCACTTGGGGATATGCGCCCTCCAAGTCCTGATGAAGATGCTCTGGCGCTGCCATTTGGAGGAGCCAGGAAGATTTCAGACAGTAGTTTGTTAACTGCTCGCAACGCTACCAATGTCATCTACACTATTAACCAGGCAAGAAAGAAGCGACTGAAGGAAGCCATCAATGCACAGATAGCTGCTGTCCATGATAGAGTCAGAAGGGTAGGTACACATGACAGTTAAAAAGGTTGTCAGAACATGTGGAGGTGGATAGGTAGACAGAACATGTAGAAGTAGACAGGTAGACAGAACATGTAGAGGTAGACAGGTAGTCTGAACATGTAGAGGTAGACAGGTAGTCAGAACATGTAGAAGTAGACAGGTAGACAGAACATGTGGAGGTAGATTGGTAGACAGAACATGTAGAGGTAGACAGGTAGTCAGAACATGTAGAAGTAGACAGGTAGTTAAAACATGTAGAGGTAGATAGGTAGACAGAACATGTAGAGGTAGACAGGTAGTCAGAACATGTGGAGGTAGACAGGTAGTCAGAACATGTGGAGGTAGTCAGAACATGTAGAGGTAGTTAGGTAGTCAGAACATGTGGAGGTTGGACAGGTAGTCAGAACATGTGGAGGTAGTTAGGTAGTCAGAACATGTGGAGGTAGACAGGTAGACAGAACATGTGGAGGTAGACAGGTAGTCAGAACATGTGGAGGTAGACAGGTAGTCAGAACATGTGGAGGTAGACAGGTAGTCAGAACATGTGGAGGTAGACAGAACATGTAGAGGTAGACAGGTAGTCAGAACATGTGGAGGTAGACAGGTAGTCAGAACATGTGGAGGTAGTTAGGTAGTCAGAACATGTGGAGGTAGACAGGTAGTCAGAACATGTGGAGGTAGACAGGTAGACAGAGACATGTGGACAGGTAGGTAGACAGGTAGTCAGAACATGTGGAGGTAGACAGGTAGTCAGAACATGTGGAGGTAGACAGGTAGTCAGAACATGTGGAGGTAGAACAGGTAGTCAGAACATGTGGAGGTAGACAGGTAGTCAGAACATGTGGAGGTAGAAAGGTAGTCAGAACATGTGGAGGTAGACAGGTAGTCAGAACATGTGGAGGTAGACAGGTAGTCAGAACATGTGGAGGTAGACAGGTAGTCAGAACATGTAGGAGGTAGAACAGACAGGTGAACATGTGGAGGTAGACAGGTAGTCAGAACATGTGGAGGTAGACAGGTAGTCAGAACATGTGGAGGTAGACAGGTAGTCAGAACATGTGGAGGTAGACAGGTAGACAGAACATGTGGAGGTAGACAGGTAGACAGAACATGTGGAGGTAGACAGGTAGTCAGAACATGTGGAGGTAGACAGAACATGTGGAGGGTAGACAGGTAGTCAGAACATGTGGAGGTAGACAGGTAGTCAGAACATGTGGAGGTAGACAGGTAGACAGAACATGTGGAGGTAGACAGGTAGACAGAACATGTGGAGGTAGACAGGTAGACAGAACATGTGGAGGTAGACAGGTAGACAGAACATGTGGAGGTAGACAGAACATGTAGACAGAACATGTGGAGGTAGAGGTAGACAGAACATGGTAGACAGAGAGAACATGTGGAGAGAGAACATGTGGAGTAGTCAGAACATGTAGTCAGAACATGTGGAACATGTGGAGGTAGACAGGTAGTCAGAACATGTGGAGGTAGACAGGTAGACAGAACATGTGGAGGTAGACAGGTAGACAGAACATGTGAGGTAGACAGGTAGTCAGAACATGTGGAGGTAGACAGGTAGTCAGAACATGTGGAGGTAGACAGGTAGACAGAAACATGTGGAGACAGGTAGACAGAGTAGACAGAACATGTGGAGGTAGACAGGTAGTCAGAACATGTGGAGGTAGACAGGTAGTCAGAACATGTGGAGGTAGACAGGTACAGAACATGTGGAGGTAGACAGGTAGACAGAACATGTGAGAAGTAGACAGGTAGTCAGAACATGTGGAGGTAGACAGGTAGTCAGAACATGTGGAGGTAGACAGGTAGTCAGAACATGTGGAAGTAGACAGGTAGTCAGAACATGTGGAGGTAGACAGGTAGTCAGAACATGTGGAGGTAGACAGGTAGTCAGAACATGTGGAGGTAGACAGGTAGTCAGAACATGTGGAAGGTAGACAGGTAGTCAGAACATGTGGAGTAGACAGGTAGTCAGAACATGTGGAGGTAGGACAGAACATGTAGACAGGTAGTCAGAACATGTGGAGGTAGACAGGTAGTCAGAACATGTGGAGGTAGACAGGTAGTCAGAACATGTGGAGGTTAGACAGGTAGTCAGAACATGTGGAACATGTGGAGGTCAGAACATGTAGTCAGAACATGGTAGACAGGTAGTCAGAACATGTGGAGGTAGACATGTGGAGGTAGTCAGAACATGTGGAGGTAGACAGGTAGTCAGAACATGTGGAGGTAGTCAGACAGGTAGTCAGAACATGTGGAGGTAGACAGACAGTAGTCAGAACAGTGGAGGTGACAGGTGAGTCAGAACATGTGTGGAGGTAGACAGGTGAGTCAGAACATGTGACAACATGGTAGACAGGTGAGTCAGAACATCAGAACATGTGGTAGTCAGGTAGACAGGTAGTCAGAACATGTAGAGGTAGACTGGTAGACAGAACATGTGGAGATAGACAGGTTGTTAGAACATTTGGAGGTGGACAGAACATGTGGAGGTAGACAGTTAGTTAGAACATGGAGAGTTAGACATGTAGTCAGTATATGTATGAGGTCCTATAGCTAATCCTTGCCTCAGGATAGGTGTTGTGTAAGTACCTCATTGTGTTGACTGGTTCATATATGTGTAAACCAAATAATTATTTCAGTACTTGGGTGAAAATATATGTAGAGAAACACCACTGGATTGTGTTGACAAGGATGCGCTCACCAGATACAGATTGTTGTGTTTACCAGGCCTTGGAGTATGCTGACATCTACGAGGAGGATCCCGACACCAAGGACCAAGAGGTAGATACACATAGCAAGTGTTGCACACCAAATACACGGATGCATACTGACTGACTGACTGAGTTTAGTTTTACGCCGCTTTTAGCAATATTCCAGCAATATCACGGCGGGGGACACCAGAAATGGGCTTAACACATTGTGCCCATGTGGGGAATCGAACCCGGGTCTTCGGCGTGACGGGCCAACGCTTTAACCACTAGGCTACCCCACCGCCGCACTGCCACTACTGAGTTTTCAATGTAGAACTAGGTTGAAATGACCTGCATATTTAACCGTGTTGACAACTTCAAAACTGAATTTGGACTCAATCACACAAACCCTAAAAAACATTATGTGTGTCTTTATTTGACCTTGAAAACAGTATTGGCTCATTATTTTCACTGGGTTGCTGATATACTTCAAAATGTGCATACAGTACACAAATACGTGGAATGGAGTCAGAAAAGGCGTATCAAAAGGTATTCATTGTTCCAAATTAAATTATATTTGTGACGTCATTCCATTGTCTGCTGATATGTACCAGTTTCAAATTTAAGACTTCATTTTGTCATTTTGACATTTAATTTTGATAACAGAAATATTACCAATACTTTGAATGTAATTTAAGTAGGTTAATATCCTCGTAACTCTCCGGCCATTCCTTAACAACAATGGGCCTCGGCTCCATTATTTTTAAGGAATGAAGAGTTATGAGGACATTACCCTCTACTTCTTGACAAGAAATAAATGTGTTCTATAATAAATGTAATTATCAAATTCTACAATACAAATACTACATCATTTAGTTACTTCACAGGACCCTCATATTTCCCGGTAAGACTGGAAGTACATTATTGGGACACCTCCGACCCCTAGCTTTGTAGGTCAAGGTCAAAACCTGGAATTTTCAATAACATTCAAACATTGGTTTTCAGATTTTGTGAATACAAACAGTGTTATTGAAATCAGGGACATCAAAATGACGATGTAATCAATTAAATGGTCATGGTTGCTCGCGAAACTGCACCAAATTTGAATTCTGTGGCTGGTATGAGTCAATACAGGTAACATTTTCCTAACAATAGATATTTTCATCTTTGCCCTGATTTGATGAATTTCAAATGGCTGAAATGCTTAAAAGATAAATATCAAAGAGGAAATAATGTTTATGGGTCATTTTCAAAATTGGTAGTATTTTCTGTCCGTTCCAAATAAAAAAAAACTCTGTTAACTTAAAACGATTTTTTTTGTGCTAGAAAACATATTTAGATGTTTACTAGTCATTAAATGTGGTATATCATTAGTCTTGTCATTTTGAAATTTATATTTAGCCCAATTTTAGGGTCAAAATTGGCTGATTTGCTCTGTCCGGAGGTGACAGTCCTAATATCAATGTTCACAAATAATGTAAATATAAATGCAAATAAACAAACTAATTCATATTATGCCAATTAGGATTGAACAGACATACTCAAACTGCATTTAATTATTTTATAACTTAAAAAAGTTTTTTTCTACAAATTGTAACATGCTTGTCCTGTGATTTTGTGTCCTGACCGTTACAAGTGTATGAAATTCCTACAATAATTTCCCCCTGGAGCTGGATTGTAATTCTACTTCCTGTGTCTGCTTGAACTAGCCCCACACTCCGGCACAGCGATGACTAACATAACATCACTGCCACAGGCTAATTTGCATATCACGTGACCGGACTTTTCTCTTGTTTGTAATCAAACGCGCATATTCATAATAAGAAGAGACTGGACTCACGAAAGCTTTTCGGTGCTCTCTTCATAATGTTTTACATTGTTACATATATATTCTTCCATAACAGCGACAGTAAGGTCTATGACAGTACATATTTAGATATCAAACTGGCTGCATCGTTTGCTCTCTATCAGCTTCGATGACAGCACGTGGAGCCGTACAGCCTATGTAAACAAAGGATCGATACGCAAATCAAAATAGTGTTACATGTTTTTGGATATTTTCTCAGTGAAACTAAACCATTCTATTAAAGATGTTTAGTTAGATGTGTAGACTCGTCAAAAATAAAAGAGTTAAAGAAGTCTGTACATTATATTGAATGGACATTGCAAGTTGTGACGAATCGTCACATTTTTCTGGCCTGTGGCAGAGGCACTATGCTGGCTTGCCGCATGGAACTCTGGGTAGGAGAGTGAGCTAGCCTCTGTGCATGTGACAGCAGATGAAATAAAGAGATTCAACACATTTTGCAGACAATTGACACCATGAAATAAGTATAAATGTTAAGTGTCAACCTTAATTGTCCAGACCGTTACCAATGTATTTTGAGTCAAATATATCTCTCTTTTTTTTAAATTTCAATGGATATGTTGCCCAGAAATGGAAGAGGTGGAAATCATGTCCTTTGAAATCTTTTAAGGATCATTCATTTTTTTTTTTTATTATTTACTTACAATTGTCTTGACCGCTACTGTCCACACCATTACCATTCTTCAAAGTAACGGTCTGGACATTTCCTTGTAAAGGTCAGGACAAAATGATTTGTATTTCAAAAAGTTGTTCATTGATATTTGAAATATAACAAACTTATAATTACTTTAAGAGTTAAGATAGTTTAAGCATGGAATTTTACTGTTCAAAGGAGTTTTGATGTAGTAGCATAAAAAACACAGTCTCTAGTAAAGGTTTGGGCTATTAATAGTAACGGTCTGGGCAATAATAGATTTCAATTTTGAAGAATATGTTCTATGGTGTGATAATAAATTTCTATTTACTTATCTATCTGCATTAAATAATAACAACCAAAACGAATTTATCACGTTAAGTTTCTATTTTGTATAAGATCTATAGTCTTTATGAATTAAAGGTAACGGTTAGGACATCTATGGTAACAGTTTGGACAAAATGTAGTAACGGTAAACAACTTAATTGTATTCCAACCTTTAAAGATCTTTTGGGTGTAAACTGTTTTAACTTTAACTGTGAGATATGTAAGGCTGCCATTTACTTTGAATATTGCTAGGTGCTAATATGTTGGCCAAACCTTTGTATTTGATAAATATGTGTTACCATCTCAGTATTAACAAAAACTAAAGGTATCCGTGTGAATGAAAGAAGTATATTTTGTGGAGACTAATATTGCACCATAATATCAACAGCAAAAGGATATCTATGCAGTGGCCTGTGTAGCATGACCATGTGTACAGTATCATAGTTGTTGCAGTACCTTTCAGAATCTTTTGCAGCTTTTTAGAGGGATAACATTTGTTTGTTACACTGATGTCCTGACCGTTACCAATAATGTCACAACCGTTACTGTTCATTCAGTTTTCGTTCCCCAATTGCACTCTTCTTTAGATTATAAGTGATTTTCAACCAAGACAGGTGTCTTTTTCTATTCTTTAGAAGCTACAGCTTGTTTCTATTCAAAAGCCTAAATTCATTCAAAAGTTTCATATTGATATAACAAATGTCCAAACTGTTACCACAGCATGGAAGATTACATGTCATATTTGTTACAAGTTACAATTTCTAATACACATTTCACTGTCTGTCCAAAATAGGGTTAGCATTTGAAGTAAATGATATCATTTTTTCCTTTTATGTTACCTGTTTCTATGTTGAATTAAATTGTTTAATGTGTATGTCCAGCCCGTTACCATTCCTGTCCTAACCGTTACTGGTGTTAATTGTCTGCTCTAATTAATTCATGATAATACATGAAACACTCCTCTTTATGCTGGTGTCATCAAAAGATGTTCTGGGCTTAGTAGCTGATGTTTATTTTAGACAATTTTACCTGTTGAAAGCTATATACATGATAATGTTTTAGAAAAATGCTATTATTTTGTGGTAAATAAATGAAAGATACAAAATAACACTTTCAAGATTCATGATAATAGTTTTTTACCTTCAAGTTTAATTAAGTCGGTGTAAAAAGCAGTGTCTGCCATCTTCAAAATATTTTTATGAATTATATTTCAAAATCCTTATTCTGATTAAGAAGTGGTAACGGTCAGGACTTTCCCTCACCCTATTAATTACTTATGTATCAATTAAAAGGCCAATTAGTAAATTTGAGCCTGCATGTTTGTAGTTTTGAATAATTAAGTGTTTGAGATTTCATTTGAATAAAAATTAAATCAATTTTCAGGAGTTTGATTTTACTGTAATAAAGAATTGAAAATCCTACCAATTTTGAAAATAACCCATATATGATCTTTTTTTTATTGAAGAATGTATTTAGCAATTTGATTGCAGCCAGAGGAGATGTATGATGCTCGCTCCAAGAGAGAAACTGTGAGTCTGCTGGTCTCTGTACCTTGCCTCATTCCAAGTATGTAGAGTCGTTCGTCAGTTTGACCTTCTCAGTGTACCAGGACAAAACACGTCCTGGACACACAATGCACCTGGCCAGACTTGAATGAGAATCAGTTCACCGTTCCTCAAAGTGATCTTAGCGCTACCACAGTCGTCATATGTCTATGTTAAATTATGGAGTCTGGATCATCTTAGCGCTACCACAGTCGTAAGTCTGTGTTAAAGTATGGAGTCTGGATCATCTTT
Organism: Haliotis rubra; assembly: GCF_003918875.1. Lineage (NCBI taxonomy): Eukaryota > Metazoa > Mollusca > Gastropoda > Lepetellida > Haliotidae > Haliotis > Haliotis rubra. The sequence continues at coordinate 186,040 of NW_025767257.1, read as the reverse complement.
GCGCTACCACAGTCGTAAGTCTGTGTTAAAGTATGGAGTCTGGATCATCTTTGCGCTACCACAGTCGTAAGTCTGTGTTGAAGTATGGAGTCTGGATCATCTTTGCGCTACCACAGTCGTAAGTCTATGTTAAAGTATGGAGTCTGGATCATCTTTACGCTACCACAGTCGTAAGTCTGTGTTGAAGTATGGAGTCTTGATCATCTTTAGCTACCACAGTCGTAAGTCTATGTTAAAGTATGGAGTCTGGATCATCTTTAGCTACCACAGTCGTGGTGTCTATGTTAAAGTATGGAGTCTGGATCATCTTTAGCTACCACAGTCGTAAGTCTATGTTAAAGTATGGAGTCTGGATCATCTTTGGAGCTACCACAGTCGTAAGTCTGTGTTAAAGTATGGAGTCTGGATCATCTTTAGCTACCACAGTCGTAAAGTCTATGTTAAAGTATGGAGTCTGGATCATCTTTCTTAGCTACCACAGTCGTAAGTCTATGTTAAAGTATGGAGTCTGGATCATCTTAGCGCTACCACAGTCGTAAGTCTATGTTAAAGTATGGAGTCTGGATCATCTTAGCGCTACCACAGTCGTAAGTCTATGTTAAAGTATGGAGTCTGGATCATCTTTACGCTACCACAGTCGTAAGTCTATGTTAAAGTATGGAGTCTGGATCATCTTTACGCTACCACAGTCGTAAGTCTGTGTTAAGGTATGGAGTTTGGATCATCTTAGCACTATGATCGCTTTGTGAAATGGGGCCCTGGTGGCCAGGCTGACCAGATGTCTGTGTACAGGGCACTGTTCATTCTGTCAGTTCAATGTAAGCCTGGATTGTGGATTATAAACAGGCATCCATGATGTCGCTGGAAAATTACTGGATTGCCTTCATTCCCCTGGCAGTTTCTACTACATGTAGTATTGAGTTATGATGACAAGACCTTTCTCCAGGTCCAGTTTTTAACTTAAACATTTTTGACAAACTCCAAGGTCTATAGAGCTGAAACTTTGTATGAAATGTTGTGACTAAGGTGTCTTGAAAAAGGGCAACACAATTCCTCTCTGCCACGGTGGCCATATTGAATAGGTCATTTTGCATACTCAGCTATTTCTTCATGTATTATTATGAAAGGATAGGTTGGCTTAGTTTGTGTTTTTTAATGCCACACTCTGCAATATTCCAGCTATATGGCGGCAGTCTGTGAATAATTGAGTCTGGACCAGACAATCCAGTGATCTACAGCATGGGCATCGATCTATGCACATGGGATGCGATGACATGTGTCAACCAAGTTAGCATGCCTGACCACCCGAACCCGTTAGTCACCTGTTACGACAAGCATGGGTTACTGAAGACCAATTCTAACCCACATCTTCATTATGAAAGGACCTGTGAAGATCTGGGTTAGAATTGATCTTCAGTTGAGAAAAAGGTGGACAACTTGGTAAACACTATCCTACCACCATGTTTCATCAAATTTTCTGCATAAAATGGAGAGCAACGGCAAGCACCTCAAATGTGGCTAAAATTAGTGTCCAAATGAGGTTGAAATCTGACGTGCATTTTTTGTGTGACTTTCCTGAGAAATGCGCATTGTTGATATGTTTAGATGAAACATCGCAATGAGTTGATGTTCAAGCTGCGAGAGCATATCGAGGAGTGTCACCAGCGCATGGTGCTCATCTCCGACGTCAACAACTGGATCCAGACACAGCAGAAGGAACTGGTGAGACTCCTGCACACTGCAACACAAGCAGTCAACTCCTCTCATATTTCAACACACTCAATGTAACTGTTCTTAAAAGATTTCTAACACTGAACTATTATAAACCATGCACCTATATGGAATGCAGCACAGCTAAGTATACAGAGGCCCAGATAAACTGCGTATCCGGGTAAAATGCGCATATAAAATTTCCAATTACGCATTGACAAATAATTGTTACGTACCAATTACGCATTTAAAATGTTAGATATGCAAAAAGTTTAAAACAAATGCGTACGGAATATAGTTATAAAAATCACTTGCATAATGAAAAAGACATTGATTGCTATCAAGTTGTACTGTTAGTATAGGACAAGTGTTGTACTGTCAGTATAGGATGAGTGATTTTTTATGAAATCATTTCCATTATATTCAAGTTGGTTTTGATTAGGTATGACATAAGGCAGAACATACTTGTTTAGTAAACTTACTTAATGACATAATACTTAGGTGAGAAAAATGACTGAAATACACACATATTTGAAAGTAGTGGGTAACGGAAAATGAAATACCCACTCAACATTCATAATACCCACTCCCAAAAATACTGTGGGTACAGTACCCACATGAGCTAAATCTTATGTGGAGCTCTGAGTATAGATGTGTGTGTGTGTGTATTCAGGGCAGTGAGCTGATCAGTGAGGAGGACATGGACGAGACCTCAGTGGATTTGGACATCACCCACAGGAAGATCATGTAGGTTTCTCCTGCAGAAATTAGCCTTCAATGAGGGAGTCTCTATGTGTGGAATTTACATTTTAAATGTGAACAACAGGACTTTGTAAGCTGTGTGCAGGACAAAATACTATTTATAAGTAAAATAAGTTATGTTATGAATGAAGGTAACAATTATTGCAAGTAAATTTAGTCAATTTTCATGACTTATGGTGCACTCTGCACAAGGGAACAGCTTAAAAATACGGGGAGGATATTACATTTGATTTTCGATTTGTATCGTAGATGTGGTGCATGTGTTGTGTGGAGTTGATGTACAGTGTTGTGGTGCCTGTATTGTGTGGAGTTGATGTACAGTGTTGTGGTGCCTGTGTTGTGTGGCATAGATGTACAGTGTTGTGGTGCCTGTGTTGTGTAGAGTTGATGTACAGTGTTGTGGTGCCTGTGTTGTGTGGAGTAGATGTACAGTGTTGTGGTGCCTGTGTTGTGTGGAGTAGATGTACAGTGTTGTGGTGCCTGTATTGTGTGGAGTAGATGTACAGTGTTGTGGTGCCTGTGTTGTGTAGAGTTGATGTACAGTGTTGTGGTGCCTGTGTTGTGTGGAGTAGATGTACAGTGTTGTGGTGCCTGTGTTGTGTGGAGTAGATGTACAGTGTTGTGCCTGTATTGTGTGGAGTAGATGTACAGTGTTGTGGTGCCTGTGTTGTGTAGAGTTGATGTACAGTGTTGTGGTGCCTGTGTTGTGTGGAGTAGATATACAGTGTTGTGGTGCCTGTATTGTGTGGAGTAGATGTACAGTGTTGTGGTGCCTGTGTTGTGTGGAGTTGATGTACAGTGTTGTGGTGCCTGTGTTGTGTAGAGTTGATGTACAGTGTAGTGGTGCCTGTGTTGTGTGGAGTTGATGTACAGTGTTGTGGTGCCTGTGTTGTGTGGAGTAGATGTACAGTGTTGTGCCTGTGTTGTGTGGTGTAGATGTACAGTGTTGTGGTGCCTGTGTTGTGTAGAGTTGATGTACAGTGTTGTGGTGCCTGTATTGTGTGGAGTAGATGTACAGTGTTGTGGTGCCTGTGTTGTAGATATTCTTTGGAGTCTTTCACCAACTGCACCAACAAGATCACTTCTGTGGGACAGAAACTCATCGAGATTATAGGAAAGATGTTACATGCGTATGTATTATTTATGTATTTCACTGAAATGTATACATGTCCACTGTATTATGTGATGTCACATTTCAAATTTATCTCTTTATATTGAGCAGTCTGATTTGGTTTTAAGATCACAATATTTCATTATCATCCAGTGTCCAGTGTGTGAGAATCCTCAGTATTTACTACTTGTATGAAATAAGCATTGGTATTGCTTTGGCAGACCAAACACTGATAGTTTGACAAGCAGGGATTTGAACCCTAAGACATCTTGAGTAGTGAAGCAGCTTGAGTGTAGCAAAAGGAATACATTTCTTGTCAGGGACAAAACTAAGTTTGGAAAGTAGTTTTTATTTTCTGAAATCCAAAAAAATCTAAGTTTGGCATTCAGTAGAGTGGGTTATCTTTTTTCAGGATTTTCCTCCTTTATCAGAGACACATGTAAGTCAGCTGTGCACAATCAGAACTGAAATGAATATTTAAACTGGTTAGAATATATTACTAGCATTTACCACAGCCTTGAGAGAAGTTGTCTGTGATTACTTTCCTGTGTTTTCAAGACCATGTAAAGCAAGAGTGGAGAAGATCCATGTGATTGATGGTGAGTTCTCTAGCAGCTTCTTGTTTTTTGTGAGTATTTACCACTTTTCTGAACTACAGCATTCATTCATGTCAGCACATTTATAAATGGATTATCAGACAGGTGCACATATGTGATCTAGGCTCAAGTTGTGGCTGAGTAGGTTTGGACCAAGTAGTACTACAATTTGTACTTTCTTGAGGAAGTGTATTTAAATCCTATATGTTACATCGGTTGTATACTACTATGACTGGATGGCCAGGTTTGTGCTGTGTGGAAGAGTATGATGGTTGTGTGTTCTTACAGAGAAGACCATGCTGTCCAACAAAGGGAAGTGGGATCAGGCCGTGGCCACCATACTCAACCTCTTTGACGATGCCGCACGCTGGGTAAAGGGGGTTCCATTCAAAGCTGGTGAGTCACACAGAAGCCTCCTGCTGCCTCGGATAAATCCTCACTGAAACATTCTGGGTTACAGCTTGTCCCTGCAACCAGTGCTGGTCACAAGAAGTGACCATATGGATTGGGTGGTCAAGCTCCATGACTTGCTTCATGGTATTTTACCTCTATTGGGTGGGTCACCATCTCAGTCACTGGATTGTCTGGATCAGGGAAAACATGCAACAATAATGAATACAGCATAAATGCCAAATGTTATGGGAAATACAATTAAAGCCTCTAGATCGCAAGTGGTCCTGCATTTGAACTAAGTTTCTCTCTTCAGGTTGATCTCTACAATCGCTTGTTTTTTTAGTTGTATCGTATCAATAAGAACCCCCTGTTAGGTTTTTATTAATATCTAGTGACGTGTTTCAATTCAAACTCACAGTTCATAAAATCAAGATTTCAGAAAGGGTCTGTGGAAGGGAAGGGAGGTAACTCCCTTTTGTTGTTGTATTCCATATATTTCATAGCATCGTGAAACAATCCGTAGTGGTTCAAGGTGAAATCATAAGACAAGTGCAAAACCTTGTTGCTAATGAGTTGGATATAATTTTGTTTTCTCAAGTGGGCTTTGCATCTTTTTGTGTTTAAACCCATTGGCATGATCTCAAGTTATGGGGGAAGGGGGTTGGGTGGTAAGATTTTCTTTAGACTATCATATTTTGCCACATTTGTCAGTTCAAACTGACATGTCATGCATTCACAGTGGAAGCTCGTTATTGCCAGTAGTTTTCATGTATATCTTGTGTTGTCATGTCAGCTCTCCGTAATGGAAAGAAGCAGTACCAAGTCCTCATCTCTGCTGTTGACAAGCGTCTGGCTGAGCTCAATCAGATGTCACGACTGACAGAGGACCTACAGAACGTAAGCAAATCTGCTACATTAAAATAATAATAATAACAGTCCATTTATCATGTGCATTGCTCCATGCACAATGCAAGCGCCCAAACAATCTGATTATTAATACCCCAGATAACCCAAGCTGCCTGTTGGGCACTAGAGGGTTATAGTCACATGACTTTATCCCACCAGGTATCCATTTTCTGCTGGGTGAACAGAGGCAATTGGTGAGAGCACATGTATCACAAGTCCAAGAAACTCTCAGGAATCAAGCATGTTTCTACTAGAGGAATATCAGTCATGCTTCTCTTGTATATGACATCAAATGCAACCACTTTTCTTCATTTCATGTAAAACAACATTGGGATAAAGGATTCATTATGAAGTTTAGTTTCGTTTAGTATTTCTTAGAACATATTTTATTTGATAAAGTTTTAGCAGGATGGCTTAAAAATGTATTCTCAGAATGTTACCAATGCAGAAAGATCTCCAGTGTTTTTGGTACCTGAAAAGCACACAAATTAGGGCACTCAACGGGTTTTCAATATGGCTAAGAGACTCAGAACAAACTCATTAACTGCACTTTCACTGTACATATTATATGGTTGGACCTTCAAGGTATCTTTGTCCTTAGTCTTGTCCTGGTAGCTGGGTAAGATGGTTGAGTGGGGCGGGTACTTCAGCCTCGGAAGGTACCTTTGGAACCATGCTGTCTAGAAAAGGACATAGATTAACAGCCAGTGATCACACTCCGACGTCAAGATAATGATGTCATCACTAGAAAGAATGATGTGAACATCAAGGGCTGAAAGGTCATTGTGGACCAGGGCTAGGGGGTTCGTAAGGCAAAAAAAGTGGTAAACTCCCATTAAACTATGTCCCTGGGTTTATTCTGAATTTGGATCTTTTTCGATAAATTTGGAAATGATGTTTACCTTGTACTGGTCAAAACAACAAAACAATGTAAAATATGTCCGAAGCATATGTCCTAAACTATTAGTGATATCTTAACTAAACTTGGTACACATATCAACCATTATCCCTAGATGTGCCTTTTGGGGGTTAAACCCAGATGGGAATTTTATATTTTGCGGCTGCCATGGAAACATGACTTAGGCTGTGACTATGAGGATGTCATCTTGTCCGGAGCAGATCTCCCAAACTATACATGCCAGCTTCATCAGACTTGGTACACATATCAAGCATGATCCCTAGATGTGCCTTTTGGGGGTTAGACCCAGATACGAACTGTATTTTTTGTGGTTTCCATGGAAACATGACTTAGGCTGTGACTATGAGGATGTCATCTTGTTGCATTTTCCATGGCAACAAGTTAGGCTTCAACTGAATTTGGTGGTAGTGCTCCTTTCTGGAGCAGATCTTAAAACCTTTCAATACTCTCCTTCCACTTTTCTGTATACACACCAAAACATTGACATAATTAGTAGACATATTCATAAAGAGTATTTTGCCGTTGCGGGGGATATTGATGACTTTGTCTTCTTGTTGTTGTCAGAACCCACCAATCCCATAAATAAGTTCTAACCGAGTTTGAAGAATTCTCAAACCATTATCTTACCTCTGTCATTTTCATGATAGATTTATTAGGAAGTCATCAAAATGTCAGACAGATTCTACACCTTTCATACTCAGGGATTTTTCTAGGATTGTAAACATGTGTTGTTTTTTAATATTTTAACTTTGAAATTTAACTTTGCAATCAATGCAATAATGTTAACCGAGGCATCAACACATCTATCTCTATGTTAGTCCTGTTTTCACTGAAATTCAATAAGAATAATGATTTTATTGTCTGACTAATACATTTCATCTGATTGATTGAACTGACACTTACCGTATATGATTTAACACAACATTGTGGTAACCTTACATCAGTTAATATTACAATGTGCAATCGGCTAAAAATAGAATGGTTAACCCATAACCTAAACTTCTGACCCCATGTGTCTGTTGCAACAAGGCTGCCATCACTATGTCATAGTCGCTTCCCTTTCCTAACAATGGCAGACGAGAAAGTTGATAGATCTCAGCAAACTATAGTAGTTTATCAAACTATTACATTGTATCTAGTTTTGTGTCATATAATAAAGCAGTTACTGACTTCACTTTTAGATGATCTGATCATCTATCGACCTTGGACAAGTCATATTCACCTTCACCTTGGTAGATATAACACTTGTCCAAGGTCAATAAATCACTGGAATCGCATCAGTGATCATCACTTGCTGCATTATCATTGCAATACTCCAGTTGAGATGTACTCAAAGTTTGAATGAGAGATACAGCTATGCAAGGGTTATGTATATAAGGTCAATATTTCTGATATTTTGTTGTATGTCAGTATGCTGATGTTATTGATGATATCATTGAAGCTTAAAGCAGAGTTCTGTATAGCCACATGATTGTGTATATTGTCCTCTTGACATTGTCGCCAAGTTTAAATGGTGGTAACAATAACTTGCTCAGGTTCAAGCCAAAGCGTTAAGGAATGTATGCATGCATGCCCCCACAGCACTTCATCCATGCAAACATCTCAACTAGTCACTCAGTATTCTATTATTATAGTAAGAACTAACCAGGACTGGGCGGTGGTAATGTGGACCATGGCTAGTTGTGTGTCATTATGCCTTGTTCTTAACCTATGACCTCCATGACCTAGATGATCACATGCTGTACAGTGAACAAGACCCACCATTAAGCAATGCAAGTTTGGTTAATGGCTTTAATGTTCAGTCACCAGGAAAATTTCCAATGATCTCTTGCAAACACTAATTTTCTTGCCTGTTTTTTGTCAGCAATCTCATTTAAGGGAAATAGTCCAGTGTCCAGTGCATTTCATAAGTAAAAGCTTAATTGAAAGGTTGAAATGAGTACCTTTTGTCTAGCAGTATGCTGTATGATTTGTTTAGAAACTTCTGATGTCCAAGGAAATGATTGGCAAGTACTCTAAGGATGCAGATGACTACAAGCGCATGGTGGACAGACTGTCCAGTGAGCTGGAGGAGGTCCAGGCACAGCTGGTGAGTCTGGGAGTAGTGCTAACCTGCAGAGACCAGGGCCCCGTTCCACAAGGCAATAGTAGAGCTACGACAGTCGTAAGTCTATGTTAAAGTATGGGAGCTGCAATCATCTTAGCACTACGAATGCTTTGTGGAACGGGGCCCAGGAGACTAACAGATCTGCAGAGGCCAGGAGACTAACAGACCTGCACAGGCAAGGAGACTACTGCATAGAGCAGGAGACTAACAGACCTGCACAGGCCAGGAGACTAACAGACCTGCACAGGCAAGGAGGCTACTGCATAGAGCAAGAGACTAACAGACTTGCACAGGCCAGGAGACTAACAGACCTGCACAGGCAAGGAGACTAACAGACCTGCACAAACCAGGAGACTGACAGACCTGCACAAACCAGGAGACTAACAGACCTGCACACACCAGGAGACTACTGCATAGACCTGTGGCCGTATGCATATGTCGGGCGTAAATTCTAGTCCGGGCGTAAGTAAAATGTGCGCCCGGACGTAATGTTAAACCGGTATGCACATAGTAGACGTAGTTAAAGTTACACCAGTCGTAGCGCTCTATATTTACGCCACCTATCCAGCAGGCGTAGCCTTGTAATGGCGGCACTGGATGCCGAGTTTTTTATCAGGCGCACATTTTCAAAACTGTTTAAAAGTGAACGTTGTGCGAGAATTGCGCTCGCGTGGTCCTGGATCTGCGTACGGCTATAAAATTAAACAGAAATGTAGAATATTTAATTTCCTATCTGTTGGTATAAATATAAGTGCGACTACCTCGGTGGTTTTAGAAATAGACACTGCTAAATGTTGTCCAAAATTTTGTTACGCGTTAAAAAACTGTCAATTTCTCCGCTTTTTGTCGTGCACCGATAAAAGCACTCTGCTACGAATTTTTTAATTTGGCATCTTTACAGAAAGTGTGGCGCGAAGAAAATGCAGCCTGATATCTGAGCGACATAAGTGTATATAAAATGGGTTTATGTGCTAATGCTTAACGTTACAAACTCAACATTAAAAATGACCCGCGATAGGTGCGAAAAATGGATTTTCTTCTATGACGTCAACCGACGACAGAGAGGTCATACACGTATAAAGATAACGGGGCATAACTCCGCTATGCTTAACACTAGGTCAATGTAACTCAGATCACTTGGAGAAAAGTTGTTGTGGATACGGACGCTATATTTTCGTTATGCTGTGTTCACGGTAAACCAAACTATTCCAATTCAAAGTTCAACAATGTGAGCGGATACGTTTTGGTAGTTTCACAATTTATAAGAAAAGATGGCAATGTACTACTTGAGAAAGCAGGTAATAGCGTTTTGGATTACCCTATCCGATATGTAAGTTAGTTCTTAGATTCCCATGTTCTCCTGTTTGTGTAGATGTGTTTTGACTAATTTTGCATCATTATTAACGGAGTACTAGCCATATCTTCAAATGTAATGAAATTACTGATAATAATACAACGTTTTAGTTGACGTCATTGCTTGTTTTATGCATTTTGTGACGTCGGAAAAAGACGACATTGATTAGTATATATCTTACCTAATTTCCATTAATTGTATAAAAGGTCTCGGCTTCTATGTCAGAATTTAATACTCTTTAGAGAAAACATAACATGAATGATTTTACCAATTAAATAGTGTCCCGAATATATCAACAATTGGACGGTTTATTGTGAGCAGCACGCGCACCTGTTTGGCATCAATTTAACGTAAATGAAAAATAATATTTCACAACACCCAAATATTTTGCAGTTATGGCTACGTGTGATCTTCTAATACTTGTGTAAAGGTTTAAAATATGGTATACTACACTAAATGTGTCAATTTCTTATGTAAATATTATTCAAACAATCAAAAACTTTCAAAGAATAAAAAAAACTGCCTACCCTATATCCACGTATAATATGGTATTGAACAAGGCTAAATATATATACAGAAATTAGTTTGATGAAAAAATAACTGAACGATACGCAAAACATACATCATAATACTGAAAGTGTAATCGGAAGGATAGGGCGATTGTGTTTACTCTTGTTCAAGCAACCTTCACCTCAAAGAAAATGCCTAACATGTACAACAATGTTGACGTATGACATCACTACCGATGACCGATATCTTACAAAATGGCGGCCTCGCTGACAAGGGTACACAGGATTTTGCGAGGACCCTTCCCTTGATTCAGGGATCGTTCGTTTATAAAATATGAGATGTAAGTAATCAGAATGATTCTGACTATCTGTGTATTGTTATATGTTTTATCGTTTTCATTGTAAGTAAGAGAAGAAGCCAGAAATGCTGATAATTACCTTTGTCATTCTTCGTGAATTTGCGTCATTAGTGATTTCATGAAAACTTGATATCAGTGATCAGTAATATGCTATTTTTGAAATTCAATACTTCTGAGTAGTAATTATCCGATTTGAACATTTGAAAACATACCCAAATAACGCTGTGAATCGTGATTTGGTAATGTTTAAAAAATGGCGACATTTATGGTGAAGCCCATTTTGAAAGTCCATGTTATTTCTCCATCAGGATCCATCTGTAAAGTTGGGTTTTCTTGGTTTTCTTTGGCTTTCCATGATTACGGCTGAAAGGGATGTACCGCGAAGTTGTTTCACGCCTTTTACCGGTGGTTTAAAAACGTTCGAAAAAATCTAAAAATAGCTCACTGCTCTTCGACGTAAATCCGTTAAGCCGGGCGTAGCAACGCCAAGGCTTAACCGACGTTGTGCATGACGTGTAAGAGGAGGGCGCTGCTAAGCCCGAAGTAGTGTGTTACGCCTGACGTTAGCTACGCCCAACATGTGCATACGGCCACAGACAAGGAAACTACTGCATAGACCAGGAGACTAACAGACCTGCACAGACCAGGAGACTAACAGACCTGCACAAACCAGGAGACTAACAGACCTGCACAAACCAGGAGACTAACAGACCTGCACAGGCAAGGAGACTACTGCATTGACCAGGAGACTAACAGACCTGCACAGACCAGGAGACTAACAGTCCTACACACATCAGGAGACTACTGCATAGACCAGGAGACTAACAGACCTGCACAATCCAGCAGACGTACACCTGAGTTAGGACCAGTGAACAAATAGACCCGGAGCAAGTGGTGGGTGGACAGACAGACTGCAGCTAGTGGTGGGAGGACAGACATACCTGAGTTAGTGGTTGGTGGACAGACAGACCTGGAGCTAGTGGTGGGTGGACAGACAGACCTGGAGCTAGTGGTTGGTGGACAGACAGACCTGGAGCTAGTGGTGGGTGGACAGACAGACCTGGGAGTTAGTAGTGGTGGGTGGACAGACAGACCTGCAGCTAGACAGACAGACCTGGAGCTAGTGGTTGGTGGACAGACAGACCTGGAGTTAGTGGTGGGTGGACAGACAGACCTAGAGAGTGGTTGGTGGACAGACAGACCTGGTGTGGTGGTGGACAGACAGACCTGGAGCTAGTGGTTGGTGGAGACAGACCTGGAGTGGTGGGTGGACAGACAGACCTGCAGCTAGTGGTTGGTGGACAGACAGACCTGGAGCTAGTGGTTGGTGGACAGACAGACCCGAGTGGTTGGTGGACAGACAGACCTGGAGCTAGTGGTTGGTGGACAGACAGACCTGGAGCTAGTGGTGGTGGACAGACAGACCTGGAGCTAGTGGTGGGTGGACAGACAGACCAGACAGACCTAGAGAGCTAGTGGTGGGTGGACAGACAGACCTGGTGGGGACAGACAGACCTGGACAGACAGACCTGGAGCTAGTGGTAGTGGAGCTAGTGGTTGGTGGACAGACAGACCTGGAGCTAGTGGTGGGTGGACAGACAGACCTGGACAGACAGACCTGGAGTGGGTGGGTGGACAGACAGACCTGAGCTAGTGGTGGGTGGACAGTTGGGTTGGTGGACAGACAGTGGTGGTGGACAGACAGACAGATGACCTGAGTTAGTGGTTGTGGACAGACAGCCTAGTGGTTGGTGGACAGACACCTAGAGCTAGTGGTTGGTGGACAGACAGACCTGGAGCTAGTGGTGGGTGGACAGACAGACCTGAAGCTAGTGGTTGGTGGACAGACAGACCTGAGAGCTAGTGGTTGGTGGACAGACAGACCTGGAGCTAGTGGTTGGTGGACAGACAGACCTGGAGCTAGTGGTGGGTGGACAGACAGACCTGAAGCTAGTGGTTGGTGGACAGACAGACCTGGAGCTAGTGGTTGGTGGACAGACAGACCTGGAGCTAGTGGTGGGTGGACAGACAGACCTGGAGCTAGTGGTGGGAGGACAGACAGACCTGAAGCTAGTGGCTAGTGGTGGGTGGACAGACATGTGGACAGACAGACCTAGAGCTAGTGGTTGATGGACAGACAGATCTGGAGCTAGTGGTGGGTGGACAGACAGACCTGAAGCTAGTGGTGGGTGGACATACAGACCTGGAGCTAGTGGCGGGTAGACAGTCATACAGAATAGGAATTCGGCATGTTGTTTGACGTGAAATAGGTACCATATGTTATATTTGAGATTACACTTTGTCAGCAAAGTACAGATTCTAGTACGTATATGGGGTCAGATTCCAGCCCCTATTGCTGACTTGGCGTATTCATAAGGTAAGTGCATATGTGAAATGAACAGTGTGTTGCTGACACTGCTTCATTGTGTGTCTCCAGAGGACCTCAGTGGAGGATAACAAGAAACTGACCAGTCAGTTGTCCATGCTGGAGGGTCAGGTGAAGGAACTGAAGGAGGAATTGGCCAATCCCAAGTCTCCGCCACCCCGCATACCCACCCCTCCTCCACCATCACCACCTCCACAACCACCTCAGCCTTCAGAAAGCGCCATGGCACGTGAGTATCCGAGTCATGAACATGCATATAGAATGATGGCCATCCATGTAAAGAGCACACATGAGTCAAGGTTTTTGTGTCTAAATCAAGTTGTTGTAGGCATGGTCTCGAAGATTTCAATATATGTGAAAAGCATCTTTTTTCCAGTGGGAGAGAAGACAAAACAACAGCTGGAAAGGCTAGAGAAGGAGATACTGGAGTACAGGGTAAGTACACAGTCAGTGCAGGGGATACCAGGACACTTCCCACAGATACAGGGTCAGTACAGTACACAGGGTGAATACAGGGTCAGTACACAGATACAGGGTCAGTACACAGATCAGTACAGGGTCAGTACATACAGGGTCAGTACACAGATACAGGGTCAGTACACAGATACAGGGTCAGTACACAGATACAGGGTCAGTACACAGATACTGGTCAGTACAGATACAGTACACAGGGGTCAGTACACAGAGTACACAGGGTCAGTACACAGATACACAGGGTCAGTACACAGGGTCAGTACACAGATACAGTACACAGGGTCAGTACACAGATACAGGGTCAGTACACAGGGTCAGTACACACAGGGTCAGTACACAGATACAGGGTCAGTACACAGATACAGGGTCAGTACACAGATACAGGGTCAGTACACAGTACACAGTGATACAGGGTCAGTACAGGGTCAGTACACAGGGTCAGTACACAGATACCTGGTCAGTACACAGATACCGGGTCAGTACACAGGTACCGGGTCAGTACACAGGGTCAGTACACAGATACCGGGTCAGTACACAGATACCGGATCAGTACACAGGGTCAGTACACAGGGTCAGTACACAGATACCGGGTCAGTACACAGGGTCAGTACACAGATACTGGGTCAGTACACAGATACAGGGTCAGTACACAGGGTCAGTACACAGATACAGGGTCAGTACACAGGGTCAGTACACAGATACAGGGTCAGTACACAGGGTCAGTACACAGATACAGGGTCAGTACACAGATACAGGGTCAGTACACAGATACAGGGTCAGTACACAGATACACACAGGGGTCAGTCAGTACACAGGGGGTCAGTACACAGATACAGGGTCAGTACACAGATACAGGGTCAGTACACAGGGTCAGTACACAGATACCTGAGGGTCAGTACACAGATACAGGGTCAGTACACAGGGTCAGTACACAGAGGTCAGTACACAGATACAGGGTCAGTACACAGATACCGGGTCAGTACACAGATACAGGGTCAGTCAGTACACAGATATACAGGGTCAGTACACAGATACACACACAGGGTCAGTACACAGATACACAGAGTACACAGATACAGGTCAGTACACAGATACACAGTACACAGGGGGTCAGTACACAGACAGTACATGGGTCAGTACACAGATACAGGGTCAGTACAGTACACAGATACAGGGGTCAGTACACAGGGTCAGTACACAGATGGGGTCAGTACACAGATACAGGTCAGTACACAGATACAGGGTCAGTACACAGATACAGGGTCAGTACACAGGGTCAGTACACAGGGTCAGTACACAGATACACGGGTCAGTACACAGGGTCAGTACACAGATACAGGGTCAGTACACAGATACAGGGTCAGTACACAGATACAGGGTCAGTACACAGATACAGGGTCAGTACACAGGGTCAGTACACAGATACAGGTCAGTACACAGGGTCACAGATACTGGGTCAGTACACAGGGTCAGTACAGTACACAGATACAGTACACAGAGGGTCAGTACACAGATACAGGGTCAGTACACAGATACAGGGTCAGTACACAGGGTCAGTACACAGGGTCAGTACACAGATACAGGGTCAGTACACAGATACAGGGTCAGTACACAGATACTGGGTCAGTACACAGATACTGGGTCAGTACACAGATACAGGGTCAGTACACAGATACAGGGTCAGTACACAGATACAGGGTCAGTACACAGATACCGGGTCAGTACACAGATACAGGGTCAGTACACAGATACAGGGTCAGTACAGATACAGGGTCAGTACACAGATACAGGGTCAGTACACAGGTGGGTGTACACAGATACAGAGCTATAAGGTCAGTACATCAGGGCACAATCCGGTGTACACAGATACAGGGTCAGTACACAGACACAGGTGTACTCAGGGCACAATCCGGTGTACCGAGAAGGTGTACCAAGGGCACAGGGTCAATGTGTATACTATATACCTAACATTGGATCACTTACTCCAACTAGCAACAGTAGACTTTTCCCAACTCACTGAATCTTTATCTTCATTAACAGTCATGGTAGTTAAGTTATCTCCATTTGATCATAAGAACTTGTTGCTGACACACCTAATCCAGATTCAGTGGAGAATACAAGATCAACATACCGACTACAGTGTTAGTGTGATAGGGTCACAACATACAATAGAGATTCATTACTTTCACTATACATACAAAGGGCAACTAAATAGGTACATGTTCTTTCCGAACTGTTGCTATTAGTACACAGGGTACAGGATGAGTACATCCAGTATGGAATCAGTAGTGTAGATAATACACATTGTAGTCCTATCAACATTTTGTAGGACCAGGTTGAATAGATTGTTCTGTCACTTGGATCAGTATTCAGTTGTTTATGTGTTGATGTTGTGTTTTAGGACTACATGTTCATAAAAACAGTCATGTGTCACTTCCTTGATGGTAAAACGTGATACTCCATTGTAATTTGTCAGATGATAGTCAACAACCTGAGTAGTCGCATCGATGAACTGGAAGAACAGCTGTCTAAGGAAAAGCGTGAGTTGTCCCCAGTCTGCTTCATGGCTCATTGTTCCACTGTCTGCCTCATGTCTCATTGTTCCACTGTCTGCCTCATGGTTCATTGTTCCACTGTCTGCCTCATGGCTCATTGTTCCACTGTCTGCCTCATGGCTCATTGTTCCACTGTCTGCCTCATGTCTCATTGTTCCACTGTCTGCCTCATGGATCATTGTTCCACTGTCTGCTTCATGTCTCATAGTCCATCTCTCTTGTGTCCTGTTGAGTCACTGTCTGCTCTATGTCTGATTGTCTGGTTCATACCTCACTGTCTGCTCTATGTCTGATTGTCCCATTGTCTGGTTCATACCTCACTGTCTGCTCTATGTCCGATTGTCCCATTGTCTGGTTTATACCTCACTGTCTGTTCTTTGTCCGATTGTCTCATTGTCTGGTTCATACCTCACTGTCTGCTCTATGTCCGATTGTACCATTGTCTTGTTCATACTTCACTGTCTGCTCTATGTCTGATTGTCTCATAGTCTGTTTCATACCTCACTGTCTGCTCTGTCTGATTGTCTCATTGTCTGTTTCATACCTCACTGTCTGCTCTATGTCTGATTGTCTGTTTCATACCTCACTGTCTGCTCTATGTCTGATTGTCCCATTGTCTGGTTCATACCTCACTGTCTGCTCTATGTCTGATTGTCCCATTGTCTGGTTCATACCTCACTGTCTGCTCTATGTCCGATTGTCTGCTCTATGTCTCATTGTCCCATTGTCTGGTTCATACCTCACTGTCTGCTCTATGTCTGATTGTCCCATTGTCTGGTTCATACCTCACTGTCTGCTCTATGTCTGATTGTCCCATTGTCTGGTTCATACCTCACTGTCTGCTCTATGTCTGATTGTCCCATTGTCTGGTTCATACCTCACTGTCTGCTCTGTCTCATTGTCTGGTTCATACCTCACTCTCTGCTCTATGTCTCATTGTCCCATTGTCTGGTTCATACCTCACTGTCTGCTCTATGTCTGATTGTCCCATTGTCTGGTTCATACCTCACTGTCTGCTCTATGTCCGATTGTCTGCTCTATGTCTCATTGTCCCATTGTCTGTTTCATACCTCACTGTCTGCTCTATGTCCGATTTTACCTTTGTCTGGTTCATACCTCACTGTCTGTTCTATGTCCGATTGTCTCATTGTCTGGTTCATACCTCACTGTCTGCTCTATGTCTCATTGTCTCATTGTCTGTTTCATACCTCACTGTCTGCTCTGTCTCATTGTCTGTTTCATACCTCACTGTCTGCTCTATGTCTGATTGTCTGTTTCATACCTCACTGTCTGCTCTATGTCTGATTGTCCCATTGTCTGGTTCATACCTCACTGTCTGCTCTATGTCTGATTGTCCCATTGTCTGGTTCATACCTCACTGTCTGCTCTATGTCTGATTGTCCCATTGTCTGGTTCATACCTCACTGTCTGCTCTATGTCTCATTGTCCCGTTGTCTGGTTCATACCTCACTGTCTGCTCTATGTCTGATTGTCCCATTGTCTGGTTTATACCTCACTGTCTGCTCTATGTCCGATTGTCTGCTCTATGTCTGATTGTCCCATTGTCTGGTTCATACCTCACTGTCTGCTCTATGTCTGATTGTCCCATTGTCTGGTTGATACCTCACTGTCTGCTCTATGTCTGATTGTCCCATTGTCTGGTTCATACCTCACTGTCTGTTCTATGTCTGATTGTCCCATTGTCTGTTTCATACCTTACTGTCTGCTCTATGTCTGATTGTCCCATTGTCTGGTTGATACCTCACTGTCTGCTCTATGTCTGATTGTCCCATTGTCTGGTTCATACCTCACTGTCTGCTCTATGTCTGATTGTCCCATTGTCTGGTTCATACCTCACTGTCTGCTCCATGTCAGATTGTCTGCTCTATGTCTGATTGTCCCATTGTCTGGTTCATATCTCACTGTCTGCTCTGTGTCCGATTTACCATTGTCTTGTTCATACCTCACTGTCTGCTCTCTATGTCTGATTGTCCCATTGTCTGTTCATACCTCACTGTCTGTTCTATGTCCGATTTTACCATTGTCTGGTTTATACCTCACTGTCTGCTCTATGTCCGATTGTCTCTGCTCTATGTCTGATTGTCTCATTGTCTGGTTCATACCTCACTTTCTGCTCTATGTCCGATTGTCTGCTCTATATCTCATTGTCCCATTGTCTGGTTCATACCTCACTGTCTGCTTTATGTCCGATTTTTACCATTGTCTGGTTCATACCTCACTGTCTGCTCTATGTCCGATTGTCTCATTGTCTGGTTCATACCTCACTGTCTGCTCTATGTCCGATTGTACCAATGTCTTGTTCATACTTCACTGTCTGCTCTATGTCTGATTGTCTCATTGTCTGTTTCATACCTCACTGTCTGCTCTGTCTCATTGTCTCATTGTCTGTTTCATACCTCACTGTCTGCTCTATGTCTGATTGTCCCATTGTCTGGTTCATACCTCACTGTCTGCTCTATGTCTGATTGTCTCATTGTCTGTTTCATACCTCACTGTCTGCTCTGTCTCATTGTCTCATTGTCTGTTTCATACCTCACTGTCTGCTCTATGTCTGATTGTCCCATTGTCTGGTTCATACCTCACTGTCTGCTCTATGTCTGATTGTCCCATTGTCTGTTTCATACCTCACTGTCTGCTCTATGTCTCATTGTCCCATTGTCCCATTGTCTGGTTTATACCTCACTGTCTGTTCTTTGTCCGATTGTCTCATTGTCTGTTTCATACCTCACTGTCTGCTCTATACCTTTCACTGTCTGCTCTATGTCTGATTGTCTGTTTCATACCTCACTGTTCGTTCTATGTCTGATTGTCCCATTGTCTGGTTCATACCTCACTGTCTGCTCTATGTCTGATTGTCCCATTGTCTGGTTGATACCTCACTGTCTGCTCTCGGCGTCTGATTGTCCCATTGTCTGGTTCATACCTCACTGTCTGCTCTATGTCTCATTGTCCCGCTTGTCTGGTTCATACCTCACTGTCTGCTCTATGTCTGATTGTCCCATTGTCTGGTTTATACCTCACTGTCTGCTCTATGTCCGATTGTTCGCTCTATGTCTGATTGTCCCATTGTCTGGTTCATACCTCACTGTCTGCTCTATGTCTGATTGTCCCATTGTCTGGTTGATACCTCACTGTCTGCTCTATGTCTGATTGTCCCATTGTCTGGTTCATACCTCACTGTCTGTTCTATGTCTGATTGTCCCATTGTCTGTTTCATACCTTACTGTCTGCTCTATGTCTGATTGTCCCATTGTCTGGTTGATACCTCACTGTCTGCTCTATGTCTGATTGTCCCATTGTCTGGTTGATACCTCACTGTCTGCTCTATGTCTGATTGTCCCATTGTCTGGTTCATACCTCACTGTCTGCTCCATGTCAGATTGTCTGCTCTATGTCTGATTGTCCCATTGTCTGGTTCATATCTCACTGTCTGCTCTGTGTCCGATTTTACCATTGTCTTGTTCATACCTCACTGTCTGCTCTATGTCTGATTGTCCCATTGTCTGGTTCATACCTCACTGTCTGCTCTATGTCCGATTTTACCATTGTCTGGTTTATACCTCACTGTCTGCTCTATGTCCGATTGTCTGCTCTATGTCTGATTGTCTCATTGTCTGGTTCATACCTCACTCTCTGCTCTATGTCCGATTGTCTGCTCTATATCTCATTGTCCCATTGTCTGGTTCATACCTCACTGTCTGCTTTATGTCCGATTTTACCATTGTCTGGTTCATACCTCACTGTCTGCTCTATGTCCGATTGTCTCATTGTCTGGTTCATACCTCACTGTCTGCTCTATGTCCGATTGTACCAATGTCTTGTTCATACTTCACTGTCTGCTCTATGTCTGATTGTCTCATTGTCTGTTTCATACCTCACTGTCTGCTCTGTCTCATTGTCTCATTGTCTGTTTCATACCTCACTGTCTGCTCTATGTCTGATTGTCCCATTGTCTGGTTCATACCTCACTGTCTGCTCTATGTCTGATTGTCTCATTGTCTGTTTCATACCTCACTGTCTGCTCTGTCTCATTGTCTCATTGTCTGTTTCATACCTCACTGTCTGCTCTATGTCTGATTGTCCCATTGTCTGGTTCATACCTCACTGTCTGCTCTATGTCTGATTGTCCCATTGTCTGTTTCATACCTCACTGTCTGCTCTATGTCTCATTGTCCCATTGTCCCATTGTCTGGTTCATACCTCACTGTCTGCTCTATGTCTGATTGTCCCATTGTCTGGTTCATACCTCACTGTCTGCTCTATGTCCGATTGTCTGCTCTATGTCTGATTGTCCCATTGTCTGGTTCATACCTCACTGTCTGCTCTATGTCTGATTGTCCCATTGTCTGGTTCATACCTCACTGTCTGCTCTATGTCTGATTGTCCCATTGTCTGGTTCATACCTCACTGTCTGCTCTATGTCTGATTGTCCCATTGTCTGGTTCATACCTCACTGTCTGCTCTATGTCTGATTGTCCCATTGTCTGGTTCATACCTCACTGTCTGCTCTATGTCTGATTGTCCCATTGTCTGGTTCATACCTCACTGTCTGCTCTATGTCTGATTGTCCCATTGTCTGGTTCATACCTCACTGTCTGCTCCATGTCAGATTGTCTGCTCTATGTCTGATTGTCCCATTGTCTGGTTCATACCTCACTGTCTGCTCTGTGTCCGATTTTACCATTGTCTTGTTCATACCTCACTGTCTGCTCTATGTCTCATTGTCCCATTGTCTGGTTCATACCTCACTGTCTGCTCTATGTCCGATTTTACCATTGTCTGGTTCATACCTCACTGTCTGCTCTATGTCCGATTGTCTGCTCTATGTCTGATTGTCTCATTGTCTGGTTCATACCTCACTGTCTGCTCTATGTCCGATTTTACCATTGTCAGGTTCATACCTCACTGTCTGCTCTATGTCTGATTGTCTCATTATCTGGTTCATACCTCACTGTCTGCTCTATGTCTGATTGTCCCATTGTCTGTTTCATACCTCACTGTCTTCTCTATGTCTGATTGTCCCATTGTCCCATTGTCCCAGTGTAAATTGTAAATCAATCATTCATGTCAGCTGACACTGACATTTTAACCTTTCAAAGAATATTTGCCAAATGCAATATGTAGAAAAATATTCAATATATTTTCATGTCAAAATAACTATTTAAAATGTCAGTGTCAGCTGACATGAATGATTGATTTATTTGTGGAATCAAAGATCGGTCTACCAACGCTTATGGTGTATTGAACAGAGCAAGTCAAGCTACTCAAAGAGAGCCTGGAAATCTACTCTCAGCCTGCTGCCGTAGCACCAAGAGGCCCCGAGCCAGTGGTAGAGATGCCCACAGAGGTATGTCAGGGGTAGTGGCCTTAGGTGTGTTTCTTGTCATTGCCAGAATCTGCTGGTTGTAAGTCCTTTGTTTCACCAGTGGTAAATACCAGTGATCTCTGACATGCTCGGCTCTACTAAAAAGCAAAATATGTTATTCAAAGTGAGAGAAAAAAACAAAGTGACACAATTTACACTTAGCCAAATCAATCCACTCATTAAAGAAATGATACTTTGAAGTAAAACATTGTGCTGACAGTTTTGCAGATGTCCTTCAGGTCATGGTAAAGAAGTACAAGATGTATTCTGAAACAGGAATTCTTCTTCATAGAGATCGTCCTTGGGGTACATATTATGCATTTTCCAAGCTGAAAATGTCCTGTGACAGTTGTATCAATGTTTTTTGAATAAAAAGATTGTACAATAAATAAACTCTTTTATTTATTATACAGCCCCCACCTCACGGAGTTACCTCCCGTTGCGCATGCGCACCAACTGGGTAAGCACCTAGGCCCGTATCATCATTCCTTCTGCTGTCACTGCCCCTAACAGACGCATGTGTCGAGCAGAGCTGACCTTTTCAGAATGAAAAAGAATAATGTCTGGAACACCACCTGTATGTATGGTCTTTATTACCTTTGCAAAAGGAACAGTAAAGCTTTGCAGTCGGTTGTTTCATAATTGTGACTTTGTATTAATTATTTTACGCTAACTTTCCCGTGGTTTACGCACATGTTGCTCTGCCATGGCGGGAAGTTTCGAGTGCCACGTGGTTGTAATATTGCGTATTGAACCAACTATTTCTTCCCGTGGTAGCCTTCACGTATTTTTCAATGTTTTCTACGTGTATATATGCTGCTGGTCCGCCGTTAGCTACATGCTTGCGTGTTTGCTTTCAGGCGTTTTCCTCCTGTTCGGTCTGTGGACAAAGTATTCCACGGGCCGACAGGCACGACAAATGTATTGTCTGCCTAGAGAAGACCGGCCATGAGGCCGAAACCTGTGAAATTTGTATGGGGTTTTCCCCCCGGGCTCAGAAGCGGAGGGCTGCCGATACTCTCTTTTATAGAGAGATGCGGGAGGCGGAAGGGGAACTTACCCAGGTCCCCCCGTCTAAGGCTAAAAAGTCTAAAGGGAAAAAATCCCGTAGCCAGTCCCCTGCTCCCGCTCCTGGTAGCGGTTTTGACAGGCAGGAGTTTTTCGCCCACTCTGAGCGTGGGGCGGAGAGTCTTGGGGGGGGATCGCCGAGCCCAGCTCGATCCCTAGGCCTTGAGGCGTCTGTCGACCTGTTGCCTCTGGCTTCGGGTCCGGACGCCTCGGCTGCCCCGGAGAGGGAGGTGCTCCCAGTCCCCCTCGCGGAGTTGGCGCAGGGACCGTTGATGATTCCTGGGGTTCCGATCCCTGCGCCCTCCCGCCCCATGAGAGCGGAGGCACCAGTTCTGCCTGGTATGCCTCCAGCGTCTCGGGACCGGGGTCCGTGCACGCCTGCAGGCACTGACACGGGGCACTCTGTCTGCTCCTCCCTCTCTGTTGTTCCTAGTGCTAGGCAGCCCACCGGGTCGGGGTTCGGGTCCTTTCGCGAGGAGACCCAGCCTCAGACTCGGGCTCGGGCGCCGAGTCGATGGATACTGGGGAGGTTGAGGAGCAGGAGGGTGCCTTCCGTTTCTCTTCGGCTCTGCAGGAGGTCAGGCAAAGAATTGCCGAGTACCTACCCCAGGCCGCGGTGCCTGTTAGCAGCTCGGACTCGGCTGAGTTCCACTTGCCAGCCGAGGCGTTTGCCCCTAGGCAGCCTACGCAGACGCAGCTCCGCATTCTGCCCTCGTTAGGACGTGGTGGATCCCCTCTTGTCTGGTTCTCGCCTCCGTTTTGACTTGCCGGAGCTTGTCAGGAGATACCAGCTTGGGGAGGATTCCCTGTTCGTGGTACCTATCGTGGACGAGTGTGTTTTTACTTCAGTCGCCTTGGGGGGAGGCTCGGCTTCCTCCGGAGCAGCTCCGGCTGCTCGGCAAGGGCGTGTTACTCCACCGTTTGCCCTCCCGGGCGCCCCCCTGCAGCATGCGTACCGTACCTATGAGGAGGTTTACAGGAACGCTATGCAGCAGGTCAGGGTGGTGGTCCATGAGGCCTACCTCTCCTCGATACAGAGGTCGACCCTGGAGGCGGAGGGGCATGCTGGTGACGTTTAGCCGCATGTCGTGCTGCTCCGTCAGCTATCTGAAGTACAGGCCCACCTCGCGCGCGACTCTTTGCGGTCCGCTGTGTCGACGGTGATGTGCGCAGTCATGGGGATGCGCAAGCTGTGGTTGTCGACGTCTCGTTACTCGGCAGCGACACAGCAGACCTTGCTGGCCCTCCCCTTCCGTCTGGGAGCGACCCTCTTTCCAGGGGCACAGCAGGTCATACGGGAGGCTGCCGCTGCAGCTACCTCCTTCAAGGACTCTAAGGCCTTGTTGGAGCACCCGCGGGTGTCTCGCCCCCGTGCTCCCGTTCCACCTTCCTCCGCCGGGGTGCAGCCTACACCCGAGTCTGCTGGCTGGCTTCGGCCGCTTGGCAGGGGTAAGCGGAGGCACAGGTCCGCCAAGGGTAAGGGCAAGGAGCAGTCCTCGACTAGCTCCCAGCCTTTTTGCGGGCGCGGGAGGTCTGCCCCGACCTCCCGTTAACCCATCAGGCTGTCGTTCAAGCCGTGTGTCACGCCCAGTCAGCTCCGCTACTCGGGACGACGCATACGCTCTTACCCGACGACCCAGTGGGAGGCCGCCTCTCTCCATTCCTGCCGGAATGGGAGAAGGCTACACAAAACACTTGGGTGCTGTCCACCATCAGTGTAGGCCATTTACCACTGTGGAAGCGAGGTCCGCCTGACTTCACCGGCATCGCGCGACTCCGTGCCCGCCATGTCAGGCAAGGGCGACATATTGCGCGGCGACGTTCAGGCTCTGCTGGACAAGTCCGCAATCGAAGCGATTCCAACGGGAGAGGAACAGGCGGGATTTTACTCCACGCTTCCTCTCCCGAAGAAAGACGGCGGGTTCCGTCCCATTCTCAACCTCAAGGGGTTGAACCGCATGCTAGAAGTACCATCCTTCAAGATGGAGACACTGCGCTCGGTGATCTCATCTGTTCAGCCCGGCGATTGGCTCACGTCAATCGACCTAAAGGATGCGTATTCTGCATGTGCCCATACATCCATCGTTCAAGCAGTACCTTCGGGTTCTCTTTACGACGGGATGTGTTACCAATTCAGGGTGCTCCCTTCGGCATATCGACTGCCCCAAGGGCGCTCACCAAGCTCATGTTAGTCCCGGCTACCCTCGCCGCCGCAAGGAAGGCGTTGTTACCCTTACCTCGGCGACTGGTTGCTCGGAGCACTAACACAGCCAGCGAGTCTAGATGCTACTCACACAGTGATAGACATTCTAATTCGACTGGGGTGGATCATCAACCTCAAGAAATCCGACCTGGTACCCACCCAGGACTTGGTTTTTCTTGGGGCGCGATTCCAAACAAACAAGGATCTCGTTTCCTTGTCGCCCGACCGGATCACCAGAGTTCGGGAGGTGGTATCTTCGTTCCTCTCCCAGCCCCAGGCACCAGCACGGACTTGGCTCCGTCTACTGGGCCATATGGCGGCGACGATCTCTGTAGTGTGGCGGGCGCGGTTGAGGATGCGCCCTATACAGCAAGCTTTGGCAAGGCTCACAAGGAGGACCTGACACCTCACCTTCAGTGGTGGACCAATGTCGGGAATCTCACCAGGGGGATCCCCTTGGAAATCCCGACGCCAGCTCTCACAGATCAGACCGATGCGTCCCTCACGGGCTGGGGGGGTGTTCTGGGCAGTCTGTCGGTGTCCGGACTCTGGTCCGAAGCAGAAGCCCACCTTCACATCAACGTGTTGGAACTGAGAGCTGTGCGGTTGGTTTTCGAACGCTTCAGAGAGCATGTCCGTGGCCAGGTAGTCCGTCTTCAGTTGGACAACCAGACGGCCATGTCGTACATCCTGAAGCAGGGCGGCACGGTGTCCCGAACGCTTCTTCAGGAGGCGTGGGACTTTCTACTCTGGTACGACCAGTGCGATTGTCAGGTACTCCCTGTTTATCTCCCGGGGCTGGAGAACGTGCGAGCAGACGCGCTCTCTCGCCGGATCCTGGCCCCGCACGAGTGGATGCTCGACAGGCAGATATTCAGAGTTCTCTCCCAGTTGTACGGGTCGTTCAGGTGGATCTGTTTGCGTCCGGCGGGACGAATCAGACACCCGTGTTCTGCTCTCGAATACCGGACCCAGGGCGCTGGCTGCCGGCGCCTTCCTGCTGGATTGGACGGGCAAAGTGCTCTGGATGCTCCCCGCCGCTACCACTCATTCCCGTGTCCTTTCACAGCTGTCCACCCAGCCAGCTCGGCTGCTTGTGCTACTGGCACCGCTTTGGCCGTCACAGAGCTGGTTTCCGGTAATTCTCAGGTTTCTGGCTCAGCCTCCTGTTCTATTACCTTTACGACCGGACATTCTCACTCAGAACGGAGCCCACCCAAATCCACGGATTCAGTGGGTGGCTTGGCCTCTGTCAGGTCTAGCCTCGAGGCACGCTGAATTCCTGCAGCAGTTGCAGACACAATTCTGGCTTCGGTAGGCGGATTCGACAAATGTTCAGTATGAGGATAGGTGGTCCCGCTTATGCGCCGCTGGTGTTCAGATAGGGGATTGCAGATCCCTTTCTCGCGGATTTAGTCCGAGTATTGGAGTTTTGCAAGCTCGTTTGGAAGAAGGCCTAGCGGCTTCACCATTCGTGGCTACTCCACCGCTATTTCCACTTTTCACACCCCTGTCGATGGTGCTCTTCTGGGGCAGCACCCTCTCAGACAGCGCTTTCAGCTGGCTGGCTGAACGGTTCGACCTGCTCTCAGGCGTGCCAGTCCACCTTGGGATTTGTCAATTGTGCTAGATTGGCTGTCCGTCCAACTTTCTCACACCTATCGGCTATTTCCATTCAGTTGTTAACTTGGAAGGCTGTTTTTCTGGTGGCGGTAACATCTGGGCGTAGGGTCGGCGATTTACATGCTATGTCGTCCGACCCGGGCGCTGACTGTGTTTCACACTGATCGTGTCAGTATTATTCCTCCCCGGATACTTGCTACCCGGCCGAAGGTCGATCACGCTTTCCATGTGACAGCTCCTATCGAACTTCCCACTCTTACCCAGCCTTCCACATCGGGACCTCTCCTACGAGCACTCACCCGTTGGATGTCCGTGAAGACACTCAAAGTCTATATCAAACGAACGCGGGGAACTGCACGGGTACCCAGCTGTTCTGTTGTTACGGTGGCGGAAGGCTGGTCTGCCAGCGAGCAAGCAGACTTTGTCTCGCTGGCTTGTTTCGTGTATTTGTGCCGCTTATCAGGCTAAGGGCAAGCCTCCCCCTGAGGGGTTGAAGGCTCACTCGGTCAGGGCAGTAGCCGCATCAAAAGCTTTTGCATCGGCACTCCCCATTGAAGAGATCTGCTCTGCCGCTATTTGGAGCCGGCCAAGCACGTTTATACGGCACTATCAGCTCGATACACATTCCCGTAATCGTGCGAGCTTTGGCCGTTCTGTTCTCTCCAGTGGACAGTGTCCTGCCACCCTGACCAAGTGAGTCTTGGTTCATTGGTTTTGTTTGACGCTACTGTACAATACTGTGTGTTATTGACATGTCTGCTACTGGGAGCTAACTACCCCCTTTCGATTCTCTCAGGAGTAATTAGTCGATTGTGAGCGGTTTTGACATTCCCCCCTACGGTGCTCACTAATCGACACGTGGTGGGTGGGGCTTTGTTGACATTCGTACCATGTGTGATTGCCTATGCTAACATATGGAGGTCGTCTTTGAGCACAAATCCTCCCTGTCAGTTCCCCTCCCATAATGCCTCTCGCGGAAGCTAAACTGGGACATGTGACAGGTGAGTGTTATGGCGTCTGTTAACTTTTTTCCCATTAACGATAGCTATTTGTGTGTGCTTGGACAGAATTCCCTCCTCCCTGGCCTCCGGTCTTTGGGAGTCTGTGTTTATGCATAAT
Source organism: Haliotis rubra (assembly GCF_003918875.1). Classification (NCBI taxonomy): domain Eukaryota; kingdom Metazoa; phylum Mollusca; class Gastropoda; order Lepetellida; family Haliotidae; genus Haliotis; species Haliotis rubra. Next base: position 158,500 of record NW_025767257.1, on the reverse strand, counting down.
ATGTACCCCAAGGACGATCTCTATGAAGAAGAATTAACCAAACCTGAAGAGGTTTTAAATTCTTCGAAGAGAGTCGTCCTTGGGGTAGGGCCTCCCGCCTCCCCGCAATTCTGTTCACTGATGTATTCAGCAGAAGGAATGATGATACTTGGCCTAGGTGCTTACCCAGTTGGTGTGCATGCTCAACTGGAGGTAACTCCGTGAGGTGGGGGCCGTATAATAAATAAAAGAGTTTATTTATTGTACAATCTTTTTATTCAAAAAACATTGATACAACTGTCACAGGACATTTTCAGCTTGGAAAATGCATAATATGTACCCCAAGGACGACTCTCTTCGAATAATTTAAAACCTCTTCAGGTTTGGTTAAATTCAGTACAATTTACAAATGATGTATGAAGAGTTATTTGTAGTTGTATTTTTTCTCTTATCTGAGGTAAATTAGTGTTGTGAGCTGACTGATTTCAGGCAGACATTCAGAGACTAGCTTTGGTGATGGAAGATATATCCTACAAACTTGAACTAATTAAGAAACCAAAACATATACATATATATATATTAAACATCAAGGAGGTAAACAGCACTACTATAGATTAGGGACTTGGTTATGAATATATTGATGTCCACATCATCTGCGGTTGTAGCCTGCCCCACCCCAGGACGTCGGTGCAGACCCTTCCTCCAACTACTACAAGACGCTGTTGTCCGGGATGAAGAGGGACTTTGCACTGGAGGTGGACAAACTCAAGGATCATCTGAAGAAGGAGCAGAACAGGTGAGCATCAGGATCTGCGACCATCGGTAAGCTGGGGCACTCATGTCAGAGTGATAAGTTCTGAGCCTGACATAGAACGCATTGCATAATAGTGAATTCTTTGGTTAAGGCTCAGTCCATGAGGTTGACAGGTGCCAAGCAGTTGGGAATTCATTGTGATTAGCCATCAAGTAGGCAATGTCCAACAATTGGATATTGTGCAGTGATAGAGATGAGGCCATCAGAAATGTGATTCTGCTGTTTGATTTGTTTTGTGTGGTACCAGATATTTATTGTTGGTTCAGAACAACATATACCAGTATTAGCCTGAAACAGTTCAGCAAATGGCAGATGATACTTATTTTGGATGCTAAAGTAATTCAAAATGTTTATGTTTGTGTTAGAAATTGTTGAATAAATACACTTAGTCATTCGAGGCCCCCGTCTCCTATTGAGGATTTTCTAGAAGAGGCGTCTGATTCCTACCTTAGTGAGAACTTAAGACAACTGTTGCGACCGCGTGGCCGAAACCTCATCACGTTGGAAGACTCGTCTCCACCTAGGGTTGTGGTGTTAACTACGTCCTCTCCACAGCCTCATCTGTCTACGGTGGTTGTTCCTTCGTCTGGTTCTCATTCGGTGGTTCAGTCGAATGTGTCACTTGATTCTAGACCACCACATTATTCGAGTGCGCCTCTTGCCTCACAAGCGTCGTTTCCTTTAGGCCAGATATCGGTTAGAGCGCCGCTTGTGTCCAATTCGGCGCTTCCTACTAGTACTCCCGGTTCGGCGCTTTCTCCTGGTGTTCCCGGATCGGCGCTTACTACCGGTGTGTACGGTCCAGCGCTTCCTACCGTTGTTCCCGGATCGGTTCTTACAACTGGTGGTTTCGGTTCGGCGCTTACTACTGGTGGTCTCCGTTCGGCGCTTACTACCTGTGTGCCCAGATCGGCACTAACTACTGGTGATCTCGGTTCGGCGCTTACTACCGGATCGACGCTTCCGGATCGGCGCTTCCTCCCGGTGTTCACCGATCGGCGATTACTACTGGTGGTCCCAGATCGGTGCTTACTACTGGTGGTCCTGGTTCGGCGCTTACTACTGGTGCTCCCGGATCGGCGCTTTCTCTCGGTGTTCCCGGATCGGCGCTTCCTCCCGGTATTCCCGGATCGGCGCTTTACTACTGGTGCTCCCTTACTACTGATCGGCGCTTTCTCGTGGTCCTCCCGATCGGGCGCTTCCTCCCGGTATTCCCGGCGCTTTACTACTTGGGTGGTCCCAGATCGGGCGCTTTACTACTGGTGTTCCTGGTTCGGGCGCTTTTACTACTGGTGGTCCCGGATCGGGCGCTTACTACTGGTGTTCCCAGTTCGGCGCTTTTATTACCGTGTTCCCGGATTGGCGCTTCCTCCCAGTGTTCTCGGATCGGCGCTTTACTACTGGGGTTCCCAGATCGGCGCTTACTACTGGTGTTCCCAGTTCGGCGCTTTATTACCGGTGCTCCCAGATCGGCGCTTTACTACCGCTTGCCTGGTTAGACGCTTCCTTTCGGTGTTCCCGGATCGGCGCTTACAACTGGTGGTTTCGATTCGGCGCTTACTACTGGTGGTCTCCGCTCGGGCGCTTTACTACCCGTGTGCCCAGATCGGCGCTTTACTACTGGTGATCTCGGTTCGGGCGCTTTCTCCGGATCGGCGCTTACTACTGGTGGTCCCTGATCGGTGCTTATTACTGGTGGTCCTGGTTCGGCGCTTACTACTGGTGGTCCCAGATCGGCGCTTTTACTACTGGTGCTCCCGGATCGGCGCTTTCTCTCGGTGTTCCCGGATCGGCGCTTCCTCCCGGTATTCCCGGATCGGCGCTTACTACTGGTGGTCCCAGATCGGCGCGTACTACTGGTGGTCCGAAATCGGCGCTTACTACTGGTGTTCCTGGTTCGGCGCTTACTACTGGTGGTCCCGGATCGGCGCTTACTACTGGTGTTCCCAGTTCGGCGCTTATTACCGGTGCTCCCGGATTGGCGCTTCCTCCCAGTGTTCCCGGATCGGCGCTTACTACTGGGGTTCCCAGATCGGCGCTTACTACTGGTGTTCCCAGTTCGGCGCTTATTACCGGTGCTCCCAGATCTGCGCTTACTACCGGCTTGCCTGGTTAGACGCTTCCTTTCGGTGTTCCCGGATCGGCGCTTACAACTGGTGGTTTCGATTCGGCGCTTACTACTGGTGGTCTCCGTTCGGCGCTTACTACCCGTGTGCCCAGATCGGCGCTTACTACTGGTGATCTCGGTTCGGCGCTTACTTCCGGATCGGCGCTTACTACTGGTGGTCCCTGATCGGTGCTTACTACTGGTGGTCCTGGTTCGGCGCTTACGACTGGTGCTCCCGGATCGACGCTTTCTCCCGGTGTTCCCGGATCGGCGCTTCCTCCCGGTGTTCCCGGATTGGCCGTTTGTTCCGTCTCACCACCTGTATGTGGACGCGTCTCTACACGGGTGGGGAGCTCATCTTCTCAATTAACAAGTGGCAGGGCAGTGGTCTCCCGACGATCACACCTGTCACATCAACGTTCTGGAGTTCAGGGCAGTGATGCTTGCAATCAGTCACTGGCAGGATGTCCTCAGAGCAACGTCCCTCATGATCCGATCAGACAACGCAGCGGTGGTTTGGCATATCAACAGGATGGGGTCCACGGGGTCTACTCAACTGCTACGGTGGATCCAACGGTTCTTCGGTCTGGTGAACAGTCTCAACATCATGGTATGAGCCAATCACATTCCGCGGGGGTGAAGAATGTCATCGCCGATTCTCTGTCTCGACCGAGTCGTCCCTCTCCAACGGAATGGAAATTGCATCCTCAGGTGTTCCAGACGTTTTGCCTTCCGTAGACGCCGACAGTAGATCTCTTCGCCACCTGCTTCAACCATCAGCTGCCTCGGTTTGTGTCACCGATTCCGGATCTTCTGGCTTGGGACCTCGATGCTCTAGCCATTCCATGGGACAACCTGAATGCTTACGCGTTCCCGCCAGTGGCCCTTCTTCCTCGCGTATTAGTGAAGCTACGCGCAACTCAGAGGATAACTCTGCTTTTGGTCGCGCCCTATTGGCCGGCCAGAAGTTGGTTCGTAAACCTCCAAGACCTAGCCGAACCAGATCCCGTGCCTCTTCCCGTTCGACCCGATCTACTGGTTCATCCGCACTCCGACCAGCTCCACTGGTCTCCGTTGACGCTCCTACTGCACGTTTGGGGCATCTTCATCGGTCATTAACGGCTAAGGGGCTATTCTAAGCGTGTAGCTACTGCCATTACCACAGCGCATCGTAATTCTACGAGGTCACTGTATGATGACAAATGGAAGAACTTCGACGCGTATTGCAGGAAGAAGGGCATCTTATCCCCCACTACGGCGTCCCCGCAGATGGTGGCAGAGTACATTCAGCATCTCTGAACCTCCAGAAAACTCAAAGGTTCTACGCTATCTACCTATTTGGCGGCTCTTAACACAGTTATTGCAGCGGCCTCGGGTGTGAAGCTGTCCCTGAACTCCAGTCTCTCCTCCGGTCCTACAAACTGGCTGATCAATCTCGGAAGTTCCGGCCTCCAGCTTGGGATCTTTCCGTTGTACTTGCTCATCTCACGTCAGCTGATTATGAACCTTTGGAGGAGAAAGATTCGAACATGTCTCCTTTAAGACCTTCTTTTTATTGGCCTTGGCTACGGCGGCTCGTATTTCTGAGTTGCATGCTCTGGATGTCTCTCGGGTACGGTTTGAAAGGTCTAGACATGCAAAAGTTTTCCTTGGTTTGCGGTGGGATTTCCTTGCCAAGAATTAGGTACCAGGTCAGCCGGATCGCACATTCACGATTCCGCCGCTCTCCACTATTTTGGGCCCAGACGACACTGAGGATCTGTCCTTATGCCCGGTGTGTGCATTAAGGATTTACCTAGTTGCCTCGCAGGATCGCCACAGATTGCGTAAGAGATTGTTCATTCCATTGTCTACTGCCTCCACCTCGGAAGTCTTCCGTACTACCTTGGCGTTTTGGATGAGAACTACGATCCTGTGTGCCTATGCCTTTGCTGAACTGCCTCCACAGTCAACGCCGAAGCCCCATGACACGCGTGCTCTTGCCTCCACCATGGCTCTTCACAGAAATTGTTCCCTGCAGTCCATCATGGAGGGCTGTTTTTGGCGATCAGATACGGTGTTTGCTTCACACTACCTGAGGGACTTCTCAGTTACAGACGTGGAAGGTCTCCATCAGTTCGGCCCCCTGGTCCTGGCGCAGCAGTTGTCATCGGCTCGTGTTCGCAGATGAAGCAATCCTGCTTGGTCGGTTTTGCTCTGTACATAATAAAAGATATCGATGTTATCCATGTCTTAGTACTTTTTTCCGTTGGGTTAAGATTATTCTCTCCTATGGAAGTAGGGTGTGTTTGCACTGTCATTAGTTACGACTTGATAGACTGTGAGGCCAGTCTTGTGCTACATACAGAGATGATCGACACTCCGCTTACTGACCTCTACTCTCTGAGCAATTACGTCAGTGAAGTGTTGATTTCCGATTACCTACATGGTTTTCGAAGCGTTCTGCTCCTGAGTCCTTTCTCACCTTTGGTATGTTAGGGAGATTGGTACTGCACGTTAAACTAGTTGAGCATCCTAACTATTCCTCTTTCACCGCCTTCCAGCGTGTGTCTGTAGGGGTAGTTTAGTTGCAAAAGCAGGGACTGGCCAGATTAAGGTCCTCGACTTTAATTCACTGGGGTCACCTGATAAATCGTGGAAGGCGGGCCCTACTTGCCAAACTGCGTCCTTTTGCTTGTCAAAGTTGCGGCCGAAAAACCACATTAATTCGGGAGCACCAACTCCCTAGAGTTTTAATGCTGTGTAAGCCAAGGGGTGAAGAAACCCATCTCAAGTTGGAGTTTGCATATCGAGTTGGTGCTTTCTCCTGGCCTCCTTGGGTTATCGCGTTTTCCTGGTGGTAGTAACAGGGTAATCAGCGACCGCCTACCAACCGTGGGATTGTGCATACAGTGAGATAGGATAAGTTTAAAAATGTGTAAATTTTATTATAAATTGTATATTTACATACTTATCCTATCTCACGCGATAGGACCCATCCGACCTGCCCCACATCACAGATTACTAGAAGCTCCAAGACGAGAATGACAGGCACAGGTAGTCACATGATCATCTGAGCTTGAGCTCCACGCTTACAGAGATGATTGACCCGGTGTTGATGTTGGAGTGGGGGGCAGAGGTCAGGGCGGGTCAGAGGCCAGCAAGATTTGATTCAACTTAGCCTACAGCAGGTTTCCACACATGGTCGTAGAAGAAGAGAGAGGTGCATACAGTGAGATAGGATAAGTATATAAATATACAATTTATAATAAAATTTACAATTTTGGATTATATTCACCTTCAAGTGAGGCAGCATTGGTGGAAGAGTTTTCAGGAATGTACCCTACTACAAGAATGGACACTGTGCATGATATACAAATTTTGAACCATTTCTAATGGTCAAGAATATATTTCAACATGTTTGCCTCCAGATTTGTTTTGAAAAATTCAACAAATCTTACTTTCAATACTGTCTTTTTTTAACTTGGTGAAAAGTCCATCAGATAAAATTTATTTCATATAATTGTACAGTATGTGATTCTGTAAGTTAGAATAAACTGATAGTTTGAGATGTGAACATCCACAGTAAAATTGATCTTCAGGAACTCAAGCTTGTCGTGAGAAGCAACTTGGCATGTTGGGTTACTGCATGTCATTGTATCCCAGTGGCATAGGTCAGTGTTGATGATGTCAATCACTGGATTGTGTGGTGAGGACTTGATTATTTACAGACCACCATCATATAACTTCTTTAAGTGACATTTAGAAGCTGGTATGATGAAGAGAAACACGTTTGATTGATAGACAATTTCTTTATTGCCATATATACAACGTTTTGGTGTAGATCATACCACCGTTATAAAGCAGATGATCATATAGTTGCAACACTGCTGAAAGTAGCGTTAAACAACATAGCACTGATTGATCAGGCATGTCCTGCTTTAGTGTGCTGAGTGATGAGGCTATCCTGAATGCTGATAATTGTGTCTCTGTTTAGAAATGATGCCACGGTGCGGCGTTTAGAGCAGCTCCACAAGGACCAGATACAGGCCATTATGAAGGACTGCATGCGTGTGCAGCGTGGCATCGTCCACTTCCGTGACCAGGTGGCCAATACACTGGACAAGGAAGGCTTCAGGGACTCTGCAAGCCAACTTCAACAACTTCCCAAGCTGCTACATGACAATGTAACTATAGTAATCATTCATGAAATAATTGTTGTCAGGCTCTACTTACCTGGCAGACTAAACATATCTATTTCCCCTTGTCTCCATCTACCTGTCAGACTAAACATATCTATTTCCCCTTGTCTCCATCTACCTGTCAGACTAAACATATCTATTTCCCCTTGTCTCCATCTACCTGTCAGACTAAACATATCTATTTCCCCTTGTCTCCATCTGCCTGGCAGACTAAACATATCTATTTCCCCTTGTCTCCATCTGCCTGGCAGACTAAACTTGTCTATTTCTCCTCTCTATCTTCTGTCTACTTCTTCACAGGTGAATCAGGACCCCAAGGATGTCCTTTTGTACTTGGCTGCCAACACTGTTGATTGTGAGTTGCATTACTCAGTCTTTGCTTTATGTCATTATTGTCTGCTGTATGTTACCCATATCATAAAGTTTCATTTACAATTTTGACATGCCTTCAGCTCAACTTTCAGGTTCACTCCAAGGGTTTGTTAAGAAAGTCAGACTGGGGAGATGAAAACTCAAAGGATGCTCAGTAGCAAAATAAGTGTTAAACAAGGAACATTCTAAACATGTTAAACCCACTTTACAGGTGTTACCGTCTGGGAATCAGTGGATTTTCTATAGAATATCCCCAGGACAGAGAGATAGTCTGTATAAAGACCTTACTGAGAGTTTCTAGGAAACCCTTAAACCATAAAACAATAAGCTGACGTCAGTAGAGAATCATATAGAATGTGTAAACAGTATGGATAGGGAGATTAGATGATCCCTGTTTGTTTATTTCTAAAATGGTAAAAATGTGAATATTAATCATCTGCGCTGTATTTCCTGTAGTTTTGTTTCTGAGCTAACCATAGTGCATTTATTATGGTGACAGACCTGCACAGTATAGAGGTGGTTCTGAACCACACAATGCTGGCTATCAAGGTGATGCAGAAGGCAGGAACTGTTGGTAGTCAGCCACCTGTGGATCAGAAGAAAGTCTTCCACCAGATGGAGGTGAGTCTCAGAGTAAATACTGTGTATGTATCAAACCTTGACAAGGATGATAGCTGTATCAAACACTGGTGAGGAGGGTGGCTGAACCCCAAACACTGACAAAGAGAGTGCCTCAATCAAACACTGACAAAGAGAGTGCCTCAATCAAACACTGACAAAGAGTGTGCCTCTATCAAACACTGACAAAGAGAGTGCCTCAATCAAACACTGACAAAGAGAGTGCCTCAATCAAACACTGGCAAAGAGAGTGCCTCAATCAAAGACTGACAAAGAGCGTGCCTCAATCAAACACTGACAAAGAGCGTGCCTCAATCAAACACTGACAAAGAGAGTGCCTCAATCAAACACTGACAAAGAGAGTGCCTCAATCAAACACTGGCAAAGAGAGTGCCTCAATCAAACACTGACAAAGAGCGTGCCTCAATCAAACACTGACAAAGAGAGTGCCTCAATCAAACACTGACAAAGAGAGTGCCTCAATCAAACACTGACAAAGAGAGTGCCTCAATCAAAGACTGACAAAGAGCGTGCCTCAATCAAACACTGACAAAGAGCGTGCCTCAATCAAAGACTGACAAAGAGCGTGCCTCATTCAAACACTGACAAAGAGAGTGCCTCAATCAAACACTGGCAAAGAGAGTGCCTCAATCAAACACTGACAAAGAGCGTGCCTCAATCAAACACTGACAAAGAGCGTGCCTCAATCAAACACTGACAAAGAGCGTGCCTCAATCAAACACTGACAAAGAGAGTGCCTCAATCAAACACTGACAAAGAGCGTGCCTCAATCAAACACTGACAAAGAGCGTGCCTCAATCAAACACTGACAAAGAGAGTGCCTCAATCAAACACTGACAAAGAGAGTGCCTCAATCAAACACTGACAAAGAGAGTGCCTCAATCAAACACTGACAAAGAGCGTACCTCAATACTGATAAAGGGAAAGCCTACATCTAACACTGATAAGGAGAAAGCCTACATCTAACACTGGTAAGGGGAAATCCTACATCTAACACTAGTAAGGGGAAAGCCTACATCTAACACTGATAAAGGGAAAGCCTACATCTAACACTAGTAAGGGAAAAGCCTACATCTAACACTAGTAAGGGGAAAGCCTACATCAAACACTAGTAAGGGGAAAGCCTACATCTAACACTAGTAAGGGGAAAGCCTACATCTAACACTGGTAAGGGGAAAGCCTACATCTAACACTAGTAAGGGGAAAGCCTACATCAAACACTAGTAAGGGGAAAGCCTACATCAAACACTAGTAAGGGGAAAGCCTACATCTAACACTAGTAAGGGGAAAGCCTACATCAAACACTAGTAAGGGGAAAGCCTACATCTAACATTAGTAAGGGGAAAGCCTACATCAAACACTGGTAAGGGGAAAACCTACATCAAACACTAGTAAGGGGAAAGCCTACATCTAACACTAGTAAGGGGAAAGTCTACATCAAACACTATTAAGGGGAAAGCCTACATGTAACACTGGTAAGGGGAAAGCCTACATCTAACACTGGTAAGGGGAAAGCCTACATCTAACGCTGATAAGGGGAAACTCACAACAGATACTGATAAAGGGAAAGCCTACATCTAGCACTGGTAAGGGGAAACTCACAACAGATACTGATAAAGGGAAAGCCTACATCTAGCACTGGTACGGGGAAACTCACAACAGATACTGATAAAGAAAGAGCCTACATCAGATACTGGTAAATGGTGCTTACATCAAACACTGGTAAATGGTGCTTACATCAAACACTGGTAAATGGTGCTTACATCAAACACTGGTAAAGGGAAAGATAACATCACACACTGAAGGGAAAACCGACATCAAACACTGGTAAATGGTGCTTACATCAAACAATGGTACAGGAGATGCCTATATCAAACACATTTACATACGAGGGGGTATCAAAAAGTTCCAATTATCACCAAGAAGTTATTCAGCAATCAGGATAAAATTCACGATGGGATGAAATCTGTTTATGGTGATGATAGCACATCTTATGACACTCTTGTGACATCGAAAAGGAATTTCCAAACTGGTCACATGTCCCTCACAGATGAGCCAAGAAGTGGACCCCCCTCACTTACTGATGATTTGGACACCGTGAACAAAGTCGAGGCGCTGGTTCAGGAAGATCGCCGTGCAATAATACACATGGCTATGCATGAGACCGACTTGAGCTATGGCAGTGCATGGAACATCATTCATAACCAACTGCACATGTCCAAAGTGTCAGCGTTGGGTTCCTCGCTTACTGACCTGACAGACTCGACGGGACATGTCACGACAGGCACTGGAGCTTCTGGAGCAGGATGAAGAGGATTTTTTCAGATGTCTTGTAACCATGGACGAATGTTGGGTCTCTTTGTATGATCCTTAGACAAAAGAGATGAGTAAAGAGTGGAAACATGCCACGTCATCACCTCCGAAAAAGGCCAAGGTGCATGAAATCAGGGGCCTTCTATTCAGAGGCCTCTATTCAGGGGCCTTCTGCGCAAGGTCAAGAAACGGTGGCAGAAATGTGTAACTCGGGATGGTGACTATGTAGAGAAATCATAAGGACAAGAAAGCAAAATAAAGTTTGTACCCTGAATAAGTCTTGGTGATAATTAGAACCTTTTGATATCCCCTCGTACATATGCATGTTCTGTACATCATTAAGCTTTCCACAAACATGCAATCCATGGTTGTCCCCCTTTATCACCAGGTGCGTATGGAAGAGATTCGTAAGCCCTCCAAGATCCGTGATGTGATGAAATCGCCAGTGAAGCATGCAAATACTCGAGGTCGAAGAAAGGACAGGCAGCAAATCAGGAAACTGCAGGGGAGGGTTTCTGAGTGTGTGAGTTCAGACTCTGTGAGATACATATGGAGAACCTCAATGTGGAATCACGTTGCTGTAGTATGATAGAGATAAGGCCAATGCCCTCATTATATGTGTGTACAGATGAACAAGTACATGTGTGTTGTGTTGTACAGGAGAACAAATACATGTATGTTGTGTTGTACTGATGAACAAGTACATGTATGTTGTGTTGTACAGATGAACAAGTACATGCGTGTTGTGTTGTACTGATGAACAAGTACATGCGTGTTGTGTTGTACTGATGAACACGTACATGCGTGTTGTGTTGTACTGATGAACAAGTACATGTATGTTGAGTTGTACAGATGAACAAGTACATGCATGTTGAGTTGTACTGATGAACAAGTACATGTATGTTGTGTTGTACTGATGAACAAGTACATGTATGTTGTGTTGTACTGATGAACAAGTACATGTATGTTGTGTTGTGCTGATGAACACGTACATGTATGTTGTGTTGTACTGATGAACACGTACATGCGTGTTGTGTTGTACTGATGAACACATACATGTATGTTGTGTTGTACTGATGAACAAGTACATGTATGTTGTGTTGTACTGATGAACAAGTACATGCGTGTTGTGTTGTACTGATGAACACGTACATGCATGTTGTGTTGTACTGATGAACACGTACATGTATGTTGTGTTGTACTGATGAACACGTACATGCGTGTTGTGTTGTACTGATGAACACGTACATGCGTGTTGTGTTGTACTGATGAACACGTACATGCGTGTTGTGTTGTACTGATGAACAAGTACATGTATGTTGTGTTGTACAGATGAACAAGTACATGTGTGTTGTGTTGTACTGATGAACGAGTACATGCATGTTGTGTTGTACTGATGAACACGTACATGCGTGTTGTGTTGTACTGATGAACAAGTACATGTATGTTGAGTTGTACAGATGAACAAGTACATGTATGTTGTGTTGTACTGATGAACACGTACATGTATGTTGTGTTGTACTGATGAACAAGTACATGTATGTTGAGTTGTACAGATGAACAAGTACATGTATGTTGTGTTGTACTGATGAACACGTACATGCGTGTTGTGTTGTACTGATGAACAAGTACATGTATGTTGTGTTGTACAGATGAATAAGTACATGCGTGTTGTGTTGTACTGATGAACAAGTACATGTATGTTGAGTTGTACAGATGAACAAGTACATGCATGTTGAGTTGTACTGATGAACAAGTACATGTATGTTGTGTTGTACTGATGAACAAGTACATGTATGTTGTGTTGTACTGATGAACAAGTACATGTATGTTGTGTTGTGCTGATGAACACGTACATGTATGTTGTGTTGTACTGATGAACACGTACATGCGTGTTGTGTTGTACTGATGAACACATACATGTATGTTGTGTTGTACTGATGAACAAGTACATGTATGTTGTGTTGTACTGATGAACAAGTACATGCGTGTTGTGTTGTACTGATGAACACGTACATGCATGTTGTGTTGTACTGATGAACACGTACATGTATGTTGTGTTGTACTGATGAACACGTACATGCGTGTTGTGTTGTACTGATGAACACGTACATGCGTGTTGTGTTGTACTGATGAACACGTACATGCGTGTTGTGTTGTACTGATGAACAAGTACATGTATGTTGTGTTGTACAGATGAACAAGTACATGTGTGTTGTGTTGTACTGATGAACGAGTACATGCATGTTGTGTTGTACTGATGAACACGTACATGCGTGTTGTGTTGTACTGATGAACAAGTACATGTATGTTGAGTTGTACAGATGAACAAGTACATGTATGTTGTGTTGTACTGATGAACACGTACATGTATGTTGTGTTGTACTGATGAACAAGTACATGTATGTTGAGTTGTACAGATGAACAAGTACATGTATGTTGTGTTGTACTGATGAACACGTACATGCGTGTTGTGTTGTACTGATGAACAAGTACATGTATGTTGTGTTGTACAGATGAATAAGTACATGCGTGTTGTGTTGTACTGATGAACAAGTACATGCGTGTTGAGTTGTACAGATGAACACGTACATGCGTGTTGTGTTGTACTGATGAACAAGTACATGTATGTTGTGTTGTACAGGTTAACAAGTACATGTATGTTGTGTTGTACAGGTTAACAAGTACATGTATGTAGTGTTGTACAGGAGAGCAAGTACATGTGTGTGGTGTTGTACAGGTTAACAAGTACATGTATGTTGTGTTGTACAGGAGAACAAGTACATGTATGTTGTGTTGTACAGGTGAACAAGTACATGTGTGTTGTGTTGTACAGGTGAACAAGTACATGTATGTTGTGTTGTACAGGTGAACAAGTACATGTATGTTGTGTTGTACAGGAGAACAAGTACATGTATGTAGTGTTGTACAGGAGAGCAAGTACATGTGTGTTGTGTTGTACAGGTGAACAAGTACATGTGTGTTGTGTTGTACAGGAGAACAAGTACATGTATGTTGTGTTGTACAGGAGAGCAAGTACATGTGTGTTGTGTTGTACAGGTTAACAAGTACATGTGTGTTGTGTTGTACAGGAGAACAAGTACATGTGTGTTGTGTTGTACAGGTTAACAAGTACATGTGTGTTGTGTTGTACAGGAGAACAAGTACATGTGTCTACTGGACCGCTATAAGCTGGTTTGGAATATGTACCAGAACCAGCAAAAAGAGATGGACAATATGTAAGTTGTACTTTGAATTCTCAGATTGCTTGAACTTCAGGTATTTATCTATGTTCTGTTGTTCCATAATATCTTCACTAATTGTTACCAGATTTGCCTGTATATTTCCCAATTTACATGACTTACTGTGTACAGCCTAGACTATTGTAGGTCATGTCCGATCTGTACAGCTTGATAGAAGCAGATGTTTGAATAAATGTAGTCTACCTTGATCTGAGCAACAATTTCTTTCATGTTTGCAGGCAAGATGACTTTGTCCGGACTCTTAAGAAGAAGGTCAAGGAGAAAGAAAATACAGTGGTTACAGCAATCAAAACAGAGTTCAAAGAGGTGCACTATTATGCTAAAATTATTAATGTATCATGTAAACCTTTAGAGCCAGTTTGTCGACATAAGGAACCTTAAGAGCATTGACACGTACCTACATAGTGTGACTGAGATTGTCATTTTTATAGAGACGAGCAGTTCAAGAACAGCAGCTTCAGTTGAGCATCGCAGACCAGAAGAAGAACCTGCAGCTCCTTGAAACAGCCTTCAAGGAGAACAGAATCTCCCATGAGCTGCATTCGGTGAGACAAAGCCTTATGCTAGGGTTACACTAAGTTCCTGGTGGCCACAGTAGCCCCGTTTCACCGAAATGTAGTGAAATGGGGGCAAAATGGGATGGACGTGAGACAACATAGGGGGACTGAATGACAAAACGTGAGAGTCTGTGATTGCCGTGGATGCAATGCCAGATTTTGAAACTGTTAAAAAATTTGCCACAGCAGTCACAGTACTAATGAGAAACCTAGTAGGCCGTAGTAATACGGAGGGAACGCAACAATACGTGACAGCACGTAACAGAACTTGTAGACGGTTTGTAGTGGGACGGGAGGCATGTGTATTCCACAGCATCTCACAGTCCTTTCAAGTTTTGTCATGTTCGGCCACATTTGTTTGGCGGTTTGTTACGGTTGTTTCACCCTTGCTGCCCGTTTGTCCAGGTTCTCACAGCAGGCTAGGTTATATGGTAGCTGATTTGTCCCGTTCTATCACGACGCATTACAGGGCCAGCGAGATACGGCACATTGTGTTCTCTGGCATTCCATCTCTGCAGCTGATGCTGGCATTCTTGCTGACACAAGGACTTGATGTATGCCCCCAGCAAACATACAAACACAAAATGTTCTTCATCTTGGGGGTTCATGCTGCTCTTGTGTCTCAGGATACAATGGCTGCTATTCCTTGCGAGGCCTTCTTTTTTTTTATACCGGGGGCACAAACGTGGTCCAAAGCTGGCCGGCATCCTTGTTTCATCCGTAGAAAGTCTTGACAGAACGCACAAAACGTGTCAAAACATTGATCAAAATGTGAAAAACGTTAGGGAGCCCATCAGAACGTGACAGGCTGGGAGGAAAAGTACTGGCATCCATAGTGGACTGCGAGCCGAACCGCTGTCAGCCTTTGAGCTTCTGCGACCCAGCTGCCTCTTGAGAGACAAGAACATTATAGAATGACCTGGTGTATTTTTTTTAGTGATAATTTGTATAGTTAACAAAGCCACTATATTTAAATGGAGATTGCTTTGTTTGGATTAAAACATGAAGATAGTTTTTTTCACGGAGATGTTGAAGGGTTGTGACAGTTGCGGATTGTTTTGTTTAATGCAGATGGCTTCAGGTTTGCTACACCAGGCCCTGGAAATTCCTCGGAAGCGATTCCGTTACCTCATTGAGCGATACATCGCACACTGTGCTGTCAGGGAGGCTGAAAGTAAGTCTAGGTACTAGAAGCTGTCAGTGAGAGATAATGATTGGGTGGCCCTAGTTGGTACTAGTATCTTCACATTTTCTAGTATGGAAACACCTATGTACTGTGCTGATACCCACATAAAATCAGTACATTACATACTAGAGCTGTGACGATATATGGTATCGATAATCGTGATACTTAATCCGACGATAAATATATCGATACTTTTGTTCGTATTGTGATATGTATCGTTGACCTAAAAATTGTTAATGTTCACTAGAAATTGACAGTTATGTAAAAATTACACTGTTACTTGCTATCAAAATATACTTTTTAAAAGAAAATAACTAAAGATAGCATCTCGTGATATGCATCGAATCGAATCGTATCGTTCCAAGATATCACGATACGTGACAGTGACATTTCGGTATCGTCACACCTCTATTACATACAGAGTAAAAGTGTTGGCATATCATATGATACACCTATACTTTTTGGTAAAGTGTATCGGCAAATACAAGTACACTTTCAGCAAAGGAAACCATGGCAACGAGACCTGAAGTGGGGTATAAATAGTGTAAGGTGGTCAGAATGGCATTGGTGTAAGGTAGGTGTAAGGTGTAAAGCTGGTGTAAGGTGCTCTCTATGTTGTAGTATGAGGCGGGGATTGGAGGTGTAACGTTGGGTAATGCACTCTCTGAGGAGGTGAAATCTGTTTTAGGTAAGGTAACAACAGTCCTTGAGGAAGAGATGCTGAGTGTTGACCAGCGGTTGGAGATCAAAGGTCACATGGAGGACATGCAACATCGGCTGCACACCGGGCTGTCGCTTCACCATCCTCTGATGCAGAAACTGGAGACAGAGAGGAGGCACATCTTCAAGCAGATTCTACAAGTGTGAGTATAGAGCCAGTGACGTCTGACTGTCAGTATGGAGCCAGTGACATCTGACTGTCAGTATGGAGCAGTGACATTTGACTATCAGTATGGAGCAGTGACATTTGACTATAAGTATAGAGCCAGTGAAATCTGAATATCGGTATAGAGCCAGTGACATTTGACTGTCAGTATGGAGCCAGTGACATTTGACTGTCAGTATGGAGACAGTGACATATCACTGTGTCGGTGTAGAGCCAGTGACATATCACTGTGTCGGTGTAGAGCCAGTAAAATCTGACTGTGTCGGTGTAGAGCCAGTGACATCTGACTGTGTCGGTGTAGAGCCAGTGACATATCACTGTGTCGGTGTAGAGCCAGTAAAATCTGACTGTGTCGGTGTAGAGCCAGTGACATCTGACTGTGTCGGTGTAGAGCCAGTGACATCTGACTGTGTCGGTGTAGAGCCAGTGACATCTGACTGTGTCGGTGTAGAGACAGGAACATCTGACTGTGTCGGTGTAGAGCCAGTGACATCTTACTGTGTCGGTGTAGAGCCAGTGACATCTGACTGTGTCGGTGTAGAGCCAGTGAAATCTGACTGTGTCGGTGTAGAGCCAGTGAAATCTGACTGTGTCGGTGTAGAGCCAGTGACATCTGACTGTGTCAGTGTAGAGCCAGTGACATCTGACTGTGTCGGTGTAGAGCCAGTGACATATGACTGTGTCGGTGTAGAGCCAGTGACATCTGACTGTGTCGGTGTAGAGACAGAAACACCTGAAGTGTAGTTGGTGTATTGTGGGTATTAGTAATGGAGACATTTCCTGCCATCTGTCACACTGCTCTGTGTTGTAGGTTCAACGAGGTCTTGGTTGATACAGGGGTTCTTCTCATCCATCCAGTTTTTAAGGACAACTCCCGAAAAGTAACCAAGCCGTTACATTCAGTTACTAATCAAAAAAGAATAAAGGCCATCAAAGCACCACCCCGCAAGATGCAAGAGTTGAGCCCTTCCACTGGGATTGTGGGTAACACCATTCCTCTCACCTTCAAGGTTGATCAGCCTATGTGGCAGACTGTAAGTGTAGTTCAACATCATGCAGCCATTTGTGGAGGGATTATAACATCTGGATGCAGGGATGCATTATGTGAATCTAGCCCATTAATGTCCAGATGATGACACACCATTATAGCATCAACGTAAAGTTGAAGAAATGTATATACTTATATAAAAGTATTATAATAGTATTAGTTAATATGACCTCATTGTGCAGTACTAGTCAGCACTGTTACAACCTATAGAGTAAGTCAGGATATTTAAGCAAAAAACTGATGTTTTTGTGGAAACAACACGCTGTACTCCCTTGTAGCACAGATGAATTTAGGTAGAACAGAAACAAAAGACGGTTAAAACGGGTGACCACCCTGAGTGGCGTCAGTCATGTTCACATTCTTACACTTGATTGGAGGCACAGTACAAACTTTGGCTACTCTTTATCCCTTGTGTACTCACATGTATGTTTCAAGTGCAAGCCAAACAATCTGCTGAAACTTCTGAACATATTCTAGGCTTACATGATCTTGAGACCTTTGTATAACTTGTTGTTTAGATATATTTAAAGTAGAACTTCTTTTGCAGGGACCTTCAGAGCTTGTTCAAGAGCCGGTCGTGACCACACCCAAATTCCTCAGTATGGACGTCAACCAACATAGACTATTGGCCAGAAGGTAAGTGGTCTGCATAATCAGATAACATCTGGACTGTCTACACATTCAGACAGTATCTGGACTGTCTACACATTCAGACAACATCTGGACTGTCTACACATTCAGACAACATCTGGACTGTCTACACATTCAGACAGTATCTGGACGGTCTACTCATTCAGACAGCATCTGGACTGTCTACAGATTCAGACAGCATCTGGACTGTCTACACATTCAGACAGCATCTGGACTGTCTACACATTCAGACAGCGTCTGGACTGTCTACACATTCAGACATCTGGACTGTCTATACATTTATACTGCACATTCAAACAAAGTTACTTTGACTGTCTACACACACATTCAGACAAATATCATGATTGTGAAGTTACTATAACCCATGTTCATGTTATTTGTTAACTTTAGAAAGTAATGCTATTTGAATTGTGTAGCCTTTCTCCTGTATAAACACAGGAATGTTTGTAATCTTGGAGGATCATGGGAGTATAGGATGAAACCCTGCTTTCTACCCCCATCAGAACAGGCAAGCGGGCTGATGATTGTCTTGTTTGTGTTGTAGAACCCTCATGTGTACAGAGCGCCAATACTATCCCATCGCACAGAGTCGTAGCTTCACCATCAGCAACAACATTAAGGTGGACTACATCACCACAGCACTGATGTGCCCCTAGAAGAGCCTGAGAGTGTAGGACCAGCAGCAGAACAATCAACAATATGTCCTTATGTTCTCACTGAAACTGATGCATGAGCACCTCTACCTACTTGTATATTACTTGTAGGAGTTACACAAGCAGGCTTGTTTCCCTCTGACTGTGATATTCTGGAGGCCTTGTATGAGTTTTGATAAGCACTTTGAGATGTATAGTTATCAATGTTTTATGGTTTTTAACATATTATTTATGTTTGTTATTCTCATTTATGAGAAATGTTGTTGAAGAGGTGTTACTTGTTTATGTGAACAAGTGTATGCAGGGTACGTAATACTCATTATCTCCATAAGTACTTTTACATTGATTCACCTGTTGGTTTTGAAATACACTTTCTTGATCCAACTGCTTTTGTGTAATGACTCAGTTCACTGATTATAAATACATGTAAACTGCTCCTCCCTACATGAACCGAGCAGAAGTCATCCAACAAGAAGCGAGCAGCAGTTTCTGATCGCATGATCTTTCTGAAAATGTAATTAATTGATCAATCAATGCCAACAACTGCAGTGTCATCTAGTAGTTTGAGATGGATTCACCATTAAATCTCAGGACAGTTTATGAGAGTTTTTCTATCTGTCTTTGTGATATTCTCAGTATTACTATGTTCAACCAGCTCAGGAAGGTTGTCATGTTTTGTATGTTTAAATACTTAGAATAAATTAGGTTTATTTGTTACAGCTCATAAAAACAGTGTTGTTTAATCGGGTGTGTTTCTGTTTTTGTTAAACTATTTACTGTAATAATCTTCTTGTGATACACAAGGAAGAGAAAGCTTTTCAAGGGAAACACTAAAAGTTTCCATGTGTCTGTGGGATGCTTGCAGCTAGGAGCCATCCCTACCCAGGCTGGAACATCAGCCAGAACCATCCCCACCCAGGCAGGAGCAACAGCCAGAACCATCCCCACCCAGGCTGGAACATCAGCCAGAACCATCCCCACCCAGGCAGGAACATCAGCCAGAACCATCCCCACCCAGGCAGGAACATCAGCCAGAACCATCCCCACCCAGGCAGGAACATCAGCCAGAACCATCCCCACCCAGGCAGGAACATCAGCCAGAACCATCCCCACCCAGGCAGGAACATCAGCCAGAACCATCCCCACCCAGGCAGGAGCAACAGCCAGAACCATCCCCACCCAGGCAGGAGCATCAGCCAGAACCATCCCCACCCAGGCAGGAGCAACAGCAGCCAGAAACCATCCCCACCCAGGCAGGAGCAACAGCCAGAACCATCCCCACCCAGGCAGGACATCAGCCAGAACCATCCCCACCCAGGCAGGAGCAACAGCCAGAACCATCCCCACCCAGGCAGGAGCAACAGCCAGAACCATCCCCACCCAGGCAGGACAACAGCCAGAACCATCCCCACCCAGGCAGGAGCAACAGCCAGAACCATCCCCACCCAGGCAACAGGAACAACAGCCAGAACCATCCCCACCCAGGGAGCAGGAGAAACAGTTAGACCCATCCCAGTTAGAACCATCCACCCAGGCAGGAGAAACAGCTAGAACCATCCCCACCCAGGCAGGAGCAACAGCCAGAACCATCCCCACCCAGGCAGGAGCAACAGCCAGAACCATCCCCACCCAGGCAGGAGCAACAGCCAGAACCATCCCCACCCAGGCAGGAGCAACAGCCAGAACCATCCCCACCCAGGCAGGAGCAACAGCCAGAACCATCCCCACCCAGGCAGGAGCAACAGCCAGAACCATCCCCACCCAGGCAGGAGAAACAGTTAGAACCATCCCTACCCAGGCAGGAGAAACAGCTAGAACCATCCCTACCCAGGCAGGAGCAACAGCCAGAACCATATCTACCTAGGCAGGAGAAACAGCCAGAACCATCCCTACCCAGGCTGGAACAACAACTAGAACCATCCCCACCCAGGCAGGAGCAACAGCTAGAACCATCCCTACCCTGGCAGGAACTACAGCTACAACCATCCCAACCCTGACAGGAACAAGAGCTACAACCATCCCAACCCAGGCAGGAACAACAGCTTCAACCATCCCAACCCTGGCAGGAACAGCTGCATCCTTCCTGACCCAACAGGAACAACAGCGGTCATGAGCATATTTGTTTGTCAGACTTTGTGACTGGGTTGATTGAATGTGTTTATTGATCATTATTGTACATTTTTTGGTTCATCATTATTGTACATTTTTTGGTTCTGACTACAGACTACACACAGACATTCTCTCATTAAGACAAGGGGACAAAGAATCTTGTGTAGAAATTTATTTCAAACATACAGCTGAGGCAGAACGTATAAAACATACAGCTGTCATGAAGTTGAGCATTCTGTTAGCTCCCCCAACAGTATTCCTGCATGAACTACAGACATGATTCAGATATGTACAAGAAAGGTTGCTGATGTTGAGGTACGGAAGTAAGTATATGTGGTCCCAATAATGAGAAATCACCGATTATTGGGTAAATTGGTGTACTGGCTAATTCAAGTTCCAGAAGCAAACATACTCCTCATTCACCTTCTTCAGGGCCACTGCTGGCGAGCAGCATGATCCCAGGATAACAAAGATAACAGTCTGGTACGAAGTAAGAAGTGCCCATTTATTTATATAACAGCACTCTCAATCATTGCTCTCTGCAAGTCTGTACATTCATGGTTTAACCAGGAAGAAGTCCTAATGAGGAATATGTGACACATCAAAGAATCCGAACACCACACCAGCAAGCAGAGTTATATAACAGGTCTGGGTTTGTGTGACTGCCTATACGTAGCTGGAAACACTGGCTTCAGCTCTCAACGTCCTGAGACGGATTTCATCTTCAGGATACAGCAATTGCTAACACACAGACAAGAACTGCCATGACTGTAAAGACATTGTACACAAAACATTACTCATGAGGAACTGACCATGATCTCTCAATGAATTACTGGCCTCATGAGGTATTTTTACATTAACTGATAACTGACCATGATTATATTGGCTGTAAATTCTACAACAATCAATCAAACAGGTTGAGTAGCAATACTACACTCCCAATGCCACCTGCCTGGTTGCAAGCTGTACATATGATTACAAACTTACAATGTATTTTAAAGACACAATACATAATAATGCTGATACACAACTGTCTGTTGTGGTCCCAAAAAAGTATCACCTGAGACAAGACAGTAAGTCCTGATTGAGCTATCTATGCACTTCATGTATAAAAAACAAACTGTAACAAAAACAAGGCTATTTCTATATTAACTAACACTACAGACACTCCACCCATGAAGTCTGCCATGGTGCACTTAACACCAGTGTATTAGGACAACATTATGGAAGCTCAGGGAATGTGTGTGCCGTGAAGGAGGCCTTCATTCTGATTCCCAAGCTGGTCCTAGAAGTTCAAGCACTGATGTAGCCAGTTCTATTGTTATACAGAACTTAGGACGCCAAATGTTCACCATAAATCAGACCTAAATTTAAACGGTTAAAGTGTTGATAACGATGAAAAATACTAAACAAATATCACCCCCTCTAAAAAGAATAGAGCATCAGCATCAAGGAGAGTGTACAACCATAACCCTGCACAGCAGAGGATCAGGGGAGGGGGGCATTTTCACTGCCTGCCTGGAAAACAGTGAAAGATGAAACTGTTCATGGAAATGCACCTCCTCTGGCCATCTGACTGATACAGTGGGAAACTGAAATCTGGATTTCAAAAAAGACAAATAATTTTTCAAAATGTATGTTTTGTAGACTGAGTCTTCAAAATAGCCTTCTTGATACTACAGATTATATAATCATGAACCAGTAAGTCAATTAGAGTGTACTTGAAAACTGCTTTGCTTAGCTTTGACCAGGCAACGTGGCCACACCCCATGTGTATAGGTCTGACACCCCCCACCCCACCCCCCAGCCTTCAATAAAACACACTAAACTTCACTTGAGATTCAGATTGGAAATGTCCTGTGTGAAGGACCTCTCTGTGGACTCCGAGACTCACAGCATATGGACCATTGCTCTGCCTTATCAATCAGTGTCTGTTCTGGTACGAAAAGGATTCCTGTCAAGAAGTGTGTGTAATAATCAGCAGAAAATAACATTTATTGGCTAACTCTATCAACTCAACTATTGTCTCCTAATGACGGTTCTAAGACCAGAATAACAAGGAATCAATGCTATAAATACACTTTGTTAAATGTCATGAATCAACAGAAATATATATGTATTTCAATGTATTTAGAAAGTGAACAGCAGTAAACGTTTACACTACTGCGCCTTCATCATCTGTGATCATCACAGAGAGTAATGCCCACAATCACAGACACACCCACTATAAAATTGTTCCATTGTAAATAAATGCAACAGACAATATGCACAACTGAATTGTGAGAAAAAATACATGTAACCAAAAATCAGTGGGTATTTTATTCTGTTAATCAGAAATAAATATCTGTGTCAGTGTCAGAATATAAATACGTTGAAAAATCCACGCATAAACTATGGCTGTCAATATAAATATATTATCTAAAATCCTGTCAAAAGTTGTCTTAAGATCAAAGGAACATGAGGAATCCCTATTCTTCGCACCCCCACTTTTTTTGTTGTTGTTGAGCTAACTGTTTTGCAAACTGAGTTTCAAAGAAGTCTAAACAGTTCTACAGTTAAGATCAGATTATACAATGAGGTGCTGGCCTCTGTTCCTTACAACACAGCTGTACTGAGATTGTTTCACACAACTGATGCAGCACTAGTGATTCTCATAGACAATCATTATCAACTGCCGGATGACAGAATAAGGAATGACATGATACTAGTCTCATTCTATGTATAATACTTGTTTGACCACCATATCCTTAACCAATCAAACTGTCTGCACATGCAAGACTGGGCTCAGGGAACCAGTATTCTGAATTTGTGAAATAAGCATATCACTAACCATCACAAACAAAGACATCTGTCATTTAGATCCCACCATTGTCCAAACATGACATGCTCAGGTCTCAACAGTTTGAAATTTACTTTAGAATTACGGTAGGATTTGAACAGAAGGCCCATCAACAAAACACTAACAAGTTTTCCGTTCATTTAGCACTTAACACATAACCATGGCAACAATGTCAACATAAAACAGTATGGTCATGTATTCAATCAAAATAGGGATCCTCTTGTACAACAGTAAGAACTACATCCCATAAGCACAACAGCTTAACACAACACATGTTATGTTATGGTCCGGTGCACAGATTAACTACATGCTGTCACCTGCGTCTGCTTAATGGATTTGCCCAACAGAAAACAAATAAAACATATACAACATTTTAGCTGCTGCAGTTCAGGTTGGTTTTGATAGTACATGTATATAGTTTGCCTTCACAAAATGTAAATTTGCAGTCTTTAGTTATGATTGAACAAGTTCCACATCGAGGTGTTTGACATTTTGTTACACTGAGTTCTTCTGGGTGAGCTGATGGGCTGTGCTCATTACATGCCATGGTGGTGCCTCTACTTAGATAATTAATCCCTGTAGTTAATTTGGGATGTAGTTCAAATGGGATGTAGTTCTTATGGGAGTAAACCTTTACAACACGGGCCTCTGCCCTCCAACTGATGTGTGATGATGATCCAGCTGTTCAAGGTGGTCTGGTGCGTGATATGGCATCTTATGTCTGGCTTCACCCATGATAGGCATCATACCACAGTTCACCCGATCTCTTGAGGGAGCTGCAACAGATACAAAACATCAACACTCTCCTAACATCAACAACAGACAGGGAGAAGATCAACACTCTCCTAACATCAACTACAGATGGGAAGAAGATCAACATTCTCTATTAACATCAACTACAGATGGGGAGAAGATCAACACTCTCCTAACATCAACTACAGATGGGGAGAAGATCAACACTCTCTATTAACATCAACTACAGATGGGGAGAAGATCAACACTCTCCTAACATCAACTACAGATGGGGAGAAGATCAACACTCTCCTAACATCAACTACAGATGGGGTGAAGATCAACATCAGATGGGGAGAAGATCAACACTCTCCTAACATCAACTACAGATGGGGAGAAGATCAACACTCTCCTAACATCAACTACAGATGGGGTGAAGATCAACACTCTCCTAACATCAACTACAGATGGGGAGAAGATCAACACTCTCCTAACATCAACTACAGATGGGGAGAAGATCAACACTCTCCTAACATCAACTACAGATGGGGAGAAGATCAACACTCTCCTAACATCAACTACAGATGGGGAGAAGATCAACACTCTCCTAACATCAACTACAGATGGGGAGAAGATCAACACTCTCCTAACATCAACTACAGATGGGGTGAAGATCAACACTCTCCTAACATCAACTACAGATGGGGAGAAGATCAACACTCTCCTAACATCAACTACAGATGGGGAGAAGATCAACACTCTCCTAACATCAACTACAGATGGGGAGAAGATCAACACTCTCCTAACATCAACTACAGACAGGGAGAAGATCAACACTCTCCTAACATCAACTACAGATGGGGAGAAGATCAACACTCTCCTAACATCAACTACATACAGGGAGAAGATCAACACTCTCCTAACATCAACTACAGATGGGGAGAAGATCAACACTCTCCTAACATCAACTACAGATGGGGAGAAGATCAACACTCTCAACTACAGATGGGACATCAACTACAGATCAACTACAGAAGATCAACGCTCTCCTAACATCAACTACAGATGGGGAGAAGATCAACACTCTCCTAACATCAACTACAGATGGGGTGAAGATCAACACTCTCCTAACATCAACTACAGACAGGGAGAAGATCAACACTCTCCTAACATCATCTACAGACGGGAGAAGATCAACACTCTCCTAACATCAACTACAGATGGGGAGAAGATCAACACTCTCCTAACATCAACTACAGATGGGAAGAAGATCAACACTCTCTATTAACATCAACTACAGATGGGGAGAAGATCAACACTCTCCTAACATCAACTACAGATGGGGAGAAGATCAACACTTTCCTAACATCAACTACAGATGGGAAGAAGATCAACACTCTCCTAACATCAACTACAGATGGGGAGAAGATCAACACTCTCCTAACATCAACTACAGACAGGGAAAAGATCAACACTCTCCTAACATCAACTACAGATGGGGAGAAGATCAACACTCTCCTAACATCAACTACAGATGGGGAGAAGATCAACACTCTCTATTAACATCAACTACAGATGGGGAGAAGATCAACACTCTCCTAACATCAACTACAGATGGGGAGAAGATCAACACTCTCCTAACATCAACTACAGATGGGGAGAAGATCAACACTCTCCTTAACATCAACTACAGATGGGGAGAAGATCAACACTCTCCTAACATCAACTACAGATGGGGAGAAGATCAACACTCTCCTAACATCAACTACAGATGGGGAGAAGATCAACACTCTCCTAACATCAACTACAGATGGGGAGAAGATCAACACTCTCCTAACATCAACTACAGATGGGGAGAAGATCAACACTCTCCTAACATCAACTACAGATGGGGAGAAGATCAACACTCTCCTAACATCAACTACAGATGGGGAGAAGATCAACACTCTCCTAACATCAACTACAGATGGGGAGAAGATCAACACTCTCCTAACATCAACTACAGATGGGGAGAAGATCAACACTCTCCTAACATCAACTACAGATGGGGAGAAGATCAACACTCTCCTAACATCAACTACAGATGGGAGAAGATCAACACTCTCCTAACATCAACTACAGATAGGGAGAAGATCAACACTCTCCTAACATCAACTACAGATGGGGAGAAGATCAACACTCTCCTAACATCAACTACAGATAGGGAGAAGATCAACACACTTAAGATCACCCTACACAATTGGGATACGATGACATGTGTCAACCAAGCCTGCTAGCGTGAATACCCGATTCCGTTAGTCACCTCTCACGACAAGCATGGTTTACTGAAGATCAATTCTAACCCGGATCTTTACTGATGTATGAGACATTGGTTCCCATGACAAAATCGCACAACTGCCTTTCTGAAAAGCAGACTGGAGGAACTCACCTGTATATATCTGCAAATGATCTATATAGTGTTTTGCATTTGTAAGTGATGCCATGTTTCTTGCATAGTGACTTGACCAGAGGCATCACCTTGGAGTAGTTGTGGCGAGGCATTGTGGGAAATAGACTGAAACAGAACAGATAACGTATCTCAGGTCAGTCTTCACATCCAGTCTCATGAATGGAAAGTTGAACACATACCATATCAAAATTCAAATATTTGAAATTTTAATATAAATTGTATATTTATATACTTATCCTATCTCACGGTATGCACTTCTCTCTCTTGATTCGACACTGAGTGGAACGATGTAAACTTTTTCCCTAGGCCTCTCTTGTCCATCCACCCAAGCACTCCATGCTACCTTCATTATAAGACAGCTTCCTAGCTCTCATGCAAAGCATGCGGCATGCACCACTAGCTGCTGACTATCTCCGAATCATCATTCTCATTCTTGGAGCCACTGGATACTATCCATCTTGGAGAATCTGCATAGCGGAGAGGATGGTCGGGAATCCGTCGCATGAGATAGGAAAAGTATATAAATATACAATTTATATTCAAATTTTCAAATTTTTAAACCCATCCTATCTCACGGTATGCACTTATCCCACGGCGGGACGCAGATACCCTGTGTTTTTTACAGTGCGAACAGCAGGAACTGTGTAGACTGGAAACGACCGTAGATAGCGATGCACAAGGGAGGCCTGTTATTCATGCACACAACTCCTATGCTTGTGCTGAGTTCTCTTGAACTCCTTGGCTT
Source organism: Haliotis rubra (assembly GCF_003918875.1). NCBI lineage: Eukaryota > Metazoa > Mollusca > Gastropoda > Lepetellida > Haliotidae > Haliotis > Haliotis rubra. The sequence goes on along the minus strand of NW_025767257.1, from coordinate 130,977 downwards.
ACTAAGCATGTCTCACGTCACTTCGCCACGATTTTCAAGGTACCCCCGTAAATTAAAGTTGGTTGACAATAATCGTGCCAGCCCCTGCTTCGAGAAGACCCCCACAGACGACAACCAGGGCCGGGTGAAAGAGAAGCACAACTCGGGAACTCCAAGTTTCAACATTCAGTTACAGGACAGCATCAAATTGACCCTCACTCCTTTGCATAAGCTTAGTCAAAGTATCTGCCCGGCAACTTCGGAGTCGGAACGCAACGAAATCCACTGGAATTCGGGAGTGTCACACTTCACTGACGTAATTGCTCCGTGGAGTAGAGGACAGTAAGCGTGAATGTCGAACACCTCTGCATCGGCATATTCCGATGCCTTGGTATGGAAGCCAAGTGAAGTAGTTCTTAAACCCATAACTTGAGAACAATGATTGAGATCCTATTCAACTTTGTTCCATATGTAGAAAGAAGCAGTAACTCGCAAGCAGAACTGTCCCTCAACTGCGTTGGTGGGCTGATGTAAGCTGCTGAGGTCCGAACTAGCGTAGTCCCAGGACATCTGTGACAGACAGGTTAATGTTAATGTTAATGTGAAGAGAAGACTATATCTGAATGCCAGAAGCAACTTTCCATGAGAGCGGTCAAGGAGCAGTTGCAATGGAAGGCAATCGTCGAGGCTAATGCAGGAGTCTCATGAGGATTGGCGGCAGCAACCCTGCAAAGTGGAGGCTCACAGGATCGCGCCACGCATTCAGAAAGCCAATGTGGCTCTTGAAGCGGCCGACAAGGGTATGAAGAGGCGCTTTCGTAGCCATTGACGATCCTTGGAGGCAGCAAGGTAAAGGTGCAAAGCCCTAACAGGGCAGAGTGTCAAATCTTCAGTATCATCAGGCCCAAAGATGGACAATGGGGGAATGGTAAACATACGGTCCAGTTGCCCTGGCAGTTGGTTTTTCACGATGAAGTCCCAGTGGAGACCCAGGGAAAAACCTTGCCATGCTTCTTCTGCTCGAACCGCATGCGATTGACAACAAGCGCGTGAAGCTCAGATATACGAGCAGCAGTAGTCCCTGTCTTCTAAAGGTTTGTAGTCTGTAGAATCACATGAAGAAGGACAATGGACCGTTCCCAGGCCAGAAGTCTGAACTTCCTGGACTGGTCGGTGAGTTGTAGAAGTGAAGAAAACTCTGCAATTCTGGAAGAGTGGAGGTCTTCGTACCCGTGTTAGTAGCCAAACCAAGTTGATAGCATCCAGTTAGGTAGCTAACGTAGTAACCTTGAGTTCCCTAGTAGCACGGAGATGATGCAGGAATGCAGAAACGACCTCAGTAGAGGCAGATTGGGAAATGGATTTCCCTAATGTTACAACAGCCTTCAAACTTCTTCCACTATCGTCGTAGAAAGAACGGGTCGAATTACGATGAACTGAAGTGATAGCTGTGGCTACTTGACGAGAGTAGCCTTAGCTATGAGTAATCTCTGGAGATGCACCAAGGTCTGAGAGGACCAGAGGCGTAGTTCCGGTTGAGGGTGAAAAAGCAGGTTGCCCCGGTACTGGGTTTGGCTCTGCCAGGCTTCTTAGGTCAACAAACTAACTTCTTGCTGGTTAGGACTTAGTGCACGACCAAAAGCAGCAGAATCTTGCTGGTGGTCAACAGCTTCTGTATTATGCATGAACACCAGAAATGGGCTTCACACATTATACCAATGTGGGGATTCGAACCCAGGTCTTCGGCGTGACAGGTTCGGGAAGATGAATCAATTCCTTGGGATTGTCGGCCTAAGGGTATGGGCACAAAAAATGCTGTAACGGCCGAAGCTGAACTCTGTATGTTAGGGCTTGATCTGATGTCAGAAAGCCTAGTAGCTCCTGCCACTGAGATAGCACTGGAGCAACACATCGCTAGATCTTCATCCACCTGTCTTGAAGGGCGGAACATCATCCCTTGACTGGTGTCAAACAATGGATCGATGAAGTGGGGTCTCTGGATCGATGTTGTTTCGATTCCACAATGTACAACAGCCATCCTAACTGCCGGAGCAGCAGCATGGTGGTGAATTGCAGTTGGCGAAGAAGTACGAATGAATCCTGTTGTGCCTGGATGGAATCATCAATGTAGCTTCGAAGGTGAAGTAGCACCTAAAGTTGACCTCTGTAAGTGAAGGCTAGTGCTGAGGTAAGGAGACCTAGCAACTCTTGTCACTGATGTAGGGATATCTCTCCTGAGATAGGAACGTTTAAATAGTCAAGCTACCATGGCAGCACTGACCGAGTGCTGAATGTAGTAGAGTCGGGGCATAGAGATTGTCAGTCAATCTACAGGATCGTTCACACTGTGCACGGAGTGATGACGGTCATAAAATCGGTGATCTCAGGAGCATTGGTTCACCAAATGAAGTATTGGTCCGACAGATGGAGTGATAAAGTTAGTAGATTCGACGCATGGAGATCGTCGATCTACCGAAACATTCGTAAAATTGCTGTAATGACGAAGGTAAAAAAGCCCGGCAATGTCAGGGAAGGTTCGTCTGGGAGACGAAGGCAGTAAAATAGGTGCCTGGGGACCATGCGAGCAGAACTGCAGTAACCTCTGAACTGAGGGCTTGGCCTAAAGTTGAAAGCCGAAAGTAACTCTCGGTGAACTGTCTCTCGGCTGGCTGACGAATGCCGACATAATCACTCTTACCGAATGGCACTGTTCATCGTCACTGGCAATAAAAGGCTGGGATTGTTATCCGCTTGTAGGACCTAGACAGATCTGTCAGTGTACTTCATAGTGACTCTAAATATCATAATTCTCCGGTAAACAAGGGTAGTCCGCCATTTGCAAATGGTACCCACAATGCAACAGTGACAAAAATACGGACAACACGGTCTTCAGTGAACCGTGAGAGGCACAACTCCGTAACATCCCAGCAAAGAGATGATAGCTACTTGACAAGACATCAGTACTGGTACCATGCGCAGAAACTTGACCCATCTGTCCAGAAACTAGATTACACCATAACGCTGTTACGAGTAGTTTGTAGTAACAGGACTCAGTGAAGTGACGGAAAAATTCCTGGATAGCAAGCCTGTCTAGTAACACACAGACGAGTGGTTGTGGAGCTGATATCTACGCCGAAGGGTAGATTCCTAAACCAAATCATTCATCAAGGTGAAGATCGGAAGGTAGATAAATCCGGAATGATATGAGCTCTGGTCACGTAGTCTAAGTCTGGGAGATCGGGGATCGTCAGAGCGTCAAGTGCCGGCATAATCTAGATGTCTGCGATACTGACATAGCTACTTCATCTGTTCAATCAGCAGAAAGGGGGTACCAGGTGGGATAAGTCATGTGACTAAAATCTTCTAGCGCCTCACATGCCATAGGGTAATCCGGGAGAGCCAAGTCGAATGGTCATGCTAAGAGCATGCCACTCCGTGATGAGGAATTCGGCATATCACAAATGCCCTGAATATTAACATCGTGTTGAAAGCTGGTAGAGTTTAATTAACAGATGGCATAATTGACCGTATCTGGATGCAAGGTCATGATCCTCGATGAGCATGTAAAAAAACTGTGTTGACAAGTTCCGATCGTCAAGTTGAATGTAGTAAGTAGATCATCTGGTATCTTGCTCAAGATAGCTGTAGATGAGTGAGTGAGTATGGTCATACGCCGGATAGCTGTAGCTGTAACCAAGTGACCATGTGTGTCGACTGAACCAACATTATTGCTGTAACTTAAAGGCGGAATGGTTTGGCAATGCTGGCAGTTCGGTGAATACTGATGGTTCGGCGAACGCTGTTGGATCTGCGATGTGGAACGGTTCGATGACCAGGTTCGGTTAAGTGATCTGGCTCGGCAAGGTAAGATCTGAAACGGTACTGTGATCCGGTTCTGGTGCGGCGACTCAGTTTGACCCAACAAACTAGTTCGGTGATGAGCAGATCGATCTGGTTCAACGACCTCCGGTTGGAGGAAAGTTGAGGTGAGGTGAATTTTGGTTCAGTTGAATGCCAATTAATTAGATGGTTTGTTGACAAATGCTAGTTCGTTGAATGTGCATTCATTCCCTGTCAAGGGAGCAGACTGTTGCTGATTCCAAGCAGTAGTAAATAGCACTCAACATCGCAGCCAGATCTGGGGGAGGAGTAGTTTCCAGCGCAGGAGTCCTGGAATCTGGTACAATCTGAGTAGACTAGAGACACGCGAGGAGGCAGGACCCCCGTCAGAAGTCGTAACATGCTGAGATCTATAATCGGAGCCCCGTTGAGTAGATCTCCTATCTGTAGAACCATATTGATGTCTGGAGGGGGACGAACCGGAAGAAGACGCACATATGGAGACCCGATGAGGAGATCGGGAACAAGGAAGGGAAGTATCATAACGAGAATGATCCCTCGATCTTGAACAATAGGCAGCAGTCGATCATGTAGGAGACCTAGGTTGACGGGTCGAGTGCGTAGAAGAGGAAGTCCCATGCTGATGAGAAGACGAAGTCCGAGGTGACTTCGATCGAAGAACCGATCTCAATGAAGTAGATGAGGCGTTGCTTAGTTGAATGCAAAAGAGTCGAAGAGTGGCGTCTCGGCGGTGAAGTAGACCTACCAGGTCTATCCGGTGAACAAATACGAAGAATAATAGGAGCCTGGTCCAAACGACTCGGTGAAAGCCGTGTCCGTGCTGAGGAGACATGGCTGTAGGATCCAACAGAGTTCGGGGAAATACACAGATGATCCGGAGAAGGGTGTTCCGTTGAATACCGCTTGGAAGAAAGCCGTATCAGCGAAAGTCGGCTCATCACATGCTGTTTCAGTGAAGTCTTCCATTTCGGCGAACGTTGATTCGGTTCGATTAGGTGAAGTCTGTTTAGAAGACGATCGATCCGGAAAATGCCGAAGCATAGACTGGCCTTTCGATGAAGACCGGTTGGGTGAAAGCTGTTTCGTTGAGAGCTGGTCTAATTCTGGGGAAGGTGGACAGTCCGCCAAAAGTCAAGGTGGAGGGGAGCGGACAGGTGAAGCGTGATCCGGCAAACTGTGATTTGATCTGGCAGGCTTCAGTGAACCAGAAGATCGAGGTAGCTGGACGCAAGAAACACTTCTTTTCGCCGAATGGGAAGGAGATGACGAAGTAACCACTGACAGGCGTTGAGGCAAGGTAGACTGGTTCCTCTCGCTACTGGATGAAAGACGAGAGTGAGAACGGCTTCTGCACATGCGTTCTGCACAGTCAGGCGTAGAGATCAGCTGATTCTTGTTCGAAAACAGATAAGCCAGGTTGCCAAGATAACTGGTCTGGAGAACGAGAGACAGAGAGCGTAGTTCGAACGTCATGCTGTGTAGAGGTATCCTGAGGGGTGGTAGTAGTCTCGACAACCACTACCCGGGATGTGGTCGAAGACGAAGGGCTTGGGCTGGAATGTTGAGAGCCCAACAAATGCTGTATGTCTTCCAATAAGAAAGAATCTGACGCCGCTCTCATGAAATCCTCTTCATTCGAGTGAGGGGACTGTGACCGCCGAGCAGACAAAGTAGGACGCTTAAACTTTCCTTTCTTGGAGGGACTGGGTCTGTCAAGTGAAGCGGCATAACGAGCCCTGTCAGCAACACGATGAGCGCAAGCCCGAGTGTAGTCGCCAAACGCCTCGAAAATAAAATCCTTGCATTTATCGCAACAAGAGTCCCAATTACACTGTCCCATACAGTCAACACAATACCCATGTGGAACACTCACGGAGAACACTTTATTGCACCTGGAGGATTTTTCCCTCTTTTTTGGCTGGTCAACTTCCCCATGTTGTAGACTAAGTTGAAAACGTTGAGCAAAGCAAAATACATCCACACTCATGTGCGACAAGAAAGAGAATGATGATTCGGAGATAGTTACGTGGGCAGCTAGTGGTTCATGCCGCATGCTTTGCATGAGAGCTGGGAAGCTGTCTTATAATGAGGGTAGCATGGAGTGCTTGGGCGGATGGACAAGATAGGCCTAGGGAAAAAAAGTTTACATCGTTCCATCGTCGAATCAAGAGAGAGAAGTGCATACCGTGAGATAGGATAAGTTTAAAATATGATACAATACAGCCAGTATAAAGCTAATGAATACCAGGGATCCAGATAAGGGCTGTATTGGCGTATGTACAGCTAAAAGATATGCATGATATGGAAGGAAATAATTCAGGAAAAAAGCAGATACGCACCACAGCAATGGTGTACGGTCTTAGAATCATTTACAGACATATTTATCTGAAAAAGTATTGTTTTATTGTTTATTGAACTGTTTACACAAGACTAGCAATGTTGTGATGCATATATGAAACGAAACACAAGATTACTGATACACCATTAAATTCCATTCAATACTCTAAATGTACTTTTAAGTTTTTCCAGTACTCCTACATTGAAAAAAATAAGGAGTACATACTCCTGATGTTGAAAAATTATCTGGAGCCCTGATTACTAACAGTATTGTTTGGGTTCATATATAAGATATATCTGCAAATAACAAAGGTCAAGTGGGTATTTTTTCAGTGTTTACACAAAAACATACTGTCAATCTGATCTGCCAGATAACATTAGTGTTTAACAAGCCCAGGTCATTCACAGGTGTCAGCAATTCTCAAAGCATAAACTGAAGTGCAATGTTAACTACAACACTAGCAGGATCAGTGCCAAGTTTCTATGTCTATGCTTGCATTCCTCTGTGGTTTGGTGTCTTTTCAGATGGATCAGCCAAAATATTGTTTTATCCATAAATGAAAAAAGTAAGTGTACGGCCGAATACAAACAACTGCTGCAATGATTGTGATATGAGAAGCTACTCACTGGTGCTCTATCTGGTAGTTAAGATGGCCAGTGAACCAGTCATTGAAGGTACTTGGCTCAGCATTACTTGTTGTGGCCAGTTGCAGGTTGACCCAGTCCAGCTGCTTGTCGTGCTCCACCTCGTTGGGTATATGACTCATCTGTGTGACCCACACAAACCAGTGGCTCTCCACCACCCTGTCAACACAGCCACATGTTACCAGTACATGGTACTTGGACAAACAAGCAGTGGTAGGTGTTGCTAACAACTACGTTTTACTTCCTGCTAATTGACCATTACTCATCTTTTGCCATATGTATGGGGTAGTGTTGTCCCAGGCACTTTGATATTACCAAGTGGTTACCAAATATTTAAGCAGAAGTACAAACTGTGATATATGACTTGGTTGATGCTGTACTCTGATGGTGTGGGTCATCGCTTGTCACGCTCAAAATGTCCCCGCGATGGGGTCCTAATCGCGGCAAACATAGACCACAGACAACTAATTAACTTTGGTCCACATTATTCAAAGAATTCACTGTCATATATATTGTGTCTTGTATTGTTTGTTTGTTTTATTGTCGAACTCAGCATTAATCTAGAAGGATATACCCTGATTTTAACTGAGTCTGGACCCGACAATATTGGACATTTTGAGCGTGACAAGCGATGACCCACACCATCAGAGTACAGCATCAACCAAGTCATATATCCCATAATCACTTAGTTGCCTCTTCTATTCTGTCTTTTGTCTTGTATTGTTTGTTTGTTTTATTGTCGAACTCAGCATTAATCTAGAAGGATATACCCTGATTATAACTGAGTCTGGACCCGACAATATTGGACATTTTGAGCGTGACAAGCGATGACCCACACCATCAGAGTACAGCATCAACCAAGTCATATATCCCATAATCACTTAGTTGCCTCTTCTATTCTGTCTTTTGTTCAAACCATTACAATATTTATGGGGCGTATTCTAAACTGGAATTCACCCAGGACAGTCAAATGTTACTGAACACTGGATGCATTATCAGACCATACCTGACCAGCATGTAGAACCAGAAGGCCCCCCAGTGTCCCAGCAGGGGAGAGTACACCAACGACAGTTTCGTGAAGAACAGCGTGGTCCACATCAAGTCCTGCACAACAACATCCATGGTCAGTGAGCACAATCTCCAAGTAAACAACCAGTGAACACAATCTCCAAATTCACTGTCAGTGAACACAACCACCATGACCACAGTCAGTAGACACTATCACCATGTCCCCAGTCCAAGAACACAATACCATGTCCCCAGTCCAAGAACACAATACCATGTCCCCACTCCCAGAACACAATACCATGTCCCCAGTCCCAGAACACAATACACTGTCAGTGAACACAATACCATGTCCCCAGTCAGTGAACACAATACCATGTCCCTGAACACAATCACCACTTCCCCAGTCCCTGAACACAATACCCTGTCCCCAATCCCAGAACACAATACCATGTCCCCAGTCAGCGAACACAATCACCCTGTCCCCAGTCCCTGAACACAATCACAACATCCCCAGTCCCTGAACACAATCACCATGGCCCCAGTCTGTGAACACAATACCATGTTCTCAGTCAGTGAACACAATACCATGTTCTCAGTCAGTGAACACAATACCATGTTCCCTGTCAGTGAACACAATACCATGTCCCTGAACACAATCACCACGTCCACAGTCCCTGAACACAATCACCACGTCCACAGTTCCTGAACACAACACCACTAATTAATAACTTACCGTATATGACCGTCTATAAGATGACCCCATTGATAAGACGACCCCCAAACTTGACCCTTAAAATCAGTGTCAAAATGGTATGTTTCGTGCATAAGTCGATCCCCCGCGATGGGGTCCTAATCGCGGCAAACACAGACCACAGACAACTAATTAACTTTGGTCCACATTATTCAAAGAATTCACTGTCATATATATTGTGTCTACTCACGGTTCGAAACGAAGTGTAGTTGACAGAAAATGCATAATATATTTTGCTTCTCTAAATACCATATTTATTGTAGCAACAAACTGGCTTGCTTATTTTACCCCATTCAACAATCACGAACTGATTACTGCCTCGTTTTCCATTGACTGCTAGTTTACAGTAACATCGGTAAAAATGTGTGAATTTAAATGGCGTCCGTATTTTACCCCATTCCATGTGCTTACCATGTTCATGAGGGTCCGTATAACCTTAGTGTTGATTATATATATTTTACATAAAAACTGTAAATAAAATTACACAATGCTAGGATATATTTCTTTGGGTTAAATAATAGTATTCTGTATTATATTTTACTGACGACTGCGTCAGAATTCATCCCGCTATATTATTGTGTATGTTTGAACTTGTTCGCCGGGAAACGTGTGCACAGCTGATTGCTATTTCCGGCTTTGTGTACGAGACAAATACGCACGGTAATCTTAATCCCTGCAAATAATACAATGCCCAGCAAAAACAACTTATACTAGTAACTTAAAAGGTAAATAATCTTGTCTAGTGATGTTTAATTGCAAATTTGATGTCTCTACTGACAAAGTCGTCTTCTGTTGTTTGTTCACGCGAAGTGATACGATGTTGTTTTTTTACCCCTGGAAAAAAGTTTGACGAAAGCGTAACCCATGGATAAGACGACCCCCTTCTACAGACTGCTTTTTTTGGTCCTCAAAATTCGGCTTATAGACGGTCATATACGGTAATGAAACATTTCCTTAAATGTCGGCGGTTTTATTTTAACCTCTAGAGACCTCGACATGTGAAGGTCACCCAAATATCCAAGTGAAACAGCGATTAAGACCCAGCACAAAACATGAACTAGCTGTTTTTCTGCCTTACACTTGCAAGTTTTGGGATATACATGATATGGCTAAAAGAAATGAAAATTCATTAAAAAATTCCGTTGAATTCAAAATTCATGAAATATTAATTTAAGTCTTGCATTGAAAAAAACCCATCAAATTTCTGGGCATGAAAGCTTACCAAAGCAATAGAGTCTCTCTACAATACACAGTGTGGTCACAATCACCTTGCTTTCTTCTTAATGTAATCAAATATACAACCGTCGCCATATAGCTGTAATATTGCTGAGAGCAGCATAAAACTTAACTCACTCACTTAAATGTACAGTATGTCAACTTACCCACCAGTCTTTTCTTTTAAATACAAAATAAAAGTTTTCCACATGAAAATATATTGGTAATAGAAGAGGGGGACCCACTGAAATATAAACAAAAAAGGTTAGCCAGTACTTCATTTATGTTTGGTTGTTCAAGGCCACAGACAGCTATCACTGTCTTTCAATAAAACAATCTGGACAAGACAATACAATTATCAACATTATAAGCAATGATATACATGGTTTTGCTCAATCAACCAAGACACATAGTCTGAACAGTGCATCTAGCTGCATCTTACAAGAATCATAATGGGGACATTTAGCATATGTTATTAGGTAAAAATACCAACTAGATTGTGATACTTTGCAACAGATAGTACTTATAAATACCCCCTTATCATAAACAAAGTCATATGAGATATACTGACAAAGATTGTTCGGGACTCACACAGAAAGAAGTAGTTATGCTGGAAGTTGTAGGGCATGACCCCCTTCTTCTTCTTCCCCCAGGAGACAGGCAGGTAGTCCCCCAGGAGGAACAGGTAGGTGATCTCAATGTCAGGGTCCTTCTTCAATGTGTTAGGCTTGCAGTGGTGTTGGTTGTGGCGGAAGTTCCACCAATGTGATGAGGCACCCTGCAACATTGATTAGACAAAGGAACATAAATAATACAACAAAATGATGAATCATTGACAATAGGCTTCACCATAGTAAGTTTTAAAACAAAATGATGAATCATTGACAATAGGCTTCACCATAGTGAAACAAATTATAAAATGATTATCACTCCTATAACAACATAATGAGTCTGTGACCTTGAGTCTCACCTTAATGAATCTTATAACTACATGATGAGTCAGTGACCTTGAGTCTCACCTTAATGAATCCTATAACAACATAATGAGTCCGTGACCTTGAGTCTCACCTTAATGAATCTTATAACTATATGATGAGTCAGTGACCTTGAGTCTCACCTTAATGAATCCTATAACTAAATGATGAGTCAGTGGCCTTCAGTCTCACCTTAATGAATCCTATAACTAAATGATGAGTCCGTGACCTTCAGTCTCACCTTAATGAATCCTATAACTAAATGATGAGTCAGTGGCCTTGAGTCTCACCTTAATGAATCCTATAACTATATGATGAGTCAGTGACCTTGAGTCTCACCTTAATGAATCCTATAACTAAATGATGAGTCCGTGGCCTTGAGTCTCACCTTAATGAATCCTATAACTAAATGATGAGTCCGTGACCTTCAGTCTCACCTTAATGAATCCTATAACTAAATGATGAGTCCGTGACCTTCAGTCTCACCTTAATGAATCCTATAACTAAATGATGAGCCCAGTGGTTGAGTTTACTACTGCTGAAGACAGAAAGATGGCCATAGTCATGTTGTGTCCAGCCTGCCTGGGCCTGAAAGAAGACAAACACATATGACTGTAGGGTGTGTCAGGGTGTACATTTATACACGGCAGAGATGGACTGATGGCAATAAGGGTAGTCAGTATTGGGAATAACTGCACGGCCTCTAATCCTGACACATCATCTCATACATACTTCACCTCAAACATTTTCACATAACACAGGTTCGAAACAAGAAGACGTGATCATCAATATCCCCCGCCACAGTGTTCTGTTCCTATTTTGACAACTATTCATTCTTCCTACAAATAGCGATACATAAACTGTTAACACATTGACTGCCACCCGACTATACTCGTAGTATCAATGTCTGGCCGAATTTGCCACTACAAGTTATCTCATAGCTACATGAATGGTATTTTGAAACAAGTTTCATATGTTGGCAAAAAGAGCAGAAGAAGCAATCGTCTCCTGGTGGTAACAAAGAACACCAGGAGATATTTGTTTCTTGTGCCTATTTTGCCAACATGTGAAACTTGTTTCAAAATACCATTTTGCCACTACCAGATACCTTGTAGTGGCAAATTCAACCAGAATTGATACTATGAGCATACTCATGAAAGGCAGTCAACGTGTTATCAAGAAAAGCATGACAAGGGCCATAACAGTAAAGAATCGTAACACGGTTTCCATTTTTAAACTCCATCAAGGCATTCATGTCCTGAAAACACATACCAAATTTGGTTTCCCTATCTATAACAATGTTTGAGAAAATCTGTCCCCATTGGGGATACCGTGCACTAAGTCAACAAACGCAGGACAAGGCCATAACTCTGTAGCAAATTGTAACACGGTTTCCGTTTTCGAACTCCATCAGGAATTCATGTCCTGAAAACACAAATTTCCCTACGGTTTTTGAGAAAATCTGTCCCCATTATCTCAGACAGAGGGAGCTCCTATATCCCCCTCCAACTTTGTGGTGGGGGATAATAATCTAAAAGTTCCCTTTCATGGAAAAAACCTTGGAGACTGAACTAATGAAATCCACTAATAGATAGTATTGTACATAGCTAAAGTGCATGAATACTGCATGATTCAACAGACAGACAACAGCAAACTCATACAAGGCTAAGCAATTAAGTGATTACAAAACAAGACATTATGATGCTATCATCATAAGGCAGACTTAGTATTGCGCCAAATGGATCTCAGAAGCGACATAAATAAAAGTATCATTTACACAATACATCCTTCCATTACCAATTTTAAAAACATTTAAGATTACACAACTCATATTTTCAAAACTGAATCAAAACTTCATATTTTGGCATACCGGTAAATGGTGTCTCCAACAAAACAATATTGCTATATTCCAACAGAAAACATCTTCATTAAAAGGGGTGATCATTGCCTCATCCGCAAACTTGAGTAAATCACCTGTGTGTGTACTTTAGTGGGGTTTACATGGTCTGTCTACTGTGTTCTTGTCTACAGTTCTCAACATAATTCTTGTGACTCGAGATTAAATTACAAAAGTAATTGAAAGTTAAAACCCCAATTACAAAACATAAATGATTGTGTTCACACTATTTCACTCTTCATTTTCAACATGGTATGAGTACCAAAATTCTGACTGTTTTTGTTCTTTGTTTTTCAACTGCACCCTCAGCAATATCCAAGCTCTGTGACAGTGTCCATAAATCTGCAAGCCTGACAATCCAAATCTGTTACTGGCCTTTTGCAAGCATTTGTTGCTGAGCAACATAATAGATACCACAGAGTATCTGATAACACTTTATAGACAGATAATTAACTCTTGTCTGACTGTTTACCTGACATGTAGCATATAACAGCACTGCAACCATATATGGCAGCCAGTCTGTGCCGTAGTAGTACATCGTTGCTGCTGCTGCCACCTCCATGGCAACCAGGCTGAGAAACTGGCATACGAAAAACACCGGGGTTCATCTTCATCCATCCTGAATTCTCCACTGTCTTGCGTAGTTCTCGGAAATCTTTTATCACAGGACTCTAGAAGGCAGAATAGAAAATGACAGAAATGAAAATCAAAAAGGATGTATATAGTAATTGTGCTTATTAACACCAATGAATGATATGTACAAATCCAACAAGGAATTAGTCTGCCTGCATGTTAGAACAAAGATATAACACCCTTCACTGTTTTGGACACTAAATAGACTGTGCATCAATCATTGAAATTTACACACCTTGGGATGATATGGTCTTGATAGATAGCCTTTTATTTTTCATATCAACATCTTGTGACATCATCAGAGGTTGCTTCTGTGATATCGACCTAGGGCGATATGACATGATGGTAAGAATATCCAAAAATGTATAACTAACTGCGGTATTAGCAAATTGCAAGGAGTATTCGAACTATGTTTGATACTATGTTTGAACGCCAGAACACACCCGCGGTGTTGACACGCTGCTGTCACCGCAGGATATGCATGTGAAATTGTTGACGTCTGTTGTAGTGAAATTGACATAACCCTGGCTGCTTCTGCTTTCATGCACATATTCAGATTTGATGTATTTCCAACGAGCAAATATAGTAAAAGCAATCAAATTGTTTTTAGAGAGGTCTAGTCAGTTGTTAACTGTGGTGTGAATGTCAAATAGCAACTAATGCCGCGATTAATATGTAAAAGAACACCCATGCTCCGCTGGGGTGTTCATTTTACATATTAACCTGTTACTACATGTCATATATATATACTACATGTCATATATATATACAGTGTGCAAACAAACAAGTTTTCAACATATAAAGCAAATACTTTTCTAGAAATGATTGAAACGCTCCCCTAATTAACTTCATTACAAAGTTCCTAATGAGGTAAACAGGCATAGCAATCACTGTTCAGTGCTTATTGACAGTCGATCAACCAACAGTGACAGATATCAATGACTAATCTGTAAGCCATTGTAACTCCAAACTAAGGACACTGTCCTACACTTCTAAGCAACAATATGGCCAGTACCAATAAAGGCCACTACCTTCTGTTGTACTCTAATCAGTGGACTATAGATATTCAGCAACTGTGTCATGTTGACTTGGTGGACTGTAGGCTGTTGTTTAACACAGTCACCATTAGTACGGCATTATCACTGTAGCTTGTCAACCAAGCAGGCAAACATGAAAAGTAATAAACACATTACCGGGTTCTGATGACACATAATTAAACACATCTACCACAACCATCACTTCACTTGGCCCAACTTGTACAAGCATAAGATACCTGTGATGTACACTTACCTTGAGTAATTAAGCCATTGTACCCTGTATTTGTTCATGAGCTACCTATTGTATCTGGGATTGGTTCCAAAGCTACCGATTACACCCTGTATTTGTTCATGAGCTATATATTGTATCTGGAATTGGTTCCCAAGCTACCGATTACACCCTGTATTTGTTCATGAGCTACCTATTCCTGCTGGGATTGGTTCCCAAGCTACCCATTACACCCGGTATTTGTTCATGAGCTACCTATTGTATCTGGGATTGGTTCCCAAGCTACCGATTACACCCTGTATTTGTTCATGAGCTATATATTGTATCTGGAATTGGTTCCCAAGCTACCGATTACACCCTGTATTTGTTCATGAGCTACCTATTCCTGCTGGGATTGGTTCCCAAGCTACCCATTACATCATGTATTTGTTCATGAGCTACCTATTGTTTCTGGGATTGGTTCCCAAGCTACCCATTACACCCTGTATTTGTTCATGAGCTTCCTATTGTATCTGGGATTGGTTCCCAAGCTACCGATTGCACCCTGTATTTGTTCATGAGCTACCTATTGTATCTGGGATTGGTTCCCAAGCTACCCATTACACCCTGTATTTGTTCATGAGCTACCTATTGTATCTGGAATTGGTTCCCAAGCTACCCATTACACCCTGTATTTGTTCATGAGCTACCTATTGTATCTGGGATTGGTTCCCAAGCTACCCATTACACCCTGTATTTGTTCATGAGCTACCTACAGTGTCTAATTTACTCTTCAGATAAAGTGGGCCCTGGGCCCATGATTAATTAAAGTTGTGGGACATTTGCCATTGTTGAAGTAAAACCAAGTTCTATGGATAGTCAACTTCACTTGCTTGATAACGGTCACACCGAAACGTCACACCTATTGCAATAAAGAAGTTGACTGTCCATAGAACTTGGTTTTCCTTCATCTATCCAACTTCTAAAATGCCCCTCAAAGAAATTTGCCATTGTTGGTGGGTCATCAGAAAAAACAAGGGAGACAATGCATTCACTCTGCAATTTTAATGACTTTGTAATTCAAATAGCTGTTCAGTTGTATCAATTAAAGTGTTAATTTATACACTGTTGATTTGGCCATAAAAGTTATTATCTTCTAACTCTGTTTTAATTTTGAGTTAGTAAAAATGGAAAACAGTCACAGTCACTTTGGTAATACTGGGCACTAGGTATATTTGTTCACATCTTTTGAAACAATTTTCTCACTGACCGCCATTCATTAAGACTGTCCTCAAAATTGAAATCCTGAATTCTGGAACCTTCAACAGCTATGAGTAGTAGTTCATCAAGTTTCACATCTGAAAGTTGATTTCTCAGTGATGTTTTCACCAAATTTTGGGAACTAAAACCTCTCTCACAGTCTGATGTGTGGATGGGTGCTGTGAGTGCAACTGAAGCAAGAATCAGTAGATTAGGAAAGTCTTGAGAGTGGTAGCTGTGTATCAAACTCCACAGATTCTGCATGTTATCTCTTGGATAACCTGAGTTAACAACTAGCTTCTTCAGTTTCCCCCATTCCACCCGGGCATCAGCAGCATCAATGATTGCTTTCGCATGTACTTCAGTCCCATTAACAACCCGTGATTTATCACTCCCAAAGTGTTCCAATAGCTTCTCTAATTTCAAATTTCCCCACATTTCAAGTTCATCACTGGTGAGAAATGAAACTGGACGTATACCAAGCACACCAAAGGCATATATGGTGCTGTTGTTTGGAAACCTTGTCTCAAGCTTTTTTATTACAGCTTGAATAAAGTTATTTCTGATATTTTCAATGTCATTTCTATCTTTCAGGAGATGATTGGATTGCACTGAGCTTTTCCTGATTCATTAAGTGTCACATCAATTTGAAGCTGATCCATGTAGTTAGGTTTTCTGTGTTCCTTTCACCACAAAGTTCCTTCAGAGATGAAATGGAATTTTCTACTGATACTTGCACAAGACAAATATCAAGATTTCTCTTCTGAAACACTAGTGACTGTTCAGAGAGAATAGACAATACACTCATCAAAAGATAAGTGCAACCAACAAAGTTTTGCTCAGAAATTTTCTTTGCAAATCCCTGACCCTTTGCATCCTTCTGATTGATGAAAAATGTCATTAGGGGATCTAAACACATGTACACAGTTTCAACTGCTTTATAGATTGCCAACCATTGTACAGAATGAACTTCTGTCGTTCTAAGTGTAGGCTCTTCCAAAACAATCTGTATCTCTCTCAAGGACTCATTTCTGTTGGCAGAATGCTTGACATAATAAAACATGGAGGTTAATGTCTCACTATAGTCCTTCACTGCTGGACTATTTTCTGCAGGTTGAGAAGAAACCAATGCTAGATGGTGCGCTATGCAATGGTAATTTACCATCATGGGATTTTTGTTCAACAACTGTCCAGTAACTCCTTTCCCCAAACCTGTCATGACAGATGCCCCGTCACTTCCAAAACCCATACATTTAACTATGGGTACATTCTTTTCATCAAGGATATTTGTAAGTGTCTCTGCTATTGCAGATCCTGTTCCCTGTTGAAGTTTGGCATTAGTTATGAAATGTGTAGATGCTGTAAATGTCTCTGGCTCAATCACGGTTGCAAACACTGTTAACTTTTTGTGAACGGTGATGTCCGTACTTTCATCAGTCAATATGCTTACAATCGGGGAATGGAAGAGCATATCGTCCAAGTCTCTCCTCGTAACCAATGCCAGCGCCGACACCATTTCGTTAACTGTTGGAATGCTGATGTATGTTGTATATCCTGACCCACAGCCTTCCCCAAACTTTAAATTCTCAATGAAAGGACAACACAGTTCTTTCAAAAGATTCATCAAACTGGGATACTTTTGCATGGGCAAGGCTTCCTTTACCATCCAAACATACATTGAATTGCTGCCTTTTCTTTTTCACTATGCACATTTTTCACTGCCATTTTCATTTGTGCCTTCAACAATTCAGGTTGCACGGCAAGTTTATGGTCGGCACTATCAGCGTGTCTCTTAAGCGTGGAAGTACGGAAATTTTCAGTTCCATCAGTGAAAACATTATGTTTTCCATTTTTCAGACAAATTGCACAAGTTATTTTGTATTTACACTCATTATACAGAACCCACGGATACAAACCTTGCTATTTCGTTTGGAACGAACGGATCGATGTTTTGCTCTCAGTCTCAGTTTCAGCATCGGTCGGCGTGTCATTGGCTATTGATGGTTCCGTTTCAATTACTGAATTAGAACTGTCATCACTTGACTTCGCAACGGTTTCAGCATTTTCTCTATCAGTTTTTGTTCTTTTTGTTTCAAAAAACGAATGTATTCGAGCCTGCCGCTTCACAGCAGCAGACGACTTTTCACCCGACATTTTGTTTCGATAACTGCACACTGTCTTTTCAACTTCAGTTACAGCCCTTTGATATAGACCTAGGAACTACACCAGTAAAGGGCGTAACTCTTAATGTATAACGAAACAGCATGACTTCAATAAGCTACGTATTCTAAGCTCCATGCATTGAAAGCATGCACAGCACTGCGGGGAATATGAATGCCGATTGATCGCTCGAAATTGTGAAAATAAGTTGTACATATTAAGGAGTTTGGAGAGGTATGATTTTACATAATTGATACGAGGCAAATTATTTTTATAGTGCGTCAATCAGACCCACCAGGTTAAGGAATAGTGCGTCATTTTTAACTATCATGAGCCAATGGCGCAACAGGGCGGTCTGATTTAGACTCTGTACCTATTATATCTGGGCTTGGTTCCCAAGCTACCGATTACACCCTGTATTTGTTCATGAGCTACCTATTATATCTGGGCTTGGTTCCCAAGCTACCCATTACACCCTGTATTTGTTCATGAGCTACCTATTATATCTGGGCTTGGTTCCCAAGCTACCGATTACACCCTGTATTTGTTCATGAGCTATATATTGTATCTGGAATTGGTTCCCAAGCTACCGACTACACCCTGTATTTGTTCATGAGCTACCTATTGTATCTGGGATTGGTTCCCAAGCTACTGATTACACCCTGTATTTGTTCATGAGCTACCTATTGTATCTGGGATTGGTTCCCAAGCTACCGATTACACCCTGTATTTGTTCATGAGCTACCTATTATATCTGGGCTTGGTTCCCAAGCTACCGATTACACCCTGTATTTGTTCATGAGCTACCTATTATATCTGGGCTTGGTTCCCAAGCTACCCATTACACCCTGTATTTGTTCATGAGCTACCTATTATATCTGGGCTTGGTTCCCAAGCTACCGATTACACCCTGTATTTGTTCATGAGCTACCTATTGTATCTGGGATTGGTTCCCAAGCTACCCATTACACCCTGTATTTGTTCATGAGCTACCTATCGTATCTGGAATTGGTTCCCAAGCTACCGATAACACCCTGTATTTGTTCATGAGCTATATATTGTATCTGGGATTGGTTTCCAAGCTACTGATTACACCCTGTATTTGTTCATGAGCTACCTATTGTATCTGGAATTGGTTCCCAAGCTACCGATTACACCCTATATTTGTTCATGAGCTACCTATTGTATCTGGAATTGGTTCCTAAGCTACCGATTACACCCTGTATTTGTTCATGAGCTACCTATTGTATCTGGAATTGGTTCCCAAGCTACCGATTACACCCTGTATTTGTTCATGAGCTACCTATTGTATCTGGAATTGGTTCCCAAGCTACCGATTACACCCTGTATTTGTTCATGAGACCTAGTACTATATATATATATATATTACAGGCAATCTGTAAAACCAGACATTTGGTCGAATTACTAAAAGGATCAGTCATTTGGGCAAATGACTAAAAAATTAGAGTTTCTAGTTAAACTGACTGCAGAACAGTATTAGTTAATCCATCAAATGCAAGGTATTTGTTGTGAATGTTGTCTCAACAAAGGGGTTTCTCTTAAACAAACACTCTGTACTGATATATAATACGTAGCTCATTATATAATAGGTAACTCATGAACCACATGTGTCACTTCAGGGATGCAGCCAGAGACTACTTGAATACTGACATAGTGAACTCACTGGTTTGTATTCTTTGACGACTCCAATCTGCAAGGCCTTCATATACTTCTCCACAGATTCCTTGTCTTTGTGAAAGGCCACCCAGGCATCCTGTCAAGTCAAATCAATAAATACACTTATCACAATGTTAATGCAAATAGAATCTCATGGATTATAACAATAAACAATCAATGGTTGCACAATTAATTATTAATTAAGATCTGACTTTCACCTTGAGTTCATTGGAACATGACACATCTTATAGCGAGGGTCCAACTGTATCACTGTCAGACCTTATAACAACCCAAAACAGGTCCTTGAGATTGGCACGAGTGAAAGGCAAACAAAGATTTATCAGAAAAAGTAAATCTGAGGTTTGTTGATTTAGTGCTAAGGCAAGGTAAGATAAGATAAGATAATGAGAATTCCAGGTACATATTCTCAAATTACCTACAATTCAAACATCACCTCTACCAAAACGGTCATTTTGTTCTCAATTTCTCAAGTTATGACGAGATATCACAAGATCAAAGAAACCAACTTGTCTTGAAGAACCTTTGGTATGGCTTATGCTAAATGCTTCATTCTTGATTGAAAATGAAATGAAGAACAGTTCTGAACGTTATAAGTTGTTTACTGGTCACGAGAGGGACATGGGTTGATGTACTCTCTATGTAAACAAACATAGAGGGTGCATCAACCCGTGGGCCCCGAGGGACCAGTGAACAACGTATTTATCTTACCGAACACCTCAATATCATTTTTTGAACTGTTTGAAGCACGGGTATCGGATCATAATAAGGAGTACCAGAGTTAGGCAATTAGCCAATAATAGATTTTCAGATGACATTGAATCTAGCAGATGACAAGAAAAAAGAATTTGGAGCAATCTCCCTTCCAATGATTTGCATTCGCAAAACATCGGCAATTTTCGTACATCATAAGTGACTCAATTATTCAAGATAAAGAAGTACTAACACAAAGTACCAAATGAATTCCCACAGTTCGGCATTCCCAGCAAGTAACATAGAAAATGTTACTCGCTTGTAAGCAAGGTACACTGAAAATAATAGAAGAGCGCTCAGGCAATCAGAAAACGACATTTATGTGTGAGGTAAAAATACTGACTGCCATTTTGGTCAAATGTAACACGTTATATTTGGGATTACTCTTTCTCAGTAAAGTCCAGATTCTAGTACTTTTGTTAGGTTGAATCCCATCAGGGCTTCAAACCCACACTCTCAGAGTCAGGCACCTAATTGCAATTCACACAAAGACTCTGAGGGTATGGGTTGGAATCCAGGATTGTTAGATTTCAGCCATGGAAGTTGTGCCAGCCTTCCTTCAGAAGGTGGGGTATTTCTCTCTGTGACCACAGTGCCTTTCATAAGTCCAATTTTCAACAAGCAAGAGGCAGAAAGTGTAGTTCCCAAGGAAACATCGGACAATGTCAGCTGATGTAAAGATTAGGCATCAGATGATCAGCAACTGCATCCACTGGCTAAGAAAAGCAAGACATGCCTTTGGGTCTCTTGCTGCAGGAGTAAGCACTGAGCTACATTCTTCTAAAGGTTGCAATACATGCACAGACAGACATAGACTCTAACTCAGACATTACTGAAGAAGATAAAGTGTGCCACAAATACTACTTATTTAAATCTGTACAGGTCAAGAATTGAATGTCAGTAACATTTGTTTTGTGGTCCACTGTACACACATCCAACAAGTCAACACTGGGTCCATTGGCAGTGCTTGTGGGCCTGCACAACAGCTTGTTAGAAACTGGATTCTGATTTCCATGTCATGGCGAAGAAGGTGTAATGACCAGTGAGCAGTGAATCAATAATGAGAGGTGTACATATATTCAGTCTGGACAGATACTCATACTTAGTCAGTTATACTTTATGAGGAATAATAATCATGATAATAAGAAGTAAAATTTTTTACAATTTGTGTAAACACAGGTTTATCATGGTCATACTCACAGGGACTTGTAACGCAAACTACTTGCATAAATCATTAAATGTACTTATTTAAATAATATAGTTCATATTATATTTTAGCATTATATATCCTTTTTATAGTTCTAAGATCCTGTTGTTAGTGGCAATAAATGATGTGTAACATGCCCTGTCCATTAGATAGTAATAATAATGCTAATATTCTTGCGCCTAGAATCCAACACAATGCTGCTCTCTGGCATTACATTATTACCCTGACGGAATTGTACTTTCAAAGCCGCTACTAAGCATTTTGCGCGACCGTATTGGTCCGTACATCCGCTTCTCAGGTACCCATTTTGAACAGCTGGGTGGACTGAGTGTAATGTGACAAATTTTGGTTTCTCCACCGGGATTCGAAACCGGGCCTTTGGCGTGAGAGGCCAGCATGCTAACCACTACACCACCATGCTCCACAAACAGTTCTATGAATAGCCAGTGACAATATATAGCTTGATGCCAGGTTTTTGTGTAACATGCCCTGTCCATTAGACAGTGCTATAAATAGCCAGTGACAATATATAGCTTGATGCCAGGTTTTTGTGTAACATGCCCTGTCCATTAGATAGTGCTATGAATAGCCAGTGACAATATATAGCTTGATGCCAGGTTTTTGTGTAACATGCCCTGTCCATTAGATAGTGCTATGAATAGCCAGTGACAATATATAGCTTGATGCCAGGTTTTTGTGTAACATGCCCTGTCCATTAGATAGTGCTATGAATAGCCAGTGACAATATATGGCTTGATGTCAGGTTTTTGTGTAACATGCCCTGTCCATTAGATAGTGCTATGAATAGCCAGTGACAACATATAGCTTGATGCCAGGTTTTTGTGTAACATGCCCTGTCCATTAGTTAAATTACATTTGTCACGTCATTCCATTGTCTGTTCGCTCCATTACTTTTCAGGAATGGAGTGATGTGTACCAGTTTCAAAATAAAACCTTCATTTTGTCATTTTGACATTTAATTTTGATAACAGCAATATTCCCAATGCTTCGAATGTAATTTAAGTAGGGTAATAACCTCGTAACTCTCCATTCCTTAAAAATAATGTGCCTCGGCCCCAGAGGGGCCTCGGCTCCATTATTTTTAAGGAATGGAGAGCATTACCCTCCACATAATAGATAGTGCTGTGAATAGCCAGTGACAATATATAGCTTGATGCCAGGTTTTTGTGTAACATGCCCTGTCCATTAGATAGTGATATGAATAGCCAGTGACAATATATAGCTTGATGCCAGATTTTTGTGTAACATGCCCTGTCCATTAGATAATAGATAGTGCTGTGAATAGCCAGTGACAATATATAGCTTGATGCCAGGTTTTTGTGTAACATGCCCTGTCCATTAGATAATAGATAGTGCTGTGAATAGCCAGTGACAATATATAGCTTGATGCCAGGTTTTTGTGTAACATGCCCTGTCCATTAGATAATAGATAGTCCTGTGAATAGCCAGTGACAATATATAGCTTGATGCCAGGTTTTTGTGTAACATGCCCTGTCCATTAGATAATAAATAGTGCTATGAATAGCCAGTGACAATACATAGCTTAATGCCAGATTTTTGTGTTGCAAGGCTAGGTTGCCAACACTGGTAATGGTATTGCAGTAATTGATTTTGCAGGTTAATGGATAGCTAAGCCTAAAGATTAAGACATGTTATATTTATGTGTAGAAAAATTGCACTAATATCCGCATTTAAATCCCACTTAGGTAAACACGACTACACATGTCCACAATAAATTCTCACAAAACTGGTTGCTTGCCATAATGGCATGTCACCAACAGCATGAGAAGTTGTGTTGCTGAAATCTACAGGTGCTACATGAACTAATGGTCAATAAAAGTGAGATACCGGCAAGCTTCAGGTATTACGTAGTTCGAGAACTCACCGTTGCATCTTCGCCTGCATAATGGCTGATCACTTTAGCACCACCAGGGTGTTTCTTGGCCCATGTTGTTATGTCGTAAATATTTCCGTTAATAATCAACCATTTGTCATCCACCTTGTTGTGGCTTGTTACTTCCTCAACACTGAAAACACCCAGTTTCCTGGTGCCGTTCTCTGCCTTCCCACCTCTTCCCATCTCGTCACAATATTTTGTCTGGTCTTGTGGCTGCTATTCTGAATTAGTGCTCACAAAACCTCATTTTTGCTGTTCAACGGGGTAGAGAAAAAACACGCACCGCTCACATAAGCTCCTGCCCCCTGCCGTTTCCGTTAATGTCAAGGTCGATGATCGTATACTCCTCCAACTAGTTCAATGAAGATAAATTATCGTCCTTCAAACTGATTTTACTTGCAATTAGTAACGGGTACTTTGGCAGACTGGAAATAGAAAGTTCATCTTACTATCCTGTGATAGCATTAGGCTATGTCAAATTGTCTGTATATTTGCTCCCAACAATTACTTTAGAGGTATTTCATTCAACCAACATGCGTAAGCTTGCCAGTAGTATCCCTGCGCACCGGCTGTTTATGGGTGTCCATAGTGATAGATACCGGTTGGAAACGGTTCATTTACTGTTTGCGTTCACAACGCTTACCTTACGTAAACATTGTTTTATCGGACATTTTCATCAAATCTGCCTGAGATTGTGCCACTTGAATGGGCGTTATATGCCGTTAAGAAGTCAAAATGAAATCCGAATTAAAACAGTACAAAGCGAGCCCACTGTGTGTTTTATGTAACATTTTGTATTAAAAGAGTTCTAAAGTACTCACGGAACGTGAAATAAAATGGTTTTGGGCGTTTATATATTTGTTTATTACTTAATTAAAATAGGTGATTTTAACAAATATTAAAATAACTATGTATTTCCCAACTAGATCTAGGCCTTTCAATTTGGCCCCAAATCATCATCCAAAATGCCATTTTCCAGGTAAAAATAACAAACATTTGCATATTATCAACAAATTTAGAAACATGTTATGACTTACGTCACAATCAACAATGAGTGCACGCGGTAACAACTACCTGCAGCACTGTTTAGACGGGAAGATGCATTTGCACGTGCGTTGTCATAGCGATTGTGCAATTGACAATCAAAGCTATGATTGAACTCGTGAAAAAGTAAACTTTCAACAAGAGTACATGCATGTAAATGTGCTGAGAAAATCCCTAAATCAATTATTTTGTATATCAATTAGGATCAAAGAAATAAAGGATGAATAGCATATAACGTTTTTCATAAAATATATTATTTACGCGAACCTATGGAGAGTACATCTCATTTGCATACAATAGCTTACATCAGAAACGTGCATTTTGACTTTGATGAAATTTCAAAATGACACGATTTGCTCTCCTGAAAACTCATCTATTTCGGATGATTTTACAAAAAGTGTTAAAACAAAAGTTGGGGAAAAACGATAGTCGTAGAATATCATACCATATTATTTCTATTTCCGTGAGTACTTTAGTACTTCGTAGTCTGTGTAAAACAGACACTGTTCAGATAAAACCATCCTATATTGTTGGATACACATTAACTGTGAGTCGAAGTCGAAGGATGCGTGGTTACATTTGTTGTTTTACGGGAACGAAGGTCCAGTATATGCAGATCTATCTATCAATGACTTTCTCTCTCTGACAGTTACACAGGTTTGGAAACGAGATATTCTTGAATACATTTTGAGCCATATAACAAATTAGACTACATATAGTTTTAGCAATGAACACAAATAAATACTTACATCTGCTCTGTGGTTGTAATATTGTTAATATAAATGTTATACTAGGTTATAATGACTATGTCAAATGTAAAGCCAGGTTATAAATAAAGCACCCGCTACTAGTCACGTACAGCATAAACAGTGCATGTGCTATAAGTCACGTATAAATATAAAGAACGAGTGTGCTTCAAGTCACGTGCGTCATGAAAATATCAACAGAACATATACACCTGTACTGACGGATATGTTTAGTATATGTAACAGTACTGGTGAACAAGAACTGCCTTATTGTCAAGTTCCGCCCTTTTGTTAGTCATACTTTTATAACAAGTTTGTCCCATGAGGTACGTGAGGTATCTCAGTAACCACTGAACGCGGCAAGTCGGGACACTCAGCAATGTACGTACCTCACCTGTCTACACCCGTGGGTGTAGGGCTGTAACCCAGTGGTAAAGCGTTTTCTACCTCACCTGTCTACACCCGTGGGTGTAGGGCTGTAACCCAGTGGTAAAGCGTTTTCTACCTCACCTGTCTACCCGTGGGTGTAGGGCTGTAACCCAGTGGTAAAGCGTTTTCTACCTCACCTGTCTACCCGTGGGTGTAGGGCTGTAACCCAGTGGTAAAGCGTTTTCTACCTCACCTGTCTACCCGTGGGTGTAGGGCTGTAACCCAGTGGTAAAGCGTTTTCTACCTCACCTGTCTACTACACCCGTGGGTGTAGGGCTGTAACCCAGTGGTAAAGCGTTTTCTACCTCACCTGTCTACCCGTGGGTGTAGGGCTGTAACCCAGTGGTAAAGCGTTTTCTACCTCACCTGTCTACTACACCCGTGGGTGTAGAGCTGTAACCCAGTGGTAAAGCGTTTTCTACCTCACCTGTCTACTACACCCGTGGGTGTAGGGCTGTAACCCAGTGGTAAAGCGTTTTCTACCTCACCTGTCTACCCGTGGGTGTAGGGCTGTAACCCAGTGGTAAAGCGTTTTCTACCTCACCTGTCACCTGTCTGTAACCCAGTGGTAAAGCGTTTTCACCTCACCCCCGTGGGTGTAGGGCTGTAACCCAGCTGCGTTTTCACCACCCTACCCGTGGGTGTAGGGCTGTAACCCAGCGGTAAAGCGTTTTCTACCTCACCTGTCTACTACACCCGTGGGTGTAGGGCTGTAACCCAGTGGTAAAGCGTTTTCTACCCGTGGGTGTAGGGCTGTAACCCAGTGGTAAAGCGTGTACTACACCCGTGGGTGTAGGCTGTAACCCAGTGGTAAAGCGTTTTCACTCACCTGTCTACTACACCCGTGGGTGTAGGGCTGTAACCCAGTGGTAAAGCGTTTTCACCTCACCTGTCTACCCGTGGGTGTAGGGCTGTAACCCAGTGGTAAAGCGTTTTCTACCTCACCTGTCTACACCCGTGGGTGTAGGGCTGTAACCCAGTGGTAAAGCGTTTTCTACCTCACCTGTCTACCCGTGGGTGTAGAGCTGTAACCCAGTGGTAAAGCGTTTTCTACCTCACCTACCTACAACACCCGTGGGTGTAGAGCTGTAACCCAGTGGTAAAGCGTTTTCTACCTCACCTGTCTACTACACCCGTGGGTGTAGGGCTGTATGTAACCCAGTGGTAAAGCGTTTTCTACCTCACCTGTCTACTACACCCGTGGGCGTAGGGCTGTAACCCAGTGGTAAAGCGTTTTCAACCTCACCTGTCTACTACACCCGTGGGTGTAGGGCTGTAACCCAGTGGTAAAGCGTTTTCTACCTCACCTGTCTACTACACCCGTGGGTGTAGGGCTGTAACCCAGTGGTAAAGCGTTTTCTCGGCTCGCTGAAGACATGAGCTCGGTTCCCCGTATTGGTACAATAATTCACAATGATATCGACTGATTATTGTTAAATGCCGCCCCAGCTCATCCCCACTCATTGTACCACAGTTGCACGTCATCTGCGATACAGTATAATCATATTCCGAAATGATGGGAGCTCACATAGAAACCTACTGACTAAGAAGTAAGACTGGTTTGTTGAGTTTAATGTGTGATCAGTAAATCATGATCTCACAGGTACTGTTTTTCCCTGTATATAACATCTGACTTTTTTATTTTAAACACTGATTATGATGCCTTCTAACTCTCATGGATAAGATGTAGGTAGTCTGTCGTACAGACCCTGAAGCAAATATATCCAAGAAAGCCCACGCAAGTCTAGAAAATGTGGCAAGTCTAGATTTCCTCAGCTTCAGGGTCTGTACCAATCTGCTGAATTCACAAGCCAGAATATGGCTTGTAATTATCAGTTGATCGCTAGCTGTCACTAGTGTTTAATATTAACTCATGGGGAGCCTCCCCAACCTCTCCCCAAGACCCCCACGTTGAGCCAAGACCTCCTGCTTCTGCACTCCAGACAGACAACATGTGTGATTACACTAGAGACCTGATGACTTATAAAATCTGAGTATTTTCTTTAACTGTTTCATTTTACACTGGCGAGGAGAGGGATCATTTCGAGACTCAGGGTAAACATGAATGAACTTTGATGAGGATGAAAGCAAATATATAATTTGTCCAATCAGAATGATTGAAAAGTACTTTTCTTTATTGTTCTCCATCCACTGTTTCATTTCCCTACACTGGCGAGGAGAGGGAAGAGACAAACAGAGAAATATAAATCATTAGGCATTTCGAAAAGTTTTCCATCTCAGGGTAAACAAATGAAAGAGCGTCCACGTTAATCCTGTTTTCTTTGTAATTTGTCAGAGCTTCCGAGCGAGGAGCACCATGTTCATTCAGCCGTAACATTGCATTGCGATTCTACTGTTAATCAACTAACGTATTTCTATGATTTCATTGCCGGTGCAGTAGATAAAGGAACAGAAATAAGAGCAGTATTTTGTGATGTAAGAAAAGCATTCGACAGGGTTTGGCACACGGGTATCATTTATAAATTAAAAAGATATGGTATAAAGGGTAATTTGTTAAAATGGTTTGAGAGTTATCTTGAAAATAGAGAACAACGTGTCGTAATTAATGGATTTAGATCTGATACCAGAGACCATATAATCTATTATATGGTCTCTGCTGATACTAAAGCTGTATTTGCTGGAGTACCCCAGGGTTCAGTATTGGGGCCGCTCTTGTTTATTGTTTATATAAATGATATAGTTGAAGGTATAAATAGTAATATTCGCCTTTTTGCGGATGATACTTCTTTATATGCGATCATTGATGATCCTGGGGTAACTGCTATTGTAATGAACGATGATTTACAGCGAATTGCCGAACGGGCAGAAAAATGGCAAGTATCTTTTAATCCCAATAAGAAAGAGTCAATACCCTTTATTCGTACAAATTGCAACCAACTCCAATGCCGAACCTAACCATGAATGGTAATGTCATTAATTCCTCATTAAACAGTGGTATCCTGAAACAGGCCATACAGGTTGACGATCGTCCCCACCACTGGAACATTCCATAGATCGTCCCCCAACATTGGAACATTCCATAGATCGTCCCCCAACATTGGAACATTCCATAGATAGTCCCTGATCCTGGAACATTCCATAGATCGTCCCCCAACATTGGAACATTCCATAGATCGTCCCTGATCCTGGAACATTCCATAGATCGTCCCTGATCCTGGAACATTCTTCAAAAAGTCTCCGGAACATTCCAGAGATCGCCCTTCCTCACAGGACATTCTACAGAAAGTCCCTCGTCCCAGTGATTTATCTTGCATGAACTTATCCATGTAGCATACATTACAATGCTAACTTACGGGAATGTGCAGACTGATGTAAAAGTAAACGACAAATGTTTTGAAAGGGATCGAACTTGTAGCCTTTCAAGTTCACAAGTTGCCGCGTCAGAGAACCACTACTCCACAGAGACAATCCACGTGCACAGATCCAAGCACTCTGAAGAATCGCCTTTTCAAGCACATTACGCCAGCATGATATATTTTACGTCCGTTTCCTGAACTTTGAACATGTGTGTTGGAAAGATCTTTGTTTCGGATTGCACATAAACACTGTCCGTTGTATTTCTTTAAAATGTAAACAATTGTCGGTGATGAATGTGTGGTCATTTGTCTACATGTTGCACGTAGTCACGCTGTCGGTGTCGTCGTTTCGTACGTTACGTTGTTGTTTCAGCATAACGAAGTTTGATGTCCGGGTCTTTCCTGGATTTAGACAACATAGCGAATATGAGACTTCAGTCGCAGATAACATTTTCACATCAAACCTTGGAGTCCTTGTTATCCTTCATATAGTCTCAGAAAATACATATGTTCCAGACCAGGGGAATATATTTTTACATAGAAATTCGGCACCTAAATATTGTTTACTCTTCACAAAAATGCAACTTGAAAGTCATAATACTAAAAAGCATAAACAATCTTCTTACTGATCATATACAATTGTCAGTTGCTCTTAACCCACGCTTCATTCGTCATTCCATCGCCCTTTGGTTCTACCGCATCACCCATTCGTTCCGTCGTACATTGCACAGTCAATCATTCCACCGCACTGTTTCATGGCATAGCCAATCATTCCCCTGCATCTTTACTTGGCACAATGGTTAAAGCATTCGCTTGTCACGCCGAAGACCCGAGTCCGATTCCCCACATGGGTACAGTGTGTGGAGCCCATTTCTTGTGTCCCCCGCAGTGATATTGCTGGAATATCGCTAAAAGCAGAGTAAAACCATAGTCACTCACTACATGGCACAATCATTCCACCGCGTTACATTGCATATTCTGTCATTCCCCCTCACCGTTACGTGGTACAGTCAATCATCCCCTTCACCGTTATGTGGTACAGTCAATCATTCCCCGTCACCGTTACGTGGTACAGTCAATCATTCCACCGCGTTACATTGCATATTCTGTCATTCACCCTCACCGTTACGTGGTACAGTCAATCATTCCACCGCGTTACATTGCATATTCTGTCATTCACCCTCACCGTTACGTGGTACAGTCAATCATTCCGCCGCGTTACATTGCATATTCTGTCATTCACCCTCACCGTTACGTGGTACAGTCAATCATTCCGCCGCGTTACATTGCATATTCTGTCATTCACCCTCACCGTTACGTGGTACAGTCAATCATTCCGCCGCGTTACATTGCATATTCTGTCATTCACCCTCACCGTTACGTGGTACAGTCAATCATTCCGCCGCGTTACATTGCACATTCTGTCATTCCCCCTCACCGTTACGTGGTACAGTCAATCATTCCACCGCGTTACATTGCACATTCTGTCATTCCCCCTCACCGTTACGTGGTACAGTCAATCATTCCACCGCGTTACATTGCACATTCTGTCATTCCCCCTCACCGTTACGTGGTACAGTCAATCATTCCACCGCGTTACATTGCACATTCTGTCATTCCACCACACCGTTACGTGGTACAGTCAATCATTCCACCGCGTTACATTGCACATTCTGTCATTCCACCACACCGTTACGTGGTACAGTCAATCACCCCCCTCACCGTTACGTGGTAAGTCAATCATTCCACCGCACCGTTACGTGATACAGTCAATCATCCCCTTCACCGTTACGTGGTACAGTCAATCATCCCCCTCACCGTTACGTGGTACAGTCAATCATCCCCCGCACCGTTACGTGGTACAGTCCATCATCCCCCGCACCGTTACGTGGTACAGTCAATCATTCCCCGCACCGTTACGTGGTACAGTCAATCATTCCCCCGCACCGTTACGTGGTACAGTCAATCATTCCCCCACACCGTAACGTGGTAGAGTCAATCATTCCCTCGCATCGTTACGTGGTACAGTCAATCATTCCCTCGGATCGTTACGTGGTACAGTCAATCATTCCCTCGCATCGTTACGTGGTACAGTCAATCATTCCCTCGCACCGTTACGTGGTACAGTCAATCATTCCCCCGCACCGTTACGTGGTACAGTCAATCATTCCCTCGCATCGTTACGTGGTACAGTCAATCTAGACTAATGCTTAGTCTCTGAATAGATATAATTTTGATAGTAACAAACAAACCTATTATAAATCG
The DNA here is from genome assembly GCF_003918875.1 of Haliotis rubra. Taxonomy (NCBI): domain Eukaryota; kingdom Metazoa; phylum Mollusca; class Gastropoda; order Lepetellida; family Haliotidae; genus Haliotis; species Haliotis rubra. The sequence continues at coordinate 99,638 of NW_025767257.1, read as the reverse complement.
AAAAGGAACCCCAGGGTGTCCAGAGATTCAGAACCTTGGGAAATCTTGACTTGCTTCATTTAGGGCTTTAGCACTGCAGAGAAAGCTAGGCTGTAGGGAAAATAATGTGCTTTGGGGACTGTGAGACAGACTACAGTCAATCATTCCCCCGCACCGTTACGTGGTAAGTCAATCATTCCCCTCACCGTTACGTGGTACAGTCAGTCATTCCCCCGCACCGTTACGTAGTACAGTAAATCATTCCCCCACACCGTTACGTGGTACAGTCAATCATTCCCCTGCACCGTTACGTAGTAAGTCAATCAATCCCCCACACCGTTATGTGGTACAGTCAATCATTTCTCTGCATCATTACGTGGTACAGTCAATCATTCCCCGCACCGTTACGTGGTACAGTCAATCATTCCCCCGCACCGTTATGTGGTACAGTCCTTCTTTCCACCACACCGTTACGTGGTACAGTCAATCTTTCCACCACACCGTTACTTGGTACAATCAATTATTCCACCGCCTCTTTACATGACACAATCAATCATTTCACCACATCATTACACCCATATTCCGGGCCATTATATATATTTGATATCATACCAAGGAAATATCTTCTGTAGGCCTCTCCGGGCTTAATAAAGAAACGAATATTGATGAATGCGGCGTATGTAAGGTAATAAATAAACACACATGGTAGTTTAACCTTAACACCATCAAGTCCAGGTGAAAGATAACGTTTTAAGCCAGATAGTTTACATGTACTTCTAACGCCAAGTTCGAGGTCCCACAGGGATACAATATCTGCAACACAGTAGTTAGTTTGGTCAGCCATCAACGTTAGCATCACCAAACTGTACAAGCCCTGAGTCAGGAATGTTTCGGAATGCGTAAATCATGAATACACACAACTGTATGTGTATAATTTGTACAGACACCTACCCCTGACTAACCACACAGGTCACATGATAGTTACATGGCCAGGTTTCAGGAATACGGTGTTTATAATGTGTTGTCGTGTCTCGTTTTGTAATGTGAACGTTAAAATTAACAACTGAAGGTCAAAATATTAATCTTAATATAAATCTTTATTGATTTTTTTTCAAGGTGTAACAGCCATGTATATATTTATCGCCCATAGTACGAGTGATACGAGTAGACCATGTTTCTGGCTGCCCCGCACAGCCTGCATGACGCTCTACAGTTCTGGTGCATGTAGGGGCGGTTACGGGAACACTCGCCAATCCTGGCCCAGTAGGAGCAGCTGCCGTTGGTGTCCCTGCACGTCACGTTGCTTGACGTCCTTGACGATGACGTCGCCGTGTTGGCTGAAACGTTCACAGTGCTATGCTTATCATATGAAATACAGAACATTATTCCAGAATTGGCACCACTTGAATCTGTCAGAATTCAGCACTTTAGGGTGTATTGTTCAAGTTTCTTGACGACCACTTAGATGAGACAGAATGCTGTTTTTACGTGAAAGTACAGAGAACATTTGGAGGTTACGATACACATGCAGTTCATTTGATATTTTGCAAACATACATCCAGACACTGTAACTAACTCGATTTCAGGCTGTCCTTTGACTGTCACTATGTTACTCTCAGTTCCGTGTGAAGCTTAATCCTGAATTTGATTAAACAACACCGACGGATAGGGCCATGGCTCCTACAGATGTAGACAAAGCGCACAGTGCACGCTGGAAGTTTTAGTGGTCAACGGAAAACAACTGCAAATTGTTTCTTTTACACATGTAACAACAAAACATATTTTGTTTTGTGTTAGAACATTACATTCTGTATTTCGAGAAATATATGTTCCAGTTATTTAAAGGCCACGTATCGCAAAAAGGGACAATACACATAGGACATCCTGTACCTGTAGAATGCATCAGTTCCTATTGCAGAAGCACCACGGGGTATTACTGACCACAAGTCTTTGTGAACGGTTACACGTAGAACTATAGTGTATGATGTAATACCACTATAATATTGACTGATGTAATGTGTAAACCTACTTCTAGATGAGCACAAGTTGCAGGACGCCCTGCAGTTGGTGGCCATGTAGGTGCGGTAGCTGTAGCTGTTGCAGTGGCCGATTCTTGACCAGTAGTTGCAGTACCGGCTCAGGTCGCGACATGACGTGGGTCCTAAACAGTCAATGTGCATCTATTTGAGAATCAGTCGTACAGGAGAAACATTTCAATGTTGAAATATCAAGTCTTCAGTTAAAAAGTTATGGTTGGAAAAAGTGGATAAACACATAATCATCGCTAACTATGTCTTGCAATACAAATGCAGCTGACATCTGCTTTCCACGTAACGATTTAAGCCGCCTGTAAATCAACACCTGTCCTCGGCAGACAGACAGTCAAGCGCACACGCACACACACGCGCGCGTACACACACACAGACGCACACACATCCTAGTATCGATATGTAGGCAGGCATACATAGTGATTCCTATTGTAAACCCACACTTACCTCCACCACCACGGCCGCAGCGGTTGCAGGATCGCTTGCAGTAGACCAGCATGTAGGCGGGGTTGTTTCGGCACTCCCCCAAGGCGGGCCCACCCCGCACACTGGTTGTTTCTGTCTCGACAAGATCCTGAAACCAAGCAGAATCCATCTCAGTACGTCTGCAAACATCCCTTTGTTGGAATGTTCAAAATGCAAACTTGGGGACTTGAAAGCATGTCATCTGCTATCGCTTAAGCTGACGACAGTCCGCCCGAAGAACATGTATCTCCGTGGCAAGTATATTAAGATGCCACTTCCCCTTGCCGCCGGGAATGATGCACTACACCGACAATTCCCCCCATAATGTCAATATACCTGATTCGATGTCACTATAATGTACATACACCTGAGTGAATGTCACGATAATGTCAATATGCCATTCCTGTTAGCACCTGTACTTGATGCAATAAACCGTCAGTGTCACGATAATATTTGGACGATAACATCAATGCACACGAGTCAATGTTACTATAATGCCAGCAGACCCGAGTCAATACCACCTCTACCATGGAAATCCCACACCCCGATAGCAATAAATCGTAGGTTCCTAAACATATCATTACTACTAAATCTTCAAATCTAGTTCACTTGATATGACACTTTGAATCGTCAGTATAACTAAGAAGCGATATGTACCTCTAGTTCCAGTTCCTGTGCCTGTTCCAGTACCGGTTCCAGTTCCTGTGCCAGTACCGGTTCCAGTTCCTGTACCCGTACCAGTACCAGTACCAGTTCCGGTTCCGGTTCCCGTACCAGTTCCGGTTCCAGTCCCCGTGCCAGTTCCGGTTCCAGTCCCTGTGCCAGTTCCGGTTCCAGTACCTCTCCACTACATACCCTATAGGGAGATCCGGGACACCAGCACTGGCAATCCTTACCTACGAATCCACTCCCAGGACACTCGCTGTCTCGCTTGTTACATTGACCTGTTAACATACGAACACAACTACATACACTGTAGACAGATTGAAGAGATGTACTGATACCCAAGGGAACGGGTTCCATAGATTGCTGTGGCTGGAACCCCGAATGGGAGACACAACAAAGGTGGTGTGCAGAGGTGTTCCGAAAGTGTAAAGTGTCTCACCTCCACAGCTGTACATCTTATTCGCCAGCTTGATGTCATTAAAGCTGAGGCCTTGTTGTCTGCCGATGACATTCTGATATTTGCTCTGCTTCGTGATGATAGTGTATCCACCATTCCTCGAAAAAAGCCTGCAAAACACACAAACAAAACCGGATGCTGTATCCCAACTGTTACGTCAGCTTCTAGTTTAGAAAGTTAAATCAATATTTTGTTAGATGACGTTTCTCGAGTGCGTTTTTATGCGCTTTGAATTGAATCCTGATGACATCAGGAAATGACATCAGGAAAGAAAGGAACATTAGTGGATGACCTGGGATTTTTCTCGACAAAAAGAAATGTTGCCCTAAAATACTCGAAAAACAAAGTATGCTTCATACTCTTTCACAAAGATTATGACCGCCTCCGTGGTGTAGTGGTTAGAGCGTCCGCCCGGCGAGCGGAAGGTCGCGGGTTCGATCCCCGACCGAGTCATACCAAAAGACGTTAAAATATGGTACTTGTTGGTCCCTGCCTGGGGCTCGGCATTAATGGGTACAACAAGGACTGGTCGGCTCGGAGTCATTATGATGTGTCTGTGTGGGGTATTCATGCTTCACTGCGGCATGGTATCTCAGTATATGAGCGAAATATTCTCCAGTACGACGTTAAACCCAATTTCACCTCACCTCACAAAGATTATTTAATTTTGATTGTTTTTATTTAAGCTCATACATTGTATATTAAACCATTTGGTTTTGCAGCTGTACCTATGTAATGTACCTACTCTCCATGTACAATCCCAGGCCCTGACTAAACCAATAACCAAGCCGTTACATAACCGCTCGGCATCTGGAACCAGACATGTTACATAACACTTCCCAGCTGAGTCTAATGTAATGTGGATGGAACAGTATTACCTACATCAATGTCAGCACAGCATGCGACATGTTGCTGGAGTATATCCTAACACTGGAATCGGCATGCTCGACAGGGACGTGTTGTTCAAAATGCTGACAAATTGACACATTGTAGAAAAACTCAAACGTGTTTTATACCGTAGTCTAAACTAGTGCATTGTTTTCAAATTAGTCAAGATTTACTCTGGCCCTTCCTCATAATTAGGAGTGGACGTGTCTGGAGGCGTCCTTTGGAAGGCCACACCGCATAATGAGGGGTTTCACCATGACTACCAGGACGCCACTACATATTGTCCATGAATGCGTCCTTAGTTCTTTGTTCACAACATCAGTCGCGGTACTGTCTGGCACATGCTGGAATGTTGCTGGTCGTCAAATAATAATCAAACAAACATAGCAATGCAAATGTAAAACAACAACCACGCAAAAACATCAATACATCTAAGGTGGTCCACGCACAGAGATGTCCAAAAGTTTTCCAACCCCCTTTTTAAAATGGTTATGTTGATGGGGGTATTTGTTTCTGCGGTACAAGAGAATGTCCCAAGTGTCTGTCCTGCAAGATAATGTCCCAAGTGTCTCGTACAAGAGAATGTGGCAAGTGCCTGTCGTACAAGACAATGTCCCAAGTGTCTGACCTACAAGACAATGTCCCAAGTATCTGTCGTACAAGAGAATGTGACAAGTGCCTGTCGTACAAGACAATGTCCCAAGTGTCTGACCTACAAGACAATGTCCCAAGTATCTGTCGTACAAGAGAATGTGGCAAGTGCCTGTCGTACAAAACAATATCTCAAGTGTCTGTCCTACAAGACAATGTCCCAAGTGTCTGTCGTACAAGAGAATGTGGCAAGTGCCTGTCGTACAAGACAATGTCCCAAGTGTCTGTCCTACAAGAAAATGCCTGAAGTGTCTCAACGTATATGCTCTTATCCAGGTCAGGGTCGACGTACCTTGCCACCGTAGTGCATGATGCTGTAGTAGTCATACGGCACCCCGCGGTCGTTGATGACGTTGGTTGTGTAACGCTGGAAATTGTATTTGACCCCACTGGGGATGTTGGCGTAGTTGATGGTCACGTACTGGTCACGGTCGGGGCGGGTCTGCTCATGGTGGAACCCAACCGCATGACCCACTTCATGGATGATAATACTTTTCTGGAATGAAGACATCAATGGCATGGTGACCACTCTTGGTAACCCTACACATGACCATGACAAATATATCCTACATACGATCGTGACAAAGACCACCTACATACGATCGTGACAAATACTCCCTACAAACGATGGTGACAAATACCCCCTACATGCGATGGTGACAAATACCCCCTACATACGATGATGACAAATACCCCCTACATACGATGGTGACAAATACCCCTACATATGATCGTGACAAATACCCCCTATATACGATCGTGACAAATAAAAACTACATACGATCGTGACAAACAAACACTACATATGATTGTGACAGACACACTCCACATAAGCACGTGCCCACTTGGCTTCGAACCAAGATCAGCGGATCCTGGAACGTCTGGTCATTAGTAACCATGGCTACTCAGCGTGTGTATGTTAATGTTAAGGTCGTACATACATAACTGTCCCGTTTGTACCCTCATCTTCCTGTGTACCTCGACTGGGGGTAACAAGACTAATATCAGCCATGTTCTTGGACTTGGCAACTAGCCCCAGACTGAGAGAAGACTAAAAGGTGTGAGCAGTGTGGGCAGCTGCATCATGTGATCCCCTACACCAACCTACCACTCTGCAGCTCCAAGCGAGGCCCACTGTCTGAGTTCCACCGACCATGCCCACGTTGGAAAAACAACTGCAACCAAAATTTTGCATACGTCCGTATCTTGCTTGCAAGCAGGGAAGAAAACATTTTAATATACTTGAAAAAACTTCCATTTTAATGAACAGATAGCAATCGTAAGTAAGTATAATACAAAATAGTTATCTAAGTTTACATGCATTGCCACATGAAACTACTATGCATTAAAAATCCCTTGGGTTTCTAAGGACGGGTCATTTCTGTTGCTTGTCACTTCATTTGGTGAAAGTTTTCCAAGAAAGAGTAATGATAAGCTAGCATGGTTGTTTACGCCAAATGATGACCCTATGAACTGAACGTCTCTTTAATAACAAACGAAATAAGGGATTGCATTAGTAATAGATCAGTTTTTCACAATCACATCTGTGTAAAATTCTATCTACCCGCCACCGTTCTGGAAGCGGATCCTGTTGTTGTCCCTGATGGTGGCCGGTCGGAAGGTGAGGCAGGTGTATCTCATCCAGTCCTGGAGGGCCGCCATGATCTCCCCTCGCTGTCCACTGTCTGCAAGAGAGATCAGTCTCATACACAACCAGACAGACATGTGGGTTGTCTCACATATACCACCAGACACGTGGGTTGTCTCACACACCACCAGACACGTACGTTGTCTCACACACCACCAAATACGTGGGTTGTCTCACACACTACCAGACAAGTACGTTGTCTCACACACCACCAGACACGTAGGTTGCCTCACATACCACCAGACATGTGGGTTGTCTCACACACCACCAGACACGTACGTTGTCTCACACACCACCAGACACGTAGGTTGCCTCACACACCACCAAATACGTAGGTTGCCTCACACACCACCAGACACGTAGGTTGCCTCACATACCACCAGACATGTGGGTTGTCTCACACACCACCAGACACGTACGTTGTCTCACACACCACCAGACACGTAGGATGTCTCACATACCACCAGACACGTGGGTTGTCTCACATACCACCAGACACGTGGGTTGTCTCACACACCACCAGACACGTGGATTGTCTCACACACCACCAGACACGTGGGTTGTCTCACACACTACCAGACACGTGGGTTGTCTCACACACCACCAGACACGTGGGTTCTCTAACACACTACCAGACACATGGGTTGTCTCACATACAACCAGAAACGTGAGTTGTCTCACACACCACCAGACACGTGGGTTCTCTAACACACTACCAGACACATGGGTTGTCTCAAACACAACCAGATACGTGGGTTGTCTCACACACTACCAGACACGTGGGTCGTCTACCACACTACCAGACACGTGGATTGTCTCACACTACCAGGCACGTGGGTTGTCTCACATACCACCAGACACGTGGGTAGTCTCACACTTTCTCGCGACAAGCACTTGTTTCAATGGGAGCTGTGTCCCGGGTACTCACTGAATGTGCCTGATGCGATCTCATAAGGGACTGTGTAACGGGTACTCACTGAAAGTGCCTGATGCGATCTCATAAGGGACTGTGTCCCGGGTACTCACTGAATGTACCTGATGCGATCTCATAAGGGACTGTGTCCCGGGTACTCACTGAAAGTGCCTGATGCGATCTCATAAGGGACTGTGTCCCGGGTACTCACTGAATGTGCCTGATGCGATCTCATAAGGGACTGTGTCCCAGGTACTCACTGAAAGTGCCTGATGCGATCTCATAAGGGACTGTGTTACGGGTACTCACTGATGCGATCTCATAAGGGACTGTGTCCCAGGTACTCACTGAAAGTGCCTGATGCGATCTCATAAGGGACTGTGTTAAGGGACCTGATGCGATGGGACTGTGTTACGGGTACTCACTGAATGTGCCTGATGCGATCTCATAAGGGACTGTGTTACTGTGGTACTCACTGAATGGCCTGACTCTCACTGAACTCACTGCCTGATGCGATCTCATAAGGGACTGTGTCCCGGGTACTCACTGAATGTGCCTGATGCGATCTCATAAGGGACTGTGTTACGGGTACTCACTGAATGTGCCTGATGCGATCTCATAAGGGACTGTGTTACGGGTACTCACTGAAAGTGCCTGATGCGATCTCATAAGGGACTGTGTTACGGGTACTCACTGAATGTGCCTGATGCGATCTCATAAGGGACTGTGTTACGGGTACTCACTGAATGTGCCTGATGCGATCTCATAAGGGACTGTGTTACGGGTACTCACTGAATGTGCCTGATGCGATCTCATAAGGGACTGTGTTACGGGTACTCACTGAATGTGCCTGATGCGATCTCATAAGGGACTGTGTTACGGGTCCACTTGTTCCCACCACGGCCAAACCGGATGCCCTTTCTCTTGTGCCTGGTACCAGGTCCAGACGTAGAGGAGTTTCTGGAGCAGGCAGAGGGAGGATGATGTAAGTATACTTAACTACTCACACCTCGGTGCTCATACTTCCATCTACACACACAATACTGTACAGTCTTCAGTAATTCTTTTAATGTATCTGCATGATAAATGTACGTGTATAAGCCACTACCACGTTGTCTCTGTGGGAGGTACACATCTTCATTAACACCTACCTATATGCATGGCTTGGTATAACACTCTACATACTTTAACATGAGAGTACAAAGATTCAACACTGATGGTGTGGACGGGGCACTGACAGTACTGTCCAGTATAGTTTTCGAATCGATTGATAGTTGAGACGACGGAATATACACAGCTGTACTATCCAACAGGGTATTGTCAGGACTTGTCTATACTCACAGCTGTACTATCCAACAGGGTATTGTCAGGACTTGTCTATACTCACAGCTGCACTATCCAACAGGGTATTGTCAGGACTTGTCTATACTCACAGCTGCACTATCCAACAGGGTATTGTCAGGACTTGTCTATACTCACAGCTGCACTATCCAACAGGGTATTGTCAGGACTTGTCTATACTCACAGCTGTACTATCCAACAGGGTATTGTCAGGACTTGTCTATACTCACAGCTGTACTATCCAACAGGGTATTGTCAGGACTTGTCTATACTCACAGCTGCACTATCCAACAGGGTATTGTCAGGACTTGTCTATACTCACAGCTGTACTATCCAACAGGGTATTGTCAGGACTTGTCTATACTCACAGCTGTACTATCCAACAGGGTATTGTCAGGACTTGTCTATACTCACAGCTGCACTATCCAACAGGGTATTGTCAGGACTTGTCTATACTCACAGCTGCACTATCCAACAGGGTATTGTCAGGACTTGTCTATACTCACAGCTGCACTATCCAACAGGGTATTGTCAGGACTTGTCTATACTCACAGCTGTACTATCCAACAGGGTATTGTCAGGACTTGTCTATACTCACAGCTGTACTATCCAACAGGGTATTGTCAGGACTTGTCTATACTCACAGCTGTACTATCCAACAGGGTATTGTCAGGACTTGTCTATACTCACAGCTGTACTATCCAACAGGGTATTGTCAGGACTTGTCTATACTCACAGCTGTACTATCCAACAGGGTATTGTCAGGACTTGTCTATACTCACAGCTGTACTATCCAACAGGGTATTGTCAGGACTTGTCTATACTCACAGCTGCACTATCCAACAGGGTATTGTCAGGACTTGTCTATACTCACAGCTGCACTATCCAACAGGGTATTGTCAGGACTTGTCTATACTCACAGCTGTACTATCCAACAGGGTATTGTCAGGACTTGTCTATACTCACAGCTGCACTATCCAACAGGGTATTGTCAGGACTTGTCTATACTCACAGCTGCACTATCTCCGCCCACTGCCTTAGGGGGAACACCATGTCAAGCTCCATGGTGATGGTTGTACTGTTCTCGTGCAGCATAAAGTCAAACTGGTGACCTGTTGACAAACACCAGACATGTGGTAAAGTACAAGATATATTCTTTTACGTGTTTACTATAAAATATGAGAGTGAGTGAGTATGGTTTTACGCCGCTTTTAGCAATATTCCAGCAATATCACGGCGGGGTACACCAGAAACAGGCTTCACACATTGTATAAAATATGAGAGATAAATGTGTTTATTCTAAATTTCAAAGTATGGATACTAGATCTGGTCATGTCTGGCGACAGACAGATGGGGACGAGACACAGTGTGGTGCAGAGTTTGCCCGGAGGATAAACAATTGCAATCAGCAGGACTGGTATGATATGCATTTAGGAGGGAAAGTAATGTATGAATAATAATAATCGCTGTTAACAGTAGAGAATCATTCAGCAACACTTACATGTCGAGAATAGAGATTATATATATATTGTGGATCAAGAGAAGGAGAATTGCCTGGTAAACGAAAGCAGACTATATAGTGAGTGAGTGAGTGAGTTTAGTTTTACGCCGCTTTAGACTATATAGTATTGGGAAAGCTGACTGGCATGTAAGTTGCATTTTGCAGAAGGGGAATAGCCCTTTTTGGTATTGTGTTATTGCTTCAGCGTACTGAGACAACTATTCATACCGCAACATTATGTGAAACATCCAGCTGTTCCGACATACAACGTATGATACCAGGGTTAAGGGTAAGATATTTAAGATGAGTATACTATACTTACCTTGCAGCATGTGTTAGAAGTAATGGAAACTACTCCTATATGTTTGATTGTTCTAATGGTCTAAAACAAGGCTGTATTATGAGTCCCATTATGTTCTTGTTATATACTAATCAACTAGCAGAAAATACTGAAACATCAGATTGCTTCGGTATTCAGATGTTCCCCGATATCATAAATCTTTATCTACTACTTCTTGCTGATGATATTGTCCTTATCTCTGATATATTAAAGGCCTACAAAACAATTAAACCTTCTGTCAAAATTCTCATTAGAATATGGGCTAACGGTTAATATGGATAAATATAAGATTATGGTTTTTAGGAAAGGGGGCCGATTGCTAAAAAGGAGAAATGGTTTTATAACGGAAAAGAACTGGAGATAGTGCCGAAATATAAATATCTTGGAGTTATGTTTACCCCTCAGTGACCATGGAGAACAAGAAGAAATCAAAGGGCATTATATGCAAAGAAGACGTTAGGTAGTGTAGTTAAATCTTTTATATCCATAAAAAGTAATATCAATATTGATTATAAGGTGGTTTTTTTTAAAATGTTCGATACAGAAGTGTTACCAATTCTATGTTATGGTTGTGAAACTTGGGGTCACAGAAAATATGAGAATACTGAAAGAATACATATTCAAGCATGTAAGAGATTTATGCAGGTTCCTGATAAAACGCCAAATTATGCAGTATTAGGGGAGTGCGGGCAATACCCCGTAGTATTATACATCTAAAGAAAGTAAAAAATTGGTTAAAAGTTTTGAGAATGCCTAAGTACAGATATGTTAAAAATGATATAATATGCTGAGGGTTTACGACAACTCTGGTAAGGTAAATTGGGTATCTGCAGTAAGAATTCTTTTGTGTTGTAACGGCTTTGTGGTTGTATGGTTGAATGGAGGAGTTGAGAACAGAGAATGTTTCTTGTTTGTATTTGTACAAAGGATGAGAGATGTTTTTATTACAGAATGGCATGTCGGTGTAGAAACTTCGTCAAAATTATGTACATTTAGGCGTTTTAAGACAATATTTGAACCAGAACGATATCTAAATGTTGTAAAGATACAGAAGTATAGAAGATTATTAGCAAGTTTAAGGTGTGGAGTTTTACAATTAGAAATAGAAACCGGGAGGGCTAAAGGGTATTACCAGGGAGGAAAGATATCGTCAGCTTTGTAAATACGGTAAAATAGAAGATGAAATGCACTTTATGTTAGAATGTAAATCTGTTAATATTAGGCAGAAATACATACCAGAAACATTTCTTAAACTACCAGTAAGACATAATTGTATATCACTAATGACCTCTAATAACGATGAAATAATTAAGAATGTAGCCTATTATATATATATGTTACAGTCAGATTGTGAAATCAGTCATTTTCGTGAAATGACTAAAAATTTCAGTCATTTCCTGAAATGACCAAGAGGATCAGCCATTTCGCTATTGGCTATAAATAGGTTTGGACATTTCCATCAAATTTGAAGTAAATGTGCTTGATAAGGATTGCCAGTGTTCGTAGTGCACGAAACAAATCGCCAAAACGCATTTTGTGGCCCCGACTCTCAGAAACACGAAACACATGTCTTCGTCGGATACATGGGAAAGATCGTGCGAAAAATCAGTATAAATGGCCTGTCCAACACTGCAATATCACCGCACATAAAGTCACACAGAGAGAATGCCAAGGTTAACCCAGGAAGAAATTTAGAGAACGAGCAGTAGGGATAGTTGAATGGCTGACCCTCTTAGATATTTCACGAAATGACGGATTTCACAATCTGACTGTAACATATATACTGAACATCATTGAAAACGCACCACCTGTAAATTTGAAATATGGAAATAGGATTGTTTTGAGAGTGAAAATGAACGTTGGAAATGTTGTTAATAACACAAAAGACAATAAATAATGCTGTACTGTAAAGAACGGATTGCCCAAACACATCATGGAATACATCACATGACAACAACAAAATCCATGCACAACACACACGAAAAGCACAAATTGCATGCGTAAAACATGCTGATTAGGGGTATAAATGATCGTCGACAAAAAACCGTTCTCATTTTAGCTGTACCTCCGCAAGTAAGTTTATTTTGCAATGCCAACATTGTCACCAGAGGAACGAGAACGGGCGTTGGGCATGTTGCAGGTTGGCACATCAAGCAGGATTATTGCCAGACGATTTGGTTGCCATCATTCCACCATCATAAGACTTGCCAACAGGTACCAACAAACAGGAGCCATCAGGAACCGCCAACGTCCTGGCCAGGCACGTGTTACCACCCCTCGCCAAGATCGAGACATTGTTCGGCGGCATATTCGGGATCGTACGTTGCCAGCTGTCCAAGGCCGACGTGGTTTGATCAGTGCTTCCACCGTCCGACGCCGTCTCCGTGCGGCAGGATTACGGTGACGACGCCCTTATGTTGGACCCATCCTGACTGATAGACATCGCCGTGAACGCCGACGAGGGGCTGAACAGCATCGTTTGTGGTTGTTACGACGTTGGCATGGTGTTGTGTTCTCCGACAAGTCACGTTTTCACTTGCGAAATGCTGACGGGCGTCTCCGGGTATGGCGTCGACGGGGAGAACGTTACCATCAGGACTGTGTTGTGCAAACAGATCGGTGGGGTGGACGCAGCATTATGGTGTGTGTGTGTGTGTGGGATCAGTTATCATCACAAAACCGCTCTGGTAGTTTGTCGTGGCAGAGTGAATGCCCTTTACTACCGTTACACCATTCTTCAGAACAACGTCGTTCCCTTCTTTAACCAACATCAAGAACTGCACACATTCCAGCAGGACAATGCTCGAGCGCACACTGCACGTGTTGCAGCACAGTTTCTGGCAAACAACAACATTCCTCTACTTCCATGGCCTGCATTGTCACCAGATTTGTCTTCCTTTGAACCCTTGTGGGATTACATCGGCCAACGCCTCTCACGTCGCCCACAGATCAACAACCTTGGGGAACTTGAGAATGCCTTGCAACAAGAGTGGAATGCATTGCCTCAAAACATTATTCAGAGACTTATCAGTTCAATGAGGAGACGTTGCACAGCTTGTGTTGCTGCTAACGGTGGTCATACACGTTACTGACGTTCCAATTTGACTCCATCTTTCTTTCATGGTCAGCTGAATTAAAACTTCACTGTTTTGCTGGATTGGTTTTTGTTTCTTTTCTTTACCAATCATTGGACTACAGAAGTATGTAAAATTTACACCGATTGCTCATTTATGCTCTTGGAAATCCAAACTAATACAGGTGGTGCGTTTTCAATGATTTTCAGTATATATGATGCAACTGTATTAAGGAAATCTGTATTATGTTAACGCTTATGCGCATCATGTGATTTATTATCTATGTAAATATTACTGAACAACTTTTGTTATAGGCCGGTGGCCTTAAAACAAATAAACTATTGATTGACTGACTGTATCATACCAACAACACAATGTCCACACTAACTCTTGTAAATACATTTATGGTGACAATATCTTGAAAATATTACACCCTCTTGTAGAAGGCATCAGTCAGATTCCGTCACGTTCATATAATTATTAAATGACATTTGTTTTAAGTGGGCCAATGCATTTCTACTGATATAGAAATTGGTCTGGTATTTGTTGTTAACCTGGCACAGGCTGTGATCGGTCAACTCAAGGTCAGTATAGTGTGTTAGAGGAGTATCCATGTTACACCGCTCAACTCAAGGTCAGTATAGTGTGTCAGATTCCTTATTTGGCCTCAATTCCTTTTTTGACATGTCAAGTCATCGTTGCAAATGCCAAAATGTCGCCAAAAGGCATACAATTCAACAATTCAAAACCATTTTCAAGACCTAAGGGCATAAATGTAAATAATGTAACTATTTCATTTAGGATGTACAATACCTTGAAGTGGACACGGTGCGATGTAAATATCTCCTATGTTTAACATAGCTTCACAATAGTCTTACTGTTAGTACCGCTGTAGGAAGGTGAGTTCGAGTGGCTTTACGTCCATATACCATCATTGTGACTGATATAAATAACGCCCTTACTTGAGTTGGCAGATTCGGCGATGATCTCGTCAATAGATCTTGTGTCCGTCTGTGCCTGACTGTTGGTGCCGCAGACAAACTGAATGCAATGGAGAACAAATGACTGTCAAAGCATGACCAAGAAAGTTAAGTACTTCGTATCCCTTTACAAGCTTTAGAGTTAGAGTTCTTGTCACTAATATGACCTGTAAAAATCCACATACACTATGTTCTTACATTCGTAACAGCCGTGAAATAAAAAATATCAGTTTGTTTAGGCGGAAAAGAACATCGTTTTAAGCATATTCTTGTCTTTTCTAGTCTTAGGCGATTAATCATAAAGACATTTGCAATCTTGGGGTCATAGCTACTGTAGATGCTGAGGTCATCCACAATATACAGTTTAATACAATACCCCACCTACACTCTGTACCTACCACCCGACAGATAATACCCTACAATAGGTCAATACCCCACAAATCCTGCACTACCTGCACAATCTACAGGACACCCCACACATCCTTCACAATACCCTACATCTAATAGGACAATACCAACCATCTTGATTATACACTACAAATACTAGGACAATAACAACCGATAATACCCGACAAATATCCTACATCTAATAGGAATACAATACCCCACCCAATAACTATATCTATAGGACAATACCCACACATCCTGACAATACCCTACATCTAATAGGACAATACCCACCAGATAATACCCTATATCTAATAGGACAATACCCCACACATCCTGCACCCCACCCAGACAATACCCTATATCTAATAGGACAATACCCCACACATCCTGCACCCCACCCAACAATATCCTACATCTAATAGGTCAATACCCCACACATCCTGCACCCCACCCGACAATACCCTACATCTAATAGGACAATACCCCACACATCCTGCACCCCACCCGACAGTACCCTATATCTAATAGGACAATACCCCACACATCCTGCACCCCACCCGACAATACCCTACATCTAATAGGACAATACCCACCTATATCTATTAGGACAATACCCCACACATCCTGCACACCTACTCTATCTAATAGGACAATCACTGCAACCCACCCTATATCAATAGGACAATACCCCACACATCTACCCCACCCGGACAATCTAACAATACCCCACATCCTGCACCCCACACATCCTAATACCCTATATCTAATAGGACAATACCCCCACACATCCTGCACTCCCCCACCCGACAATACCCTACATCTAATAGGACAATACCCACACATCCTGCACCCCACCCAACAATACCCTATATCTAATAGGACAATACCCCACACACATCCTGCACCCCACCCGACATACCCCCACATCCTGCACCCTACCCAACATATATCTAATCTAATAGGACAATAACATCCTGCACCCCACCCGACAATACCCTACATCTAATGATGCACTATCCCATACGTCTTACACCCCAGCAGATAATACCCTACAGCTTATAGGACTCTACACCACACACCCTGAACCCCACCATATTTAGAGAACAAACTACTTTGGGAAGGCCATACTGAACAGCTGATGAAAGCTAATCATTGGCTAACCAAAGAAGATTCGACTTGAACATACTCGTGTGTAAACAATACTTCGGTGAACATTTGTTAAACCGTGAAAGAACCCACAAATATCATGAATAAATAACACAATGCAACACATTTAAGTTATAAAATTATATATTAATATAGAAGTAAATATTTGATGTGGGGTAATGTCCATGAGGGATATTGACAGTGTGGAAACTGACCTTGCTGGGTACAGTTCTACATCCATAAAAATACATTACAGACAGTACCCCATCATGCGTCCTTTGACAAAAGCCCCAGTATAAACAGGAAGCATGTTGAGCACAACATAGGGTGTATTTCCCAATTATTGCATTGCAAGTTTCCGAACAGGGAGACGATGGAATACAGTTATGCATGAACTAAATGTATAAGAAACCAATGCATTTAGTTGAAGTACTTACCAGCACTAGAACAAGCCATACGAGCCCTATCTTCGTGAAAGCCATAGTCAAACTGTACATTCGGCCACAGTGTTTCCACGCTTTGTGTGCTGTTATTTATTTATGAATCGTAATGATACTTAATAGATAATTAGAATATTGTGGGAATATGTGCCCACTTCCGGAGAAAAATGACCTGAGGCCAACAAGTAATTAAGTGGCATCACTGTAACAGCCTTTGTGCACTAAAAGCCTTGCCAGATGTGCCGTGATTACAGTTCTTGCTTAACATACATGTGGGTTTCGTCCGACACCCCACCTCCCACTACCGTTCAACGCGTCGTTAAACCCAACTCACTGTCTGTCTATCTGTCTCCCTTCCCTACGGATTGCTTCTGATTACCACTGGAGATATATGATAATCATCTATGTGATAGGGCATATGGTATAATCCAAATGATATGTTGTGTAGTAAATACGGGGGTTACAATTATGTCTTAGTCACACCTCAATTTTGAATATCGTTAAATAATTGCTATTGATCCTATGTTGACCAGTGAACATCCATGATCTCTGAACCGACCGGTGGAGTTTGTGATGGCCGTAGTGGTACTTGTTTCAATGGTACTTTGATCGACTTAATGTCCCATGACTATATCTATTGTCATGAGCGTGTAATTGACAGGCCAACCTTCACAACTTCCATACTTTATCACGCGGTTGGTGACAAAGTAGGCGGGATTACAATGTGCAATTACAAGTTTAGGTAATTGCTACGTTTACTTTATAATGAAAGCTATAAACACATACCTGAGACATCTGATGAGATAAATGCAGGTTGACGTCATGCCTTGTAACAGCAAGGGTGGCTAAGCCATCTGACACTCGTTTATCATACACCATCTACTGGCATTACTCCGTGCTTGACATTCATCATAAACCAAATACTGGCATTACTCCGTACTGGACGTTCATCATACACCATCTACTGACATTACTCTGTACTGGACATTCATCATACACCATCTACTGGCATTTCTCTGTACTGGACGTTCATCATACACTATCTACTGGCATTTCTCCGTGCTTGACATTATCATAAACCAAATACTGGCATTACTCTGTACTGGACATTCATCATACACCATCTACTGGCATTACTCTGTACTGGACATTCATCATACACTATCTACTGGCATTTCTTCGTGCTTTACATTCATCATAAGCCAAATACTGGCATTACTCTGAACTGGACATTCATCATACACCATCTACTGGCATTACTCTGTACTGGACATTCATCATACACTATCTACTGGCATTTCTTCGTGCTTTACATTCATCATAAGCCAAATACTGGCATTACTCTGAACTGGACATTCATCATACACCATCTACTGGCATTACTCTGTACTGGACATCCATCATACACCATCTACTGACAATACTCTGTACTGAACATCCATCACACACCATCTACTGGTTTTGCTCTGTACTGTACATTCATCATAGAAAATCAACTGATATTACTCTGTACTGGACTTTCATCATACACCGTCTACTGACATTACGCTGTACTGGACGTTCATCATACACCGTCTACTGACATTACTCTGTACTGGACATCCATCATACACCATCTACTGACATTACTCTGTACTGGACTTTCATCATACACCGTCTACTGACATTACGCTGTACTGGACGTTCATCATACACAATCTACTGACACTACTTTCTACTGGACATTCATCATACACCATCTACTGATATTACTCTGTAATGGACATTCATCATACACCATCTACTGACATTACTCTGTATTGGACATTCATCATACACCATCTACTGACATTACTCTGTACTGGACGTTCATCATACAGCAATTACTGACATTACTCTCTTCTGGACGTTCATCATAAACCATCTACTGATATTACTCTGTACCGGACATCCATCATACACCATCTACTGACAATACTCTGTACTGGACCTTCATCATACACCATCTACTGACATTACTCTGTACTGGACATCCATCATACACCATCTACTGACAATACTCTGTACTGGACCTTCATCATACACCATCTACTGACATTACTCTGTACTGGACATCCATCATACACCATCTACTGGTATTGCTCTGTACTGAACATTCATCATAGAAAATCAACTGATATTACTCTGTACTGGACTTTCATCATACGCAATCTACTGACATTACTCTGTACTGGACGTTCATCATACGCAATCTACGGACATTACTCTGTACTGGACGTTCATCATACGCAATCTACTTACATTACTCTCTACTGGACGTTCATCATACACAATCTACTGACATTACTTCAAACTGGACATTCATCATACACCATCTACTGACATTACTCTGTACTGGACATCCATCATACACCATCTACTGACATTACTCTGTACTGGACGTTCATCATACGCAATCTACTTACATTACTCTCTACTGGACATTCATCATACACAATCTACTGACATTACTTCAAACTGGACATTCATCATACACCATCTACTGACATTACTCTGTACTGAACATCCATCACACACCATCTACTGGTATTGCTCTGTACTGAACATTCATCATAGAAAATCAACTGATATTATTCTGTACTGGACTTTCATCATACACCGTCTACTAACATTACACTGTACTGGACGTTCATCATACACCGTTTACTGACATTACTCTGTACTGGAAATCCATCATACACCATCTACTGACATTACTCTGTACTGGACTTTCATCATACACCTTCTACTGACATTACGCTGTACTGGACGTTCATCATGCACCGTCTACTGACATGTCGCTGTACTGGACATCCAACATACACAATCTACTGACACTACTTTCTACTGGACATTCATCATACACCATCTACTTATATTACTCTGTAATGGACATTCATCATACACCATCTACTGACATTATTCTGTATTGGACATTCATCTTACACCATCTACTGACATTACTCTGTACTGGACGTTCATCATACAGCAATTACTGACATTACTCTCTACTGGACATCCATCATACACCATCTACTGACAATACTCTGTACTGGACCTTCATCATACACCATTTACTGACATTAATCTGTACTGGACATCCATCATACACCATCTACTGACAATACTCTGTACTGGAACTTCATCATAAACCATCTACTGACATTACTCTGTACTGGACATCCATCATACACCATCTACTGACATTACTCTGTACTGGACGTTCATCATACGCAATCTACTTACATTACTCTCTACTGGACGTTCATCATACACAATCTACTGACATTACTTCAAACTGGACATTCATCATACACCATCTACTGGCACTACTCTGTAATGGACATTTATTATACACAATCTACTGGCATTACCCTGTGCAGGACGTTCATCATACACAATCTACTTACATTACTCTCTACTGGGCGTTCATCATACACAATCTACTGACATTACTTCAAACTGGACATTCATCATACACCATCTACTGGCACTACTCTGTAATGGACATTCATCATACACAATCTACTGGCATTACCCTGCGAAGGACGTTCATCATACACCATCTACATACATTACTCTCTACTGGACGTTCATTATACACAATCTACTTACATTATTCTGTACTGGACATCCATCATACACCAACTACTTACATTACTCTGTACTGGACATTCATCATACACCAGCTACTGGCACCACTCTGTACTGGACATTCATCATACACTATCTGCTGGCATTGCTATGTACTGGACATTCATCATACACCACCTACGGACATTACGCTGTGCTGGACGTTCATCATACACCATCTACTGGTATTACTCTCTACTGGACATTGATCACACACCATGTACTGGCATTACTCCGTGCTTGACATTCATCATAAACCAAATAATAGCATTACTCCGTACTGGACATTCATCATACACCATCTACTGACATTGCTCTGTACTGGACATTCATCATACACCATCTACTGGCATTTCTCTGTACTGGACGTTCATCATACACTATCTACTGGCATTTCTCCGTGCTTTACATTCATCATAAACCAAATACTGGCATTACTCTGTACTGGACATTCATCATACACCATCTACTGACATTACTCTGCACTGGACATTCATCATACACTATCTACTGGCATTTCTCCGTGCTTTACATTCATCATAAACCAAACACTGGCATTACTCTGAACTGGACATTCATCATACACCATCTACTGACATTACTCTGTACTGAACATCCATCACACACCATCTACTGGTTTTGCTCTGTACTGTACATTCATCATAGAAAATCAACTGATATTGCTCTGTACTGGACTTTCATCATACACCGTCTACTGACATTACACTGTACTGGACGTTCATCATACACCGTCTACTGACATTACTCTCTACTGGACGTTCATCATACACCATCTACTGACATTACTCCGTACTGGACTTTCATCATACACCGTCTACTGACTTTACGCTGTACTGGACGTTCATCATACACCGTCTACTGACATAACGCTGTACTGGACATCCAACATACACAATCTACTGACACTACTTTCTACTGGACATTCATTATACACCATCTACTTATATTACTCTGTAATGGACGTTCATCATACACCATCTACTGACATTACTCTGTATTGGACATTCATCATACACCATCTACTGACATTACTCTGTACTGGACCTTCATCATACACCATTTACTGACATTACTCTGTAGTGGACATCCATCATACACCATCTACTGACAATACTCTGTACTGGACCTTCATCATAATCAATCTACTGACATTACTCTGTACTGGACATCCATCATACACCATCTACTGACATTACTCTGTACTGGACGTTCATCATACGCAATCTACTTACATTACTCTCTACTGGACGTTCATCATACACAATCTACTGGCATTACTTCAAACTGGACATTCATCATACACCATCTACTGGCACTGCTCTGTAATGGACATTTATTATACACAATCTACTGGCATTACCCTGTGAAGGACGTTCATCATACACAATCTACTTACATTACTCTCTACTGGGCGTTCATCATTCACAATCTACTGACATTACTTCAAACTGGACATTCATCATACACCATCTACTGGCACTACTCTGTAATGGACATTCATCATACACAATCTACTGGCATTACCCTGCGAAGGACGTTCATCATTCACCATCTACGTACATTACTCTCTACTGGACGTTCATTATACACAATCTACTTACATTATTCTGTACTGGACATCCATCATACACCAACTACTTACATTACTCTGTACTGGACATTCATCATGCACCAGCTACTGGCATCACTCTGTACTGGACATTCATCATACACCATCTACTGGCATTGCTATGTACTGGACATTTATCATACACCACATACGGACATTACGCTGTACTGGACGTTCATCATACACCATCTACTGGTATTACTCTCTACTGGACATTGATCACACACCATGTACTGGCATTACTCCGTGCTTGACATTCATCATAAACCAAATACTGGCATTACTCCGTACTGGACATTCATCATACACCATCTACTGACATTACTCTGTACTAAACATTCATCATCCACCATCTACTGGCATTTCTCTGTACTGGACGTTCATCATACACTATCTACTGGCATTTCTCCGTGCTTGACATTCATCATAAACCAAATACTGGCATTACTCTGTACTGGACATTCATCATACACCATCTACTGGCATTACTCTGCACTGGACATTCATCATACACTATCTACTGGCATTTCTCCGTGCTTTACATTCATCATAAACCAAATACTGGCATTACTCTGTACTTGACATTCATCATACACAATGTACTGACATTACTCTGTACTGGACATGCATCATACACCATCTACTGGTATTGCTCTGTTCTGAACGTTCATCATAGAAAATCAACTGATATTACTCTGTACTGGACTTTCATCATACGCAATCTACTGACATTACTCTGTACTGGACGTTCATCATACGCAATCTACTGACATTACTCTGTACTGGACGTTCATCATACGCAATCTACTAACATTACTCTCTACTGGACTTTCATCATACACAATCTACTGACATTACTTCAAACTGGACATTCATCATACACCATCTACTGACATTACTCTGTACCGGACATCCATCATACACCATCTACTGACATTACTCTGTACTGGACGTTCATCATACGCAATCTACTTACATTACTCTCTACTGGACGTTCATCATACACAATCTACTGACATTACTTCAAACTGGACATTCATCATACACCATCTACTGACATTACTCTGTACTGAACATCCATCACACACCATCTACTGGTATTGCTCTGTACTGAACATTCATCATAGAAAATCAACTGATATTATTCTGTACTGGACTTTCATCATACACCGTCTGCTGACATTACACTGTACTGGACGTTCATCATACACCGTTTACTGACATAACTCTGTACTGGACATCCATCATACACCATCTACTGACATTACTCTGTACTGGACTTTCATCATACACCGTCTACTGACATTACGCTGTACTGGACGTTCATCATACACCGTCTACTTATATTACTCTGTAATGGACATTCATCATACACCATCTACTGACATTATTCTGTATCGGACATTCATCTTACACCATCTACTGACATTACTCTGTACTGGACGTTCATCATACAGCAATTACTGACATTACTCTCTACTGGACATCCATCATACACCATCTACTCACAATACTCTGTACTGGACCTTCATCATACACCATTTACTGACATTACTCTGTACTGGACATCCATCATACACCATCTACTGACAATACTCTGTACTGGACCTTCATCATAAACCATCTACTGACATTACTCTGTACTGGACATCCATCATACACCATCTACTGACATTACTCTGTACTGGACGTTCATCATACGCAATCTACTTACATTACTCTCTACTGGACGTTCATCATACACAATCTACTGACATTACTTCAAACTGGACATTCATCATACACCATCTACTGGCAATACTCTGTAATGGACATTTATTATACACAATCTACTGGCATTACCCTGTGAAGGACGTTCATCATACACAATCTACTTACATTACTCTCTACTGGGCGTTCATCATACACAATCTACTGACATTACTTCAAACTGGACATTCATCATACACCAACTACTTACATTACTCTGTACTGGACATTCATCATACACCAGCTACTGGCATCACTCTGTACTGGACATTCATCATACACCATCTACTGGCATTGCTATGTACTGGACATTCATCATACACCACCTACGGACATTACGCTGTACTGGGCGTTCATCATACACCATCTACTGGTATTACTCTCTACTGGACATTGATCACACACCATGTACTGGCATTACTCCGTGCTTGACATTCATCATAAACCAAATACTGGCATTACTCCGTACTGGACATTCATCATACACCATCTACTGGCATTTCTCTGTGCTTGACATTCATCATAAACCAAATACTGGCATTACTCTGTACTGGACATTCATCATACACCATCTACTGGCATTACTCTGCACTGGAAATTCATCATACACTATCTACTGGCATTTCTCCGTGCTTTACATTCATCATAAACCAAATACTGGCATTACTCTGTACTGGACATTCATCATACACCAGCTACTGACATTACTCTGTACTGAACATCCATCACACACCATCTACTGGTTTTGCTCTGTACTGTACATTCATCATAGAAAATCAACTGATATTACTCTGTACTGGACTTTCATCATACACTGTCTACTGACATTACACTGTACTGGATATCCATCATACACCATCTACTGACATTACTCTGTACTGGACGTTCATCATACACCGTCTACTGACATTACTCTGTACTGGACATCCATCATACACCATCTACTGACATTACTCCGTACTGGACTTTCATCATACACCATCTACTGACATTACTCCGTACTGGACTTTCATCATACACCATCTACTGACATTACTCTGTACTGGACATTCATCATACACCGTCTACTGACTTTACGCTGTACTGGAGGTTCATCATACACCGTCTACTGACATAACGCTGTACTGGACATCCAACATACACAATCTACTGAAACTACTTTCTACTGGACAGTCATTATACACCATCTACTTATATTACTCTGTAATGGACATTCATCATACACCAACTACTGACATTACTCTGTATTGGTCATTCATCATACACCATCTACTGACATTACTCTGTACTGGACCTTCATCATACACCATTTACTGACATTACTCTGTACTGGACATCCATCATACACCATCTACTGACAATACTCTGAACTGGACCTTCATCATAAACAATCTACTGACATTACTCTGTACTGGACATCCATCATACACCATCTACTGACATTACTCTGTACTGGACATTCATCATACGCAATCTACTTACATTACTCTCTACTGGACGTTCATCATACACAATCTACTGACATTACTTCAAACTGGACATTCATCATACACCATCTACTGGCACTACTCTGTAATGGACATTTATTATACACAATCTACTGGCATTACCCTGTGAAGGACGTTCATCATACACAATCTACTTACATTACTCTCTACTGGGCGTTCATCATACACAATCTACTGACATTACTTCAAACTGGACATTCATCATACACCATCTACTGGCACTGCTCTGTAATGGACATTCATCATACACAATCTACTGGCATTACCCTGCGAAGGACGTTCAGCATACACCATCTACGTACATTACTATCTACTGGACGTTCATTATACACAATCTACTTACATTATTCTGTACTGGACATCCATCATACACCAACTACTTACATTACTCTGTACTGGACGTTCATCATACACAATCTACTGGTATTACTCTCTACTGGACATTGATCACACACCATGTACTGGCATTACTCCGTGCTTGACATTCATCATAAACCAAATACTGGCATTACTCCGTACTGGACATTCATCATACACCATCTACTGACATTACTCTGTACTGGACATTCATCATACACCATCTACTGGCATTTCTCTGTACTGGACGTTCATCATACACTATCTACTGGCATTTCTCCGTGCTTGACATTCATCATAAACCAAATACTGGCATTACTCTGTACTGGACATTCATCATACACCATCTACTGGCATTACTCTGCACTGGACATTCATCATACACTATCTACTGGCATTTCTCCGTGCTTTACATTCATCATAAACCAAATACTGGCATTACTCTGTACTGTACATTCATCATAGAAAATCAACTGATATTACTCTGTATTGGACTTTCATCATACACCATCTACTGACATTACACTGTACTGGACGTTCATCATACACCGTCTACTGACATTACTCTGTACTGGACATCCATCATACACCATCTACTGACATTACTCTGTACTGGACTTTCATCATACACCGTCTACTGACTTTACGCTATACTGGACGTTCATCATACACCGTCTACTGACATAACGCTGTACTGGACATCCAACATACACAATCTACTGACACTAGTTTCTACTGGACATTCATTATACACCATCTACTTATATTACTCTGTAATGGACATTCATCATACACCATCTACTGACATTACTCTGTATTGGACATTCATCATACACCATCTACTGACATTACTCTGTACTGGACGTTCATCCTACAGCAATTACTGACATTACTCTCTACTGGACGTTCATCATAAACCGTCTACTGACATTACTCTGTACTGGACATCCATCATACACCATCTACTGACAATACTCTGTACTGGACCTTCATCATACACTATCTACTGACATTACTCTGTACTGGACATCCATCATACACAATCTACTGACAATACTCTGCACTGGACCTTCATCATAAACCGTCTACTGACAATACTCTGTGCTGGACATCCATCATACACCATCAACTGACATTACTCTGTACTGGACGTTCATAAAACGCAATGTACTTACATTACTCTGTACTGGACGTTCATCATACACAATCTACTGACATTACTTCAAACTGGACATTCATCATACACCATCTACTGGCACTACTCTGTAATGGACATTCATTATACACAATCTACTGGCATTACCCTGTGAAGGGCGTTCATCATACACAATCTACTTACATTACTCTCTACTGGGCGTTCATAATACACAATCTACTGACATTACTTCAAACTGGACATTTATCATACACCATCTACTGGCACTACTCTGTACTGGACGTTCATCAAACGCAATCTACTTACATTACTCTCTACTGGGCGTTCATCATACACAATCTACTGACATTACTTCAAACTGGACATTCATCATACACCATCTACTGACATTACTCTGTACTGGACATCCATCATACACCATCTACTGACAATACTCTGTACTGGACATCCTTCATACACCATCTACTGACATTACTCTATACTGGACGTTCATCAAACGCACTCTACTTACATTACTCTCTACTGGACGTTCATCATACACAATCTACTGACATTACTTCAAACTGGACATTCATCATACAGCATCCACTGGCACTACTCTGTAATGGACATTTATTATACACAATCTACTGGCATTACCCTGTGAAGGACGTTCATCATACACAATCTACTTACATTACTCTCTACTGGGCGTTCATCATTCACAATCTACTGACATTACTTCAAACTGGACATTCATCATACACCATCTACTGGCACTACTCTGTAATGGACATTCATCATACACCATTTACTGACATTACTCTGTACTGGACATCCATCATACACCATCTACTGACAATACTCTGAACTGGACCTTCATCATAAACAATCTACTGACATTACTCTGTACTGGACATCCATCATACACCATCTACTGACATTACTCTGTACTGGACATTCATCATACGCAATCTACTTACATTACTCTCTACTGGACGTTCATCATACACAATCTACTGACATTACTTCAATACTGGACATTCATCATACACCATCTACTGGCACTACTCTGTAATGGACATTTATTATACACAATCTACTGGCATTACCCTGTGAAGGACGTTCATCATACACAATCTACTTACATTACTCTCTACTGGGCGTTCATCATACACAATCTACTGACATTACTTCAAACTGGACATTCATCATACACCATCTACTGGCACTGCTCTGTAATGGACATTCATCATACACAATCTACTGGCATTACCCTGCGAAGGACGTTCATCATACACCATCTACGTACATTACTATCTACTGGACGTTCATTATACACATCTACTTACATTATTCTGTACTGGACATCCATCATACACCAACTACTTACATTACTCTGTACTGGACGTTTATCATACACAATCTACTGGTATTACTCTCTACTGGACATTGATCACACACCATGTACTGGCATTACTCCGTGCTTGACATTCATCATAAACCAAATACTGGCATTACTCCGTACTGGACATTCATCATACACCATCTACTGACATTACTCTGTACTGGACATTCATCATACACCATCTACTGGCATTTCTCTGTACTGGACGTTCATCATACACTATCTACTGGCATTTCTCCGTGCTTGACATTCATCATAAACCAAATACTGGCATTACTCTGTACTGGACATTCATCATACACCATCTACTGGCATTACTCTGCACTGGACATTCATCATACACTATCTACTGGCATTTCTCCGTGCTTTACATTCATCATAAACCAAATACTGGCATTACTCTGTACTGTACATTCATCATAGAAAATCAACTGATATTACTCTGTACTGGACTTTCATCATACACCATCTACTGACATTACACTGTACTGGACGTTCATCATACACCATCTACTGACATTACTCTGTACTGGACATCCATCATACACCATCTACTGACATTACTCTGTACTGGACTTTCATCATACACCGTCTACTGACTTTACGCTATACTGGACGTTCATCATACACCGTCTACTGACATAACGCTGTACTGGACATCCAACATACACAATCTACTGACACTAGTTTCTACTGGACATTCATTATACACCATCTACTTATATTACTCTGTAATGGACATTCATCATACACCATCTACTGACATTACTCTGTATTGGACATTCATCATACACAATCTACTGACATTACTCTGTACTGGACGTTCATCCTACAGCAATTACTGACATTACTCTCTACTGGACGTTCATCATACACCATCTACTGACATCATTACTCTGTACTGGACATTCATCATACACCATCTACTGACAATACTCTGTACTGGACATTCATCATACACCATCTACTGACATTACTCTGTACTGGACATCCATCATACACAATCTACTGACATTACTCTGTACTGGACATTCATCATACACCATCTACTGACATTACTCTGTACTGGACATTCATCATACACCATCTACTGACATTACTCTGTACTGGACGTTCATCATACGCAATGTACTTACATTACTCTGTACTGGACGTTCATCATACACAATCTACTGACATTACTTCAAACTGGACATTCATCATACACCATCTACTGGCACTACTCTGTAATGGACATTCATTATACACAATCTACTGGCATTACCCTGTGAAGGGCGTTCATCATGTAATCTACTTACATTACTCTCTCTACTACTGGACACAATCT
This sequence comes from Haliotis rubra, assembly GCF_003918875.1. Lineage (NCBI taxonomy): Eukaryota > Metazoa > Mollusca > Gastropoda > Lepetellida > Haliotidae > Haliotis > Haliotis rubra. The sequence goes on along the minus strand of NW_025767257.1, from coordinate 69,946 downwards.
ACTGACATCATATACACCATCTACTGGCATTACTTCTGTACTGGACATTCATCATACACCATCTACTGGCATTACTCTGTAAACTGACATTCATCATACACCATCTACTGGCATTACTCTGTACTGGACATTCATCATACACCATCTACTGACATTACTCTGTACTGGACATTCATCATACACCATCTACTGACATTACTCTGTACTGGACATTCATCATACACCATCTACTGACATTACTCTCTACTGGACGTTCATCATACACCATCTACTGGCATTACTCTGTACTGGACGTTCATCATACACCACTGGCATTTACTCTACTGGACATTTATTACACAATCTGTTACTGGACGTTCGTTCATCATACACAATCTACTGACATTACTCTGTACTGGACATTCATCATACACCATCTACTGGCATTACTGGACATTCATCATACACCATCTACTGGACGTTCTGTAATGGACATTCATCACACAATCTACTGGCATTACCCTGCGAAGGACGTTCATCATACACCATCTACATACATTACTCTCTACTGGACGTTCATTATACACATTCTACTTACATTATTCTGTACTGGACATCCATCATACACCAACTACTTACATTACTCTGTACTTGACATTCATCATGCACCAACTACTGGCATCACTCTGTACTGGACATTCATCATACACCATCTACTGGCATTACTATGTACTGGACATTCATCATACACTACCTACGGACATTACGCTGTACTGGACGTTCGTCATACACCATCTACTTGTATTACTCTCTACTGGACATTGATCACACACCATGTACTGGCATTACTCTGTACAGGACATTCATCATACAACATTTATTTACATTAGCCTGTAATGGACGTTAATCATACACCATCTACTGGCATTACTCTGTACTGGACATTCATCGTACACCATCTACTGATATTACTCTGTAATGGACGATCATCAGACACCATGTACTTCCATAACTCTGTACTGGACATTCATCATACACCATCTACTGACATTACTCTGTACTGGACGTTCATCATACACCATGTACTGACATTACTCTCTACTGGACATCCATCACACACCATCTACTGACAGTACCCTGTAATGGACGTTCATCATCCACCATCTACTGACATTACTATGTACTGGACATCCATAAGACACCATATGCTGGCATTACTTTGTACTGGACATTTATCATACACAATCTACTGGCATTACTCTGTACTGGACGTTGATCATACACCATGCACTGACATTTTTCTGTACTGGACATCCATGACACACCATCTACTGGTATTACTCCAAACAGGACATTCCTCATACGCCATCTACTGATATTACTCTGTACTGAACATCCATCATACACCTTCAACTGGCATAACTCCATACTGAACGTTCATCATACGTCATCTACTGGCATAACTCCATACTGGACATTCATCATACACCATCAACTGATATTACTCTGTGCTGGACATTCATTATACACCATCTACTGGCATTTCTCTGTACTGGACATTCATTCTACACCAGCTACTGGCATTTCTCTGTACTGGACATTCCTCATACGCCATCTACTGTCATTGGTCCATACTGGACATTGATCATACACCATCTACTGGTATTACTCCAAACTGGTCATTCATCACACCGATCTACTGACATAACTCCATACTGGACATTCATCATACACCATCAACTGGTATTACTCTGTACTGGACATTCTTTATACACCATCTACTGGCATTACTCTGTACTGGACATTCCTCATACGCCATCTACTAGCATTACTCTGTACTGAACATTCATCATACACAATGTACTGGCATTTCTCTGTACTGAACGTTCATCATGCACCATCTACCGGCTTTACCCTGTGAAGGACGTTCATCACACACAATCTACTGGCATCACTCTTTACTAGACATCCATCACACACCATCTACTGGTATTACTCCAAACTGGTCATTCATCACACACGATCTACTGGCATAATTCCATACTAGACATTCATTATACACCATCAACTTGTATTAGTCCGTACTGACTTTAAGCTGTACTGGACGTTCATCATACACCATCTACTGGTAGCACTCTGTACTGGACATTAACCATACACCGTCTACTGACATTACGCTGTACTGGACGTTCATCATACACCATCTACTGGAAGTACTCTGTACTGGACATTCATCATACACCATCTACTTGCATTACTCTCTAGTGGACATTGATCGTTCACCATCTACTGATATTACTCTGTAATGGACGTTCATCATACACCATCTACTGACTTTACTCTGTACTCGACGTTCATCATACACCATGCACTGACATTTTTCTGTACTGGACTTCGATGACACACAATCTACTGGTATTACTCTGTACTGGACATTCATCATACACCATCAACTGGCATTACTTCATACTGGACGTTCATCATACACTATGTACTGGCATTACTCTGTACTGAACATTCAAAATACACCATCTACTGGTACTACTCTGCACTGGACATTCATCAAACACCATGTACTGGCATTTCTCTGTACTGAACATTCATCATACACCATCTACCGGCTTTACCCTGTGAAGGACGTTCATCATACACAATCTACTGGCATCACTCTTTACTGGACATCCATCACACACCATCTACTGGCATTACTCTATACTGAACATCCATCACACGCCATCTACTGGTATTAGTATGTACTGGACATTCACCATACACCATGTACTGATATTACTCTGTACTGGACATTCATCATACACCATCAAATGGTATTACTCCGTACTGGACCTTCATCGTACACCATCTACTGGCATTACTCTGTACTGGGCATTTATCATCCACCACATACACCATCTACTGACATTATGCAGTACTCGATGTTCTTCATACACCATCTACATTTATCACTCCATACTGGACATTCCTCATACACCATCAACTGGATTTACTCCGTACTGGACATTCATCATACATCATCTACTGGTATTTCTTCATACTGAACATTCATCATACACCATCTACTGGCATTACTCTGTACTGGACATTCATCACACACCATCAACTGGCATTTCTCCACACTGGACATTCATTATACACCATCTAGTGGTATTACTCCGTACTGGACGTTCCTCATGCACCAGCTACTGGCATTTCTCTCTACTGGGCATTTATCATACACCACATACACCATCTACTGATATTATCAGTGCTCGAAGTTCAACATACACCATCTACCGACATTACGCTGTGCTGGACAATCAGCATACACCATCTACTGGTGTTACTCCTTAGTGGACATTTCTCATACGCCATCTACTGGTATTACTCTGTACTGGACATTCAGCATACACCATTTACTGGTATTACTCTGTACTGGACGTTCATCATACACCATCTACTGGGATTACTCTGTTCTGAACGTTCATCATACACCATCTACCGGCTTTACCCTGTGAAGGACGTTCATCCTACACAATCTACTGACATCACTCTTTACTGGACATCCATCAAACATCATCTACGGGCATTACTCTATAATGAACATCCACCACACACCATTTGCTGGTATTAGTCTCTACTGGACATTCACCATACACTAAGTACTGATATTACTCTGTACTGGACATTCATCTTTCACCATCAACTGGTATTACTCCGTACTGAACATTCCTCATACACCATCTACTGGCATTACTCTGTTTTGGGCATTTATCATACACCACATACACCATCTACTGACATTATCCAGTACTCGATGTTTGTCATACACCATCTACATTTATTACTCCATACTGGACATTCATCATACATCATCTACTGGTATTACTTCATACTGAACATTCATCATACACCATCTACTTTTATTACTCCATACTGGACATTCATCATACACCATGTACTGGTATTACTCTGTACTGGACATTCATCACACACCATCAACTGGCATTACTCCATACTGGACATTCATTATACACCATCTAGTGGTATTACTCCGTACTGGACGTTCCTCATGCACCAGCTACTGGCATTTCTCTCTACTGGGCATTTATCATACACCACATACACCATCTACTGATATTATCAGTGCTCGAAGTTCAGCATACACCATCTACTGGCATTACTCTGTACTGGGCATTTATCATACACCACATACACCATCTACTGATATTATCAGTGCTCGAAGTTCAGCATACACCATCTAGTGGTATTACTCCGTACTGGACGTTCCTCATGCACCAGCTACTGGCATTTCTCTCTACTGGGCATTTATCATACACCACATACACCATCTACTGATATTATCAGTGCTCGAAGTTCAGCATACACCATCTACTGGCATTACTCTGTACTGGGCATTCCTCATACACCACATACACCATCTACTGATATTATCAGTGCTCGAAGTTCAGCATACACCATCTACTGGCATTTCTCTCTACTGGGCATTTATCATACACCACATACACCATCTACTGATATTATCAGTGCTCGAAGTTCAGCATACACCACCTACTGGCATTACTCTGTACTGGGCATTTATCATACACCACATACACCATCTACTGACATTATCCAGTACTCGATGTTTGTCATACACCATCTACATTTATTACTCCATACTGGACATTCCTCATACACCATCAACTGGATTTACTCCATACTGAACATTCATCATACACCATCTACTTTTATTACTCCATACTGGACATTCATCATACACCATGTACTGGTATTACTCCGTACTGGACATTCATCACATACCATTTACTGGCATTACTCTCTACTGGACGTTCATCGTACACCATCTACTGGCATTACTCTGTACTGAACGTACATCATACACCATCTACTTACATTACTTTCTACTGGACATTCATCATACACCATTTACTGGCATTACTCTGCACTGGACGTTGATCATTCACCATCTACTGGTATTACTCTGACCTGGACGTTCATCATACACCATCTACTGGTATTACTCTGTACTGGACATTCATCATACCGTTTACTTATATTACTCTCTACAGGACATTCATCATACACCATCTACTGGCATTACTCTCCACTGGACATTAATTATACGCCATCTACTGTTATTACTCTCTACTGGACATTCATGATACACCATCTACTGGCATTACTCTGTACTGGACATTCATCATACACCACCTACTGGCATTACTCTGTACTGGACGTTCAAAATACACCATCTACTGATATTACTCCATACTGGACGTTCATCATACATCATCTACTGGTATTACTCTGTACTGGACGTTCATCATACACCATCTACTGGCATTACACTGTTCTGGACGTTCATGATACACCATCTACTGGTATTACACTGTTCCGGACGTTCATCATACACCATCTACTGACATTACTCTGTACTGGACGTTCATCATACACCATCTACTGATATTACTCCATATTGGACATTCATCATACACCATCTTCTGGCATTACTCTGTACTGGCATTCATCATACACCATCGACTGGCATTACTCTGTTCTGGACGTTCATCATACACCATCTACTGACATTACTCTCTACTGGACGTTCATCATACACCATAAACTGATATTACTCTCTACTGGACATTCATCATACACCATCTACTGGCATTACTCTGTACTGGACGTTCATCATACACCATCTACTGATATTACTCTATACTGGACATTCATCATACACCATCTACTGGCATTACTCTGTTCTGGACATTCATCATACACCATCTACTGACATTACTCTGTACTGGACGTTCATCATACACCATCTACTGGCGTTACTACTTACTCGCCATACTGACATTACTCTGTTCTGGACATTCATCATACATCATCTACTGGCATTACTCTGTACTGGACGTTCATCATACACCATCTACTGATATTACTTCATACCGGGACATTCATCATACATCATCTACTGGCATTACTCTGTACTGGACATTCATCATACACCATCTACTGACAATACGCTGTACTGGACATTCATGATACACCATCTACTGGTATAAACCATCATGCACCATCTACTGATATTACTCGGTACTGGACGTTCATCACACACCATCTACTGGTATTACACTGTTCCGGACGTTCATCATACACCATCTACTGACATTACTCTGTACTGGACGTTCATCATACACCATCTACTGATATTACTCCATACTGGACATTCATCATACACCATCTACTGGCATTACTCTGTACTGGACATTCATCATACACCATCGACTGGCATTACTCTGTTCTGGACGTTCATCATACACCATCTACTGACGTTACTCTCTACTGGACGTTCATCATACACCATAAACTGATATTACTCTCTACTGGACATTCAGCATACACCATCTACTGGCATAACTCTGTACTGGACGTTCATCATACACCATCTACTGATATTACTCTATACTGGACATTCATCATACACCATCTACTGGCATTACTCTGTTCTGGACATTCATCATACACCATCTACTGGCATTACTCCGTACTGGAGATTCATCATACACCATCTACTGGCGTTACTCTCTACTGGACATTCATCATACACCATCTAATGACATTACTCTGTACTGGACGTTCATCATACACCATCTACTGATATTACTCCATACTGGACATTCATCATACATCATCTACTGGCATTACTCTGTACTGGACATTCATCATACACCATCTACTGACAATACGCTGTACTGGACATTCATGATACACCATCTACTGGTATAAACCATCATGCACCATCTACTGATATTACTCGGTACTGGACGTTCATCACACACCATCTACTGGTATTACTCGGTACTGGACATTCATTATACATCATCTTCTGGTATTACTCTGTACTGGACATTCATCATACACCATCTACTGGTATTACTATGTACTGGGCATTCATGATACACCATCTACTGGTATTACTCTGTACTGGACATTCATGATACACCATGTACTGGTATTACTCTGTACTGGACGTTCATCACACACCATCTACAGGTATTACTCTGTACTGGACATTCATGATACACCATCTACTGGTATTACTCAGTACTGGACATTCATCATACGCCATTTACTGGCATTACTCTCTACTGGACATTCATCATACACCGTTTACTGGCATTACTCTCTACTGGACGTTCATCATACACCATCTACTGGCATTACTCCATACTGGACATTCAACTTTACAGCTGTTATCATGACTCTCTCGTTATTAACATGGAATGTGCGCGGTGTTCTGTATGGTACTGAATACATGAATCAGATAATATCTCAGAATGTAGATGTAGTGGCGTTACAAGAACACTGGCTTCACGTAGACAAGAGAGTGTAGACATCATCTACACTCTCTTAGTAACGTCAATCTGGTAACGTATAACTGTATGAATGCTAACTCAACATGTTCTCGTGGATCTCAGGGACTTGCTATCTTAGTAAATATCCACTCTCCGTGGAGGGCGAAATCTCTAACAGTCCACTCGGATTACGCAATAGCGGCTAAACTTATCAGACAAGGCTACTGTGATGTTTATGTAATTGCTTGCCGTTTACCTTCAACCAATGTATTACATGCAGCCTACTGCAATGCTCTTAATGAAATACTTGATGTGTATGATTACTTATCTGAGATAAGAACAACAATTATACTTGGTGATCTTAACTCTGATGTATGTAAATCTCTTCTATCGCAAAGATACGCGACTTTATAAAGTGCGCTATCGGAGAGAAGTCTCGTAAACGCTTTAAGCACAACCAGTTTTAACATACCAACATATACCTATAGATCAAAGGCCAACTTACATCAAAGCATGATTGACTACATACTAGTTTCCTCATGTATAAGCCATTATATTAGTGATGTTCAATTCATTGATGCATGTCCTTACAGTGTTTCAGACCATCTACCCTGCCTAATATCCATCGACTTGTCAGTAGTTAAACAGTACAGCAGTGGAGATTACTACGGTATTCCCAAATGGGAAAGAGCCAATGAAAATGATATAGGCTCCTATCAATATTCAGTTGAATATTACATACAATTTCATTATCCTTCCCTTGTAGACGAACACAAGGAAAACACCATTGATACGTATAATGATATGATTACCACTGCCTTATTACATGCAGGTGTCAACACCATACCACATAGCAGTTATAAGGCATACTTAAAACCATATTGGAAATCGGACGGGTTAAATGATGCTCACTACCGCATGCGCGTTGCTCGACGCGAATGGGTAAACAATGATAAACCTCGTGATCCAACATCTCAATTACGCTCAGCCTATAAAGATGAAAAGTGTAACTTTCGGCGACTTTTTCGACAATCCAAAAGGCATAATAGAAATGAAATGCTGAAAGAAATCGAAGCTTCAGCTGAAATGGATGTAAACTCTTTTTATAAAAACATTCGAAAACAGAGAGCAACTGTTACTTATGTCCGTGTTCTTATACATACGGGGAACCGAGTGGATCAACACCCCTTGACATTTGTAGAATTTGGGGGAAATATTTCTCAGATTTAGCTCAACCACACGAGTCAGATAAATTTGACTCTGACTTTAAAGATCATGTATCTAAAAAGGTTACTGATATAAAAATCTCCCATCACGACTATGATGAAGAACATGAAAAAGATTTCTCCTTCAGTGAAGTTAAGGATGCCATTAAATCTCTGAGTAAAAACAAATCACCTGGCCCTGATAGAATTACAAATGAACACATCATCTTTGCAGGTGACTTTATCACCACCCATCTATGCAAACTATGTAATGCTATCACTACCTCTCAATATGTCCCAAAGGAATATAGACTCGGTATGATTATACCAATATATAAAGGCAAAAAAGACAAAAGTGACCCACGAAATTACAGAGGTATCACCTTAACATCTTGTCTCGGTAAGCTTTTTGAAAAGCTCCTTCTTAAAAGAATCGAACATAAATTAACAAAATCAAGGCCAGATTTTCCGGATATGTTACAATTTGGCTTTCGACGCCAACATGGAGCCATTATGTCTGTATTCACGCTCATGGAAAGTATTCAATTTTATATGCATAGAGATTCCGCTGTTTTCTCTGCCTTTCTTGACAACGAAAAAGCCTTTGACAGAATCTGGCACGATGGATTGTTTTATAAATTGCATGAAATTGGTATAAGCGGCAATACCTGGAATCTTTTATATCACTGTTATACTCATAGCGAATCCTTCTCAGAGAAGCCAGTTGTGGTATTTGTGTATACGGTATGCATGTTCCTGCAGTTTTGCTTGCTGACGATACCACGCTTATTAGTGCATCACCTAAAGGTTTACAATCATCATTAGACATCGTGTCGTCATATGCCTCCAAATGGCGTTTGACCTACAACCCAGCTAAAAGTACTATAGTTGTCTTCAGCAAAAGAAAATCCCCTTATTCTAACTTCCAGTACAGCCTTGGTGATACGCCTATCTCCCAGTCTGAATCAACTACCTATGGAGGTGTTCTCCTAACTGATAATCTCTCAACAAAAAACAAGAATCGTTAGGTATTGCCAGAAAGCAAGACAAAACATAAATTCCCTAAGATCTGTGGGACTTCATCACTCTCAACTCCACCCATTCACATGCGTCAAAATCTGGCTGAGAATGATACTAACAAGTCTCTATGGCTGTGAAATATTACCTAACATTAGAGGTCAACAAGCCGATGCACTTGAAGTTACACAACGATATTTTGCTCGTATTGTGCAGGGGCTTGATAAAAGATCACCAACAGACTCTACTGCAAATCTGGGATTGTGGACACTCATTGGTTACATCGACAAATGGAAACTCATTTTTCTTGGACGTCTATGCAAAATCTCTTGTAATAATTTTGCCAAAAACATATTTTGTGCAGCAATAACCACATCTACAAAATCCCCTTCAATCTGTGATGATCTACTATCAGTACTCTACAAATATAATTTACATGTACACATAGATAAATATATTAAAAAGGTGTATTCCCTCCAAAGTACGAATGGCGAAAAATTGTAAATACATCTGTACATAGCTATGAAGAACACAGATGGGTTATGCAAACCTCAATTAATACAAACATGACGCTTTATGCACGGGTCCATTAAAAGTTAAACTATCATATCCTCTGGCAATTGGCATACTTGCATCCCAATTATAAATCTACCCTCCAAATATGTATTAAAATCTCATCACGTGGCAAAATATCTAAAGAATGTAACCTATGCAACAAATATACTTATGATTATGATTTTCATATACTCCTACACTGTGAACAACTTCACACTGAGAGAAACGATTTTTTTGTGTTTATGATTGACAATCTTGATGTGGAGACCTATGTTGCCTTTGAATCACAGGATGAACTCGACATGCTCTCTTTTCTATTTGGAGGTGAAAATGTTTTTAATGATACTGTTGATCAAGGGACATGGGAAACAATCATTTTATGATTTTCTTTATACATTTACCGAATAGGACGACATCTCATACAACGTTACACTGATTGATCTCTGCAGATTTATAATGATGTATGTCCACTGTTTCTTGAAAAAATAATTGTATACACTTATACATGTATGTTCTTATGTAAATTGTAGCTTTAGGTATTCATCTTGATTAATATAATTGTATATACATCTATATCAATTTTGTAACTTTGCCTGTTTGTTGTATCCAAATATATATAATATGTTTGATCTTCGGATGATCGTCTGGAGGAACAAAAGACTCATCATACACTATCTACTGGCATAAGTCTGTACTGGACATTCATGATACACCATCTACTGGTATTACTCTGTACTGGGCATTCATGATACACCATCTACTGGTATTACTCTGTACTGGGCATTCATGATACACCATCTACTGGTATTACTCTGTACTGGGCGTTCATCACACCATCTACTGGCATAACTCTGTACTGGACATTCATGATACACCATCTACTGGCATTACTCTATACAGGACATTAATTATACGCCATCTACTGGTTTTACTCTGTACTGGACATTCATGATACACCATCTACTGGAATTACTTTGTACTGGACATTAATTATACTCCATCTATTGGCATTACTCTGTACTGGACGTTCATCATACACCATCTACTGACATTACGCTGTACTGGTCATTCATGATACACCATCTACTGACATTACTGTGTACTGAACATTCATCATACACCATCTACTGACATTAGTCAGTAATGAACATTCATCATACACCATCCACTCAGATTACTCTACACTGGGCATTCATCATACACCATCTTCTGGCATTACTCCATACTGGACATTAATCATACACCATCTACTGGCATTACTGTGTACTGGACTTTCATCATACACCATCTACTGACAGCACTCTGTACTGAACGTTCATCATACACCATCTACTGGCATTACTGTGTACTGGACTTTCATCATACACCATGTAATGGCATTACTGTGTACTTGACATTAATCATACACCATCAACTGACATTACTCCATACTGGACGTTCATCATACAATATCCACTGAGATTACTCCATACTGGACGTTCATCATACAACATCTACTGGCACTACTGTGTACTGGACTTTCATCATAAACCATCTACTGGCATTAATGTGTACTTGACTTTCATCATACACCATCTACTGACATTACTGTGTACTGGACATTAATCATACACCATCTACTGGAATTACTCCATACTGGACGTCCATCATACAACATCTACTGGCACTACTGTGTACTGTACTTTCATCATACACCATCTACTGGCATTACTCTGTACTGGACATTTATCATACACCATCTACTGACATAACTCTGTACTGGACGTTCATCATACACCATCTACTGAAATTACTCTGTACTGGACGATCATCATACACCATCTACTGACATAACTTCGTACTGAACGTTCATCATACACCATCTACTGGCATTACTGTGTACTTGACGTTCATCATACATCATCTACTGACATTACTACTTACTGGACGTTCATCATACACCACCTACTGACATTACTCTGTACTGGACGTTCATCATACACCACCTACTGGCATTACTCTGTACTGGACGATCATCATACACCATCTACTGATATTACTCCATACTGGATATTCAACATACATCATCTACTGGCATTTCTCTGTACTGGACGTTCATCATACACCATCTACTCGCATTTCTCTGTACTGGACATTCATCATACACTATCTACTGGCATTTCTCCGTGCTTGACATTCATCATACACTATCTACTGGCATTTCTTCGTGCTTGACATTCATCATAAACCAAATACTGGCATTACTCTGTACTGGACATTCATCATACACCATCTACTGGCATTACTCTGTACATGATGTTCATCACACACCATCTACTGGCATTACTCTCTACTGGACATTCATCATCCGCCATCTACTGGCATTACGCTGTACTGGACATTCATCATACACCATCCACTCGGATTATTCTGCACTGGGCATTCATCATACACCATTTAGTGGCATTACTCCATACTGGACATTAATCATACACAATCTACTGGCATTAATGTGTACTGCACTTTCATCATACACCATTTACTGGTATTACTTTGTACTGGATGTTCATCATACACCATCTACTGACATTACTGTGTACTGGACATTAATCATACACCATCTACTGGAATTACTCCATACTGGACGTTCATCATACAACATCTACTGGCACTACTGTGTACTGTACTTTCATCATACACCATCTACACGCATTACTCTGTACTGGACATTTATCATACACCATCTACTGACATTACTCTGTACTGGACGTTCATCATACACCATCTACTGAAATTACTTCATACTGGACGTTCATAATACACCATCTACTGACATAACTCCGTACTGAACGTTCATCATACACCATCTACTGGCATTACTGTGTACTGGAAGTTCATCATACATCATCTACTGACATTACTACTTACTGGACGTTCATCATACACCACCTACTGGCATTACTCTGTACTGGACGTTCATCATACACCACCTACTGGCATTACTCTGTACTGGACGATCATCATACACCATCTACTGATATTACTCCATACTGGATATTCAACATACATCATCTACTGGCATTTCTCTGTACTGGACGTTCATCATACACCATCTACTGGCATTTCTCTGTACTGGACATTCATCATACACTATCTACTGGAATTTCTCCGTGCTTGACATTCATCATACACTATCTACTGGCATTTCTTCGTGCTTGACATTCATCATAAACCAAATACTGGCATTACTCTGTACTGGACATTCATCATACACCATCTACTGGCATTACTCTGTACATGATGCTCATCACACACCATCTACTGGCATTACTCTCTACTGGACATTCATGATCCGCCATCTGCTGGCATTACTCTCTACTGGACGTTCATCATACACCATCTATTGGTATTACTCTGTACTGGACATTCGCCATACACCATCTACTGGCATTACGCTGTACTGGACATTCATCATGCACCATCCACTCGGATTACTCTGCACTGGGCATTCATCATACACCATTTAGTGGCATTACTCCATACTGGACATTAATCATACACAATCTACTGGCATTAATGTGTACTGCACTTTCATCATACACCATTTACTGGTATTACTTTGTACTGGATGTTCATCATACACCATCTACTGGCATTACCGTATACTGGACTTTCATCATACACCATCTACTGACAATACTCTGTACTGGACATTCATCATACACCATCCACTCGGATTACTCTGCACTGAACGTTCATCATATACCATGTACTGGCATTACTCTCTACTGGACATTTATCATACACCATCTACTGGCATTACTCTGTATTGGACATTCATCATACACCATCTACTGGCATTACTCTGTACTGGACATTCATCATACACCATCTACTGATATTACTCCATACTGGACATTCATCATACACAATCTACTGGCATTACTCTGTGCTGGACGTTCATCATACACCATCTACTGACATTACTCTGTACTGGACGTTCATCATACACCATCTACTGACATTACTCTGTACTGGACGTTCATCATACACCATCTACTGACATTACTCTGTACTGGACGTTCATCATACACCATCTACTCATTACTGTACTGGACGTTCATCATACTGTACTACTGACATTACTCTGTACTGGACGTTCATCATACACCATCTACTGACATTACTCTGTACTGAACGTTCATCACACACCATCTACTGGCATTACTCTGTACTGGAACGTTCATCATACACCACCTCTGGCATTACTGATATTACTTCCATACTGGACGTTCATCACTGGACGTTCATCATACATCTACTGGCATTACTCTGACGTCTACACTATCTACTGGCATTACTCTGTATTACTGGGATGTTCATCACACCATCTACTACACCATTACTCTGTACTGGACATTCATCATACACCATCTACTGGCATTACTCTGTACTTGATGTTCATCATACACCATCTACTGGCATTACTCTCTACTGGACGTTCATCATACACCATCTACTGGTATGACTCTGTACTGGACATTCATCATACACCATTTAGTGGCATTACTCCATACTGGACATTAATCATACGTCATCTACTGGCATTAATGTGTACTGACGTTCATCATACACAATGTACTGGTATTACTTTGTACTGATGTTCATCATACACCATCTACTGGCATTACTGGCATTACTGGCATTACTCTGTACTGACGTTCATCATACACCATCTACTGGCATTACTCTGTACTGACGTTCATCATACACCATCTACTGGCATTACTCTGTACTGACGTTCATCATACACCATCTACTGCTGGCATTACTCTGTACTGACTGACGTTCATCATACACCATCTACTGACATTACTCTGTACTGGACGTTCATTATACACCATCTACTGATGTTACCCCATACTGGACGTTCATTATACACCACGTACTGACATTACTCTGTACTGGACGTTCATTATACACCATCTACTGATATTACTGTGTACTGGACATTCATCATACACCATCTACTGACATTACTCTGTACTGGACGTTCATCATACACCATCTACTGATGTTACTCCATACTGGACGTTCATCATACACCATCTACTGACATTAAACTGTACTGGACGTTCATCATACACCATCTACTGGCATTACTCCATACTGGACGTTCATCATACACCATCTACTGGCATTACTCCATACTGGACGTTCATCATACAACATTTACTGGCATTCCTGTGTACTGTACTTTCATCATACACAAACTACTGACATTACTCCATACGGGACGTTCATCATACACCATTTACTTACATTACTCTGTACTGGACGTTCATCATACAACATTTACTGACATTACTCTGTACTGGACGTTCATCATACACCATCTACTGACAGTACTCTGTACTGGACGTTCATCATACACCATCTACTGACAGTACTCTGTACTGGACGTTCATCATACACCATCTACTGACAGTACTCTGTACTGGACGTTCATCATACACCATTTACTGACATTACTCTGTACTGGACGTTCATCATACACCATCTACTGACAGTACTCTGTACTGGACGTTCATCATACACCATCTACTGACATTACTCTGTACTGAACGTTCATCACACACCACCTACTGGCATTACTCTGTACTGGACGTTCATCATACACCATCTACTGATATTACTCCATACTGGACGTTCATCATACAGCATCTACTGGCATTATTCTGTACTGGACATTCATCATACACCATATACTGGCATTACTCTGTACTTGATGTTCATCACACACCATCTACTGGCATTACTCTCTACTGGACATTCATCATACGCCATCTACTGGCATTACTCTCTACCGGACGTTCATCATACACCATCTACTGGTATGACTTTGTACTGGACATTCATCATACTCCATTAAGTGGCATTACTCCATACTGGGCATTAATCATACGCCATCTACTGGCATTAATGTGTACTGGACGTTCATCATACACAATGTACAGGTATTACTTTGTACTGGATGTTCATCATACACCATCTACTGTCATTACTGTGTACTGGACATTCATCACACACCACCTACTGGCATTACTCTGTACTGGACGTTCATCATACACCATCTACTGGCATTACTCCATGCTGGACGTTCATCATGCACCATCTACTGAGATTACTCTGTAATGAACGTTCATCATACACCATCTACTGACAGTACCCTGTACTGGACGTTCATCATACACCATCTACTGATATTACTCCATACTGGACGTTCATCATACACCATCTACTGACATTAAACTGTACTGGACGTTCATCATACACCATCTACTGACATTACTCCATACTGGACGCTCATCATACACCATCTACTGGTATGACTCTGTACTGGACATTCATCATACTCCATTTAGTGGCATTACTCCATACTGGGCATTAATCATACGTCATCTACTGGCATTAATGTGTACTGGACGTTCATCATACACAATGTACTGGTATTACTTTGTACTGGATGTTCATCATACACCATCTACTGGCATTACTGTGTACTGGACATTCATCACACACCACCTACTGGCATTACTCTGTACTGGACGTTCATCATACACCATCTACTGACATTACTCTGTACTGGACGTTCATCATACACCATCTACTGACATTACTCTGTACTGGACGTTCATCATACACCATCTACTGACAGTACTCTGTACTGGATGTTCATCATACACCATCTACTGACATTACTCTGTACTGGACGTTCATCATACACCATCTACTGATATTACTCCATACTGGACGTTCATCATACACCATCTACTGACATTACTCTGTACTGGACGTTCATCATACACCATCTACTGATATTACCCATACTGATATTACTCCATACTGGACGTTCATCATACACCATCTACTGACATTAAACTGTACTGGACGTTCATCATACACCATCTACTGGCATTACTCCATACTGGACGTTCATCATACACCATCTACTGATATTACTCCATACTGGACGTTCATCATACACCATCTACTGACATTACTCTGTACTGGACGTTCATCATACACCATCTACTGATATTACTCCATACTGGACGTTCATCATACACCATCTACTGACATTAAACTGTACTGGACGTTCATCATACACCATCTACTGGCATTACTCCATACTGGACGTTCATCATACACCATCTACTGGCATTACTCCATACTGGACGTTCATCATACAACATTTACTGGCATTCCTGTGGACTGTACTTTCATCATACATAAACTACTGACGTTACTCCATACGGGACGTTCATCATACACCATTTACTTACATTACTCTGTACTGGACGTTCATCATACAACATTTACTGACATTACTCTGTACTGGACGTTCATCATACACCATCTACTGACAGTACTCTGTACTGGACGTTCATCATACACCATCTACTGACATTACTCTGTACTGGACGTTCATCATACACCATCTACTGACAATACTCTGTACTGGACGTTCATCATACACCATCTACTGACAGTACTCTGTACTGGACGTTCATCTTAACCAATCTACTGACATTACTCTGTACTGGACGTTGATCATACACCATCTACTGACAGTACTCTGTACTGAACGTTCATCACACACCACCTACTGGCATTACTCTGTACTGGACGTTCATCATACACCATCTACTGATATTACTCCATACTGGACGTTCATCATACAGCATCTACTGGCATTATTCTGTACTGAACATTCATCATACACCATCTACTGGCATTACTCTGTACTTGATGTTCATCACACACCATCTACTGGCATTACTCTGTACTGGACATTCATCATACGCCATCTACTGGCATTACTCTCTACCGGACGTTCATCATACACCATCTACTGGTGTGACTTTGTACTGGACATTCATCATACTCCATTAAGTGGCATTACTCCATACTGGGCATTAATCATACGCCATCTACTGGCATTAATGTGTACTGGACGTTCATCATACACAATGTACAGGTATTACTTTGTACTGGATGTTCATCATACACCATCTACTGGCATTACTGTGTACTGGACATTCATCACACACTACCTACTGGCATTACTCTGTACTGGACGTTCATCATACACCATCTACTGGCATTACTCCATGCTGGACGTTCATCATGCACCATCTACTGGCATTACTGTGTACTGGACATTCATCATACACCATCTACTGAGATTACTCTGTAATGAACGTTCATCATACACCATCTACTGACAGTACCCTGTACTGGACGTTCATCATACACCATCTACTGATATTACTCCATACTGGATGTTCATCATACACCATCTACTGACATTAAACTGTACTGGACGTTCATCATACACCATCTACTGACATTACTGCATACTGGACGCTCATCATACACCATCTACTGGTATGACTCTGTACTGGACATTCATCATACTCCATTTAGTGGCATTACTCCATACTGGGCATTAATCATACGTCATCTACTGGCATTAATGTGTACTGGACGTTCATCATACACAATGTACTGGTATTACTTTGTACTGGATGTTCATCATACACCATCTACTGGCATTACTGTGTACTGGACATTCATCACACACCACCTACTGGCATTACTCTGTACTGGACGTTCATCATACACCATCTACTGGCATTACTCTGTACTGGACGTTCATCATACACCATCTACTGGCATTACTGTGTACTGTACTTTCATCATACACCATCTGCTGGCATTACTCCATACTGGACGTTCATCATACACCATCTACTGACATTACTCAGTACTGGACGTTCATCATACACCATCTACTGACATTACTCTGTGCTTGACGTTCATCATACACCATCTACTGACAGTACTCTGTACTGGACGTTCATCATACACCATCTACTGACATTACTCTGTACTGGACGTTCATCATACACCATCTACTGACATTACTCTGTACTGGACGTTCATCATACACCATCTTCTGACAGTACTCTGTACTGAACGTTCATCATACACCACCTACTGGCATTACTGTGGACTGGACGTTCATCATACAAAATCTACTGATATTACTCCATACTGCACGTTCATCATACAGCATCTACTGGCATTATTCTGTACTCGACATTCATCATACACCATCTACTGGCATTACTCTGTACTTGATGTTCATCACACACCATCTACTGGTATGACTCTGTACTGGACATTCATCATACTCCATTTAGTGGCATTACTCCATACTGGGCATTAATCATACGTCATCTACTGGCATTAATGTGTACTGGACGTTCATCATACACCATCTACTGGCATTACTGTGTACTGGACATTCATCACACACAACCTACTGGCATTACTCTGTACTGGACGTTCATCATACACCATCTACTGGCATTACTCCATGCTGGACGTTCATCATGCACCATCTACTGGCATTACTGTGTACTGGACATTCATCATACACCATCTACTGACATTACTCTGTAATGGACGTTCATCATACACCATCTACTGGCATTACCCCATACTGGACGTTCATCATACACCACGTACTGACATTACTCTGTACTGGACGTTCATTATACACCATCTACTGGCATTACTCTGCACTGGACATTCATCATACACCATCTACTGACATTACTCTGTACTGGACGTTCAGCATACACCATCTACTGATATTACTCCATACTGGACGTTCATCATACACCATCTACTGACATTAAAATGTACTGGACGTTCATCATACACCATCTACTGGCATGACTCCATACTGGACGTTCATCATACACCATCTACTGGCATTACTCCATACTGGACGTTCATCATACAACATTTACTGGCATTGCTGTGTACTGTACTTTCATCATACACAAACTACTGACCTTACTCCATACGGGACGTTCATCATACACCATTTACTTACATTACTCTGTACTGGACGTTCATCATACACCATCTACTGACATTACTCTGTGCTGGACGTTCATCATACACCATCTGCTGACAGTACTCTGTACTGGACGTTCATCATACACCATCTACTGACATTACTCTGTACTGGACGTTCATCATACACCATCTACTGACAGTACTCTGTACTGGACGTTCATCTTAACCAATCTACTGACATTACTCTGTACTGGACGTTCATCATACACCATCTACTGAGATTACTCTGTAATGGACGTTCATCATACACCATCTACTGACAGTACCCTGTACTGGACGTTCATCATACACCATCTACTGATATTACTCCATACTGGACGTTCATCATACACCATCTACTGACATTAAACTGTACTGGACGTTCATCATACACCATCTACTGGCATTACTCCATACTGGACGTTCATCATACACCATCCACTGGCATTACTCCATACTGGACGTTCATCATACAACATTTACTGGCATTGCTGTGTACTGTACTTTCATCATACACCAACTACTGACATTACTCTGTACTGGATGTTCATCATACACCATTTTCTGACATAACTCTGTACTGGACGTTCATCTTAACCAATCTACTGACATTACTCTGTACTGGACGTTCATCATACACCATCTACTGACAGTACCCTGTACTGGACGTTCATCATACACCATCTACTGATATTACTCCATACTGGACGTTCATCATACACCATCTACTGACATTAAACTGTACTGGACGTTCATCATACACCATCTACTGGCATTACTCCATACTGGACGTTCATCATACACCATCCACTGGCATTACTCCATACTGGACGTTCATCATACAACATTTACTGGCATTGCTGTGTACTGTACTTTCATCATACACCATCTACTGACAGTACTCTGTACTGGACGTTCATCATACACAATCTACTTACATTACTCTGTACTGGACGTTCATCATACACAATCTACTGACATTACTCTGTACTGGACGTTCATCATACACCATCTACTGACATTACTCTGTACTGGACGTTCATCATACACCATCTACTGACATTACTCTGTACTGGACGTTCATCATACACCATCTACTGACATTACTCTGTACTGGACGTTCATCATACACCATCTACTGACAGTACTCTGTACAGGACGTTCATCATACACCATCTACTGACAGTACTCTATACTGAACGTTCATCACACACCACCTACTGGCATTACTCTGGACAGGACGTTCATCATACACCATCTACTGATATTACTCCATACTGGACGTTCATCATAC
Organism: Haliotis rubra; assembly: GCF_003918875.1. NCBI lineage: Eukaryota > Metazoa > Mollusca > Gastropoda > Lepetellida > Haliotidae > Haliotis > Haliotis rubra. The sequence continues at coordinate 48,563 of NW_025767257.1, read as the reverse complement.
AGCATCTACTGGCATTATTCTGTACTGGACATTCATCATACACCATCTACTGGCATTACTCTGTGCTTGATGTTCATCACACACCATCTACTGGCATTACTCTGTACTGGACATTCATCATACGCCATCTATTGGCATTACTCTGCACTGGACGTTCATCATACACCATCTACTGGTATGACTCTGTACTGGACATTCATCATACTCCATTTAGTGGCATTACTCCATACTGGGCATTAATCATACGCCATGTACTGGCATTAATGTGTACTGGACGTTCATCATACACCATGTAATGGTATTGCTTTGTACTGGATGTTCATCATACACCATCTTCTGGCATTACTGTGTACTGGACATTCATCACACACCACCTACTGGCATTACTCTGTACTGGACGTTCATCATACACCATCTACTGGCATTACTCCATGCTGGACGTTCATCATGCACCACCTACTGGCATTACTCTGTACTGGACGATCATCATACACATCTACTGATATTACTCCATACTGGACATTTATCATACACCATCTACTGGCATCACTCTCTACTGGACATTCATCATACACCATCTACTGGCATTACTCTGTACTGGACATTCATCATACACCATCTACTGACATTACTCTGTACTGGACGTTCATCATACACCATCTACTGGCATTACTCCATACTGGACGTTCATCATACACCATCTACTGGCATTACTGTTTACTGGACGTTCATCATACAACATCTACTGGCATTACTCTGTACTGGACGTTCATCATACACCATCTACTGACATTACACTCTACTGGACATTCATCATACACCATCTACTGGCATTACTCCATACTGGACGTTCATCATACAACATCTACTGGCATTACTCTGTACTGGACGTTCATCATACACCATCTACTGACATTACTCTGTACTGGACGTTCATCATACACCATCTACTGACATTACACTCTACTGGACATTCATCATACACCATCTACTGGCATTACTCTCTACTGGACATTCATCATACGCCATCTACTGCCATTACTCTGCACTGGACGTTCATCATACACCATCTACTGGTATGACTCTGTACTGGACATTCATCATACTCCATTTAGTGGCATTACTCCATACTGGGCATTAATCATACGCCATGTACTGGCATTAATGTGTACTGGACGTTCATCATACACCATGTAATGGTATTGCTTTGTACTGGATGTTCATCATACACCATCTTCTGGCATTACTGTGTACTGGACATTCATCACACACCACCTACTGGCATTACTCTGTACTGGACGTTCATCATACACCATCTACTGGCATTACTCCATGCTGAACGTTCATCATGCACCATCTGCTGGCATTACTGTGTACTGGACATTCTTCATACACCTACTGATCTACTGACATTACACCATCTGTACTCTGACGTTCATCATACACCATCTACTGACATTACTCTGTACTGGACGTTCATCATACACCATCTACTGACAGTACTCTGTACTGAACGTTCATCACACACCACCTACTGACATTACTCTGTACTGGACGTTCATCATACACCATCTACTGATATTACTCCATACTGGACGTTCATCATACAGCATCTACTGGCATTATTCTGTACTGGACATTCATCATACACCATCTACTGGCATTACTCTGTCCTTGATGTTCATCACACACCATCTACTGGCATTACTCTCTAATGGAAGTTCATCATACACCATCTACTGGCATTACTTTGTACTGGACATTCATCATACACCATCTACTGACATTACTGTGTACTGCACTTTGATCATACACCACCTACTGGCATTACTCTGTACTGGACGATCATCATACACATCTACTGATATTACTCCATACTGGACATTTATCATACACCATCTACTGGCATTACTCTCTACTGGACATTCATCTTAAACCATTTACTGGCATTACTCTGTACTGGACATTCATCATACACCATCTACTGACATTACTCTGTACTGGACGTTCATCATACACCATCTACTGGCATTACTCCATACTTGACGTTCATCATACACCATCTACTGGCATTACTGTTTACTGGACCTTTATCATACACCATCTACTGACATTACACTCTACTGGACATTCATCATACACCATCTACTGGCATTACTCCATACTGGACGTTCATCATACAACATCTACTGGCATTACTCTGTACTGGACGTTCATCATACACCATCTACTGACATAACTCTGTACTGGACGTGCATCATACACCATCTACTGACATTACTCTGTACTAGACGTGCATCATACACCATCTACTGGCATAACTCTGTACTGGACGTTCATCATACACCATCTACTGACATTACTCTGTACTGGACGTTCATCATACCCCATCTACTGACAGTACTCTGTACTGGACGGTCATCATACACGATCTACTGACAGTACTCTGTACTGAACGTTCATCATACACCACCTACTGGCATTACTCTGTACTGGACGTTCATCATACACCATCTACTGATATTACTCCATACTGGACGTTCATCATACAGCATCTACTGGCATTATTCCGTACAGGACATTCATCATACACCATCTACTGACATTACTCTGTACTTGATGTTCATCACACACTATCTACTGGCATTACTCTCAACTGGACATTCATCATACGCCATCTACTGGCATTAGTCTCTTCTGGACATTCATCACACACGATCCATTCGAATTACTCTGCACTGGGCATTCATCATACACCATCTACTGGCATTATTCCTTACTGTACATGAATCATACACAATGTACTGTCATTAATGTTTACAGGACTTTCATCATAAACCATGTACTGGTATTACTTTGTACTGGATGTTCATCATACACCATCTACTGGCATTACTGTGTACTGGACATTCATCACACACCACCTACTGGCATCACTCTGTACTGGACGTTCATCATACACCATCTACTGCCATTACTCTGTACTGGACGTTGATCATACACCATCTACTGCCATTACTGTGTACTGGACATTCATCATACACCATCTACTGACATTACTCTGTACTGAACGTTCATCATACACCATCTACTGGCATTACTCTGTACTGGATGTTCATCATACACCATCTACTGGCATTACTCTCTACTGGACATTCATCATACGCCATGTACTGGCATTACTCTCTACTGGACGTTCATCATACACCATCCACTGGTATTACTCTGTACTGGACATTCATCATACACCATCTACTGGTGTTACTGTGAACTGGACATTCATCATGCACCATCGGCTGCCATTACTCTGTACTGGACATTCATCACACACCATTTACTGGCATTACTCTCCACTGGACGTTCATCATACACCATCTACTGGCATTACTCCATACTGGACATTCATCATACGCCATCTACTGGCATTACTCTGTACTGGACGTTCATCATACAGCATCTACTGGTATTACTCTGTACTGGACATTCATCATACACCATCTAATGGTATTAATCTGAACTGGACATTGATCACACGCCATATATTGGCTTTACTCTGTACTGGATGTTCATCATACACCAATTACTGACATTAGGCTGTAATGGACAGTCATTATGCTCCATCTACTGGCATTACTCCATACTGGGCATTCATCAGACACAATCTACTGGCATTACTCCATACTGGGCATTCACCATACACCATCTACTGGCATTACTCTCTACTGTACATTCATGATACGCCATCTACTGGCATTACTCTGGACTGGACGTTCATGATACACCATGCACTGGTATAACTCTGTACTGGACATTCATCATACACCATCTACTGGCATTACTCTGTACTGAACGTTCATCATACACCATCTACTGGCATTACTCTGTACTGGATGTTCATCATACACCATCTACTGGCATTACTCTCTACTGGACGTTCATCATACACCATCTACTGGTATTACTCTGTACTGGACATTCATCATACACCATCTACTGGTATTGCTCTGAACTGGACCTTCATCATACACCATCTACTGGTATTACTCTGAACTGGACATTCATCATACACCATTTACTGGCATTACTCTCTACTGGACATTCATCATATACCATTTACTGGCATTACTCTCTACTGGACGTTCATCATACACCATCTACTGGCATTACTCCGTACTGGACATTCATCATCCGCCATCTACTGGCATTACTCTGTATTGGACGTTCATCATACAGCATCTACTGGTATTACTCTGTACTGGACATTCATCATACACCATCTAATGGTATTACTCTGTACTGGACATTCAGCATCCGCCATCTACTGGCATTACTCTGTACTGGACGTTCATCATACACCATCTACTGACATTAGGCTGTAATGGTCAGTCATTATGCTCCATCTACTGGCATTAGTCCATACTGGACATTCATCATCCGCCACCTACTGACATTACTCTGTACTGGACGTTCATCATACACCATCTACTGACATTACTCCATACTGGACGTTAATCATACACCATCTACTGACATTACACTCTACTGGACGTTCATCATACAACATCTACTGGCATTACCGTGTACTGAACTTTCATCATACACCATCTACTGACAGTACTCTGTACTGGACATTCATCATACACCATCTACTGACATAACTGTGTATTGTACTTTCATCATACACCACCTTCTGTCATTACTCTGTACTGGACGTTCATCATACACCATTTACTGATATTACTCCATACTGGACAGTCATCATACACCATGTACTGGTATTACTCTGTACTGAAAGTTCATCATACAAAATCTACTGACATTAAGGCTGTAATGGACAGTCATTATGCTCCATCTACTGGCATTAGTCCATACTGGGCATTCATTATACACCATCTACTTACATTACGCTGTACTGGACGTTCATCATACGCCATCTACTGACATTACTCCATACTGGACATTCATCATACACCATCTACTGGCATTACTCTGTACTGGACATTCATCATACACCATCTACTGGCTTTACTCTGTACTTGACATTCATCATACACGATCTTCTGGCATTTACCTGTACTGGACATTCATCATACACCATCTGCAGACATTACTCAGTACGGAACGTTTATCATACACCATCTACTGGCATTACTCTGTACTGGACGTTCATCATACACCATCTACTGTCATTACTCCATACTGGACGTTCATCATACAACATCTACTGGCATTATTGTGTACTGTACTTTCATCATACACCCACTACTGACATTACTCCATACTGGACGTTCATCATACCGCATCTACTTACATTACTCTGTGCTGGACGTTCATCATACACCATCTACTGACATTACTCTGTACTGGACGTTCATGATACACCTTCTACTGACAGTACTCTGTACTGGACGTTCATCATACACCATCTACTGACATTACTCTGTACTGGACGTTCATCATACACCATCTACTGACAGTACTCTGTACTGGACGTTCATCATACACCATCTACTGACAGTACTCTGTACTGAACGTTCAACACACACCACCTACTGGCGTTACTCAATAAATCCAGTGATCTACAGCATGAGCATTGATCTATGGAATTCGGATATGATGACATGTGTTCAGTTCTAACCCAGATCTTCATGGGTCAAAGCAAACAAGAATGCATCATTGGCAGTTTATTCCCATTTTATTTCCAAAAGATTATCAACCTTTATTAATGAATGCAACTCATCTGATCCCATAAACAATCATAAGGCTGTGAAAAATGCACATTAACTTCAAGCAACATATAAAACAAGTCTTTACCTATCTGGGCTTCATGCATACTTGTGTGAACATCAAACATGATCAAATCAAGAAGTAAACTTGTGTTGACACAGAATCAGTTTTCATCATATGAAGAGAGCATCCACCGATTCACTACAACCAATGTTTTTCTTTACCAGTTGTAGCATTTTAGTGAATTTATGGCAATATGAAGAGACTGAGAGTATTACATTCAATAACAACAACAAATGCCCTAAAGTAAGATACAGTACAGATACAATAAAACTAGCCATGAAGCATTTTCAGATGCTGAATGAGTGTATGAGTGATGTAATGCTTCACTCAGCTACTGCACAGCATAAATCATGGCAGGCGAAATAATTCAGTCTGACTGAAAGCCTGTGCAATGTTCTTTGCCACCTCTTACACTGGGAAGCCAGGTAAAAGAGGGCCTAATGCTGACCTTTGTGAGAGTAAGTGCTTGTCATGCTGCTACTAGGTTTTAAGTGGATGTAACCATCCTCCATTTTGGCACAAAATGTTTTAAGTTCTTGAGGTCTGTGACCAGAAAGAACCTGCTTGCAAAACATGCATTTCCACACAAAATAGTCCAAAGCTCCACAAACGCAAAATTACTGTAATGCCATTAATTGCTTTTGATCAGTTAACAGAATTTTTGTTAGTTTTCTCAATGTTGGTTGCTATCAATTTTGCTGCAGCAAAACCACAAACTATTACCAGTGATTCCTACCCCAAATTAGTGTAATTAGGAATCTGAGCTCCCTAGAACAGAAAAAAATTAGGAATTTTCACAACAAATTAGGGATCCCTATAAATTGTTGCTCTTAAGGAACGAAACTTTTCAATGCCATTACACAGTGATCCTTATACAACTGAAACCGGTTTGCAGTATTCGCAGCAGCATTTGTGAATGTTAAGTGAATAAAAACAGTGCTGGAATTTATCAGGCAGCCTACTCAACTTCCAGATTACTTTCTTGTGTAAAATTTGAGAAATTTCTGTAAACATAGTATTCTATATATTTAACTATCATTATTTATAGTCAAAGATGATCGTGAGCCCCTATCTATATCTTTGTTATATTTTGAAAAAATTGGAATGAATTTGGCTTTGGCTGATTCAAATGCATTTTTCAGGATGATAACGATAAATTCGAGGGTTGGCATCTCTATACTACCTGCTTTAATTACATAATGTGTAATAAGATATTGGCCTGTGATACATGTTCCACATCCTACTTCCATTACATCATGTGTAAAAAGATATTGGCCTGTGATATGTGTTCCACATCCTACTTCCATTACATCATGTGTAATAAGAGATTGGCATGTGATACGTGTTCCACATCCTACTTCCATTACATCATGTGTAATAAGAGATTGGCCTGTGATACGTGTTCCACATCCTACTTCCATTACATCATGTGTAATAAGAGATTGGCCTGTGATACGTGTTCCACATCCTACTTCCATTACATCATGTGTAATAAGATATTGGCCTGTGATATGTGTTCCACATCCTACTTCCATTACATCATGTGTAATAAGATATTGGCCTGTGATACGTGTTCCACATCCTACTTCCATTACATCATGTGTAATAAGAGATTGGCCTGTGATATGTGTTCCACATCCTACTTCCATTACATCATGTGTAATAAGAGATTGGCCTGTGATATGTGTTCCACATCCTACTTCCATTACATCATGTGCAATAAGAGATTGGCCTGTGATACATGTTCCACATCCTACTTCCATTACATCATGTGTAATAAGAGATTGGCCTGTGATATGTGTTCCACATCCTACTTCCATTACATCATGTGCAATAAGAGATTGGCCTGTGATACATGTTCCACATCCTACTTCCATTACATCATGTGTAATAAGAGATTGGCCTGTGATATGTGTTCCACATCCTACTTCCATTACATCATGTGCAATAAGAGATTGGCCTGTGATACATGTTCCACATCCTACTTCCATTACATCATGTGTAATAAGAGATTGGCCTGTGATATGTGTTCCACATCCTACTTCCATTACATCATGTGCAATAAGAGATTGGCCTGTGATACATGTTCCACATCCTACTTCCATTACATCATGTGTAATAAGAGATTGGCCTGTGATACATGTTCCACATCCTACTTCCATTACATCATGTGTAATAAGAGATTGGCCTGTGATATGTGTTCCACAACCTGCTTCCATTACATCATGTGCAATAAGAGATTGGCATGTGATATGTGTTCCACATCCTACTTCCATTACATCATGTGTAATAATAGATTGGCATGTGATATGTGTTCCACAACCTGCTTCAGTTACATCATGTGTAATAAGAGATTGGCATGTGATACGTGTTCCACATCCTACTTCCATTACATCATGTGTAATATGAGATTGGCCTGTGATATGTGTTCGACAACCTGCTTCAGTTAAATCATGTGTAATAAGAGATTGGCATGTGATACGTGTTCCACATCCTGCTTCCATTACATCATGTGCAATAAGAGATTGGCACGTGATATGTGTTCCACAACCTGCTTCAGTTACATCATGTGTAATAAGAGATTGGCATGTAATACGTGTTCCACATCCTGCTTCCATTACATCTTGTGTAATATGAGATTGGCATGTGACATGTGTTCGACAACCTGCTTCTTCAAGTTAAATCATGTGTAATAAGAGATTGGCATGTGATACGTGTTCCACATCCTGCTTCCATTACATCATGTGCAATAAGAGATTGGCACGTGATATGTGTTCCACATCCTGCTTCCATTACATTTTGTGCAATAAGAGATTGGCATGTGATATGTGTTCCACATCTTGCTTCCATTACATTTTGTGTAATAAGAGATTGGCATGTGATATGTGTTCCACATCCTGCTTCCATTACATTTTGTTTAATAAGAGCTTGGCATGTAATACGTGTTCCACATCCTGCTTTTATTACATCATGTGTAATAAGAGATTGGCATGTGATATGTGTTCCACAACCTGCTTCAGTTACATTTTGTGTAATAAGAGATTGGCATGTAATACGTGTTCCACATCCTGCTTCCATTACATTTTGTGTAATAAGAGATTGGCATGTAATATGTGTTCCACAACCTGCTTCCATTACATCATGTGTAATAAGAGATTGGCATGTAATACGTGTTTCACAACCTGCTTCCATTACATCATGTGTAATAAGAGATTGGCATGTAATATGTGTTCCACAACCTGCTTCCATTACATCATGTGTAATAAGAGATTGGCATGTAATACGTGTTTCACAACCTGCTTCCATTACATCATGTGTAATAAGAGATTGGCAATGTCAGGCAACGGTGGAGACTGCATAAAGTTCATGCACAGAGCTGGGCTCATTTCACATCTGTAAGTTAAACATGGGCTTATTTCATGAGCTGACAAATACCAGACATATCCTTGCCTTACTAAATATTGGCCCAATATATTCTCTAGGAGATGACGGAAGTTGGTGTGTATATCTGTGAACAATCACCAGCAATGTGATGACCAACTTTCCTCCACACATGAAAGTCCCCAACTGAGCAGTTTCCAACTGAGTATTCCTTCCAAGTATCACCTGCTTGCACCTGGGTAAGACTCCCATATGCTAAGCATTGACTTATCTACTCATACCAACTGATATATAGTGTGATTTCATATTATTGAAAAAAATTACAAAACAATGATAATCATTGTACATAATGTTAACATCTTTGAATATCTGAATACCTGAACAAACCAGCACTGAATATTGACTTGACATAGTTTGTTGAAGTAAACAAACCCTCATATCAATCAACATCATTATTGAAAAGTGATTCTTTCATGCATGACACATGTCATTCATAAACATTTTACACTCATCAGTCAATCACCATTCTGATAAAATATCAATTTGACTCAAGCACCAGGGAGGTGAAGACAATGTTGTCAACTCTGAGGAGGCATTTTCGCACTCAAGGAGACTCTCCCACAAGAAGCCTAGAATTGATATCCTTAACAACATCTGGTAGATCAACAATACTATCAACAACATAATGAGCTCCACCCTTCCTCAGAATGTCTCTTGATTTCTGCAGTCTCTCTTGGATGTCCCCAGGTGACAGCTGAGCCTCTTGTTCAAGGCTATCTACATTCATGTAGTTGCTGTAGCGAAGCCCGCCAACTCCCCAACATCCTGCTTCCTGAGCCTCCCTATCCCTGATAATGTGTCATCAACTTTAACCACCGACTGAATGGGGTGGACGTCCAGAAGATCGAGGTTTCGATAAACCATGAATGGCTTGGGATCGCACCATTGGCCACCTCATCCCCTGCAACTGTGGCATCAGGAACATACCCCTGTTTCTTTGCCTCGTCAAGGAGGATATCCACCATAGATCGTAGAAAACCTGTTGTCACACCAATCTTGCACCCCAAATCCTTTCTCAAGTTTATCAATTGAGTCCGTAGTGCCGGGGATCAGTTGTCCGTATTGGCGAATCACATCCAGCTGAATGGGTACAAAGGTCTGGAACATATCATCTACATCCTTGTCACATGGATCTCGACCATAAACATCCCTCCATCGAGACCGGACCGAAGGTATCTTGGTGATGGCCTTGATGTGGAGATCTTTTCGCAAAACCCATTGGCTCCGTGATTCTTCCATTGTGATTGGCACTTTGAACTTGTTGAAGACTTCAACAAAGCATACTGCTGGTGCCAAGACGTATTTGTCAGCAGTGGTGCGGCTTCCAATCCAGGATGCATGCCCTCACAGGACCCAATGAGGACCGACAGTAACGAAATGGCTCATAATTTCTGAAAACAGAAATGGATGATATGAGTGTTAATAGCTGTTAATTATTATCATTACAAAGAAGTATACAAGTGAATAATTTTGAATGCCCAGGAGCAACATTGCAGCAATTTGAGACAACCTGTTGAGGGAAACCAAAAAAGATCTAGCAGGGTGGTTTGTTGATGAATTAATTTGCAACACAGCTACGGGTTAGACTAACGCTTAGTCTCTGAATATATATAATTTTGATAGTAACAAGCAGGCCCATTTAAATTGAAAAGGAGCCCCAGGGAAACCACAGATTCAGAACCTGAACCTGAGAAAATCTAGACTTGCTTTATTTAGGGCTTTAGCACTGCAGATAGGGCTAGGCAGTAGGGCAGCTACGGGTGTTAATCCTGTTATTGAGACATACACTGCTCATAACAATGCTTCATAAATGTGCTTCATCTGTCTTTTATGAACATATGCAGGCCCTAGGACACATATCTGATAACCCATAAATACACCATTCCATTTAGAAAGTGGTCAAATGTAAGACGTTATATTTGGCATTGCACTTTCTCAGTAAAGTAAAGATTCTAGTATGGGACTGAACCCAACAAAAGTACTAGAATCTGAACTTTTCTGAGAAAGTGCAATCCCAAATATAACATGTGTCTCACAACCCATGTCGCCAAAGAGTGAGATGCATGTGTGCAGGTATTTTGCATGGAACATTAAGGGACAACAGTGTTCTCTCGCTTTACCAAAAAATTGAAAATTTTATTATAAATTGTATATTTATATACTTATCCTATCTCACGGTATGTACCTCTCCACTTCTTTTACGACCATGTGTGGAAACGTGCTGTAGGCTAAGTTGAATCAAATCTTACTGGCCTCTGACCCGCCCTGACCTCTGCCCTCACTCCGACATCAGCACCTGTCAATCATCTCCGCGTGGAGCTTGCTCAGATGATCATGTGACTACCTGTGCCTGTCATTCTCGTCTTGGAGCTTCCAGGTCGGGTGGGTCGGTGGGTCCTATCGCTGTGAGATAGGATAAGTATATAAATATACAATTTATAATAAAATTTTCAAATTTTAAACTTATCCTATCTCATGGTATGCATAATCCCACGGCTGGTAGGCGGGGTCACAGATTACCCGTTACTACCACCAGGAAAACGATAACCCAAGGAGGCCAGGAGAAAGCACCAACTCCTGATATGCAAACTCCAACTTGAGATGGGTTTCTTCACGTAACCCCTTGGCTTACACAGCACAAAAACTCTAGGGAGGGCTCCCGAATTAATGTGGTTTTCGGCGCAACTTTTGACAAGCAAAAGACGCCAGTTTGGCAAGTAGGCCCCGCCACCCGCGATTTATCAGGTGACCCCAGTGAATTAAAGTCGAGGATCTTAATCTGGCCAGTCCCTGCTTCGAAAATCCCCCCCCACAGACACACGCTGGAAGGCGGTGAAAGAGAGCTCAGAGAGTAGAGGTCAGTAATCGGAGTGTCGATCATCTCTGCATGTAGCACAACACTGGCCTCACAGTCTATCAAGTCATAACTTATGACAGTGCAGACACGCCCTATTCCCATAGGTGAGAATGATCTAAGCCCAAGAGAAAAAAGTACCAAGATATGGATTACATTGATATTTTATATTAGGTACAGAGCAAAACCGACCAAGGAAGGATTGCTTCATCTGCGAACACGGGCCGATGACAATTGCTGCTTAGCCAGGACCAAAGGGCCTAATTGATGTAGACCTTCCACATCTGTAACCGATAGGTCCCTCAGGTAGTGTGAAGCAAACACTGTATCGGATCTCCAAAAACAGCCCTCCATGATGGACTGCAGGGAACAATTTCTGTGAAGAGCCATGGTGGAGGCAAGAGCTCGAGTCTCATGAGGCTTCGCTGTCGACGGTGGAGGTAGGTCAGCAATGGCATAAGCACGCAGGATCGTAGTTCGCATCCAAAACACCAAGGTAGTACAGGAGACTTCCGAGGTGGAGGCAGTAGACAATGGAATGAGCAATCTCTTACGCAGTCTGCGGCGATCCTGTGAGGCAGCTAGGTAAATCCTTAATACACGCACTGGGCATAAGGACAGATCCTCAGTGTCATCTGGGCCCGAGATAGTGGACAACAGCGGAATCGTGAATGTGCGATCCGACTGTCCTGGTAACTCATTCTTGGCGAGAAAATCCCACCGCAAACCAAGGAAAACTCTCACATGTCTAGACCTTTTAAACCGCACCCGAGAAACATCAAGTAGTAATGGCAGTAGCCACCCGTTTAGAATAGCCCTTCGCTGTTAACGACTGATGTAGATGCGCCTAGCGTGCAGATGGAGCGTCAACGGGGACCAATGTAGCTGGTCGGAGTGCGGATGTACCAGGAGATCGGGTCAAACGGGAAGTGGCAGGGGATCTGGTTCGGCTAGGTCTTGAAGGTTTACGAACCATCTTCTGGCCGGCCAATAGGGCGCGACCAAAAGCAGAGTCATCCCCTGAGTTGCGCACAGTTTCACTAATATGCGATGAAGAAGGGCCACTGGCGGAAACGCGGAAACGTGGTCCTCCCACGGAATGGCTAGAGCATCGAGGTCCCAAGCCAGAGGGTCCGGAATCGGTGACACAAACCGAGGCAGCTGATGGTTGAATCGGGGGGCGAAGAGATCTACTGTCTGAAACGTCAATGGAAGGCAAAAGGTCTGGAACACCTGTGGATGTAATTTCCATTCCGTTGGAGAGGGACGACTCGGTAGGGACAGAGAATCTGCGATGACATTCTTCACCCCCGGAATGTGATTTGCTCGTACCAAGATGTGGAGAGAGTCCACTAGATCGAAGAACCGTTTGGTCCACTGCAGCAGTTGAGTAGACCCCGTGGATCCCATCCTGTTGATATGCCAAACCACCGCTGCGTTGTCCGACCGGATCATGAGGGAAGTTGCTCGTAGGACATCCTGCCAGTGACTGATTGCAAGCATCACCGCCCTGAACTCCAGAGCGTTGATGTGACAGGCGCGATCGATGGGAGACCACCGCCCTGCCACTTGTTGATTGAGAAGATGAGCTCCCCACCCGTGTAGAGACGCGTCCACATACAGGTGGTAAGCTGGAACAAACGGCCCTAGGAAACTAGGAAATGGGAATGGAGCTGCAGAGGTAGAGTGATCAAGGCAACGGGATCTCCCATTCTGATGTAAGGCGCTAGAAAGAACTGCAAGGGACGAAGTTGTAGTTGACCCCTGAGGGTCAACGCCTGAGCCGACGTCAAGAGGCCCAGGAGCTCCTTCCACTGACGAAGCGTCCTGGGGTGCGCCAGTGCCAGAGAGACCAATCGCTGTATCTTGCAGAAACGATCCCTCGAGACAAAGAGTTTGTTGACTGAGAGAACAACACACATCCACTCGAGTAGCGACAAGAAAGATAATGACAGGCACAGGTAGTCACATGATCATCTGAGCGAGCTCCATGCTTCTGCGGAGATGATTGACAGGTGTTGATGTCGGAGTGAGGGCAGAGGTCAGGGCGGGTCAGAGGCCAGTAAGATTTGATTCAACTTAGCCTACAGCACGCTTCCACACATGGTCGTGAGAAGAAGAGAGAGGTACATACCGTGAGATAGGATAAGTTTAAAATATGTTGTTTACACAATTAAGTACCATGGTTAATGGAAAGAATGTTTGTCATATTTTAAACTCATAGATGTGATGTTTAACTGCTGAAAGTCAGGTTACACACAAGTGTACTCCGTGCCCCAGGTTTAACAGTACACTTCAACAATTAAATAACTACATAATACAGGGGAAGGGGCACTCAATGTGCACTTAATGGCAGGGGATAATAAACAGTACAACAATGGGTTAACCTTTCTACATGGTAACCACGGAGATCATGTATGCAATGACTGTAGTACAAGACTAAGTCACACATTGTTTCCCCTGTACAAGTCTCTGTATGTGTAACATAATGGCCAAACAATGGTTGATGGATGACACACAATACAACTGCTTGGTTGTGTACTGAACACAATATCATGATGTTTCACTCCAGGAAGCTACATATTTATGTTAGTCAATAGAAGCTTTCATTAGAGTACAATCCACCCTGCACATGAGATACACCATATGGTGGCTAGCCGTCTCTGGACTGATGGAGGGCTGATGCAGCCACAGACATCACAATTTCTAAACAGCAGTCTAGCTGTCCATGACGAGGAGAAGGAAATATATCCTGTTCTGTCTGAAATATTAATCATTAAAACAATTTAAAATGGGCACTCAGGTGTAAAACAATTCTCAACATCAAGCAAGTGAAACAAAGACACACTAGCTGCGCGGTGACTCAACACTATCATATTCTCAGTCGAAGGTGAGATCAATATATCAATTTCTGAATGTAAAGTTAATGTGATACAGAGCTCTTGCCTTGGATGTGAGGCTTATAAGTCACATGATCACAAAACTGATATTCCTAAGTAATTTTGAAAACACATTGTGAAATTCATACATTTCTCACAAGAAACTATTCTCAAACTACCACAAGGATTGAAGAACTACATTTCTGGGGTTATCAGATACCATATACCGATATATATCAGGGAAATGACTGGATCCCGGGATATATATAGATGTGCTGACTTCCACTTCAGTTACACCAACTAGACCTCGTGACAGTCAAGAAGCAGCTACCACAACACCTTTCCTTATGTCAAGATTGGTGCTGAACACCTGGTATCATCACTGCCTGACAGGGATTCATGGACACATGCTAATTACATAGTCACAATTGTTCAGTGAATTCTGCTCTTGATACACATTTCTTGCTATGCATAATTCATTGTGTTGCTTTTATTTCACATAAACTGGAACAGAACCAAAACGATGACAGCATATTGCAGCTGGTGTCTTATTGTCTAACAGCTGTAACATTTCATGTGGTTAAATGAATCAAACACTTAAAATATAGCCACCACCCTTGAATATGTCAAAATGCAATGTAGCTCTGCTGATGTTTTTTCAGCAATAAAAGCTCACCTTTTTCTGGAATATTACCACATAATAACATTATACAGAATTAACAAATTGTAAGTAAGAAAGAAAATTGTGATATACAACCAAAAGATTCTGAACACATGTATTTCATAAGTACAGCCTCATAGAAAGGTTAAAAGTCACAATACACAAATGGCTTTTGTGATGATCTGTCTTCAAAAGATGGATATGAGCAGTTCGCATCGCCATAGACCACAGCTGGGATCATCCTTGCAAAATTTCGGGCCTTACAGGCCTTGTATTTTCAGAAGAAACGTCCAAAGTTTGAAACTTGGTGACACGGAGACAATGTACACAATGTTGGTGAGCTAATAATAACAACCACTTAAAGTACTCTGTCTCATCCTTGTAACAATGTCAAATAGTTTGTTTTACCTGATGGTTCTCTGTTGACAATGACCCGACACAAGCTATCATTGTAACAAACAGGTTATCAAAACTTATCTGAAGAAGTACCAGGATCAAGTACACGATCCAAGGTCAGCTTATCTTTCCTGGCAGTTCAGGGTCATAACTACTGTGTAGCTTTTACATCACAAACATTCATCACAACAAAGTGAATCATAAACTTCAGATCTGGTTGTACAGACAATCTCATTACAACCAGATCCTAGTGCTCCCTCCCACTATACATAGAGGAAATCCTGTTACAGGTCACATCAGAACAACTCTTGTGAACGTAGACCTGACAATGAAATGACACAGTCGAACAGTATTACACTATTAGTGATCAGACATTTAGACAGAATAAAAACTTGGCATTGTTGGACTGTACAATAACTAGATACTCACAGATTCAGTTTAAATACCAGGGAGAAAAATACTTTGAATGATAAGGAACTTATGTGCCTTCTCAGACAGACAGTCTTATGTCACTTCAACCCCCTTTAAAGGTACAGCCACTAACAATCTATATTATTAATTCTTTTTACCAAATTAAAATATTATTTTTTACAATACGTTTTTAAAATGTAACAATTAATGCAATTTCTTTTAAAAAAAACAATCATTAAAAGATAAAACATGAAAAAACATCCTTCAGAGATGAAACCTTGACGTAGTTATTAAGGCTGTAACGATTCACTCGCATATTCGGTGAATCGAACCGTAGCCCTTCATGAATTCAATTCGTTATTCGTGGTCACCAGAACCGAATATTCATGAATATTTACAGTTTTTTTTAAGGGAGTGTGTTTTACTTGAACCCTTATGTCCTTTTTCAAAACGAGATATGCAAGAATGCAATATGTACTAGCCTTGTAGTAGCCCAAGTCATGTTAGTTTGCCAAGTTTGCACATGTTACTGTCAACTATAACTATTACATACAAAATTTGAGTGTCACGAGATCACTGGTTATTGCTGTGACAAATTAACACTGTCAACATGGGCATTCAATATTGTGCATCAATCACTTAACTACAATATTGTATTCATGAATAATTATTCGTATTCGTTACAGCCCTAGTAGTTATCCACTGTGAAACACAATATCAGTCATAGATTTAAATGTTTTTAAACGTCTCTCCTAACCATAATAAACATAATCAATATAATGTGGGAAAAACAATCTGTCATTCCGGTCACAAGTCGGTTGTTGCTTTTATTACTCATATCAGTTTTTGATCTAACAAACACTGAAATGAAAACATCATTCTTTATAAGGAAACCAGCGATGTAGGAACTCTCCCCATACAACTCGCGTTGATTAGCTGTTTTATTTTCCGAAACAGCCAATCGATGTTCACCAAAAGGTGTAACCTCCCTAGGGACTTACAGGCAAAATACCACCCTGTGTCCCCCTTTCCATATAGGTAATAAATTCTCTTCTGTAATTCCCTCCTCACAAGGAGTGTAGAATGGAGGGTCTTCACTATTACTACCGGACAAATAATTGTGTACATCTAGTATGACATCGCTATAACATGACCTCTTCAAACCGGGACTGACAACCCAAACACATGTTACCAATATTGGTTCAGTTCAGTGTCATTTGCAAATATCTACTTGGGTATTCCCCTTGTTTGACTCTAGATATCTCATGTAACATCTGATCAATGTCTCATGGAACATCTACTTGTAATACAGGTTTATAAGGACTGTATGGGGTTTGTTGACTGCTGCTATAGCTCCAGCATCAGCCATTGTGTTCCCAATGATTCCAGTATGGCTGGGTAACCAACAGGAAATAATGTCATAATGGCCAGTGGCAAATGACTTAGGTCTTTGTGTATTCTGTTATTTCATGTAGGAGTGGATAGTGACAGAAAACATTCTTAATGAAGGCAGGAAACAGAAAACATCATGAACTTGTTGACGAATCCTTTACACCCAAGGTACGTTTCAGTATTCTGATTTGGGCTAGGGTACTTTTCTGAAGAGTATGTTTCAGTATTCTGATTTGGGCTAGGGTACTTTTCTGTAGGCTACGTTTCAGTACTCTGATTTGGGCTAGGGTACTTTTCTGTAGGCTACGTTTCAGTATTCTGAATTTGGCTAGGGTACTTTTCTGTAAGCTACGTTTCAGTATTCTGATTTAGGCTAAGGTATTTTTCTGTAGGCTACGTTTCAGTATTCTGATTTAGGCTAAGGTATTTTTCTGTAGGCTACGTTTCAGTATTCTGATTTGGGCTAAGGTACTTTTCTGTAGAGTATGTTTTAGTATTCTGATTTGGGCTAGGGTACTTTTCTGTAGGGTACGTTTCAGTATTCTGATTTGGGCTAAGGTACTTTTCTGTTGGGTACGTTTCAGTATTCTGATTTGGGCTAGGGTACTTTTCTGTAGGCTACGTTTCAGTATTCTGATTTAGGCTAGGGTACTTTTCTGTAGGCTACGTTTCAGTATTCTGATTTGGGCTAGGGTACTTTTCTGTAGGCTACGTTTCAGTATTCTGATTTAGGCTAAGGTACTTTTCTGTAGGCTACGTTTCAGTATTCTGATTTGGGCTAGGGTACTTTTCTGTAGGCTACGTTTCAGTATTCTGATTTGGGCTAGGGTACTTTCTCTGTAGGCTCACGTTTCAGTATTCTGATTTGGGCTAGGGTACTTTTCTGTAGGCTCGTTTCAGTATTCTGATTTGGGCTAGGGTACTTTTCTGTAGGCTCGCGTTTCAGTATTCTGATTTGGGCTAAGGTACTTTTCTGTTGGGTACGTTTCAGTATTCTGATTTGGGCTAGGGTACTTTTCTGTAGGCTACGTTTCAGTATTCTGATTTAGGCTAGGGTACTTTTCTGTAGGCTACGTTTCAGTATTCTGATTTGGGTTAAGGTACTTTTCTGTAGGGTACGTTTCAGTATTCTGATTTGGGCTAGGGTACTTTTCTGTAGGGTACGTTTCAGTATTCTGATTTGGGCTAGGGTACTTTTCTGTTGGGTACGTTTCAGTATTCTGATTTTGGCTAGGGTACTTTTCTGTAGGCTACGTTTCAGTATTCTGATTTAGGCTAGGGTACTTTTCTGTAGGCTACGTTTCAGTATTCTGATTTAGGCTAGGGTACTTTTCTGTAGGGTACGTTTCAGTATTCTGATTTAGACTAGGGTACTTTTCTGTAGGCTACGTTTCAGTATTCTGATTTGGGCTAGGGTACTTTTCTGTAGGCTACGTTTCAGTATTCTGATTTAGGCTAAGGTAGTTTTCTGTAGGCTACGTTTCAATATTCTGATTTAAACTAGGGTACTTTTCTGTAGGCTACGTTTCAGTATTCTGATTTAGGCTAGGGTACTTTTCTGTAGGGTACGTTTCAGTATTCTGATTTGGGCTAAGGTACTTTTCTGTAGGCTTTCGTTTCAGTATTCTGATTTTGGCTAGGGTACTTTTCTGTAGGATACGTTTCAGTATTCTGATTTAGGCTAAGGTAGTTTTCTGTAGGCTACGTTTCAGTATTCTGATTTAGACTAGGGTACTTTTCTGTAGGATACGTTTCAGTATTCTGATTTAGGCTAGGGTACTTTTCTGTAGGCTTTCGTTTCAGTATTCTGATTTAGGCTAGGGTACTTTTCTGTAGGATACGTTTCAGTATTCTGATTTAGGCTAGGGTACTTTTCTGTAGGCTTTCGTTTCAGTATTCTGATTTGGGCTAGGGTACTTTTCTGTAGGATACGTTTCAGTATTCTGATTTAGGCTAGGGTACTTTTCTGTAGGCTACGTTTCAGTATTCTGATTTAGACTAGGGTACTTTTCTGTAGGCTTTCGTTTCAGTATTCTGATTTGGGCTAGGGTACTTTTCTGTAGGCTACGTTTCAGTATTCTGATTTAGGCTAGGGTACTTTTCTGTAGGCTTTCGTTTCAGTATTCTGATTTTGGCTAGGGTACTTTTCTGTAGGATACGTTTCAGTATTCTGATTTAGGCTAAGGTACTTTTCTGAAGAGTATGTTTCAGTATTCTGATTTAGGCTAGGGTACTTTTCTGTAGGCTTTCGTTTCAGTATTCTGATTTTGGCTAGGGTACTTTTCTGTAGGATACGTTTCAGTATTCTGATTTAGGCTAGGGTACTTTTCTGTAGGCTACGTTTCAGTATTCTGATTTAGACTAGGGTACTTTTCTGTAGGCTTTCGTTTCAGTATTCTGAT
Organism: Haliotis rubra; assembly: GCF_003918875.1. Classification (NCBI taxonomy): domain Eukaryota; kingdom Metazoa; phylum Mollusca; class Gastropoda; order Lepetellida; family Haliotidae; genus Haliotis; species Haliotis rubra. The sequence goes on along the minus strand of NW_025767257.1, from coordinate 28,337 downwards.
TTGGGCTAGGGTACTTTTCTGTAGGCTACGTTTCAGTATTCTGATTTAGGCTAGGGTACTTTTCTGTAGGCTTTCGTTTCAGTATTCTGATTTGGGCTAGGGTACTTTTCTGTAGGCTACGTGTCAGTATTCTTATTTAGGCTAGGGTACTTTTCTGTAGGCTACGTTTCAGTATTCTGATTTAGGCTAGGGTACTTTTCTGTAGGCTACGTTTCAGTATTCTGATTTAGACTAGGGTACTTTTCTGTAGGCTACGTTTCAGTATTCTGATTTTGGCTAGGGTACTTTTCTGTAGGCTACGTTTCAGTCTTTCTGATTTAGGTTAAGGTACTTTTCTGTAGGCTACGTTTCAATATTCTGATTTAAACTAGGGTACTTTTCTGTAGGCTACGTTTCAGTATTCTGAATTTGGCTAGGGTACTTTTCTGTAGGCTACGTTTCAGTATTCTGATTTAGGCTAGGGTACTTTTCTGTAGGCTACGTTTCAGTATTCTGAATTTGGCTAGGGTACTTTTCTGTAGGCTACATTTCAGTATTCTGATTTGGGCTAAGGTACTTTTCTGTTGGGTACGTTTCAGTATTCTGATTTGGGCTAGGGTACTTTTTTGTAGGCTACGTTTCAGTATTCTGATTTAGGCTACGGTACTTTTCTGTAGGCTACGTTTCAGTATTCTGATTTGGGTTAAGGTACTTTTCTGTAGGGTACGTTTCAGTATTCTGATTTGGGCTAGGCTACTTTTCTGTAGGGTACGTTTCAGTATTCTGATTTGGGCTAGGGTACTTTTCTGTTGGGTACGTTTCAGTATTCTGATTTTGGCTAGGGTACTTTTCTGTAGGCTACGTTTCAGTATTCTGATTTAGGTTAAGGTACTTTTCTGTAGGCTACGTTTCAGTATTCTGATTTGGGCTAGGGTACTTTTCTGTAGGCTACGTTTCAGTATTCTGATTTGGGCTAGGGTACTTTTCTGTAGGCTACGTTTCAGTATTCTGATTTGGGCTAGGGTACTTTTCTGTAGGCTACGTTTCAGTATTCTGATTTGGGCTAGGGTACTTTTTCTGTAGGCTACGCTTTCAGTATTCTGATTTAGGCTAGGGTACTTTTCTGTAGGCTCGTTTCAGTATTCTGATTTGGGTTAAGGTACTTTTCTGTAGGGCACGCGTTTCAGTATTCTGATTTGGGCTAGGGTACTTTTCTGTTGGAGTGCGTTTTCAGTATTCTGATTTTGGCTAGGGTACTTTTCTGTAGGCTACGTTTCAGTATTCTGATTTAGGCTAAGGTACTTTTCTGTAGGCTACGTTTCAGTATTCTGATTTGGGCTAGGGTACTTTTCTGTAGGCTACGTTTCAGTATTCTGATTTGGGCTAGGGTACTTTTCTGTAGGGTACGTTTCAGTATTCTGATTTGGGCTAAGGTACTTTTCTGTTGGAGTGCGCTTTCAGTATTCTGATTTGGGCTAGGGTACTTTTCTGTAGGCTACGTTTCAGTATTCTGATTTAGGCTAGGGTACTTTTCTGTAGGCTACGTTTCAGTATTCTGATTTGGGTTAAGGTACTTTTCTGTAGGGTACGTTTCAGTATTCTGATTTGGGTTAAGGTACTTTTCTGTAGGGTACGTTTCAGTATTCTGATTTAGGCTAGGGTACTTTTCTGTTGGGTACGTTTCAGTATTCTGATTTTGGCTAGGGTACTTTTCTGTAGGCTACGTTTCAGTATTCTGATTTAGGCTAAGGTATTTTTCTGTAGGCTACGTTTCAGTATTCTGATTTAGACTAGGGTACTTTTCTGTAGGATACGTTTCAGTATTCTGATTTGGGCTAGGGTACTTTCTGTAGGGCACGTTTGAGTATTCTGATTTGGGCTAAGGTACTTTCTGTTGGAGTGCGTTTCAGTATTCTGATTTGGGCTAGGGTACTTTTCTGTAGGCTACGTTTCAGTATTCTGATTTAGGCTAGGGTACTTTTCTGTAGGCTACGTTTCAGTATTCTGATTTGGGTTAAGGTACTTTTCTGTAGGGTACGTTTCAGTATTCTGATTTGGGCTAGGGTACTTTTCTGTTGGGTACGTTTCAGTATTCTGAATTTGGCTAGGGTACTTTTCTGTAGGCTACGTTTCAGTATTCTGATTTAGGCTAAGGTACTTTTCTGTAGGCTACGTTTCAGTATTCTGATTTGGGCTAGGGTACTTTTCTGTAGGCTACGTTTCAGTATTCTGATTTGGGCTAGGGTACTTTTCTGTAGGGTACGTTTCAGTATTCTGATTTGGGCTAAGGTACTTTTCTGTTGGGTACGTTTCAGTATTCTGATTTGGGCTAGGGTACTTTTCTGTAGGCTACGTTTCAGTATTCTGATTTAGGCTAGGGTACTTTTCTGTAGGCTACGTTTCAGCATTCCTGATTTGGGCAAGGCACTTTTCTGTAGGGCACGCTTCAGTATTCTGATTTGGGCTAGGGTACTTTTCTGTAGGGCACGTTTCAGTATTCTGATTTAGGCTAGGGTACTTTTCTGTTGGAGTGCGTTTCAGTATTCTGATTTGGGCTAGGGTACTTTTCTGTGTAGGCTACGTTTCAGTATTCTGATTTAGGCTAGGGTACTTTTCTGTGGCCACGCTTCAGTATTCTGATTTAGGCTAGGGTACTTTTCTGTAGGGTACGTTTCAGTATTCTGATTTAGACTAGGGTACTTTTCTTTAGGCTACGTTTCAGTATTCTGATTTGGGCTAGGGTACTTTTCTGTAGGCTACGTTTCAGTATTCTGATTTAGGCTAAGGTAGTTTTCTGTAGGCTACGTTTCAATATTCTGATTTAAACTAGGGTACTTTTCTGTAGGCCACGCTTCAGTATTCTGATTTAGGCTAGGTACCTTTTCTGTAGAGCACGCGTTTCAGTATTCTGATTTGGGCTAAGGCACTTTTCTGTAGGCTTTCTGTTTCAGTATTCTGATTTTGGCTAGGGTACTTTTCTGTAGGATCGTTTCAGTATTCTGATTTAGGCTAAGGTATTTTCTGTAGGCTACGTTTCAGTATTCTGATTTAGACTAGGGTACTTTTCTGTAGGATACGTTTCAGTATTCTGATTTAGGCTAGGGTACTTTTCTGTAGGCTTCGTTTCAGTATTCTGATTTAGGCTAGGGTACTTTTCTGTAGGATCGTTTCAGTAGTTTCTGATTTAGGCTAGGGTACTTTCTGTAGGCTTTTCGTTTCAGTATTCTGATTTTGGCTAGGGTACTTTTCTGTAGGATACGTTTCAGTATTCTGATTTAGGCTAGGGTACTTTTCTGTAGGCCACGCTTCAGTATTCTCATTTAGACTAGGGTACTTTTCTGTAGGCTTCGTTTCAGTATTCTGATTTGGGCTAGGGGTACTTTTCTGTAGGCTACGTTTCAGCATTCTGATTTAGGCTAGGGTACTTTTCTGTAGGCTTTTCGTTTCAGTATTCTGATTTTGGCTAGGGTACTTTTCTGTAGGATACGCCTTCAGTATTCTGATTTAGGCTAAGGTACTTTTCTGAAGAGTATGTTTCAGTATTCTGATTTAGGCTAGGGTACTTTTCTGTAGGCTTTCGTTTCAGTATTCTGATTTTGGCTAGGGTACTTTTCTGTAGGATACGTTTCAGTATTCTGATTTAGGCTAGGGTACTTTTCTGTAGGCTACGTTTCAGTATTCTGATTTAGACTAGGGTACTTTTCTGTAGGCTTCGCTTTCAGCATTCTGATTTGGGCTAGGGTACTTTCTGTGTAGGCCACGTTTCAGTATTCTGATTTAGGCTAGGCACTTTTCTGTAGGCTTCGCTTCAGCATTCTGATTTGGGCTAGGGTACTTTTCTGTAGGCCACGCTTCAGTATTCTGATTTAGGCTAGGGTACTTTTCTGTAGGATACGCTTCAGCATTCTGATTTAGGCCAGGGTACTTTTCTGTAGGCTACGTTTCAGTATTCTGATTTAGGCTAGGTACTTTTCTGTAGGCTCACGCTTCAGCATTCTGATTTTGGCTAGGGTACTTTTCTGTAGGCTACGCTTCAGTATTCTGATTTAGGTTAGGGTACTTTTCTGTAGGCTACGTTTCAGCATTCTGATTTGAATTTTTCTGGCTAGGGTACTTTTCTGTAGGCCACGTTTCAGCAGTATTCTGAATTTAGGCTAGGCTTTTCTTGCAGGCTACGTTTCAGCATTCTGATTTAGGCTAGGGTACTTTTCTGTAGGCTACGTTTCAGTATTCTGAATTTGGCTAGGCTACTTTTCTGTAGGCTACATTTCAGTATTCTGATTTGGGCTAAGGTATTTTTCTGTAGAGTATGTTTCAGTATTCTTATTTAGGCTAGGGTACTTTTCTGTAGGCTACATTTCAGTATTCTGATTTTGGCTAGGGTACTTTTCTGTAGGCTACGTTTCAGTATTCTGATTTAGGCTAGGGTACTTTTCTGTGGAGTATGTTTCAGTATTCTGATTTAGGCTAGGGTACTTTTCTGTGGAGTATGTTTCAGTATTCTGATTTTGGCTAGGGTACTTTTCTGTAGGCTCACGCTTCAGTATTCTGATTTAGGCTAGGGTACTTTTCTGTAGGCTACGCCTTCAGTATTCCTGATTTGGGCTAGGGTACTTTTCTGTAGGCTACGTTTCAGTATTCTGATTTAGGCTAGGGTACTTTTCTGTAGGCTACGTTTCAGTATTCTGATTTGGGCTAGGGTACTTTTCTGTAGGCTACGTTTCAGTATTCTGATTTAGGCTAGGGTACTTTTCTGTGGAGTATGTTTCAGTATTCTGATTTAGGCTAGGGTACTTTTCTGTGAGTAGCATGTTTCAGTATTCTGATTTTGGCTAGGGTACTTTTCTGTAGGCTACGTTTCAGTATTCTGATTTAGGCTAGGTACTTTTCTGTAGGCTACGTTTCAGTATTCTGATTTGGGCTAGGGTACTTTTCTGTAGGCTACGTTTCAGTATTCTGATTTAGGCTAGGGTACTTTTCTGTGGAGTATGTTTCAGTATTCTGATTTAGGCTAGGGTACTTTTCTGTGGAGTATGTTTCAGTATTCTGATTTGGGCTAGGGTACTTTTCTGTAGGCTACGTTTCAGTATTCTGATTTAGGCTAGGGTACTTTTCTGTGGAGTATGTTTCAGTATTCTGATTTAGGCTAGGGTACTTTTCTGTAGGCTACGTTTCAGTATTCTGATTTGGGCTAGGGTACTTTTCTGTAGAGTATGTTTCAGTATTCTGATTTAGGCTAGGGTACTTTTCTGTAGGCTACGTTTCAGTATTCTGATTTGGGCTAGGGTACTTTTCTGTAGGCTACGTTTCAGTATTCTGATTTAGGCTAAGGTACTTTTCTGTAGGCTACGTTTCAGTATTCTGATTTAGGCTAGGGTACTTTTCTGTGGAGTATGTTTCAGTATTCTGATTTAGGCTAGGGTACTTTTCTGTAGGCTACGTTTCAGTATTCTGATTTAGGCTAAGGTACTTTTCTGTAGAGTATGTTTCAATATTCTTATTTAGGCTAGGGTGCTTTTCTGTATACATATCTGTAGAACCTGTTCCAAGACTCATCCCTTCAGCCTAACTAAAAGCACAAGTTACCAGAGGTTTATTCAGAGCTCTCTTCATTTCATGATCTACAACTATAGGAGTGGTTGTTCACCGTTATATGCAAACCAAGCTATTTGTATGTACAGCATCACCACACAATTATGTGCACAGGCATACATCTCTCTCTCATGATCATGGCAAGTACTGTGTGAAATAGTTTCCAAATTTTGATAGCCAGTCAGGCTAGCTATGCCTGAAAGTTACTAGCCCACAAAATAATTCACTAGCCCAAAATTTGAATGTAGAAACGGGTTTCATCATTAGCTGCTAATATGATGAACATTTATATCATTTATAGCCATAATCTTGCATGATTTAAAAAGTATATTATAACTTAGCAAGTCAGAGAGAGTGATATATTTACAAAATGACCCCATGAAAATTCACTTGCCAATTAGGTCAGTGACTGTGGAGATTTACTGGCCTGACTGAATTCTTACTAGCCACAGGCTTGCAGGGCAGTGTCTATTAGATGGCCTTTTCTAAGCCAAGCACAAAGACATCCTCCCTCCCCTACTACCCCTACTTTTCCCCGGACAAAGGGGTTGCCAACATCCCAATTCAACTAGTCTTTAAACATTTCATGATCTGTTGACTGTTGATTACACAATGATAAACTAGTGTCACCCCTATGATCTAAAAGTGGACTCTTCTAGTTGAAGTAGTTGAAGGACAAAAGCCATTTTTTAAAGAATTTATTTATTTCTGTTACTCGTCATTTTCTGATCACAATAAAATGATGTTTTATTTATCATATATCACATCATATACTGACACAAATTGAAAATGAAAAACCCCTTTTAGCAATTTCTAACAAAGTTTTGTGAAGCAATTTCATCTATCACATGAAAATATAGAGATGTGAGGTTGCTGAATAAAACGATATGCACATTGGGTTTAAACCATTTTCGTGTTTCTGGCAATGGGTACAGTTCAAGAAAATACAACTCTGGCAGATTCCTTGGACCTGTTGGGGTGCATGATTATTATGACATGTACATGCAAAGCCAGGTTTTGGATGCATAAAAGACGCTCAGGTCTTTGGGACACGGTGGTGGTAGAATTTTTGTACGTTGACGGTAGAGCCCTGATCCAACACTGAAAGGGAGCAATAGTGGCAGCAAGATGGGCTGTATCTCATCACGAACACATTGTCTCTTACATTGATCTATAACGCACCTCCAGTGTGTGGCTACTTGTCTCACAACATTCAGTTGATACTTGTGGCCATCATATAGTACCTGTCCTCCTCCTCTCTAAAATACAATATGTACTCTGCCCTCTTCTGGTTAGCTATTGTGACTGTCAGTGCTTGGCGAACACTCCATTTTATAGGGTTAAGTTGGTTTAAAGCCTATTACTAGCAGGGAACTGAGTATTTTACAGTGAAAAATTAACTATATCTCATCATCGCTTTTACAATTTAGCTTAATATTACATTAATCCCATTTTATTATAACCCAGTTATAACTACTTAGTGGAGTATTACTCCTCTTTACTCAACTACATATCCCTATGAATAGTCCAGTGAGTCAGGTTCATTATAAGACTGACTGACTGAGTTTGGTTTTACGCCGCTTTTAGCAATATTCCAGTAACATCACGGCGGGGGACACCAGAAATGGGCTTCACACATTGTGCCCATGTGGGGATTCGAACCGGGTCTTCGGCGTGACGAGCCAACGCTTTAACCATTAGGCTACCCCACCGCCCCTTCGTTATAAGAGTATGGGGGTGCATTTTCAAATCCCAATTAGCCTACATTGTTAATGTATGAGATATGGGTTGAAGGCGAATAGAGACTAAACCCATTTCAACGGCCTGATGTGTTTTTCCATACTGTTAAGAAAGTTTGTAAAACATTCAGTTGTATACATTTCAAACCAAAACGAAGATTTTACAACTTTTAAGAAATAGTGTTACCAATAGCTTGACCCATCATTAATGACGCCGAGTATATATGTTAATTCAGGGAATAATGGTAATAAATAAGAGTTTGGAAAATATATTTGAATTGAGAACTGCACCCAGAACCACCACCTCCGCCTCGCGTACACGCACATGTACACACACATTTGGTACATGATAATATTTGTTCCTTTCAGTATTCATTTGCAGACACCTTAAAACAACAACATTTACGGTTCAGTGAACAGATTATCTCCTACCTGTTACCTACACATTATAATGGAATAGTCCAAATAAAAACACAGGAACAAACTGAAGCTATATTATTTATTTTGAAAGATGGATGAAAAGACAGTAATTTGAATTTTTATTGCAATATAAAAACAGTTTATTTTCATAAACATTTCGGTTTAACCTTGTAGTCTAATGGGAGCCGGCATCATCATATATATTGAAAACATTAGCTTAGCTATTAGAAACTGCGACACTGTTGTATCATATAAATCAAATAAAGACAAATGCATTCTATGGAAATAAGGAAACATGTGTCTTAATGAGAACAATGATATACTACTTGTATTAGCTTTCCATTTACTAAGAAATGTCACTTGAATAAAGCATGTGAAACCTGTCTACAACCTAAATTTTCCAAATTAATTGGTGTTAACGGTTAATTGTTCCCCCTAATTAGGAAAGAGTGAGTATGGTTTTACACTGCTTTTAGCAATACTCCGGCAATATCACGGTGGGGGACACCGCATTGTACCCATATGGGGAATCAAACCTCGGCCTTCAGCTTGACTAGCGAACTCTTTAACAACTAGGCTACACCACCACCACCCTAATTAGGAGAGAGGTTGAGTACAAAGTGTGTCACTAACTCTGGAGGTTGGAACCATTAATTGCAAACATTGTCTTCGGTTTCCTGTTAACCCATCACACCATCAGACTGAAACAGCCATAGCAAAGTATCTTGATGTGTGTTTCATCTTCAATGTACTTCTTGCCAAGTCCAGGTTAAATCCCAAAACCTTTCTTTGTTGACAACTTTCTGAGGCTGGTACAGGTACATTGGATCATTTCTACAGTTTGTTGAAGGTTAACATGGTTAAGTGTTGACTTGTTGTTCATTACAGTTAGCATGGTAAGAAACATTGCACAAGTGGTATATGAAAATTTAATTTCAGTGATATTGTAGGTTCCTTTCTAGGATCATGAAAATTATAGGGTTGATGTAGCATTGGCCTGCCTTTAAAATCCCTCACCAAATAAGCGCATGTGAATTCAAACATATTTGAATCGTTTTGTTTCACAATATTGTTGCAATTTCATGACTTCACTACCTGTCCCTATGCTTAACTGTGACCTTACAATATTATTGTACAAAAGTATTACACAGACTCCCTGGGCTGTGTTCAAATGGCGACAGAGGTTGTACTTACGTCATATTGTTATGTCATTATTAACTTTTAAGGGAGGTTTTGGGGGGGCTTGCCAGGGTTAGGGGGTAGAGGTTAGGGTTAGGGTTAGTTGTAAGGCTTCAGTGCAGTGTTGTTTACATTTCGGAAATAAAGGGATTCTTTTTATACTGTTAGTTTTAATTTTGAAGAATACTGTCATTTATTATCCAGGTTGTAAGTTACTTCCGTACAAATCATGGTGAGGGATTCTAAAGATGCTCTGTTGCATTTGATAATTGTAGTTTTCTGTTGTTATCAGTAGAAGTGGGCATAGCATAAACTGTTAAAACACATTCTTTTTCCATTTTATCCAATAAAATGCTCCCATTATTGTGGGATAAGTTTTGTGGACATAAAAATTCCATATTACATGATGACAGATGTTAAAAAATATGTGTTTTTTCACATGGTCTTGAAAGGTAAAAAAGTGGCATCAAGACATACAATGTCACTGACGGGTGTCAGCAGTAGATAAAGTCAAGACTCCGTCAGTGACAATGTATCGACATCTTGATGCCAGTTTTTTGTTTTTTTGTTTTTTATTTTATTTTTTTATAAGCACCTGTAGTTGGCGTTGCTTGCAAATTTGTAAATATTTTAAAAGCAAACGGCCATTCTTTAAAACAAGAATGAAAGCTGTTATATCAGTATTAGATCTGCCATAAAACATCATGAAAGAAAGAACCAAAATCTCGTTTCGGTTGTGGTAAAATGACACATTCTGTTCTGGACATTAGGTCTGCAAGTGCTCCTCCGTTGTTGTGGCTGCTAAACGTGAAAAGGAGAACATACTCGAATAAACAATATTACAAACCTTGTTTGGAGATCAACCACGAACGAATCAGCTGTTCAGCGTGAGTGCAGTCAACAGTGACAACAGAGTGTTTACAGTTGCTCCCAGCTGTGGCCTTCACCTCATAGACGCATACAAAATGGGTTGTATTTGAACAACGAATTCACTGTTTCCGGGACAATGTTCTGGGAGGAACAAGATCACTGTTGCCATGGTGAGACATTGGCACGTTGGTGGGTACAGCTCACGCACTCATTAAGCAGCCGTATGTAGCTACCAGAACTGGCATACAATCAAAACTGGGATAAATGTAGCCGACATGAATTTATTACTGTTTTGTAAATATTTTAGTAACATGTTGTTTTTAGTTTCTGTCTCACCAAGTGCCTGTACACGTAATTTAAGCTACATCACTTAAGCAGCATACAGGAAGTAACAATAGCTTTACCCAGCAATTATATAACTGTTAACTTCACCATAGCCACTTTCACTCTAATGACAAGCACATTGCATTGTCTGACCTTTTCCAATGTCCTTATTATGTAAGTGCACTTGCCCAGAGTTCAGCTTTGTTTCATTATGCAGTTGGTCAGATACTACCTTTCTTACAAGTCGGATATGTCCTATATAAGTACATCGTATATCTGTAATGTTTCGATATTCTACCAGCTTTGAAGCGAATATAATTTCTCTTTTAATTCATGAACTTATGTCCTTAATTGTATTGCCATTCTTTCGGTTGCCTGTCATAGTATGCGTCATCATTGTTCAACATTTACAGGACATTTGCTTTTGAATTCCCCGATGCGCATTTCATCATTTCTCAATTGTAGGTTATTCTGAATAAGATATATACACGTGACGTATCATTTGTTCTTTTATAAACGGGTGGCCTATAGTGAAAGTTGAACTATTATGTTTGAGTCAACGTTTCCCACAGTATAAGCCTCAATGTTTCCCACAGTATAAGCCTTAATGTTTCCCACAGTATAAGCCTCAATGTTTCCCCACAGTATAAGCCTTAATGTTTCCCACAGTATAAGCCTCAGTGTTTCCCACAACATAAAGCCTCAATGTTTCCCACAACATAAAGCCTCAGTGTTTCCCACAACATAAAGCCTCAATGTTTCCCACAACATAAAGCCTCAATGTTTCCCACAACATAAAGCCTCAATGTTTCCCACAACATAAAGCCTCAGTGTTTCCCACAACATAAAGCCTCAATGTTTCCCACAACATAAAGCCTCAATGTTTCCCACAACATAAAGCCTCAATGTTTCCCACAACATAAAGCCTCAATGTTTCCCACAACATAAAGGCCTCAATGTTTCCCACAACATAAAGCCTCAATGTTTCCCACAACATAAAGCCTCAATGTTTCCCACAACATAAAGCCTCAGTGTTTCCCACAACATAAAGCCTCAATGTTTCCCACAACATAAAGCTCTATGTTTCCCACAACATAAAGCTCTATGTTTCCCACAACATAAAGCCTCAGTGTTTCCCACAGTATAAGCCTCAATGTTTCCCACAACATAAAGCCTCAATGTTTCCCACAACATAAAGCCTCAGTGTTTCCCACAACATAAGCCTCAATGTTTCCCACAACATAAAGCCTCAATGTTTCCCACAACATAAAGCCTCAGTGTTTCCCACAGTATAAGCCTCAATGTTTCCCACAACATAAAGCCTCAATGTTTCCCACAACATAAAGCCTCAGTGTTTCCCACAACATAAAGCCTCAGTGTTTCCCACAACATAAAGCCTCAATGTTTCCCACAACATAAAGCCTCAATGTTTCCCAACATAAAAGCCCTCAATGTTTCCCACAACATAAAGCCTCAATGTTTCCCACAACATAAAGCCTCAATGTTTCCCACAACATAAAGCCTCTCAATGTTTCCCCACAACATAAAGCCTCAGTGTTTCCCACAACATAAAGCCTCAATGTTTCCCACAACATAAAAGCTCTATGTTTCCCACAACATAAAAGCCTCAATGTTTCCCACAACATAAAAGCCTCACAACATGTTTCCCACAAACATAAAGCCTCTATGTTTCCCACAACATAAAGCCTCAGTGTTTCCCCACAACATAAAGCCTCAATGTTTCCCACAACATAAAAGCTCAGTGTTTCCCACAACATAAAGCTCTCAATGTTTCCCACAACATAAAGCCTCAATGTTTCCCACAACATAAAAGCCTCAATGTTTCCCACAACATAAAGCCTCAATGTTTCCCACAAACATAAAGCCTCAATGTTTCCCACAACATAAAGCCTCAGTGTTTCCCACAACATAAAGCCTCAATGTTTCCCACAACATAAAGCCTCAATGTTTCCCACAACATGTGCCTCAGTGTTTCCCACAACATAAAGCCTCAGTGTTTCCCACAACATAAAGCCTCAATGTTTCCCACAACATAAAGCCTCAATGTTTCCCACAACATAAAGCCTCAGTGTTTCCCACAACATAAAGCCTCAGTGTTTCCCACAACATAAAGCCTCAATGTTTCCCACAACATAAAGCCTCAAATGTTTCCCACAACATAAAAGCTCTATGTTTCCCACAACATAAAGCCTCAGTGTTTCCCACAACATAAAGCCTCAGTGTTTCCCACAACATAAAGCCTCAATGTTTCCCACAACATAAAGCCTCAATGTTTCCCACAACATAAAGCCTCTATGTTTCCCACAACATAAAGCCTCAATGTTTCCCACAACATAAAGCCTCAGTGTTTCCCACAACATAAAGCCTCAATGTTTCCCACAACATAAAGCCTCAATGTTTCCCACAACATAAAGCCTCAATGTTTCCCACAACATAAAGCTCTATGTTTCCCACAACATAAAGCCTCAATGTTTCCCACAACATAAAGCCCTAGTGTTTCCCACAACATAAAGCCTCAGTGTTTCCCACAACATAAAGCCTCAGTGTTTCCCACAACATAAAGCTCTCAATGTTTCCCACAACATAAAGCCTCAATGTTTCCCACAACATAAAGCCTCAATGTTTCCCACAACATAAAGCCTCAATGTTTCCCACAACATAAAGCCTCAATGTTTCCCACAACATAAAGCTCTCAATGTTTCCTTACAACATAAAGCCTCAATGTTTCCCACAACATAAAGCCTCAATGTTTCCCACAACATAAAGCTCCATGTTTCCCACAACATAAAGCCTCAGTGTTTCCCACAACATAAAGCCTCAATGTTTCCCACAACATAAAGCTCAATGTTTCCCACAACATAAAGCCTCAATGTTTCCCACAACATAAAGCCTCAATGTTTCCCACAACATAAAGCCTCAATGTTTCCCACAACATAAAGCCTCAGTGTTTCCCACAACATAAGCCTCAATGTTTCCCACAACATAAAGCCTCAATGTTTCCCACAACATAAAGCCTCAATGTTTCCCACACACATAAAGCCTCAATGTTTCCCACAACATAAAGCCTCAATTATGTTTCCCACAACATAAAGCCTCAATGTTTCCCACAACATAAAGCCTCAATGTTTCCCACAACATAAAGCTCTATGTTTCCCACAACATAAAGCTCTATGTTTCCCACAACATAAAGCCTCTATGTTTCCCACAACATAAAACCTCAATAAAGCCTCAATGTTTCCCACAACATAAAGCCTCAATGTTTCCCACAACATAAAAGCCTCAGTGTTTCCCACAACATAAAAGCCTCAATGTTTCCCACAACATAAAGCCTCAATGTTTCCCACATAAAAACATAAAACCTCAGTGTTTCCCACAACATAAAGCCTCAATGTTTCCCACAACATAAAGCCTCAATGTTTCCCACAACATAAAGCCTCAATGTTTCCCACAACATAAAGCCTCAATGTTTCCCACAACATAAAGCCTCAATGTTTCCCACAACATAAAGCCTCAATGTTTCCCACAACATAAAGCCTCCACAACAACCTCAGTGTTTCCCAACATAAGCCTCCCATGTTTCCCACAACATAAAGCCTCAATGTTTCCCACAACATAAAGCCTCAGTGTTTCCCACAACATAAAGCCTCAATGTTTCCCACAACATAAAGCCTCAATGTTTCCACAACATAAAGCCTCAGTGTTTCCCACAACATAAAGCTCAATGTTTCCCACAACATAAAACCTCAATGTTTCCCACAACATAAAGCCTCAATGTTTCCCACAACATAAAGCCTCAGTGTTTCCCACAACATAAAGCCTCAATGTTTCCCACAACATAAAGCCTCAATGTTTCCCACAACATAAAGCCTCAGTGTTTCCCACAACATAAAAGCCTCTCAATGTTTCCCACAACATAAAGCCTCAATGTTTCCCACAACATAAAGCCTCAATGTTTCCCCACAACATAAAGCCTCAATGTTTCCCACAACATAAAGCCTCAACTGTTTCCACAACATAAAGCCTCAATGTTTCCCACAACATAAAGCCTCAATGTTTCCCACAACATAAGCCTCTCAATGTTTCCCACAACATAAAGCCTCAATGTTTCCCACAACATAAAGCCTCAATGTTTCCCACAACATAAAGCCTCAATGTTTCCCACAACAACATAAAGCCTCAGTGTTTCCCACAACATAAGCTCAATGCCTCAATGTTTCCCACAACATAAAGCCTCAATGTTTCCCACAACATAAAGCCTCACATGTTTCCCACAACATAAAGCCTCAATGTTTCCCACAACATAAAGCCTCAATGTTTCCCAACAACATAAAGCTCTCATGTTTCCCACAACATAAAGCCTCAATGTGTTTCCCCACAACATAAAGCCTCAATGTTTCCCACAACATAAAGCCTCAATGTTTCCACAACATAAAAGCCTCAGTGTTTCCCACAACATAAAGCCTCAATGTTTCCCACAACATAAAGCCTCCTCAATGTTTCCCACAACATAAAGCCTCAATGTTTCCCACAACATAAAGCCTCAATGTTTCCCACAACATAAAGCTCTGTTTCCCACAACATAAAGCCTCAATGTTTCCCACAACATAAAGCCTCATGTTTCCCACAACATAAAGCCTCAATGTTTCCCACAACATAAAGCTCCTCAATGTTTTTCCCACAACATAAAGCTCCCAATGTTTCCACAAAAGCATAAAGCCTCAATGTTTCCCACCCAACATAAAAGCCTCAATGTTTCCCACAACATAAAGCCTCTATGTTTCCCACAACATAAAGCTTCTCAATGTTTCCCACAACATAAAGCCTCAATGTTTCCCACAACATAAAGCCTCAATGTTTCCCACAACATAAAGCCTCTATGTTTCCCACAACATAAAGCCTCTATGTTTCCCACAACATAAAAGCCTCAATGTTTCCCACAACATAAAAGCTCTATGTTTCCCCACAACATAAAGCCTCAATGTTTCCCACAACATAAAGCCCTCAGTGTTTCCCACAACATAAAGCCTCAATGTTTCCCACAACATAAAGCCTCAGTGTTTCCCACAACAACATAAAGCCTCAATGTTTCCCACAACATAAAATTTCCCAAAACATAAAGCCTCAATGTTTCCCACAACATAAAAGCCTCAATGTTTCCCACAACATAAAGCCTCTAATGTTTCCCACAACATAAAGCCTCAGTGTTTCCCACAACATAAAGCCTAAAGCCTCAATGTTTCCCACAACATAAAGCTCTCATGTTTCCCACAACATAAAGCCTCACATGTTTCCCACAACATAAAGCCTCAGTGTTTCCCACAACATAAAGCCTCAGTGTTTCCCACAACATAAAGCCTCAATGTTTCCCACAACATAAAGCCTCAATGTTTCCCACAACATAAAGCCTCAGTGTTTCCCACAACATAAAGCCTCAATGTTTCCCACAACATAAAGCCTCTCTCAACAACATAAAAGCCTCAATGTTTCCCACAACATAAAGCCTCTATGTTTCCCTCAACATAAAGCCTCTATGTTTCCCACAACATAAAGCTCTATGTTTCCCACAACATAAAGCCTCAATGTTTCCCACAACATAAAGCCTCAATGTTTCCCACAACATAAAGCCTCAATGTTTCCCACAACATAAAGTTTCCACAACATAAAGCTGTCTCCCACAACATAAAGCCTCTACAACATAAAGCTCTATGTTTCCCACAACATAAAGCCTCAATGTTTCCCACAACATAAAGCTCTATATGTTTCCCACAACATAAAGCCTCAGTGTTTCCCACAACATAAAGCCTCAACAACATAAAGCCTCAGTGTTTCCCACAACATAAAGCCTCAATGTTTCCCACAACATAAAGCCTCAGTGTTTCCCACAACATAAAGCCTCAATGTTTCCCACAACATAAAGCCTCAATGTTTCCCACAACATAAAGCCTCAGTGTTTCCCACAACATAAAGCCTCAATGTTTCCCACAACATAAAGCCTCAGTGTTTCCCACAACATAAAGCCTCAATGTTTCCCACAACATAAAGCTCTATGTTTCCCACAACATAAAGCCTCAATGTTTCCCACAACATAAAGCCTCAATGTTTCCCACAACATAAAGCCTCAATGTTTCCCACAACATAAAGCCTCAGTGTTTCCCACAACATAAAGCATAAACATAAAGCCTCAATGTTTCCCACAACATAAAAGCTCTATGTTTCCCACAACATAAAGCCTCTGTTTCCTATGTTTCCCACAACATAAAGCCTCTATGTTTCCTACAACATAAAAGTCAATGTTTCCCACAACATAAAAGCCTCAGTGTTTCCCACAACATAAAAGCCTCAGTGTTTCCCAAACATAAAGCCCTCATACAACATAAAAGCTCAATGTTTCCCACAACATAAAAGCCTCAGTGTTTCCCACAACATAAAGCCTCAGTGTTTCCCACAACATAAAGCCTCAATGTTTCCCACAACATAAAAGCCTCTCAATGTTTCCCACAACATAAAGCTCTCAATGTTTCCCCAACATACATAAAACATAAAGCCTCTCAGTGTTTCCCACAACATAAAGCTCTAATGTTTCCCACAACATAAAGCCTCAATGTTTCCCACAACATAAAAGCTCTATGTTTCCCACAACATAAAAGCCTCAATGTTTCCCACAACATAAAGCCTCAGTGTTTCCCACAACATAAAGCCTCAATGTTTCCCACAACATAAAGCTCTATGTTTCCCACAACATAAAGCCTCAATGTTTCCCACAACATAAAGCCTCAATGTTTCCCACAACATAAAGCCTCAATGTTTCCCACAACATAAAAGCCTCAATGTTTCCCCACAACATAAAGCCTCAGTGTTTCCCACAACATAAAGCCTCAATGTTTCCCACAACATAAAGCCTCAATGTTTCCCACAACATAAAGCCTCAGTGTTTCCCACAACATAAAGCCTCAATGTTTCCCACAACATAAAGCCTCAGTGTTTCCCACAATATAAAGCCTCAATGTTTCCACAACATAAAGCCTCAGTGTTTCCCACAACATAAAGCCTCAATGTTTCCCACAACATAAAGCCTCACCCTCTACAACATGTTTCCCACAACATAAAGCCTCAATGTTTCCCACAACATAAAAGCCTCTAATGTTTCCCACAACATAAAGCCTCAATGTTTCCCTCAACATAAAAGCCTCAATGTTTCCCACAACATAAAGCTCTATGTTTCCCACAACATAAAGCTCTATGTTTCCCACAACATAAAGCCTCAATGTTTCCCACAACATAAAGCTCTATGTTTCCCACAACATAAAGCCTCAATGTTTCCCACAACATAAAGGCCTCAATGTTTCCCACAACATAAAGCCTCAATGTTTCCTTACAACATAAAGCCTCAATGTTTCCCACAACATAAAGCCTCACATGTTTCCCACAACATAAAGCCTCAATGTTTCCCACAACATAAAGCCTCAATGTTTCCCACAACATAAAGCCTCAATGTTTCCCACAACATAAAGCCTCAATGTTTCCCACAACATAAAAGCCTCAATGTTTCCCACAACATAAAGCCTCAATGTTTCCCACAACATATAAAGCTCTCATGTTTCCACAACATAAAGCCTCAGTGTTTCCCACAACATAAAGCTCTAATGTTTCCCACAACATAAAGCTCTATGTTTCCCACAACATAAAGCCTCAATGTTTCCCACAACATAAAGCCTCAATGTTTCCCACAACATAAAGCCTCAATGTTTCCCACAACATAAAGCCTCAATGTTTCCCACAACATAAAGCCTCACAACATAAAGCCTCAATGTTTCCCACAACATAAAAGCCTCAATGTTTCCCACAACATAAAACAACATAAAGCCTCAATGTTTCCCACAACATAAAGCCTCAATGTTTCCCACAACATAAAGCCTCAATGTTTCCCACAACATAAAGCCTCAACATGTTTCCCACAACATAAAGCCTCAATGTTTCCCACAACATAAAGCCTCAATGTTTCCCACAACATAAAGCCTCAATGTTTCCCACAACATAAAGCCTCAGTGTTTCCCACAACATAAAGCCTCAATGTTTCCCACAACATAAAGCCTCAATGTTTCCCACAACATAAAGCCTCAGTGTTTCCCACAACATAAAGCCCTCAATGTTTCCCACAACATAAAGCCTCAATGTTTCCCACAACATAAAGCCTCAATGTTTCCCACAACATAAAGCCTCAGTGTTTCCCACAACATAAAGCCTCAATGTTTCCCACAACATAAAACCTCAATGTTTCCCACAACATAAAGCCTCATGTTTCCTTGTTTCCTACAAACATAAAAGCTCAATGTTTCCCACAACATAAAGCCTCAATGTTTCCCACAACATAAAGCCTCAATGTTTCCCACAACATAAAGCCTCAATGTTTCCCACAACATAAAAGCTCAATGTTTCCCACAACATAAAAGCCTCAATGTTTCCCACAACATAAAGCCTCTCATGTTTCCCACAACATAAAGCCTCAATGTTTCCCACAACATAAAGCTCTATGTTTCCCACAACATAAAGCCTCAATGTTTCCCACAACATAAAGCCTCTATGTTTCCCACAACATAAAGCCTCAATGTTTCCCACAACATAAAGCCTCAGTGTTTCCCACAACATAAAGCCTCAATGTTTCCCACAACATAAAGCCTCAATGTTTCCCACAACATAAAGCCTCAATGTTTCCCACAACATAAAGCTCTATGTTTCCCACAACATAAAGCCTCTATGTTTCCACAACATAAAGCCTCAATAAACATAAAGCCTCAATGTTTCCCACAACATAAAGCCTCAATGTTTCCCACAACATAAAGCCTCAATGTTTCCCACAACATAAAGCCTCATGTTTCCCACAACATAAAGCCTCAATGTTTCCCACAACATAAAGCCTCAATGTTTCCCACAACATAAAGCCTCAATGTTTCCCACAACATAAAGCCTCAATGTTTCCCACAACATAAAGTTTCCTAAAGCCTCAATGTTTCCCACAACATAAAGCTCTAATGTTTCCCACAACATAAAGCCTCAATGTTTCCCACAACATAAAGCCTCAATGTTTCCCACAACATAAAGCCTCAATGTTTCCCACAACATAAAAGCCTCAATGTTTCCCACAACATAAAGCTCTCAACATATGTTTCCCACAACATAAAGCCTCAATGTTTCCACAACATAAAGCCTCAATGTTTCCCACAACATAAAGCCTCAATGTTTCCCACAACATAAAGCCTCAATGTTTCCCACAACATAAAGCCTCTATGTTTCCCCACAACATAAAGCCTCAATGTTTCCCACAACATAAAGCCTCAATGTTTCCCACAACATAAAGCCTCATGTGTTTCCCACAACATAAAGCCTCAATGTTTCCCACAACATAAAAGCTCTATGTTTCCCACAACATAAAAGCCTCAATGTTTCCCACAACATAAAGCCTCAATGTTTCCCACAACATAAAGCCTCAGTGTTCCCACAACATAAAGCCTCAATGTTTCCCACAACATAAAGCCTCTATGTTTCCCACAACATAAAAGCCTCAATGTTTCCCACAACATAAAGCCTCAATGTTTCCCCACAACATAAAGCCTCAGTGTTTCCCACAACATAAAGCCTCTCATGTTTCCCACAACATAAAGCCTCAATGTTTCCCACAACATAAAGCCTCAATGTTTCCCACAACATAAAGCCTCATGTTTCCCACAACATAAAGCCTCAGTGTTTCCCACAACATAAAGCCTCAATGTTTCCCACAACATAAAGCCTCAATGTTTCCCACAACATAAAGCCTCATGTTTCCCACAACATAAAGCCTCAATGTTTCCCACAACATAAAGCCTCAGTGTTTCCCACAACATAAATAAAGCCTCAATGTTTCCCACAACATAAAGCCTCAATGTTTCCCACAACATAAAGCCTCAATGTTTCCCACAACATAAAGCCTCCTCATGTTTCCCACAACATAAAGCCTCAATGTTTCCCACAACATAAAGCCTCAATGTTTCCCACAACATAAAGCCTCAATGTTTCCCACAACATAAAGCCTCAATGTTTCCCACAACATAAAGCCTCAATGTTTCCCACAACATAAAAGCCTCAATGTTTCCCACAACATAAAGCCTCAATGTTTCCCACAACATAAAGCCTCAATGTTTCCCACAACATAAAGCCTCAATGTTTCCCCACAACATAAAGCCTCAATGTTTCCCACAACATAAAGCCTCAATGTTTCCCACAACATAAAAGCCTCTATGTTTCCCACAACATAAAGCCTCAATGTTTCCCACAACATAAAGCCTCAATGTTTCCCACAACATAAAGCTCTATGTTTCCCACAACATAAAGCCTCAATGTTTCCCACAACATAAAGCCTCAATGTTTCCCACAACATAAAGCCTCAATGTTTCCCACAACATAAAGCCTCAATGTTTCCCACAACATAAAGCCTCAATGTTTCCCACAACATAAAGCCTCAATGTTTCCCACAACATAAAGCCTCAGTGTTTCCCACAACATAAAGCCTCATGTTTCCCACAACATAAAGCCTCAATGTTTCCCACAACATAAAGCCTCAATGTTTCCCACAACATAAAGCCTCTATGTTTCCCACAACATAAAGCCTCAGTGTTTCCCACAACATAAAGCCTCAATGTTTCCCACAACATAAAGCTCTATGTTTCCCACAACATAAAGCCTCAATGTTTCCCACAACATAAAGCCTCAATGTTTCCCACAACATAAAGCTCTATGTTTCCCACAACATAAAGCCTCAATGTTTCCCACAACATAAAGCCTCTATGTTTCCCACAACATAAAGCCTCAATGTTTCCCACAACATAAAGCCTCAATGTTTCCCACAACATAAAAGCCTCAATGTTTCCCACAACATAAAGCCTCAATGTTTCCCACAACATAAAGCCTCAATGTTTCCCACAACATAAAGCTCTATGTTTCCCACAACATAAAGCTCTCAATGTTTCCTAAACAACAGCCTCAATGTTTCCCTCAGTGTTTCCCACAACATAAAGCCTCAATGTTTCCCACAACATAAAGCTCTCAATGTTTCCCACAACATAAAGCCTCAATGTTTCCCACAACATAAAGCCTCAGTGTTTCCCACAACATAAAAGCCTCAATGTTTCCCACAACATAAATAAAGCCTCAGTGTTTCCCACAACATAAAGCCTCAATGTTTCCCACAACATAAAGCCTCTATGTTTCCCACAACATAAAGCCTCAATGTTTCCCACAACATAAAGCTCTATGTTTCCCAACATAAAGCCTAAAACAACATAAAGCTCATGTTTCCCACAACATAAAGCCTCAATGTTTCCCACAACATAAAGCCTCAATGTTTCCCACAACATAAAGCCTCAATGTTTCCCACAACATAAAGCCTCAATGTTTCCCACAACATAAAGCTCTATGTTTCCCACAACATAAAGCCTCAATGTTTCCCACAACATAAAGCCTCTATGTTTCCCACAACATAAAGCCTCAATGTTTCCCACAACATAAAGCCTCAGTGTTTCCCACAACATAAAGCCTCAATGTTTCCCACAACATAAAGCCTCAGTGTTTCCCACAACATAAAGCCTCAGTGTTTCCCACAACATAAAGCCTCAATGTTTCCCACAACATAAAGCCTCAATGTTTCCCACAACATAAAGCCTCAGTGTTTCCCACAACATAAAGCCTCAATGTTTCCCACAACATAAAGCCTCAATGTTTCCCACAACATAAAGCCTCAATGTTTCCCACAACATAAAAGCCTCAATGTTTCCCACAACATAAAAGCCTCAGTGTTTCCCACAACATAAAGCCTCAATGTTTCCCACAACATAAAGCCTCAATGTTTCCCACAACATAAAGCCTCAATGTTTCCCACAACATAAAGCCTCAATGTTTCCCACAACATAAAGCTCAATGTTTCCCACAACATAAAGCCTCAGTGTTTCCCACAACATAAAGCCTCAGTGTTTCCCACAACATAAAGCCATGTTTCCCCACAATAAAGCCTCAATGTTTCCCACAACATAAAGCCTCAGTGTTTCCCACAACATAAAGCCTCAATGTTTCCCACAACATAAAGCCTCAATGTTTCCCACAACATAAAGCCTCAATGTTTCCCACAACATAAAGCCTCATGTTTCCCACAACATAAAGCCTCAATGTTTCCCACAACATAAAGCCTCAATGTTTCCCACAACATAAAGCTCTATGTTTCCCACAACATAAAGCCTCAATGTTTCCCACAACATAAAGCCTCTATGTTTCCCACAACATAAAGCCTCAATGTTTCCCACAACATAAAAGCCTCAATGTTTCCCACAACATAAAGCCTCAATGTTTCCCACAACATAAAGCTCTATGTTTCCCACAACATAAAGCCTCAATGTTTCCCACAACATAAAAGCCTCAATGTTTCCCACAACATAAAAGCTCAATGTTTCCCACAACATAAAGCCTCAATGTTTCCCACAACATAAAGCCTCAATGTTTCCCACAACATAAAGCTCTATGTTTCCCACAACATAAAGCCTCAATGTTTCCCACAACATAAAGCCTCAATGTTTCCCACAACATAAAGCCTCAATGTTTCCCACAACATAAAGCCTCAGTGTTTCCCACAACATAAAGCCTCAATGTTTCCCACAACATAAAGCTCTATGTTTCCAACAACATAAAAGCCTCAAACATAAAAGCCTCAATGTTTCCCAGTTTCCCACACAACATAAAGCCTCAATGTTTCCCACAACATAAAAGCCTCAATGTTTCCCCACAACATAAAGCCTCAATGTTTCCCACAACATAAAGCCTCAGTGTTTCCCACAACATAAAGCCTCAATGTTTCCCACAACATAAAGCCTCAATGTTTCCCACAACATAAAGCCTCAATGTTTCCCACAACATAAAGCCTCAGTGTTTCCCACAACATAAAGCCTCAATGTTTCCCACAACATAAAGCCTCAGTGTTTCCCACAACATAAAGCCTCAATGTTTCCCACAACATAAAGCCTCAATGTTTCCCACAACATAAAGCCCTCAATGTTTCCCACAACATAAAGCCTCACAACATAAAGTTTTTCCCACAACATAAAGCTCTAATGTTTCCCACAACATAAAGCCTCAATGTTTCCCACAACATAAAAGCCTCAATGTTTCCCACAAACATAAAAGCCTCAATGTTTCCCACAACATAAAGCCTCAATGTTTCCCACAACATAAAGCCTCCTATGTTTCCCACAACATAAGCCTCACATAAATAAAGCCTCAATGTTTCCCACAACATAAAGCTCTATGTTTCCCACAACATAAAGCCTCAATGTTTCCCACAACATAAAGCCTCAATGTTTCCCACAACATAAAGCTCTATGTTTCCCACAACATAAAGCCTCAATGTTTCCCACAACATAAAGCCTCAGTGTTTCCCACAACATAAAGCCTCAATGTTTCCCACAACATAAAGCCTCAGTGTTTCCCACAACATAAAGCCTCAATGTTTCCCACAACATAAAGCCTCAATGTTTCCCACAACATAAAGCTCTATGTTTCCCACAACATAAAGCCTCAATGTTTCCCACAACATAAAGCCTCAATGTTTCCCACAACATAAAGCCTCAGTGTTTCCCACAACATAAAGCCTCAATGTTTCCCACAACATAAAGCCTCAGTGTTTCCCACAACATAAAGCTCTATGTTTCCCACAACATAAAAGCCTCAATGTTTCCCACATAAAGCCTCATGTTTCCCACAACATAAAGGCCTCAGTGTTTCCCACAACATAAAGCCTCAATGTTTCCCACAACATAAAGCTCTATGTTTCCCACAACATAAAGCCTCAATGTTTCCCACAACATAAAGCCTCTATGTTTCCCACAACATAAAGCCTCAATGTTTCCCACAACATAAAGCTCAGTGTTTCCCACAACATAAAAGCCTCTATGTTTCCCACAACATAAAGCCTCAATGTTTCCCACAACATAAAGCCTCATGTTTCCCACAACATAAAGCCTCAATGTTTCCCAACATAACATAAAAGCCTCAATGTTTCCCACAACATAAAGCCTCTATGTTTCCCACAACATAAAGCCTCAGTGTTTCCCACAACATAAAGCCTCAATGTTTCCCACAACATAAAGCCTCAGTGTTTCCCACAACATAAAGCCTCAATGTTTCCCACAACATAAAGCCTCAATGTTTCCCACAACATAAAGCCTCAATGTTTCCCACAGTATAAGCCTCAATGTTTCCCACAACATAAAGCCTCAATGTTTCCCACAACATAAAGCTCTATGTTTCCCACAACATAAAGCCTCAATGTTTCCCACAACATAAAGCCTCAATGTTTCCCACAACATAAAGCTCTATGTTTCCCACAACATAAAGCTCAATGTTTCCCACAACATATCAATGTTTCCCACAACATAAAGCCTCAATGTTTCCCACAACATAAAGCCTCAGTGTTTCCCACAACATATAAGCCTCACATGTTTCCCACAACATAAAAGCCTCAATGTTTCCCACAACATAAAGCCTCATATGTTTCCCACAACATAAAGCTCTATGTTTCCCACAACATAAAGCCTCAATGTTTCCCACAACATAAAAGCCTCAATGTTTCCCACAACATAAAGCCTCAGTGTTTCCCACAACATAAAGCCTCAGTGTTTCCCACAACATAAAGCCTCAATGTTTCCCACAACATAAAGCCTCAATGTTTCCCACAACATAAAGCCTCAGTGTTTCCCACAACATAAAGCCTCAATGTTTCCCACAACATAAAGCCTCAGTGTTTCCCACAACATAAAGCCTCAATGTTTCCCACAACATAAAGCCTCAGTGTTTCCCAACATAAAGCCTCAATGTTTCCCACAACATAAAGCTCTATGTTTCCCACAACATAAAGCTCTATGTTTCCCACAACATAAAGCCTCAATGTTTCCCACAACATAAAGCCTCTATGTTTCCCACAACATAAAGCCTCAGTGTTTCCCACAACATAAAGCCTCAATGTTTCCCACAACATAAAGCCTCAATGTTTCCCACAACATAAAGCCTCAATGTTTCCCACAACATAAAGCCTCAGTGTTTCCCACAACATAAAGCCTCAATGTTTCCCACAACATAAAGCCTCAGTGTTTCCCACAACATAAAGCCTCAATGTTTCCCACAACATAAAAGCCTCAATGTTTCCCACAACATAAAGCCTCAGTGTTTCCCACAACATAAAGCCTCAATGTTTCCCACAACATAAAGCCTCAGTGTTTCCCACAACATAAAGCCTCAATGTTTCCCACAACATAAGCCTCAATGTTTCCCACAACATAAAGCCTCAATGTTTCTCCCACAACATAAAGCCTCAATGTTTCCCACAACATAAAAGCTCTATGTTTCCCACAACATAAAAGCCTCTAATGTTTCCCACAACATAAAGCCTCAATGTTTCCCACAACATAAAAGCCTCAATGTTTCCCACAACATAAAAGCTCTATGTTTCCCACAACATAAAGCCTCAATGTTTCCCACAACATAAAGCCTCAATGTTTCCCACAACATAAAGCCTCAGTGTTTCCCTAAACATAAAGCCTCAATGTTTCCCACAACATAAAGCCTCAGTGTTTCCCACAACATAAAGCTCCTCAATGTTTCCCAACATAAAGCCTCAATGTTTCCCACAACATAAAGCTCCTCAATGTTTCCCACAACATAAAGCCTCAATGTTTCCCACAACATAAAGCCTCTATGTTTCCCACAACATAAAAGCCTCTATGTTTCCCACAACATAAAGCCCTCAATGTTTCCCACAACATAAAAGCTCTATGTTTCCCACAACATAAAGCCTCAGTGTTTCCTACAACATAAAGCCTCAATGTTTCCCACAACATAAAGCCTCAAGTGTTTCCCACAACATAAAAGCTCTATGTTTCCCACACAACATAAAGCCTCATGTTTCCCACAACATAAAGCCTCAATGTTTCCCACAACATAAAGCTCTATGTTTCCCACAACATAAAGCCTCAATGTTTCCCACAACATAAAGCCTCAGTGTTTCCCACAACATAAAGCCCTCAATGTTTCCCACAACATAAAGCCTCAATGTTTCCCACAACATAAAGCCTCAGTGTTTCCCACAACATAAAAGCCTCAATGTTTCCCACAACATAAAAGCCTCAGTGTTTCCCACCAACATAAAGCCTCAATGTTTCCCACAACATAAAGCCTCAGTTTCCCACAACATAAACAACATAAACAACATAAATGTGTTCCCACAACATAAAGCCTCAATGTTTCCCACAACATAAAGCCTCAATGTTTCCCACAACATAAAGCCTCAATGTTTCCCACAACATAAAGCCTCAATGTTTCCCACAACATAAAGCTCTATGTTTCCCACAACATAAAGCCTCAATGTTTCCCACAACATAAAAGCCTCAATGTTTCCCACAACATAAAAAACTCTCAATGTTTCCCACAACATAAAAGCCTCAATGTTTCCCACAACATAAAGCCTCAATGTTTCCCACAACATAAAGCTCTATGTTTCCCACAACATAAAGCCTCAATGTTTCCCACAACATAAAGCTCTATGTTTCCCACAACATAAAAGCCTCAATGTTTCCCACAACATTCCCCACAACATAAAAGCTCTCATGTTTCCCACAACATAAAGCCTCTATGTTTCCCACAACATAAAGCCTCAATGTTTCCCAACATAAAAGCCTCAATGTTTCCCACAACATAAAGCCTCAGTGTTTCCCACAACATAAAGCCTCAATGTTTCCCACAACATAAAGCTCTATGTTTCCCACAACATAAAGCCTCAATGTTTCCCACAACATAAAGCCTCAGTGTTTCCCACAACATAAAGCTCTATGTTTCCCACAACATAAAGCCTCAATGTTTCCCACAACATAAAGCCTCAATGTTTCCCACAACATAAAGCCTCAATGTTTCCCACAACATAAAGCCTCAGTGTTTCCCACAACATAAAGCTCTATGTTTCCCACAACATAAAGCCTCAGTGTTTCCCACAACATAAAGCCTCAATGTTTCCCACAACATAAAGCTCTATGTTTCCCACAACATAAAGCCTCAATGTTTCCCACAACATAAAGCCTCAGTGTTTCCCACAACATAAAGCCTCAATGTTTCCCACAACATAAATCAATGTTTCCCACAACATAAAGCCTCAATGTTTCCCACAACATAAAGCCTCAATGTTTCCCACAGTATAAGCCTCAATGTTTCCCACAACATAAAGCCTCAATGTTTCCCACAACATAAAGCTCTATGTTTCCCACAACATAAAGCTCTATGTTTCCCACAACATAAAGCCTCAATGTTTCCCACAACATAAAGCCTCTATGTTTCCCACAACATAAAGCCTCAGTGTTTCCCACAACATAAAGCCTCAGTGTTTCCCACAACATAAAGCCTCAATGTTTCCCACAACATAAAGCCTCAATGTTTCCCACAACATAAAAGCCTCAGTGTTTCCCACAACATAAGCCTCAATGTTTCCCACAACATAAAGCCTCAGTGTTTCCCACAACATAAAGCCTCAATGTTTCCCACAACATAAAGCCTCAGTGTTTCCCACAACATAAAGCCTCAATGTTTCCCACAACATAAAGCCTCAATGTTTCCCACAACATAAAGCCTCAATGTTTCCCACAACATAAAGCTCTATGTTTCCCACAACATAAAGCCTCAGTGTTCCCCACAACATAAAGGCTCAATGTTTCCCACAACATAAAGCCTCTATGTTTCCCACAACATAAAGCTCTATGTTTCCCACAACATAAAGCCTCAATGTTTCCCACAACATAAAGCCTCAATGTTTCCCACAACATAAAGCCTCAGTGTTTCCCACAACATAAAGCCTCAATGTTTCCCACAACATAAAGCTCTATGTTTCCCACAACATAAAGCCTCAATGTTTCCCACAACATAAAGCCTCATGTTTCCCACAACATAAAGCCTCAATGTTTCCCACAACATAAAGCCTCAATGTTTCCCACAACATAAAGCCTCTATGTTTCCCACAACATAAAGCCTCAATGTTTCCCACAACATAAAGCCTCTATGTTTCCCACAACATAAAGCCTCAGTGTTTCCCACAACATAAAGCCTCAGTGTTTCCCACAACATAAAGCTCTATGTTTCCCACAACATAAAGCCTCAATGTTT